>NC_091284.1:505903414-506625914 GCF_032444005.1 Ranitomeya imitator | reverse complement strand
GGAAGCTTTTCAAGAGTTGAAGCGTCGTTTTTCTTCTGCCCCTGTGTTGCGTCAACCAGATGTTTCTCTTCCGTTCCAGGTTGAGGTTGATGCTTCTGAGATTGGAGCAGGGGCTGTTTTGTCGCAGAGAGGTTCTGATTGCTCAGTGATGAAACCATGCGCTTTTTTTTCCAGGAAGTTTTCGCCTGCTGAGCGAAATTATGATGTGGGCAACCGAGAGTTGCTGGCCATGAAGTGGGCATTCGAGGAGTGGCGTCATTGGCTTGAAGGAGCTATGCATCGCGTGGTGGTATTGACTGATCATAAGAACTTGACTTATCTCGAGTCTGCCAGGCGCTTGAATCCTAGACAAGCTCGTTGGTCGTTGTTTTTTGCCCGTTTTGACTTTGTGATTTCGTACCTTCCGGGCTCTAAAAATGTGAAGGCGGATGCTCTGTCTAGGAGTTTTGTGCCCGACTCTCCGGGTTTGTCTGAGCCGGCGGGTATCCTCAAGGAAGGAGTAATTGTGTCTGCCATCTCCCCTGATTTGCGGCGGGTGCTGCAAAAATTTCAGGCTAATAAACGTGATCGTTGTCCAGCGGAGAGACTGTTTGTCCCTGATAGGTGGACGAATAAAGTTATCTCTGAGGTTCATTGTTCGGTGTTGGCTGGTCATCCTGGAATCTTTGGTACCAGAGAGTTAGTGGCTAGATCCTTTTGGTGGCCGTCTCTGTCGCGGGATGTGCGTGCTTTTGTGCAGTCCTGTGGGATTTGTGCTCGGGCTAAGCCCTGCTGTTCTCGTGCCAGTGGGTTGCTTTTGCCCTTGCCGGTCCCGAAGAGGCCTTGGACACATATCTCTATGGATTTTATTTCTGATCTTCCCGTTTCTCAAAAGATGTCAGTCATTTGGGTGGTCTGTGATCGCTTTTCTAAGATGGTCCATCTGGTACCCTTGTCTAAATTGCCTTCCTCCTCTGATTTGGTGCCATTGTTCTTCCAGCATGTGGTTCGTTTACATGGCATTCCAGAGAATATCGTTTCTGACAGAGGTTCCCAGTTTGTTTCAAGGTTTTGGCGAGCCTTTTGTGGTAGGATGGGCATTGACTTGTCTTTTTCCTCGGCTTTCCATCCTCAGACTAATGGCCAGACCGAACGAACCAATCAGACCTTGGAAACATATCTGAGATGCTTTGTTTCTGCCGATCAGGATGACTGGGTGTCCTTTTTGCCTTTGGCTGAGTTCGCCCTTAATAATCGGGCCAGCTCGGCTACCTTGGTTTCGCCATTTTTCTGCAATTCTGGGTTCCATCCTCGTTTCTCTTCAGGACAGGTTGAGTCTTCGGACTGTCCTGGTGTGGATACTGTGGTGGACAGGTTGCAGCAGATTTGGACTCATGTAGTGGACAATTTGACCTTGTCCCAGGAGAAGGCTCAACGTTTCGCTAATCGCAGACGCCGTGTGGGTCCCCGACTTCGTGTTGGGGTTTTGGTTTGGTTATCTTCTCGTCATATTCCTATGAAGGTTTCCTCTCCTAAGTTTAAACCTCGTTTCATTGGTCCGTATAGGATTTCTGAGGTTCTTAATCCTGTGTCTTTTCGTCTGACCCTTCCAGATTCTTTTTCCATACATAACGTATTCCATAGGTCATTGTTGCGGAGATACGTGGCACCTATGGTTCCATCTGTTGATCCTCCTGCCCCGGTTTTGGTGGAGGGGGAATTGGAGTATATTGTGGAGAAGATTTTGGATTCTCGTGTTTCTAGACGGAAACTCCAGTATCTGGTTAAATGGAAGGGTTATGCTCAGGAAGATAATTCCTGGGTTTTTGCCTCAGATGTCCATGCTCCCGATCTTGTTCGTGCCTTTCATGTGGCTCATCCTGGTCGGCCTGGGGGCTCTGGTGAGGGTTCGGTGACCCCTCCTCAAGGGGGGGGTACTGTTGTGAATTCTGTGGCAGAGCTCCCTCCTGTGGTCACAAGTGGTACTTCGGCTGATTCTCTCTGTGAGCTTCTGTTGGTGGAGGGAAGTGGTACTGTGGCTTCTGAGTTTCCTCCCTCAGGTGATCTGGTGAGGTCGTTAGGTGCTTCTCTACTTAACTCCACCTAATGCTTTGATCCTGGCTTCCTGTCAATGTTCCAGTGTTGGACTTGCTTTTCCCTGGATCATTCCTGTGGCCTGCTGCTCTGCATAGCTAAGTTCTTCTTTGCTATTTGTTTGCTATTTTTTCTGTCCAGCTTGTCTAATTTGTTGCTGGAAGCTCTGGGACGCAAAGGGTGTACCTCCGTGCCGTTAGTTCGGTACGGAGGGTCTTTTTGCCCCCTTTGCGTGGTTTTCTTTAGGGTTTTGTGTAGACCGCAAAGTTGCCTTTTTTATCCTCGCTCTGTTAAGAAAGTCGGGCCTCACTTTGCTGAATCTATTTCATCTCTACGTTTGTCTTTTCATCTTAACTCACAGTCATTATATGTGGGGGGCTGCCTTTTCCTTTGGGGTATTTCTCTGAGGCAAGGTAGGCTTATTTTCTATCTTCAGGCTAGTTAGTTTCTCAGGCTGTGCCGAGTTGCATAGGCAGAGTTAGGCGCAATCCACGGCTGCCTCTAGTGTTGTTTGGAGAGGATTAGGGATTGCGGTCTGCAGAGTTCCCACGTCTCAGAGCTCGTTCTATGATTTTGGGTTATTGTCAGATCACTGTATGTGCTCTGACCGCTATGTCCATTGTGGTACTGAATTGCCTTTCATAACACATTAGATAGCCGTCAACCAAAAGATCGTTTGTCCGGCTGCCATGTCAGCCATCTCTTCCATAAACAAAAACATTCTTTCATCTGCGCGTTTGTGATCCCTATGAGATAGTTGACACCACTTGTCTGTTGGAGGCTTATGTTCAGCAGAACAACATGATTGACAGCCCAAAGTCGGACATGTCTGCTCAACATCTCCCATGCCATGACAATTAACTGTTCGTGGTTCCCACACACATTAGACTCATGCCCAGGCATGTCACTATCGGTGGGTTTGGACGATGTTAGCCTAATGTGTATGAAGAGCTTAAAGACAATCTATCAGCAGTTTTATGCTATTTAATCTGAGCAGCATATTATAGGGGCAGAAATCCTGATTCCCGGGATGTATCACTTATGAGGCTGTATGTTGCAGTTTCAATACAATCTGTGTTCTATCAGCAGGAGATTATCACTACAATACTAGCTCTCACATGCAGGATAGTCAGGCTAACCAGAGTAACTTTGCCCCCCCCCCCCCCTTCCCCACGCTGATTGACAGCTCGCTGTCAATGGACAGTGTACAGTCTTGGCCAAAAGTATTGACACGCCTGCAATTCTGTCAGATAATACTCAGTTTCTTCCTGAAAATGATTGCAAACACAAATTATTTGGTATTATTATCTTCATTTAATTTGTCTTAAATGAAAAAACACAAAAGAGAATGAAGCAAAAAGCAAAACATTGATCATTTCACACAAAACTCCAAAAATGGGCCAGACAAAAGTTTTGCACCCTCGGCCTAATACTTGGTTGCACAACCTTTAGCCAAAATAACTGTGACCAACCACTTCCGGTAACCATCAGTGAGTTTCTTAAAATGCTCTGCTGGAATTTTAGACCATTCTTCTTTGGCAAACTGCTCCAGGTCCTTGATATTTGAAGGGTGCCTTCTCCAAACTGCCATTTTTAGATCTCTCCACAGGTGTTCTATGGGATTCAGGTCTGGACTCATTGCTGGCCACCTTAGAAGTCTCCAGTGCTTTCTCTCAAACCATTTTCTAGTGCTTTTTGAAGTGTGTTTTGGGTCATTGTCCTGCTGGAAGACCCATGACCTCTGAGGGAGACCCAGCTTTCTCACACTGGGCCCTACATTATGCTGCAAAATTTGTTGGTAGTCTTCAGACTTCATAATGCCATGCACACGGTCAAGCAGTCCAGTGCCAGAGGCAGCAAAGCAACCCCAAAACATTAGGGAACCTCCGCCACGTTTGACTGTAGGGATCGTGTTCTTTTCTTTGAATGCCTCTTTTTTTCTCCTGTAAACTCTATGTTGATGCCTTTGCCCAAAAAGCTCTACTTTTGTCTCATCTGACCAGAGAACATTCTTCCAAAACGTTTTAGGCTTTTTCAGGTAAGTTTTGGCAAACTCCAGCCTGGCTTTTTTATGTCTCAGGGTAAGAAGTGGGGTCTTCTTGGGTCTCCTACCATACAGTCCCTTTTCATTCAGATGCCAACGGATAGTACGGGTTGACACTGTTGTACCCTCGGACTGCAGAGCAGTTTTTGAACTTGTTTGGATGTTAGTCGAGGTTCTTTATTCAACATCCGCACAATCTTGCGTTGAAATCTCTTGTCAATTTTTCTTTTCCGTCCACATCTAGGGAGGTTAGCCACAGTGCCATGGGCTTTAAACTTCTTGATGACACTGCGCATGGTAGACACAGGAAAATTCAGGTCTTTGGAGATGGACATGTAGCCTTGAGATTGCTCATGCTTCCTCACAGTTTGGTTTCTTAAGTCATCAGACAGTTCTTTGGTCTTCTTTCTTTTCTCCATGCTCAATGTGGTACACACAAGGACACAGGACAGAGGTTGAGTCAACTTTAATCCATGTCAACTGGCTGCAAGTGTGATTTAGTTATTGCCAACACCTGTTAGGTGCCACAGGTAAGTTACAGGTGCTGTTAATTACACAAATTAGAGAAGCATCACATGATTTTTTGAACAGTGCCAATACTTTTGTCCACCCCCTATTTTATGTTTGGTGTGGAATTATACCGAATTTTCTTTAGGGCAATTCTTTTTGTGTTTTTTCATTTAAGATAAATTAAATGAAGATAATAATACATATGAAGCCAGGAGAAACCTACTAAATCTAAAACATAACCTTTAATGGCAACCTTCTAAAAACAATTTCCATGGACCGAACAGTGATAAAGTAACATAGTAACATAGTAACATAGTTAGTAAGGCCGAAAAAAGACATTTGTCCATCCAGTTCAGCCTATATTCCATCATAATAAATCCCCAGATCTACGTCCTTCTACAGAACCTAATAATTGTATGATACAATATTGTTCTGCTCCAGGAAGACATCCAGGCCTCTCTTGAACCCCTCGACTGAGTTCGCCATCACCACCTCCTCAGGCAAGCAATTCCAGATTCTCACTGCCCTAACAGTAAAGAATCCTCTTCTATGTTGGTGGAAAAACCTTCTCTCCTCCAGACGCAAAGAATGCCCCCTTGTGCCCGTCACCTTCCTTGGTATAAACAGATCCTCAGCGAGATATTTGTATTGTCCCCTTATATACTTATACATGGTTATTAGATCGCCCCTCAGTCGTCTTTTTTCTAGACTAAATAATCCTAATTTCGCTAATCTATCTGGGTATTGTAGTTCTCCCATCCCCTTTATTAATTTTGTTGCCCTCCTTTGTACTCTCTCTAGTTCCATTATATCCTTCCTGAGCACCGGTGTCCAAAACTGGACACAGTACTCCATGTGCGGTCTAACTAGGGATTTGTACAGAGGCAGTATAATGCTCTCATCATGTGTATCCAGACCTCTTTTAATGCACCCCATGATCCTGTTTGCCTTGGCAGCTGCTGCCTGGCACTGGCTGCTCCAGGTAAGTTTATCATTAACTAGGATCCCCAAGTCCTTCTCCCTGTCAGATTTACCCAGTGGTTTCCCGTTCAGTGTGTAATGGTGATATTGATTCCCTCTTCCCATGTGTATAACCTTACATTTATCATTGTTAAACCTCATCTGCCACCTTTCAGCCCAAGTTTCCAACTTATCCAGATCCATCTGTAGCAGAATACTATCTTCTCTTGTATTAACTGCTTTACATAGTTTTGTATCATCTGCAAATATCGATATTTTACTGTGTAAACCTTCTACCAGATCATTAATGAATATGTTGAAGAGAACAGGTCCCAATACTGACCCCTGCGGTACCCCACTGGTCACAGCGACCCAGTTAGAGACTATACCATTTATAACCACCCTCTGCTTTCTATCACTAAGCCAGTTACTAACCCATTTACACACATTTTCCCCCAGACCAAGCATTCTCATTTTGTGTACCAACCTCTTGTGCGGCACGGTATCAAACGCTTTGGAAAAATCGAGATATACCACGTCCAATGACTCACCGTGGTCCAGTCTATAGCTTACCTCTTCATAAAAACTGATTAGATTGGTTTGACAGGAGCGATTTCTCATAAACCCATGCTGATATGGAGTTAAACAGTTATTCTCATTGAGATAATCCAGAATAACATCCCTCAGAAACCCTTCAAATATTTTACCAACAATAGAGGTTAGACTTACTGGCCTATAATTTCCAGGTTCACTTTTAGAGCCCTTTTTGAATATTGGCACCACATTTGCTATGCGCCAGTCCTGCGGAACAGACCCTGTCGCTATAGAGTCACTAAAAATAAGAAATAATGGTTTATCTATTACATTACTTAGTTCTCTTAGTACTCGTGGGTGTATGCCATCCGGACCCGGAGATTTATCTATTTTAATCTTATTTAGCCGGTTTCGCACCTCTTCTTGGGTTAGATTGGTGACTCTTAATATAGGGTTTTCATTGTTTCTTGGGATTTCACCTAGCATTTCATTTTCCACCGTGAATACCGTGGAGAAGAAGGTGTTTAATATGTTAGCTTTTTCCTCGTCATCTACAACCATTCTTTCCTCACTATTTTTTAAGGGGCCTATATAGTGCATATATAGTGCTCCAAAACAACAGTGCTCAATAAAAAAATGGTTTGATCTCACCAAATAAGTCGTTTTTCTCACGGGAGCGTCCTGATATATTCTTAGGGGGAAGGGAAACAAATAGTAACTATGCTACCCAGTCATGCCCCTGTGTTGCTCCCGCCCTGACAAGGGCAGTCCCCAGGTCAGGCTAAATTGTTGTACCCACCACAACCAAGTCAACTTCCCTACGCGTTTCCTCTCCCATAGGGGAGATTCATCAGGGGAACGAAAAAACGGGGGTATAGATATGATGGAATATTCTATTTAGAAAGATAGAGCCCCAGCATTGGCAGGTAGCTCCTATGTGTCCAGTGCACCTGGCTTTGGGTGTGGACTATGATGAGGTGAGATAAACAGCGGAATTGCACTCCCTAATATAGTCCCTCCCCCCCCCTCTGCCTGATTGTATGGCGTCCTACCTCATATCCGGCCGAATACTATTGCCGCTTAGTAAATTTACATCCCTGGCGTTATATCGCTGTCTTTTATGCAGGTCACGTGTGTGTACCTCTCCGGTATCCGGATCAAACTCCATTGCATATATGAATCGCATGGCTAGTGGGAACACGCTCACAGCGGCCTCCACTTCCGGTTCACACTCACTGGTATATCCGCTATTGCGTAGTGCCGATTGTGGCCTGGCTCAGCTGTCTGCTTGTACCGCGTCATTGCGCATGCGGCCTTTTTGCCCGCTGTTCTGCGCTATACTGGCAGCTACTCGGGATACCCCATACTTCCGCTATTGCGCAGTGCCCATTATAGCCCGGCTCCGCTGTCTGCTTGTACCGCGTCAGTGCGCATGCGGCCTTTCTGCCCGCTGTTCTGCGCTACACAGGCAGGTACTCGGGATCCCCCACACTTCCGCTCTTGCGCAGTGACAGTCCAGCACTGCCGTCCATTGGCGTCCCAGTATCCCAGGTTACTCCTCTGTTCCCAGTGTTAAGCGCCAGTGCGTCTTTGGCCTTTTTTGCCCGCTATACCCAGTATATAAGCAGCTATGTGTTGATACCCTGGTATCTCAAATAGGCTCCTGGTACTGGCAATGGAAATAATAATACCGCTGGTTTATTTATTGGTAAATACACAACCTTACCATACCTATATGTATATTATATTATTGGATGTAATTATAAGAGGGGAAGAGGCTAAACAAAGGGAAATACATCCCTCCGAGAAAGTCCATAAAGAAATCAAAAAGTTCTCCGTTTAAAACCCACTATAATTAGGTCAGAGATATAGATATATCCATACGATATGGCAGTGGCTCATATCTTCCAAATCATAATAGATAATAAGTATTCTGTTTTATTGGCTTGCTCCCTAAAAGACAGCACCCCCGACTCCAACCTATTTAAAACCAACAGCAAAAGACCCCCCAATTTCTGGGGAGAGAGTACATACACCCCTCATAATTTCACAGAAAGCAGCTATAACTCAATTGTTCGTTCAGACCCTGCGGGTGACAGGTCTGAAGACGAAATATCCACCTTGCTTCTTTTTGAAGTAACATCCTGTCAAAATCACCCCCTCTTCTAGGTGGTCTCACTCTCTCGATGCCCATGAATCGTATAGCCTTCAAATCCCCATTGTGCACAACATTCACGTGCCTGGCCACAGATGTATCCCTTTTATTCCGAATGTCGCCAAGATGCTCTCCTATCCTCCTTCTTAATTCCCTTATGGTTTTGCCTACATAGGCCTTACCACATTTGCAAGTGATACGGTAAATAACGCCCTTGGTTCTACAATTGATGAGGTCCCTGATCTCAAATGACTCACCAATACCATCAAACTTTTTACCCGATAGTATGTATTCACACGCCATACAATCACCACAACGATGGCAACCACTGACTTTAGCCGGTAGCCAAGTCTCTCTAGTCACAGGTGTAACAAAGTGGCTATGTACTAGGCGATTTCCAATCGTCTTGCTTTTTCTGTACGTGATGTGTGGTCTTTCACCTACAAGATCTCTAATATCATCATCCATCTGAAGGATGCTCCAGTGTTTTTGGACTATCTGCCTAACCATTTGGGCCCCATTATCAAAGGTGCAGATAAGTCGAGCTTTTCCGTCCGAATTCTCAGTTCTCTTTTTGGGTACCATAAGCTCTCTCCTATCCTGTTCCTTCGCATATTTAAATGCATCTCTCAGTATACGGTCAGGGTAACCCTTAATGAGAAATCTCTGGCGTAAGTCATCCGCCTTGTTTTTAAAATCTTTGATGTTTGAGCAATTCCTTTTTAATCTCAAATACTGACCCTTGAGTATGCCCTTCTTAAGGGAATAAGGGTGATGACTCTCCCATTTCAACAGAGAATTAGTAGAAGTTGGTTTTCAAAAAATGGTAGTTTCCAATGTATCCCCATTTTCAGATTTAGCAATTTGGACATCGAGAAAGGCCAATCTATTAGGATCCACTTCGTATGTGAGTCTTAGGCCTATCTCATTCTCATTCAGTGAGTCAATAAACTCCTGAAACTCCGCCACAGTGCCTCACCATAAGATAAAAACATCTATAAATCTGACCCAAAGGTCAACCTTACTTGTCAGATGCATAAATCTGCCGAGAATACGATGGTGTCCTCCCACCAGCCCAGGAACAGATTTGCGTAACTTGGTGCACATGGATTGCCCATGGCAGTGCCCCTGAGCTGGTGGAGGATCTTGCCATCAAAGGTAAAATAGTTATTCTGCAGGACAAATTTAAGAAGGGAGACAACCAATTCATTATGGGGGGCACACTGGCGGCCCCTCGTACCCAAAAAGTGTTCAACACCCAAGATTCCAAAGTTATGTGGAATCGACGAGTAAAGTGCCTCAATATCAATGCTTGCCAGAAGTACTTCTGGTTCCACAGTGATATTGTCCAGTCTATTCAAGAGGTCAGCTGTATCTCTCAAGTATGATGGCAGCGAACTCACAAAGGGTCTGAGGATCTCATCCAGGTAAATACCCACATTTTGGCTTATGCTCCCAATGCCCGATACAATGGGTCTGCCCTTCAGGGGATGAAGCCCTTTATGCAGTTTTGGGAGTGCATAAAAAGTTGCCATCACTGGATATCTAGGAAGAAGATAGTCATACTCTTCCTGGCTAATAAGTTTATTTTTTATAGCCCCCCTCAAGGATGTTTTTTAATTTATCCCTTGTTGTATCCATCTGATTACTCATGACTCGGGTATATGTGGCTGTATCATTCAACAATCTTGACCAGTCAATGCCATCAACGAGTGGCCTGGGCCCCTTTTCATCTTTGAAAAAAAAACAGTACTAAGATGCCACCAGTCGGGGGTGATATTTCTGCCATAGATGTGTTCCTCAATCTAATAACGGATGAGATTAAACAAAAAGAAGGCATTCATACCAGACATAATTTAACCAAAAACCAGATGGAGGCACTTCGGAATCTGGAGAGGGACACATCTATAGTGGTTAAACCCTCGGATAAAAGGGGAAACATAGTTGTGATGAATATAGATGGATACAGGGATATGTGCCTCTCCTTGTTGAATGATACAGCCACATATACCCGAGTCATGAGTAATCAGATGGATACAACAAGGGATAAATTAAAAAACATCCTTGAGGGGGCTATAAACAATAAACTTATTAGCCAGGAAGAGTATGACTATCTTCTTCCTAGATATCCAGTGATGGCAACTTTTTATGCACTCCCAAAACTGCATAAAGGGCTTCATCCCCTGAAGGGCAGACCCATTGTATCGGGCATTGGGAGCATAAGCCAAAATGTGGGTATTTACCTGGATGAGATCCTCAGACCCTTTGTGAGTTCGCTGCCATCATACTTGAGAGATACAGCTGACCTCTTGAATAGACTGGACAATATCACTGTGGAACCAGAAGTACTTCTGGCAAGCATTGATATTGAGGCACTTTACTCGTCGATTCCACATAACTTTGGAATCTTGGGTGTTGAACACTTTTTGGGTACGAGGGGCCGCCAGTGTGCCCCCCATAATGAATTGGTTGTCTCCCTTCTTAAATTTGTCCTGCGGAATAACTATTTTACCTTTGATGGCAAGATCCTCCACCAGCTCAGGGGCACTGCCATGGGCAATCCATGTGCACCAAGTTACGCAAATCTGTTCCTGGGCTGGTGGGAGGACACCATCGTATTCTCGGACAGATTTATGCATCTGACAAGTAAGGTTGACCTTTGGGTCAGATTCATAGATGATGTTTTTATCTTATGGCGAGGCACTGTGGCGGAGTTTCAGGAGTTTGACTCACTGAATGAGAATGAGATAGGCCTAAGACTCACATACGAAGTGGATCCTAATAGATTGGCCTTTCTCGATGTCCAAATTGCTAAATCTGAAAATGGGGATACATTGGAAACTACCATTTTTTGAAAACCAACTTCTACTAATTCTCTGTTGAAATGGGAGAGTCATCACCCTTATTCCCTAAAGAAGGGCATACTCAAGGGTCAGTATTTGAGATTAAAAAGGAATTGCTCAAACATCAAAGATTTTAAAAACAAGGTGGATGACTTACGCCAGAGATTTCTCATTAAGGGTTACCCTGACCGTATACTGAGAGATGCATTTAAATATGCGAAGGAACAGGATAGGAGAGAGCTTATGGTACCCAAAAAGAGAACTGAGAATTCGGACGGAAAAGCTCGACTTATCTGCACCTTTGATAATGGGGCCCAAATGGTTAGGCAGATAGTCCAAAAACACTGGAGCATCCTTAAGATGGATGATGATATTAGAGATCTTGTAGGTGAAAGACCACACATCATGTACAGAAAAAGCAAGACGATTGGAAATCGCCTAGTACATAGCCACTTTGTTACACCTGTGACTAGAGAGACTTGGCTACCGGCTAAAGTCAGTGGTTGCCATCGTTGTGGTGATTGTATGGCGTGTGAATACATACTATCGGGTAAAAAGTTTGATGGTATTGGTGAGTCATTTGAGATCAGGGACTTCATCAATTGTAGAACCAAGGGCGTTATTTACCGTATCACTTGCAAATGTGGTAAGGCCTATGTAGGCAAAACCATAAGGGAATTAAGAAGGAGGATAGGAGAGCATCTCGGCGACATTCGGAATAAAAGGGATACATCTGTGGCCAGGCACGTGAATGTTGTGCACAATGGGGATTTGAAGGCTATACGATTCATGGGCATCGAGAGAGTGAGACCACCTAGAAGAGGGGGTGATTTTGACAGGATGTTACTTCAAAAAGAAGCAAGGTGGATATTTCGTCTTCAGACCTGTCACCCGCAGGGTCTGAACGAACAATTGAGTTATAGCTGCTTTCTGTGAAATTATGAGGGGTGTATGTACTCTCTCCCCAGAAATTGGGGGGTCTTTTGCTGTTGGTTTTATATAGGTTGAAGTCGGGGGTGCTGTCTTTTAGGGAGCAAGCCAATAAAACAGAATACTTATTATCTATTATGATTTGGAAGATATGAGCCACTGCCATATCTTATGGATATATCTATATCTCTGACCTAATTATAGTGGGTTTTAACCGGAGAACTTTTTGATTTCTTTATGGACTTTCTCGGAGGGATGTATTTCCCTTTGTTTAGCCTCTTCCCCTCTTATAATTACATCCAATAATATAATATACATATAGGTATTGTAAGGTTGTGCATTTACCAATAAATAAACTAGCGGTATTATTATTTCCATTGCCAGTACCAGGAGCCTATTTGGGATACCAGGGTATCAACACATAGCTGCTTATATACTGGGTATAGCGGGCAAAAAAGGCCAAAGACGCACTGGCGCTTAACACTGGGAACAGAGGAGTAACCTGGGATACTGGGACGCCAATGGACGGCAGTGCTGGACTGTCACTGCGCAAGAGCGGAAGTGTGGGGGATCCCGAGTACCTGCCTGTATAGCGCAGAACAGCGGGCAGAAAGGCCGCATGCGCACTGACGCGGTACAAGCAGACAGCGGAGCCGGGCTATAATGGGCACTGCGCAATAGCGGAAGTATGGGGTATCCCGAGTAGCTGCCTGTATAGCGCAGAACAGCGGGCAAAAAGGCCGCATGCGCAATGACGCGGTACAAGCAGACAGCTTAGCTGGGCCACAATCGGCACTACGCAATAGCGGATATACCAGTGAGTGTGAACCGGAAGTGGAGGCCGCTGTGAGCGTGTTCCCACTAGCCATGCGATTCATATATGCAATGGAGTTTGATCCGGATACCGGAGAGGTACACACACGTGACATGCATAAAAGACAGCGATATAACGCCAGGGATGTAAATTTACTAAGCGGCAATAGTGTTCGGCCGGATATGAGGTAGGACGCCATACAATCAGGCAGAGGGGGGGGAGGGACTATATTAGGGAGTGCAATTCCGCTGTTTATCTCACCTCATCATAGTCCACACCCAAAGCCAGGTGCACTGGACACATAGGAGCTACCTGCCAATGCTGGGGCTCTATCTTTCTAAATAGAATATTCCATCATATCTATACCCCCGTTTTTTCGTTCCCCTGATGAATCTCCCCTATGGGAGAGGAAACGCGTAGGGAAGTTGACTTGGTTGTGGTGGGTACAACAATTTAGCCTGACCTGGGGACTGCCCTTGTCAGGGCGGGAGCAACACAGGGGCATGACTGGGTAGCATAGTTACTATTTGTTTCCCTTCCCCCTAAGAATACATCAGGACGCTCCCGTGAGAAAAACGACTTATTTGGTGAGATCAAACCATTTTTTTATTGAGCACTGTTGTTTTGGAGCACTATATATGCACTTTATCACTGTTCGGTCCATGGAAATTGTTTTTAGAAGGTTGCCATTAAAGGTTATGTTTTAGATTTAGTAGGTTTCTCCTGGCTTCATATATACTTTCTATTAGAGAACCTTATAGGGGTAGCAGATGTGGTTACACTTTAAGTAATTGGCTATTATTCTGAAGATAATAATACCAAATAATTTGGGTTTGCAATCATTTTCGGGAAGAAACTGAGTATTATCTGACAGAATTGCAGGGGTGTCAATACTTTTGGCCATGACTGTACACATGAAGCTGGCAATCATTGGTTTGGGCTCAGCATTCTGACCACAGCCACACCTCCAACAGAGAAAACAGGGATTCTATCCAAACTGTTCCAAGCAGCCCAGTATGTGGTCTCTGCCCCTACATGATGCTGCTTTTACTGTAGATTAAATGGCAAAAACCTGCTGTCTTATTCTGTTTAACTCGGTCCCTAGCCAAACAAATACGCAGGAAATGTATTCCGTGTTGTCTGCAGGTTTTCATGAGCATGCAAAAAATTCTGCTTACTGACAAATTGTGTTACTTTTATCAGTCATTTCTAGTTTTAGTGTATGAGCACATGTTCAGTATTTGCTGCAGGTTTTCCTGCTGCAAATACTGGAGGGCTGGCAGGAAAAATGCTGCATAAAATGGCCATGTTTTTTCTGTGTTTTTGCTTATTATTCCTTTGAGCAGCCAGACATTTAAATTGGAGTGCAGTGCTATAGGAGGATGGTATGGGGGATCATGTAAGAGGCCTCATTCTCCTAATTTTCTGAAGTGGGAGCGTTGACTGATCTATTACAGACCAATGAAATTTCCCAAATGACTGCAGTACAAAACATTTTGAGATTTCCATAAAGACATACCCAAAGGAGAAAACAATTTTCTATGATTGGATTAACTGAATCATTACATAAAATCTGTTTTTAATCTAGCAAGACACATTTCTTTAAAAGGAAATTACAAAATCTCATTATTAAAGGTCATCAAGATCAATAAGCTAATTGCGGCTATTTCACTTCCAGGTCACTGCTTATAATGGAGCAGACGTAGCATTGCCCAAAATAGTCAATTTCTCCTGACTTGTACAAGACTCCGTCATGTCCACAATTCTTTTTGCGTTATTCATCGCTTGTTCGACGGATATCTGGTTTTCCAGACTTAAACGAAACAGGCGCACTTTGCTAAAGGCACGCGCTGATTTTAATTGGAAGAAGAGAATAGGCCACTACAGAGCCATTTTGGAAGCAGCTCATCTCCCACAGGGGAAAAAAAAAAAAAAAAAAAAAAAATTTTTTCCCCCCTAACTCATAGCTTAAAGTGACAATCCTCGGCTGCAGGGGATGAGGTGGAACCTGTAATGTAATATGTGTAACATTAGTAGTGTAGATGATCACGAAACACTTATAGAGGGTAGCTTACTGGGCAATCTACTGAAAGTTTATATCTATCATAAATTGTATATGGTAACTATGAAAGAGTAGCGTCCTCCGTCGCCTGTGTAATCTGAAAAGCGTCCGTATATGGTCCACCCTACTGTGGAGATTGCCGACTGCCTTATAATGGTAGCAGACGAGTCCTCTCATTCTGCCCGGAGGGGTCATATGGTGGACACTACGTGTACTGAGGAAGCCACTGTGGCCTGATTATTATCCTCACCTATCCTGGATTAGAGGGAGAGCTCATGCTATAGCTGGTGACATAGTAGCCCTAAATATTCATGAAAATCTGCTGATGCTCCCGCTAGAGCTAAGCTGAGCACTTTTTGCTTTGTAATACATTTTCTTGAAAAATGACAACACCTTCTATGTTTCCCCAATCTAAAATAATGTCAGCAATACTCACTTCAAATATGGACACCATTATAGCAATGTGTGCGTCTGGTCACGTGGTTCACGTATCATTGTTTTGTCATGCGAACCCTGCAGCCAATCAATGGGTGCTTCACTCTCACCTCCGTTGGATGTAACCGATATTAAGAGGAAGTAAGAAATTAGTCACAGTTCTCACTTCACTTCCACCAGTTTCATCAGAAGGAGGCGAGAATGATTGGCTGCAGGGCTCACGTGACATGACAATGCCATGCGAGCCCTGGGAGAGCCGGTGCCGACACTGCTGGAAGAGCGCCTCTATCAGAGTTGAGTATAACTGCTATTATTTTACAAGGGGAAACATAATGATTGAAAATGGGTTATCTGAATAGCGGACAATCAAACACAGTTCTATACTGTAAAGGAATGTAAACATTACTTGGAGATGTATGCAGAATGCGTGCTATAATATAACTGTTAAAAGTCCTGTTTTAGATTGTAAGGAAAAAATTATAGCTATTTACAAATGGGGGAAAAAGTTTTTTAAAATGTAATTACTGAGAAAAATGGCTAAATTATACAAGATTTCCTGTTGACTGACTTATTTCCCTGTAGACAAGGAGGAGTAAGTGGATACTGTAAACTAAGGATCAACTCGGAAAATATCTACCATAACTAGGATTTATGTTTATCTTCTGTTTAACTTACGCTTTTTTTTTTAACTTACGAGTGGCATTTTTTTCTCTAAATAACATTACTACTTCTAATACAAATAATAATATTATGTTCAGGTTTGCATGTAGAAATTACTTTATAGTATTATTTAAACTACCGGTAATTTATAAGGGAGAAAGCAGCTCCAAGGAGTGATGTGAACATAATCCAAGACGTCATGATGTCACAAGAGTAGTGTAAACCTGTAAGTGCGATTCAGATAGTGTTAATAAGATTTTGTAGTTTTAATCGAAAAAACATTTATCATAGGTCAACAGGCAATTTCCACATTACCTTTATCTAATCATTTCCTTATTTACTAATCTGTAGGTCATTACTCTGCTCTTTACAGTCATTTTACTGAAAATCATAATGGTCGCAGTAGCAGGATAATTGCTATCCTGTAACATTTAAGCATGTTACCGAGGAAATATATGAAAACTGGTGCAAAGAAAAAGTGTAGTAGTTGTATGAAGAACGATCCTTTCAGGTATCTACTCTAATCTTGGGAGGCCATTTTGAATTAAAGTTGGCATCTGATTGGTTGTCATGAGAAACTGCTCTGTTTCTTATGTATCGGTTTTCATAACTGTATCTCATGGAGCATTTATCAGTTTTGTACCGAAGTACTTATTTCTGTATTCCCCTTAAAAAGGAGTCACACATCAGTCATGTTTTTAGGACACCCATAGTCGTCTTAGCACATTATTGGGGGTCTCAGATGATGATGACCTTTACTCACAATGCAGTCAATAAGGATGGGAGCAAGGGGCAGGAACGAACAAATCTGTGACACAGTTACACATGCTTATTCTAAAATGTTTCCTTAAAAATGGGAATGGATCCGGCTCAGTTGTTCTCACTTTGGGCAGAGATCTGAATGTACAGGATGGTTCATTAACTTGGAGAAGGCATTTGAAGTTGCATGGAAACGCAAACTTCACACAAACTTTCAGCTGTAAATTTATCTTCAATTTATTTGCGTACTTGAGAAGAAGCTGTTACTCATATAGGGTATGTACAATGGGATAAAAAATCTGCTTATTGTTTCAGAATGCAGCTCTGAAAAAACACCTGTACAGCTTTGCACGTGTCACTGTGTGCAGCTGCTATAGGAGCAGGCATGTGGAAAAGAGTGGGCGGTGAAGTATTTTGGAGAAAGCAATACGCCGAGGCGAGCTATAAACACAGTTATCGCTCATAGCCACGTGCAACACTGTGTTCTGCTTTGTGTTTCTATGCTATGATACAAAGCTGTATAATTTCTCTTGTTAGCCAGTGTGCAGGTGAATATCAAGAACAAAGGCAGAGTATATAATGCTACAGGCATTGAAAAGCATCAAATATAATTTTATAGATTCAATTAATTGAAATGTGCATGTCAAGGTTGCTTGCGCTCATGGTTTTTCATAATTTCTTTGTACAATAATCCAAAAATAGTGAGGGAGATTTGCAGACTTTGAAAAGCCCTATAATAACAATTTACAATAAATTCTAAGATTTGACTCTGACTGTGATTTTTACATTTCAATAAAATACAATTGATTTATTGATCTGCTCTGTCTGCATTACCGGGAGAAGCAGCAGTCTAGACGAGGAACACAATTTCACTACAACTCTCCTCAGAGTTGTGCCAGACCTTACACCTCCACCGGTTGAGCAGATTGCATCTACTCTTCCCTGTCTCTTATCTCCAGCACTTCAGTATGGAGGCTTCTAGGGCCTTTCCTCTGATTAATGCTGCCTAAACCATGAGAAGCATGAAGCAGATTCTGGCTGGTCAATTGCAGCCAGGTATGTTTTTCTCTTAAAAGTTTAACCTTTTAATAACCTTGCGATTTTTTGTTTTTGAGCTTTTGTTTTTTTTCCCTCCCTTCTTCCCAAAGCCATAACTTTTAATTTTTTTTCCTCAATATAGCCATAAGAGGGCCTATTAGGTGCGTGACGAGTTGTACTGTTGAATGACACCATTGATTCTACCATAAAGCGTATGGTGAAATTGTTAAAAAAAAAAAAAAAAATTCCAAGTTCGGTGAAATTGCAAAAAAGTGCAATTTCACAATTATTTTTTTGTTTTTTTTATTTACCATGTTCACTTAATGCTAAAACGGACCGGACAATATCGGACAATATGATTCCCCCAGTCAGTACGAGTATTCAGATACCAAACATGTATAGGTTCTTTTATGTCGCCATTTTCTAAGATCTGTAGCGTCCCCATTTTTGGGACCTGGGGCTGAATGATAGCTGATTTTTTTGCACCCTGAGCTGCCGTTTTTATTGATAAGATTTTGGGGTAGATATGATTTTTTGATGACCTGTTATTGCATTTTGTTACAATGTTGCAGCAGCCAAATACAAGGCATAAAGTCTGGCGTTTCGATGTTTTTCTTGTTACACCATTTACTGATCAGATTCACTTACTTTATATTTTGATAGAACTAATATGTCTGAACGGGGCGAAACAAGATATGTGTATTTTTTACCAATTGTTTTATTTTCTATGGGGCAAAAAGTAACAGATTTCTCAGATGATATATATTACAAGGTGACAAATTTTCATGTGTGTTATTCATTTATGAAATAAAAATTAAAATGATGGTTACTCTTTACTGGAATGGTTGGGTCAGCATAAATTAGATGACAGGTTCCAATTATATGTACAGTTTAGGATGTCATCATGTTACATGGATTTTCTGGGCACACAGATAATAAACATTGTAAAGTCTTTGAGAAATTAAGGAACTTCTTAATTTACTTATTTACAATTCTGCTGTGTTCCTAAGCTGGAACATGTGGTCAAGTGACCTCCAGCTCCCTAATTTCTGCTGTTGTCTATTCAAAGCATAGAGAAAAAAAAAGTGTCCTGTCTGTGCTTTGAAATAAACATAGACTAAGACCACATTCACACGTTCAGGTTTTGGTCAGTATTTTACATCGGTATTTGTAAGCCAAATCCAGGAGTGGAACAGTAAGAGGAAAATTATGATAGGAAAACGTCACCACTTTTGCATTTTTTCCGACTCCTGATTTTGCCTTCCAAATACTGAGGTATTAAACTCCTCAAATACTCAACGTGTGCACATGGCCTTATAGTCAAATACAGCTCAGCATGTAGGAGGCAGAGCTCCGGCAGCAGCTCTCAGCACAGTGGGCTCTGAATGATGATGTCATTGGGGGTGTGGCCTATGATCCTCGCAAGTTGTTAGTGACTGGGGGTGTGCACAGGAGAAGTGGAGAGCAGGGAGAGCGTAGAGGCAGCTCAGGCTTCACAAAGAGCAATCAAACTTCTAAACTAATGACTTTGACCAGATGGGATGGTGCTGGAAGTTCCAGATTGATAGATTACATTATAATAAATTACGACATTACATGACCCATTTTTCCATTACAATAAACTAATCCTGTTCGGTGCCAGTGTGTGCACCTGTAACATTATTGATTGCTGAAAATCTCTTAGTAGCAGATATTATTTGGAGTGGCACTGGGAGTAATGTTAGAAAGGTGGAACTGTGGTCAGCAATACATAAGGATGGAGCTTTATTAGCTAAGATCACTGTGGCATGAATGCAGCTCTGCCGCTTGGGAAATGTAGTCCAGAGGCCAAGAAGGAGAGCCGACAGGAAGATCAGGATGAAAATAACAAACCACAAGTATGGCTGCAGGGCTCTACACGGGAGCTAAAAAATGGAAAGAAAGGCAACAGGGGGTTAAGTAATCAATACAGTCAGATTACATTTTATTATTTTCTTTCTTGATGCCTGGAAACTCATTTTAATTTAATTGTCCTTCTTAGCCTATTATCAATTTAACAAACATGTCTATAGACTCAGATGTCTAAAAGTTTTTTAGGTTATTTTGAGTGATGTTTATGCCATGTCTTATTGCTTTGCTGCATCATCACTGGCAGAGCCACTAAAGCTCATCGATTGGATGCCCTGCATTAGTGCTGCAGCCAATGCCCGATATTGTGAGCAGGTGCCCGATGGACCCGAGGAAAGTGAGTGTAGCTTGGTTTGTTGTCCTTAAACAGACTGCAGACGGGGCCAAACACTGTCCGAAAGAGAACGACCCTTTTAAATGTTTTCTGTAACCGGTATGCCTGATCTCGCCAAAACCAAACTAATTCAGCTACATGAGAACTCGCCATTAAATGACTTAAATACAAGTGCCACAGCACAGAGCTCTGTAGGAATCAAGTAATTTTCCCTGTCTTTATGACGGCCTGATCTACTCTGTGGCGTGTAGTGCAGAAAATGCATTGGCAATGACTTGAGTTCCTTTTGGTTGCTTTCCAGACCTCCCCATTGTTATTAGGCACAAGGAATAAAAAGCCTGCTCCCCTCTAGTGCTATATATGTTGTTTAAACATTAAAAATGTCTGGTGTTTTGGGAAAGAAATAATTTTTAATCATGAGTTCAAAGATTTTCAGTGTCAAAAAACTATTCTGCAATTCCAACATTTATTCCGACACCTTGTATAACTGATGGTTCTATTTAGTTTCTTTTTAGCGTTATATAAACATCAAGACATATTGTTCTAGAGGAAAATAAGTGGTAGAATAGTAGACTACATTGTCAACATAATATACACGGGCATTAAAGGAATTTTGCCATCTCAAAAAGTGATTACTTTAAGCCCCAGAACAATAAGGACCTTTGATATTTTTTCTGCACAGTATCTGGTAGGAGCAACAAATTCACATTCAAGTGAACAGGTCTATGCAGCAAACCAGGGAAGGGCTACTCGGTCTGATGTATTCTAAAGTGACTTTAGCCTGTTGGAGTCCCAGTGTTCAGAATCTTTCCAATCAGAAAGTACTGGCATAACTGCTTTGATACATTAATAAAATGTTTGGGTTTTTTAAAAGACTGAATAACCCCATCTAGTCAGGAGTCTATCCATAAGCTCCAGCCTAATTTGCATCTTATAATATACTGCTGAGAGATTGAGTAGGAATATGCAATTACCTGTTGAGTAAATACACAGATTACACATAGAAAATACCTTTTCTCCGAGTACTTCTTAACTACTTCTGGACCACCCACAGGCCATAAACATCCGGGTGATCCACACTTTACTCTGCACGATGTTCTAAAATGTCATTGCAGAGTGAGCATTTTGCAGGAGATCATGAAGCTGTGATGAAGAGTAGAACCACTATCCGGCACAGCCATGTTTCCCTACTTGATCATTGTGTACACGATGCTGAACCAACACAGTTGTAAGTACTCGGGCAGAAATCCGAGAGTGGACCCTCTGGGTCGTGACTCTAGAGCCCCCGGGGTCGAGCGGACCAGATGGAATCACCCCCTATACAGGGAGTGTTAGGAGCAGGACCTCGAGGGAATGGAGACACAACAGCTAGAGCCAAAGGGGCGACCCAAGATAAAGAAGGAAACCACAGGCTATAAGGATGGCAGGGAATAATAGGAAAACAAGACTTAACTGAAAATGACTGGAACACGGAACGGCAGAACACAGCAGGAACACGGACTGGCAGGGTACAGCAGGAACACGGACTGGCAGGACACAGCAGGAACACGGACTGGCAGGATACAGCAGGAACACGGACTGGCAGGATACAGCAGGAACACGGACTGGCAGGATACAGCAGGAACACGGACTGGCAGGATACAGCAGGAACACGGACAGGCAGGATACAGCAGGAACACGGACTGGCAGGGTACAGCAGGAACACGGACTGGCAGGATACAGCAGGAACACGGACTGGCAGGATACAGCAGGAACACGGACAGGCAGGACACAGCAGGAACACGGACTGGCAGGATACTGAGACAAAGTAAAGACTGGGCTGAGAAAAGACACTGGTACAGGGGAGCCTAGGGCATAGGGACACTGACGGCAGACAGTGCACCTACAAAGCAAAGGCGTCTTACCTAGGAAGACGCCGGGAAGAAATAGCCGATGGGCGCCGCCATGTTGGGGCGGAGCTATCGGGTCGCGACATCCCAGAGGGCTCAGCGCTGGAGGAGACGCGACCGCGCATGCGCAAAGACGCTGGACGCCGGGAGCCAGAGAAAGAAGCAGCAGAGCGGCGAGGAACGGGATCGCGAGTGCGCCGCTGGATGGAAGAAGATGGGTAAGTATGTGCGGGCGTGACAGTACCCCCCTCCTTAGTCCCCCTTTTTTTAAGGCTAGAAAGGAATCTTTTCATGATAAGGGGAGCATTGATGTTCTCTCGAGGCTCCCAGGACCTCTCCTCAGGACCAAATCCCTCCCAATCAATCAAAAAATAAGTTTTACCCCTAACTACCTTTTTGGCAAGAATATCTTTAACGTTAAAGATTCCATCAGAAGTACAGAGCTGAGGAGAGGGAGAGGTAGCGGAGTGAAAACGATTAAAGACTGCGGGTTTGAGAAGAGACACATGGAAGGCATTGGGAATGCGCAAAGAGGCAGGTAGCTTCAACTTATAAGAGACATCATTAATGCGACTCAAGATAGGAAACGGACCAATATAGCGAGGACCCAGTTTGCAAGCGGGAATTTTAAGCTTGATATAGTGAGAGGAGAGCCAAACTTTATCACCCGGAGAATATGGCGGAGCATCCAAACGCTTCTTGTCAGCAAATTTTTTCATATTAAGGCTAGCTTTCTCAAGAGCCACTTTGGTCTCATTCCAAATTGTAGAGAATTCCCGGGACAAGAAATCCGCTGCCGGTACCCCCGAGGAGAGAGAAACAGGAAGAGGAATGTTCGGATGTTGACCATAGACTACAAAAAAGGGAGATTTGGAGGAAGACTCGCTGGGAAGATTGTTGTAAGAGAATTCAGCCCAGGGGAGAAGAGAGACCCAGTCATCTTGGTGTGCGTTGGAGAAATGTCGCAGATATGTAGTCAGAACTTGATTAACTCAAACCACTTGTCCGTTGGACTGAGGGTGATAGGCGGAAGAGAAATCCAAGTTAACCTTTAATAGACTGCAGAGAGCTCTCCAAAAACGTGAGGTAAATTGTACTCCACGGTCAGAGACGATATGATGTGGGAAACCATGAAGACGGAAGACTTGGTGTAAAAAGATCTTTGCCAACTCAGGAGCGGAAGGCAGACCAGGCAATGCGATGAAGTGAGCCATTTTAGAGAACCGATCTACAACAACCAAGATGACAGAACAATTCGAGGAACAAGGTAGATCAGTGATGAAGTCCATAGCTATAAAACTCCAAGGAACGGAAGGTACAGGCAGAGGATGCAGGAGACCGGAAGGAGGCTGCCTAGGAACTTTATTTTTAGCACAAGAAGGACAAGAAGCGATGAATTTGGTGACGTCTTGTCGGAGAGATGGCCACCAGTAGTGCCGAGAGATAAGAGAAAGTGTTTTCTTGACTCCTACATGTCCTGCAATTTTGGAGGAGTGACCCCAACGTAAAACTCTCTCCTTGTCTTGATTAGCCACAAGAGTCTTGCCAGGAGGAGTTGAAATCACTCTTAGAGGAGCAAGAGTGACGATCTTCGTAGGATCAATGATGTGAGCCGGAGAATCGTCAATGTCCTGAGGCTGAAAGGATGTCGAAAGAGCATCTGCTTTGACATTCTTATTTCCGGGTCGGAAATGAAGCTCAAACTCAAATCGTCCGAAGAATAAAGACCATCTGGCTTGTCGTGGATTTAGTCTTTGGGCTGACTGAATATAGGCCAGATTCTCTTCTGTGTAAATGGTGAATGGATGAAGAGACCCCTCAAGAAGATAATGCCATTCCTCCAAGGCTAGCTTGATAGCCAATAGTTCCTTATCCCCTATAGAGTAGTTACGCTCAGGAGCGGAAAAAGTTTTAGAAAAGAAACCACCGGTCACCAAACGTCCGGACGAAGATCTTTGCAAAAGTACTGCTCCAGCTCCAATAGAGGATGCGTCGACCTCAAGGACAAACGGTCTATTAGCATCAGGACGATGAAGCACAGGGGCCGTAGCGAAACTTTGTTTAAGGGACAGAAAGGACTCTTCAGCCTCAGGGGTCCAAAGACCGGAATTGACTCCCTTGCGAACTAGGGCAGAGATAGGCTTGGTATTGGAAGAAAAATGAGGAATAAATTGTCTATAGTAATTGGCAAAGCCAAGAAAACGTTGGATTGCTTTTGTTCCAAGAGGACGAGGCCAATTCAGGACAGCCGAAACCTTCTCTGGATCCATCTCTAAGCCAGATCTTGAGACAATATACCCAAGGAAGGGAAGAGAAGATTGTTCAAAGACGCACTTCTCAATCTTAGCGAACAGATGATTCTCTCTTAGCCTTTGCAGAACTCGGCGGACATCTCGCCTGTGAGTGGAGAGATCCGGAGAAAAGATGAGAATGTCGTCAAGGTAAACCACGACTGAGGAGTAGAGAAGATCCCGAAATACATCGTTCACAAATTCCTGGAAAACCGCGGGGGCGTTGCAGAGACCAAACGGCATAACCAAGTATTCGTAGTGACCGTCATGAGTATTGAAGGCAGTCTTCCACTCATCGCCTGCACGAATACGAACCAGATTGTATGCGCCACGTAGATCTAATTTGGTAAAAAATTGCGCACCCCGCAGACGGTCGAAGAGTTCCGGAATGAGTGGCAGAGGATATTTGTTCTTCACCGTGATGTTGTTTAAGCCTCGATAATCAATGCAGGGGCGGAGAGAACCGTCTTTCTTCTTCACGAAAAAAAACCCTGCTCCAGCCGGTGAAGAAGACTTGCGAATGAATCCTTTAGCAAGATTTTCTTGAATGTACTCAGACATAGCTTGAGTCTCAGCAGGAGAGAGAGGATAGATTCTGCCCCTGGGCGGATTAGTTCCTGGCACGAGATCTATGGGACAATCATAGAGACGGTGAGGCGGAAGGCCCTCAGCCTCCTTCTTGTTGAAGACATCAGAAAAAGCGCTGTAGACACAGGGTAAAGCGGGAAGAGAAGAGGAAGGAGAAGAATTAGAGGAAGACCCCACAGGACGCACCGGCAGCAGACAACGTTCCCGACAAAGCTCACCCTAGCGCAAGATATTGCCATTGCGCCAATCTAAAACGGGCTCGTGGAACCGTAACCAAGGAAGACCTAAGAGCATAGGATGAGACAGACCCGCTAAAACATAAAATGCAATTCTCTCCTTGTGCAGAGCCCCAACTTGAAGTTCCACCTCAAGTGTTACTTGAGTAATGGTCTCTTGTAAAGGTTTACCATCCACAGATGCAAGAACCACAGGAGCCTCTAAGGTTTTGACTGGAATGGAGAATTTCAAAACCTCTTCCAACCTGATAAAATTCCCTGCTGCGCCCGAATCCACATACGCATCTAGAGAAATGCCCTTGCCCGCAATATGCAAAAGAACGGACAAAGTAAGGGGTTGAGAGGAATCACATACACCTAGGGAGGCCTCTCTTACCTGACCTAGGCGGAGGAGTTTTCCGGACGTTCAGGGCAAGAGCGCAATAAATGAGCAGAACTTCCGCAGTAAAAACATAACCCCTGAGTGCGCCTCTCTTTACGACGTTCGGACATCTTAAGACGGTCCACTTGCATAGGTTCTGGTGCGGACGCCTGAGAGGAGGTTCTAGGCTGAGGACTGAGTGGCTTACGGGTGGCAGAAGAAGGGCGAAGAGATCTCCGCTCGCGGGCGCGTTCTTGGAACCGAAGGTCAATACGGGTAGCTAAGGAAATTAATTCCTCCAAAACAGTAGGGGTGTCCCGACCAGCTAACTCATCTTTTATGCGCCCAGAGAGCCCCCGCCAGAAAGCACCCACCAACGCCTCATTGTTCCAGCCCAAGTCAGAGGAGAGGGTGCGGAACTGAATAGCGTACTGGCCTACGGATAACGATCCCTGATGGAGAGAAAATAGAGCTTCAGTTGTAGAGGCCAGACGTCCAGGTTCGTCAAAGACAAGACGGAAAGTCTCCAAAAATTCAGACAACCGGGAGACTAGGGGATCGTCTCTCACCCAGAGTGGGTTAACCCATGCCAAGGCGTCACCCTCCAGATGGGAAATCAAAAACGCAACTTTGGACCGATCCGTCGGGTAATGCTGGGGCAGAAGCTCAAAGTGAAGACGGCATTGGTTTAGAAATCCTCGGCAGGACTTAGGATCCCCATTGTACCGAGGCGGTTTAGCCAAGCGGGGTGGAGGGTGGGACGCAGGAGCAGACGTAGAAGCGGCTGTCTGGATGGAAAGCAGCCAGTCGTCAATAGAAGACATATAACTAAGTATATGGGCCTGGGTGTCACGCTGCTGAGCTAACTCTTGCTGCAAGCCAACGAGTAGAGCGGCGTTGCCAGGATCGGAGGACTGGAGCGTGGACAAGCGAGAATCCATAGCTTTCATGAAAGACATCATGCGGGACTGATTCTCTCGCAAAAAGAGTAGCTCTTTCTGCGCAGCTGAGGCCCCAGCGGGGTCCATGGCCTTTGCTTACTGTAAGTACTCGGGCAGAAATCCGAGAGTGGACCCTCTGGGTCGTGACTCTAGAGCCCCCGGGGTCGAGCGGACCAGATGGAATCACCCCCTATACAGGGAGTGTTAGGAGCAGGACCTCGAGGGAATGGAGACACAACAGCTAGAGCCAAAGGGGCGACCCAAGATAAAGAAGGAAACCACAGGCTATAAGGATGGCAGGGAATAATAGGAAAACAAGACTTAACTGAAAATGACTGGAACACGGAACGGCAGAACACAGCAGGAACACGGACTGGCAGGGTACAGCAGGAACACGGACTGGCAGGACACAGCAGGAACACGGACTGGCAGGATACAGCAGGAACACGGACTGGCAGGATACAGCAGGAACACGGACTGGCAGGGTACAGCAGGAACACGGACTGGCAGGATACAGCAGGAACACGGACTGGCAGGATACAGCAGGAACACGGACAGGCAGGACACAGCAGGAACACAGACTGGCAGGATACTGAGACAAAGTAAAGACTGGGCTGAGAAAAGACACTGGTACAGGGGAGCCTAGGGCATAGGGACACTGACGGCAGACAGTGCACCTACAAAGCAAAGGCGTCTTACCTAGGAAGACGCCGGGAAGAAATAGCCGATGGGCGCCGCCATGTTGGGGCAGAGCTATCGGGTCGCGACCTCCCAGAGGGCTCAGCGCTGGAGGAGATGCGATCGCGCATGCGCAATGACGCTGGACGCCGGGAGCCAGAGAAAGAAGCAGCAGAGCGGCGAGGAACGGGATCGCGAGTGCGCCGCTGGATGGAAGAAGATGGGTAAGTATGTGCGGGCGTGACAACAGTGTATGAAATAAATACAAAAAAATAAATAGAGCAAGAAATAAAATAACATTTTAAAAAGTACATTATCAGTCTAAATTTTTTTTTCTGTCATCGACTTTAAAAAAAATAAGTCCAATGAGTAAAAATCATCTCTATGGAAAATATAATGCATTTTAAAAATTTTTGATGGTCTTCGTGGTCATAAAAAATGTGAAAAATATTTTTCACACGATATCAGCAAAAAAGTAATAAAAAAATTACATAACAAATAAAGCCCCATGTGTTGCCAAAAACAAGTTAAAAATACATTGAAAATCTGAATAAGAAATATTTTCAAAGTCTTTACAAACACATGTACAATAAAGCCCCTAAAATATTCTTGTGAAGGGGGGGGGGGAGGGAAGGGGTGCAAATAGCAAGCCCTGAGCTGCTTAAAGGTAGAGTTTACTCTTTGAATGTGCAGAATGTTTTTGTTTTATAGTTGATGAATTTACTTAAATAGTAGATGTTCCATTGAATGATCACATTATATTGTGTGAATTGCTTCCTACCTTGTAGATAACTGTAGCTCGCTGGGCATGCATGCAATGTGTCAAAACTAGTGCAAATGAAGCTATTTAACTCGAGCTGTGTTTTACTGGCGACCAATCATCTTTTACTAGTAGAAAGTATCTGGAATTTTATTATGATCCTTAATTAAATCATACCATATCATGTCATGCCATAAAAAGCTTAAACCTGCTACTTTTAATGTACCGTAATTACCGTATATATCTTTTCCAGTGGTGAGCTATGTTATTATAAAATACAGACATTTATACAGTTATTTTCTTAGTTCTGAATATGCAAACGTTCATGTTCAGTTTGTTTTTATTCCAAGTAAATATTAGCTCAAAGATCAGTTATTGCTTTGGGTCTGTTCTAACTAGCTTTCTTAATGCATACCCCCAAAAGCAGCCTAGGACGTATCTCCAGTACCAGCCCAATCTATAAGAAGAGGTGAATGGTTCCTAAATGGCACATTTTTGGCATTTACTGTATCTGGTGAATAGAATCTTATGGATATTCTTGGTGGAATCAGTGATGGCTTTCTGTGATTTTGCAAGGCTCAAATTAAATTTGAATAGGTCATAGAAGAATAGGTGTGAGTAACACACTGGCGCTCCTGAGTTTCTAGCTGGCAGCAAATAAGGGCAAATACCACCATTTGTCTAATTAGGAATATTAAAAACTATATAATTTCTGCTTTACTAGAGTCAAAGGATGATTGCAGCAATATAGTGTAAACCTAGGTCCAGGATGCACAAGAACCACAAATAGTGCCACAAAATTATCTAATTGCATTTGACTAGTAGGAACTGGCACTTAACGAGCTAGAGATGTAAGTTCTTTCTTCTACCTCTTTCCCATTTCTCTATGAGTATAGCGTAGCATCGGCACTGGGTGTCTTCCGGCATAGCAGAGCTGTGTTGTTCCAGCAGAACCAGTGGGCTGAGTGACTGCAATAGGTTGTTTTCCCCTGTAATCGAGGCTCTTATGGGTGCCCCAGTTGCAAGAAAAAAAGCAATAAAGAAATAAATATTTTCCTCAAAGGTCTTTGTTGATCTTTTTGTAAACAAAATATTAAATATATACATATAAAATGTTCAAATAAAGAAATAAAAAGGAAAATTTCCCCACCACAATAATTTATGAAAAAATGATACTTTTTTTTTTACATTAAATATTTTACTACATGCATGTAATCAAAAGTAACTAAAATATGCATGTTTGGTATCTGAACAACAATAATTTTCATTCAGCAGGTTGTTTAGTGTGAAACAGGAGCAGTTATGAGAACCTGACCCCTCATACATGCTCCCCGATCTGTGGGCATTGGCTGTATGAGCACAGCGGGGTAGGTTTGATTCCTAAATGCTGCGCTGTTTGAGTAAAACCAACGTTAGTAGCCGACTGAGGGGACTGAGACTGTCCTGTAGACTAGTTGGACAGGGAGTACCCAGCGACTTCTCTTCGCTTGCTGCTCTGGATTGACAGGTCTTTGCTTATGTGCGCGTATATGCAGAGACTTGTCACTCAAGGGCAGCTGATGTGGAAAACCTGCTGATGACCCGCCTGTCCAACTAGTCTACAGCAGGGGTGTCAAACTGCATTCCTCGAGGGCTGCAAACAGGTCATGTTTTCAGGATTTCCTTGTACTGCACAGGTGATACTTTAATCACCAACTCATTATTTGTGTAGGTGATTAAATTATCACCTGTGCAGTACAAGGAAATCCTGAAAACATGACCTGTTTGCAGCCCTCGAGGAATGCTGTTTGACACCCCTGGTCTACAGTACAGCCTTGGTCCCCGATAGCTATTAACGCCGCAGCATTTCAGAGTCAGACTTTGGATTGGGCAGCCTGTATCAGCTGTCGGGTTCTCTTTAAAAATATGTCTAAAAAAATCCACAAATTGCTTTTTTCAGTATTTGCATAGGGAAAACAAGTATTGAAATTACATAGTACTTCAAAATAGTGATAAAATAAAAAAAAAAAAGCAGTTTGGCAAAGGTGTAAAAAAAATGGCCAGTCATGAAGCTCCTTTCAGACCTGGTCATTGTGAGGTTAATACTAGATCTGTTACACTCTTAAATTGTCATCCATTTGTAACAAACACTAAATAAACTAAATTACCGTATATACCGAGTATAAGCAGACACCCCTAATTTTGCCACAAAAAACTGGGAAAACTCAATGACTCGAGTATAAGCCTAGGGTGGAAAATGCAGCAGCTACCGATAAATGTCAAAAATAAAAACAGGTACCAGTAAAAGTAAAATTAATTGAGACATCAGTAGGTCAAGTGTTTTTGAATATCCATATTGAATCATGAGCCCCATATAATGCTCCATACAGTTCATGATGGGCCCCATATAATGCTCCATACAAAATACACCCCAGATAATGCTGCACAAATGCTGATTATGGCCCCATAAGATGCTCCATACAGACATTTGCCCCAAATAATGCTCCACAAATGTGGATTATGACCCCATAAAATGCTCCATACAGACATTTGCCCCATATAATGCTGCACAAATGCTGATTATGGCCCCATAAGATGCTCCATACAGACATTTGCCCTAAATAATGCTCCACAAATGTGGATTATGACCCCATAAAATTCTCCATACAGACATTTGCCCCATATAATGCTGCACAAATGCTGATTATGGCCCCATAAGATGCTCCATACAGTCATTTGCCCCATGTAATGCTCCATAAATGCTGATTATGGCCCCATACAATGCTCCATACAGTCATTTGTCCCATGTACTTCTCCATAAATGCTGGATATGGCCCCATAAGATGCTCCATACAGTCATTTGCCCCATATGCTGTTGCTGCAATAAAAAAAAAATCATATTTTCACCTCTCGTCACTCAGGCCCCTGGCACTTGCTATATTCACCTGCTCCCCATTCTACAGTCGCCGGCCGCCGCTGTGTCTTCTGCACTGACTGTTCAGGCAGAGGGCGGCGTGCACTAATCGCGTCACCACGCCCTCTGACCTGAGCGTCACTGCAGAGGATGCAGAAGATGCGGCGGCTGGCGACAGTGGAACGGGGAGCAAGTGAATATAGCGCACTGCTTTTACTCACCTTCTCCTGACACGGTCCCTGCTTCCCCGGCGCCGGCAGCTTCTTCATGTAGTGAGCGGTCACATGGTACCGCTCATTACAGTAATGAATATGCGGCTCCACCCCTATGGGAGTGGAGTGGGGTCCATATTTATTACTGTAATGAGCGGTACCATGTGACCACTCACTACAGGAGAAAGCTGCCGGAGAACCAGAGACTGCACCAGGAGCAGGTGAGTATTATTAGACAGCTGCCACTCACCCTCCACTGCCGACCCCTGGGAATGACTCGAGTATAAGCCGAGAGGGGCAATTTCAGCCTAAAAAAATGTTCTGAAATTCTCGGCTTACACTCGAGTATATACGTTACTATTTTTGCAAATAAGCGACTGAAATTGTAGCACTACCATGGAAAAACAGACACCTTGATCTTTTTTTTATTTTATCCTCAGAAGGCTTCTCCTAGAATTCTGCAATTAATTATTGATGAATATTTTCCTCCATTTCCACTTAAGCTGAGAAAATGCTTTGACAAGTTCATGGTCAGTGACTGGTTCCTAGATCTGGAATATATAACCGCTCCGAGTGCTACTTTTCGCACATTGGCTATGTTAAGGACAATTATTTTCTGTCATGGGTTTTGTGTGCAGCGTTGGCTTAGTCAGAGAGCTGGTTTATATCAAAACTGTAAGTACGTGGGTTTTTTGCCAAAGAATTAGGTAAAAGAACAAGTGTAATATCACTTGAGGCCATGTGCACACTATAAATATGGCATTAAAAATAAAACTTGCCATATAGATTGCTTTTCTTTTTAACCATCTGCTGCTTACAAAGTTATTCAATTAGAATTTAGATGTTCCTTCCAAGAAGTTACATTTATAAAGAACCTGTCAGTACAAATTTGTAATGTAAAGCAAAAACATAGCTGTAATGGCACTGTTTTACTAATCACATTGTGTGAGGCAGTGACCCCTAGGGTGCACTGTTTGTTCTCCCCAGGATGCGCACAGAGTAGTGAGGCCATGAGGGGGCATTAGAGGCAGATGTAGCTGTGATTACAATTGTTAAAAAATCCTGTAGTATGGAGTGAGGGTGAGGAGTCTCAGGTGTGTGAAGGCCAGAGTGAGGCCTGGCAACCCACCGCATACACAGTGGTGCTGCTGTCCACAATGACTAGTCACAGATGTGGACAGGTCTTGTGCCCGAAGGAAGGACTGGCGTGTGTCACAGCTGCAGACAAGAGGATGTCAAGGCCTGTGTATGACTGTGAGCAGAGACTGTGATACAGCGGTGCAGGAGACCCACGGGAACTAGTCAGAGGACGACTTAACGTGTGTATTGACTGCAATCTAAAGGATGCGGTTATGAACTATTGTGAATTGAACACTGAAGTTATATGCACTGAAGTTATATGCATTTGTGGTCATTGGAACCTTTTCTGTGTGAAGATAACATAATAAAGAGACTTTTATGTTTGAACTTTGTGGGTCACTGCCTCATCACTGGCTATCGGAGCACTACAATTGATACTTGTAAGGAAGAAATCCTCTTTGTTCTCCTTTAATCACCATTTGAAAATTTCTACTAATTATATTTTGGTGCATGGGGGCCGGACTGTGCACTGGGCCTTCTTCCCCTCCTGTCGGTGATTTCCTGGCTACCCTGTGTGCCTCCAGTCTGTGAATTACAGGTCACTGCTTTTCCATTGAACTGCTTCCTGTGTTTGAAATCTCTTGGTGCCACCATCATTTTTGTGGGCGTCACATCCACGGATTGAGTTCCTGTATAATCTACAATAAAATTATGCCATCATTGCCGTGGCAGCACATGCCTTGCTTGTGTTCTCATCTTATTGATGTCTGCTAGAGATGACTGCGCAATTGGAATGCTAGTCAGGGCCGTGAGGTACTCAGTACCGGGTCCGGTACTTAAAGGGGATGTCACGGTGGCTGCGACCCGGCCCCTGGCCCTGGGTGCCCAATCAAAGGGAAAGTCTTTTAGGCGTTTTATTAATAAAGTTCGTATTCGTGAGACTACCTGTGGTATTCGGTCAGTAGGGACCGACTCTGCTTAAAGGGGCCCTCTGGAGTGATGGTATGGCAGTTAGATGGTATAACTTCCCACAGGTGAAGTAGGTCCAAAGGGCTCCCAGTGTATGGTGAAGATGGTGGGTGGTGCAATGAAGAACGAGGACACAGGTTTGCAATGTCTTAACCTGGTTTACTGTAGGCTTCAGGCATCCGCAGTCCAGGGCACCGGACAACAGGTACAGGCAGGGTCCGGCCGGCTTGGAGGCGACTCCAGAGTCTTCTCACCAGGTGGAGATCAAAGCCTTCCTAAAAATGCGGTGGTGATGTGGTTCCTCACTGCCTAAGGCTTTAAATAAGGTCCTCACAGTTCCTCTCTGTCCCCCATAAAGGTTAGGACACAACCCGTATGACAGGTGAACTGGGCTGTTTTACAGGGTCTCTATCATGACCCGGGCCCTATAGCTTTCACTGTGTCTCCTGGGTATCGATGCGGACAGGTGATCTACAATCCAGCTGTCCTGCCAGTTTCTGCTATGCCACTATATAGTTCATCACGGCCACTGTCTTCCAGCTACCAGAATCTGCACTAGCCAGGGAGGTAGCCACTTCTCAGCTCTGTTCCACTGGCTCTATTCTCCCGCACTTCTCCCTCCTGCAATCTCTTCCACAATCTGTTTGTCTTTCTTAATCCTTTCAATGCTTGAGCTGCAGCACCCCTGGCTGCACTGCTCCCTGTGCTCAGACTGCTCCTGTCTGCTGTCAGGCACTCTCTACTCCCTTGGTGTCTCTGGACCAACTCCTCTCCAACTTCCCCTCCAGCCAGAATATATAAGGGCAGCTCCCCTTAATCCGGGTTCAGAGCTACCTCTTCTGGCCTGGAGTGTGAACGTGTTGTATGCGAGATTTACCTGGTGAAAGTTATCCTTCAAATACTCCAAGCGTGACATCACTCTCCCCATGAGGAGAGCAATGTCACTGTGACGACCAGGACCCTGGGGCTTCACACATTTTCTGCAAAATGGCAATGACAACGACATTTTATCATAGTTGAGCTTGGAGCTCAATCTGCGCACACGCCACATGCAACAATGAAAATCTGCGCCTACGCCACATGCAGCAATGACCATCTGCACCCACGCCACATGCCGCAATGACAATCTGCGCACATGCCACGTGCAGCAATGACCATCTGCGCCCACGCCACATGCAGCAATGACAATCTGCACATGCCACATGCCGCAATGACAATCTGTGCACACGCCACATGCAGCAATGACAATCTGCACATGCCACATGCCGCAATGACAATCTGTGCACACGCCACGTGCAGCAATAACCATCTGCGCCCACGCCACATGCAGCAATGACAATCTGCTCACACGCCACATGCAGCAATGACAATCTGCGCACACGCCACATGCAGCAATGACCACCTGCGCCCACGCCACATGCAGCAATGACAATCTGCGCACACGCCACATGCAGCAATGACAATCTGCGCCTATGCCACATGCAGCAATGACAATCTTTGCACACGCCACGTGCAGCAATGACCATCTGCACCCACGCCACATGCAGCAATGACAATCTGCGCACACGCCACATGCAGCAATGACCATCTGCACCCACGCCACATGCCGCAATGACAACCTGCGCCCACGCCACATACAGCAATGACAATCTGCGCCCACGCCACATGCAGCAATGACAATCTGCACCTACGCCACATGCAGCAATGACAATCTGCACACACACCACATGCAGCAATGGTAATCTGTGCACATGCCACATGCAGCAATGGTAATCTGCGCACATGCCACATGCAGCAATGGCAATCTGTGCACATGCCACATGCAGCAATGGAGAACCACACTCAGGTAGGAGAAAACCCAGTGTACAGTCCGGCCCCTGTGCACCAAAATCTATTTAACCAAAAATTTCATAAGGTGATTAAATAAGAACCACAAAGCGGATTTCTTTCCCAAATGTATCAGTTTAATCTATATAAAGGGACCATTACAGCTATGTCTTTACTTTAAAAAATCATGGCGAGTCAGCTATAAGAGTTTGAGCACTGCCTATCAAGAAATTGGAAAGTATTGGGGATGCAAATTGAGGGTGTGTAAAGGTGTACCGAGCCCTTGTCTGTGCCTAGGAAGGCCCCTCATTTGCATTAGAAATATTTTTTTTTACTGGCAACTAAACCAGTAAAATCTGTACTACTGGTATGATTTCTATAGGGACTAAAGTTCCGTTTACATGGACTGACTGGCAGAATGTTACGGCCACTGATTGTTAAACTTTTACCAAAAAGTGGTTGTTTAAATGACTGTGTATGAAGACAAACCAAGGTAAATGATGCACACTGATCTATACGAAGTCACTCAGGCTACCATAGTTTTTGGTGGTGCGAGTTCTGGTGAGTCTCGGATGATGCACCACTGAGAAATGAATTTTTACGTTGCGCTAGATATGATTTCACCCAATGATGAAACGTTTTGCTTATTCTCTGCCTAATTGGCAGCCTGTTTACATGGTAAGATAATCGTGAAATAAGAGGTTTAAACATTGCTCGTTCACCGTTATCTTGCAGTGTAAACGCAGCTTAAGTCGCCTACACACCTGTATAAGTGGTTTGATTAGCATTTTGCAGGTGACAGATTTCCTTTAACTTGTCCTTTATGCTCTATTGTAGAGGAGATTTTATAAAGGGAGGACAGTTTAGTACTAGGCAAATAGGCGATGACGTGCTTTATTGTATACACTTTGTATCCAGGGGATATTATGATCAATATAAATAATATATGTAAAAAGCCAAGTTTAAGACACTCCTAGCAGTTTACCTGCATTCCTGTAATATAATGAAATCTACTAAACTTTACTCTAGACAACAGGGGATGCTGATAGATTTGGACATAGGAACCTGTCGAATTGTTAATGTAGTTGCTAATGTTGAACTGGATCTGCAATAAGTTGGGATGACTACAAGATTACCTGAGCAACTTTCCCCGTCATCGTCAAAGCCATTGTGAAAGATACTTGTCTATGCGCAGGGCCCAATTATCAACTTGACCTTATTCTCGTGATGGAAGCTGACCTGCAATATCAGACTAAGGCTGCTTTTACACTTGCCGTGTTTTTAGATTTCTATTATATAATGGACCACAAAAAAACCCGACATGTGTAAAAGTAGCCTAAAAGAAAGATGGCATCTTATTCTAACCTTACAAAACCCATTTCAGATCAATAAGTTTCTGTCTATGGAAAAAGCACCAGTGTCCTCCAGCAGATATAAGGGTATTCTTTAGAGGTCAGAAATCCATTTGAATAGAAGCACAGGGCCTTAAGGTACCGTCACACTTAGCGACGCTGCAGCGATACCGACAACGATCCGGATCGCTGCAGCGTCGCTGTTTGGTCGCTGGAGAGCTGTCACACAGACCGCTCTCCAGCGACCAACGATGCCGGTAACCAGGGTAAACATTGGGTAACTAAGCGCAGGGCCGCGCTTAGTAACCCGATGTTTACCCTGGTTACCATCCTAAAAGTAAAAAAAAACAAACACTACATACTTACCTACAGCCGTACTGGGGACCATGAAGAAAGGCTTTGTTCTCTGCTTGTGTCAATATTGTGTTAATTGTCATATTGACGGCTGGCATACTAGCCTCAGTAACTGTCAGGGTGAGTGTGCTCTGAGCCGCGCGGCCTCACTTATAGTGTTCATTTGCATATGAACCTAAAGAGGGTTTGCTCTAAAACCATTTGTAAGCTAAAGGTCTGGCTCTTCTTAGTGACACATTCTCTATAAGGATCTGAGCTTACTTTGAAACAGATTCCTGATCCTACAGACTCCTTTTACTGGGAGCATCAAATGAAATATATATGAAGAGGTATGTAGAAATGCATGTTTCAATGACCAATATGGAATTTCTTCTGACATCAGTTTGATTTATATTTAGGGATAATTACTCTGTGTGAATAAAATTCCCTTGATTTTTTTTTGTGGTCTCTGCAACAATAATGTGATAGGAAACTATGTCCCAAGTTGTAAATAGATTTGAAATATTTTCCAACGTTTAACAGTCATATGTCGCTGAAAAAAACTCATCATACACACAATAAAACCTTTCATAGCAGATGGCGAGAGCCAACTAGAGCTGCGGTTAGCCCAGGCCTGTGTGCTTTTTCCTGTATAGGCAATGTGAGTTAATATGAAGAGCTTATGATTTAATACAGTGCAGAGTGTGTGGTATTAAAATGTCCCTGTACATGTTGTCACGGCGCCACCTGCCGCTGCGCCTGCCGCTGCGCCTGCCGCTCACTCTGCGCGCCGACTTACTTACCCGTCCCGGCGCGCTCCAGCGCCGGTTCCTGGCTCTCGTCGGGAGAGTGTGCGCGCCTCTCACTGCGCACGCGCACTTCCTCTCTCTGGTCTGCAGACGCTCCATTCCTCCACTCTGATTCTGGAGGATCTTGACCCAGAAGTTCTGCAGCACTCGGTCTATTTAAGGTAACTCCTTCCTCTGCTCCATGCCTGATTGCCATTTGTCCTCATTTGACCCAGGTCCCTCTGTGCCTTACTCTGTCCTGTACGTCCGCCATATCCTGCCTGTCCTGTGTTTCCGCCATACCCTGCCTGTCCTGTGTTTCCGCCATACCTTGCCTGTCCTGTGTTTCCGCCATACCCTGCCTGTTCTGTGTTTCCACCATACCCTGTCTGTCCTGTGTTTCCGCCATATCCAGTCTGTCCTGGGTGCCTGCCATATCCTGCCGATTGTGTGTCTCAGTCATTGCCAGTCTGTCCTATGTCTCCGCCATATCCAGTTTGTCCTGGGCATTCGCCATAACCTGCCTGTCCTGTGTTTCCACCATATCCAGTCTGTCCTGGGCGTCTGCCACATCCTGCCTATTCTTAGTCTCAGTCATTGCCTGTCTGTCCTGTGTCTCCGTTATAGCCAGTTCTGCGTCTTTTCCGCTCCTACTTCCTGTCCCCGGGTATCAGCTTCTGTGGCAATAGTCTCCCTCGGGCCTGCCCCTAACACTCCCTGTATTGGGGGTGGTCCACCAGGCCAGCTCACCCTTGGGAGGTTCATTGTCGTGGTTCTGTGGGTTCACTTTAGGAGTTCCAAAAGATCTGACACATGTCCTATAGATGTATATAATAAATATTAACCTACTCCACTAGCTTTGATTTCTTTAGTAGGGGCTTTCCATTTTAACTTCCATTGCTTCCCAGTATGATGTGTCTATTGCACTTAAGGTACCTTAACACTAAGCGACGCTGCAGCGATACCGACAACGATGCCGATCGCTGCAGCGTCGCTGTTTGGTCGCTGGAGAGCTGTCACACACACAGCTCTCCAGCGACCAACGATGCCGGTAACCAGGGTAAACATCGGGTTACTAAGCGCATGGCCCCGCTTAGTAACCCGATGTTTACCCTGGTTACCATCGTAAAAGTAAAAAAAACAAACACTACATACTTACCTTCTGCTGTCTGTCCCCGGCGCTCTGCTTCCCTGCACTGACTGTGAGCACAGCGGCCGGAAAGCAGAGCGGTGACGTCACCGCTCTGCTTTCCGGCTGGCCGACGCTGACACAGGATGCAGGAGGAGTGCAGAGAAGCAGAGCACCGGGGACAGACAGCAGAAGGTAAGTATGTAGTGTTTGTTTTTTTTACTTTTACGATGGTAACCAGGGTAAACATCGGGTTACTAAGCGCGGCCCTACGCTTAGTAATCCGATGTTTACCCTGGTTACCAGTGAAGACATCGCTGAATCGGCGTCACACACGCCAATTCAGCGATGTCTGCAGGGAGTCCAGTGACGAAATAAAGTTCTGGACTTTCTGCAGCGACCAACGACATCACAGCAGGATCCTGATCGCTGCTGCGTGTCAAACACATTGATATCGCTAGCCAGGATGCTGCAACGTCACGGATCGCTAGCGATATTGTTGTGAAGTTGTTTAGTGTGAAGGTACCTTTAGTGTCAGGCTTGATAAGTAGTGGAAACCCCTCTAGCTGACTGTCCAAGTACGAGGGCATATATGCAAATTACTGCATTGCATTCACATATAAAAAAATTTTCTTTAAAAAAAAAAAAAAAAAAAATACAACCCATAAATACATAAAAAAACCACAACTTTAAAGTGAATTTCTGTCCTTTAAATACATTTTTCTTGCTCAATAGCATAATGTCTTGTGGAGCTTTGTTTTTTTTTTTTAAGCAGAGTTATAAATCGCCAGTGGATACATAAATTTGAAGGATTACATTCTGTCTGCATGCATCTGCAATACCACCAGAGGGAGCTTAGATACCTGAAGCAAGCTTGTAAGCTCCCCCTAGTGGTGACTTCTGGTACACAGATGTTTTAAAGAAATGTCTTAAACAAAAAAATGAGTTCTGACTGCTATCAAGACTAAAATCTGAATTTGTGTAGAATTTTTTACCTTAAATTCTGCTATACCTATAGAGATTTTCCTTTAGGTTTTCTCAATGGGCCAAGGAAGGAGTAATTAAAAAAAAAAAAAGAAATCATATATTCAGTTACCAGATTGGCGCTGGTCCTCCTCCCTCAATTCTTTGTCTCATTGTATTAACATCTGGAGAGGACATCACATATCCAATGCAGCCAATCAGCAGGCGCTGATCATCTCTTCTTTCCAAGTGGAATAAACCAGTTTGGATGGAATGTCAACACTGCACCCTATCAGTGGCTCCTGATTGGCTGCAGTGGTCACGTGATGCACCGAGATCGCGGGGGATGCAGTAGCAAGTGCAGAGGAGTTATGCTAGTCTAGGAGGGTAAGTATAAGGGTTTTTGGTAATCCAACAATGGCCCCATTTAAAAGTAGATTAAAGCCCCTTAAAGGCTAAAGAATTAAGATATGTAAAGGTAAGACTTTATATAATATTTTCAAAAAATCCCTATGCAATCTTTCTCTTTAGGATTGTCAGTTATAGCCACTTGATTAAAATTCATAGGCGTATATTCAACCAGCAGCAATAAGATATACCGTAATTGATATTTAGAAGCATATCCGAGCAAATAACTATTCTACCTACTTTCATCAGATGGATTGTTTTGAAATCATCTTCATTAATAAATGTAATTTAGAAAATATAAAAAAAAAATTAAAAATGACTTCAGATCTAGTACATAATAAATGTTGCACAGCTTCTAGCTTCATTGTTCTGCAATGTTGAAATGTAATACTATGTTAATTGTATCATTGTACACGTTACATGTGGACTGTATCTGGTCATGGGCAATCGATCATGTGTTGACATCACTGCAAGGGAGTTAATACTCGTGAGAATGCTGCACCTGCAGAAAAGATGGTCTTGGTATAGCTCCTCATGTTTTAACAAAACATAAGTTACAGCTTTCTGTCAATTCACTGCTCATTAAGCCCAGTTTAGCATTGATTTAAATATTTGTTGTCACGTAAACTATAAAACTGTTAGCATGAAAAAAAAATCTTGTAGGTAACAAGTTAACAAAAGTACATCAAGAAAGATACATTTCCATACTTGTAGTATCTATGTTCTTTACTGCCATTAATAGTATTATTCCCCCTTTTAGCAATGTTATAAATCACTGGGCATTTCCATCAAACATGTTAGTGCCAATGTAAATGTCCTTGTACACCAAAGAAAACTCAGGTGATCATTCTTCCAATGCCCGCTAAGTAGCAAGCTATCGAAATGAAAGAGATAAGTGGCTACCAAACAGCTATGGTGCCTAGTCTCCATTACTGAACACTTGGGCTGTCATCATACACATTAGGTTATATTTGGATCAAATAAAGGTAGCATGATCCACCATCCATATGTTGCACTTTAGTTGTCAATTTGTTTTTATTGTTTTTTAATATGTGTTACCCTTTTATGGATCCATCTCATTGTGCCAGAAAACAATGATCTAGTCAGGTTGTGTTTTATCAATGTATAATATGGCAATGGCGGTGCACTCGTGGCACTAATAGTAGATGAATACAATGCCATACTACTACTCAAATATTAGAAATGAAAACCCTATAGCACTGGCATAGCAGACACCAGTCAAATAAACTCTCACATTAGAGGAATTTGCTATTTTAAGAAATTTGGCCAAGAGTAGGGAATGTTACAACATAAAAAAAAATGTTTTAGCCATTGAATCCCCCTGCTGCTCTAGCTCCACCAATCTTGTGTTCCACCCTGGTCTTTCAGTGATGAAATCCATTCCACCATTTCTGTAAATAATGTATGGGATATCATTACTGCAGACCTGGCAGAGACCAATATATTGTTGGCACTGGAACAGCAGCTTGGCCTGAGATTGGCATAGACTCCACAGTAGAGTTAACTCTTAACATCCTATTCGGCTCTCTCCAATCCATTCCATTGATTTCTATACAGTATTTAGCTGCTCACTCTTCCACCTAACCAACTCCCTCTTACCTTCTGAAGCCATACACTTATAACTACCAGGCACACAACCTTCAGAGCTGGTATGCTACCCTCAGCTCTCTGCTCTGAGGCTGTCCGGAGCGGTGTGCTTGATCAGATACCCTGTTATATCCATGTGAAAATACAGTAATAGCAGTGTTGACTCCAAACCAAACCACTGATAGCTGAATGTGTTAGTGCCAAATTTGTGCTGCACTTTATAGTTCTACTATTGTTACAGTTCTATTCACCAAAACAGTCACTCAAGGAGAAGAGCCCGCTACACTGGAAACCAGAAAGTAAGCAATTGAAGGAGACTACATAGTACTAAGCTGTACAAGATACCCCTTGAAAACACTCCTTAACAAAGAAAAACTTGTAGATCAGTGATGGTCAAGACATTTTTCCTATGTTAGGTTGTAGGATTCAATTCAGCAAGCATTATTTTAAGAGATTTTTCTTTTTTCTGGGTGGTCTGTTTACTTTTCGAGTTGTAACATAATTTTGCACCAAGAGCATCTTTACATGGACATGTAAGGGGTTGAAGGTCCTGCCCCTTTAAGTCCCCATGCTGCTACTGTAGATGTATATATACAGGGTGGGCCATTTGTATGGATACACCTGAATAAAATAGGAATGGTTGGTGGTATCTTCACAGCATAGACAATTGCCTTACAATATAAGATGTGCAGCATCTGAAATGACGGATACTGGAAGCCTGTGCTAGCATTTCTTCTGCGGTGTTACTATCAGTGTGTCAAGAGCGGGAGAAGAGGGTTGCATTGACAATCCAACACAATGGGCAGCACTTTGAACACATTTTATAAGTGCTCATAACCTTATAAGACTGTGCATGTCCAGGAAATTATGTCACCACCTCCACCATGCGCATAAGCAATGAAAAACACATGTCAAATTGCATTTAAATGCATGCACATGCAGCCTTTTTTTTTGCGTCATGGGTACGATGTTGCGGAGCTGTAAGCATGCATTTTAGCACGCGTTTGCCCATGCAGATGATACGCTGCGCACAGAAACGCTAATGTGAACCTAGCCTAAGTACAGTGGTTTTGGTTAAAGTAGTTGTCCAAACTTGGAGGTAATGTCCGCAGTGACTATGTGACTACAGACTTCTGAATCCTGACAGAGCTTGTGTACTGTGACGATTCTCCGGTGTCCGTCCTGGGAGCTGTGATCATGTGCAGTGGCATAACGTGAGCAGCATGGGCCCGAAAGCAAAAGCTGTAATGGGACCCCCAATTATTGCAAGTCTTTAATAGCACTGGACTTTTCATATAGGCCAAAGTCACTTTTGGGGCCCCCTAGGCTCCAGGGTCCGGGTGCACTTGCAACCCTCTCTCCCCACGCACCAGTGAATCCTCAGTGTTCGCTTTGGGAAATCAGAATTCTGGAGTATGAAGATACAGAGACTGTAACCTCAGCTTCTGTAACGATCAGTATGGTGGTATTAGCACTACTGTGTATGCTGGTAATATTTGGTTATGGTTTGTTGGTATTTGTAATATTGCAATATTATTTTTTCAATATTATTTAATCTTATATAGCAATATTATTGGTATTATTTAGAAATACTGGTCTTGTAGTAAATCTTGATTTCCTCCAGGCAGGGTAATATTAGTAGTATGTCCCCATATGCTGATTTAGGGACGGGGATAGCATGGGCTTGTGTGATTTCAAATGGCAGGGTTAATTTTTAGTCCCAGTCCGGCCCTGATCTGGGTAGTACATTACCCCCATTAGGGTCTTTATATCTACATCTGAACTTATATACAACACTTTACTTTCAATTTAAAACTGAAGACCATTTCATTATCTGCTGCATTCCACTGATAATTAGAAATTCAATTCTAGGCGAGTTGTGCCGAAAATCTTTTCAATCAAGAATACAATATATATCTAACAACATCTTTTAACATTGTCTGAATACAACATGTCATCTAGTTTGCAATTCAGATGAAATATAGATGGTACGTGCCTCACACAATTGTCTTTTTTAATATTCAAAGAAGTTAAATAAATGGCCTCTTTCATTCTATTTTTTATTCACGTTGTATTTAAAGGGAACCTGTCACCCCCAAAATCGTATATGAGCTGCGGTCACCGGCATCAGGGGCTTATCTACAGCATTCTGTAATTCTGTAGATAAGCCCCCGATGTAACCTGAAAGATGAGAAAAAGAGGTTAGAATATACTCACCCAGGTGCGGTCCCGCTGCGGTCCGGTCCGATGGGCGTCGTGGTCCGGGTCCAGCGCCTCCTATCCTTATCAGATTACGTCCTCTTCTTGTCTTCTTGCCGCGGCTCTGGCACAGATGTACTTTGTCTGCCCTGTTGAGGGCAGAGCAAAGTACTGCATTATTACTATCTGCATTATTATTATCTGACATTATACTCGGCATTGTTTTAGGGTGTCCCAGGGGTCCGCATGCTGCGATCCTTTCTATGCGACAAGCACATTTGTGTCTAATACCCAGTGAGAATTAATTGTTCAGTATTGACTCCTAAAGGATATTAGACCTTGCCTTAGACCAAGCAAGCTAGTGGGCTTCCTGCTTGCTGCTCTCGTGACTAGGGACGAGCAGGCCCGTAGAAGTTTGGGTTCATCAGGTTCGACCGAACTTTAGTACAAAGTCCAGTTTTGTTGCCAGAACTGAACCCAAAGCCCATAGAAATCAATGGGGATCCGAACTTTGGAGCTGGAAAATCTCTCTCCCTCCTCCCCAAACAGTAAAATGGACTTTATAATTTTAATAATTTTATTTCTATAACGCCAGCATAATCCTCAGCAGGAAAATAGAAGAAAAGGTGTTCCAGCTCCTTAAAATTAATAGTCTTTATTGATCCATTTAAAACTTCATAGTTGACATAAAATCCTTGTATAGGATGGATCCAAACATGTTAGAAAAAGAGATTTAAGCAACGCATTTCGATCTAGACAGCTCTTTATCACATGTGCAGGCCCATTTGAAGTTCGCTAATGACCATTTGGATTATCCAGAGGATGCATGAGAGAAGGTCATGTGGTCAGATGAGACCAAAATAGAACTTTTTGGTATCAACTACACTTGCCGTGTTCGGAGGAAGAGGAAGGATGAGTACAATCCAAAGAACACCAACCCAACCATGAAGCATGGTGGGGGAAACATCATACTTTGTGGGTGCTTTTCTGCAAAGGGGACAGGATGACAGCACCTTATTGAAGCGAGGATGGATGGGGTCATGTATCGCAAGATTTTGTCCAACAACTACTTTACTTCAGTAAGGGTATTGAAGATGAGTCGTGGTTTGGTCTTCCAGCATGACAATGACCCAAAATACACAGCCAGGATAACTAAGGAGTGGCTCCATAAGATGCATTTCAAGATCCTGGAGTGGCCTAGCCAGTCTCCAGACCTGAACCCAGTAGAAAATCTTTGGAGGGAGCTGAAACTCAACGTTGCCCAATGACAGCCCCGAAGCCTGAAAGATCTGGAGAAGATCTGTATGAAGGAGTGAGCCAAAATCCCTGCTGCAGTGTGTGTGTGTGTGTGTAAACTAGGTCAAGAATTACCATAAAAGTTTAACCTCTATAATTGCAAACAAAGTTTTCTGGACCAAATATTGAGTTCTGTTTTTCTATTGCATCAAATACTTATTTTGTGCAATAACATTATGTAGAAATCACATAGTGTGATTTTCGGGATTTTTTTATGTTTCAGTCTGTCACAGTTGAAATGTACCTACGTTAAAAATTACAGACCTCTCTATTCTTTGTACGTGGGACAACTTGCAAAATCGACAGTGGATAAAATACTTATTTTTTCCACTGTAAGCCCAAGGTCATAAAGTATCAAATCCCATTAAAAAAAGTAGATTTTTATTAGATATACTTTAAAATAGAGTATATCTACTAAAAATAGAATTTTTAAAGTTTTTTTTATGGGATTTAAGGTTCTGCCCAACTACCTGCATTGGACTGGAACCTTTTATCTAATTAGCACCATCCAATGGGGATAGTGTGGAACCGATATCATGTTCGCATTTGTTCTGTGCAACCTTATTATACCATCCCCAATTGGCATGACATTCAGGGGAGTATCTCTTTATTGTCAGTCAGAAACAAAGGGACGACAAGAGTAAGGAGAACATGAGGAGCCATGGCCATTACATTACACACATAAAATCTACGTAAAACAATATGGCACTGGATGGCGCTCCTTTGATTTCTTGCATCATTATTGCATGGTGCACTATAAGGTACTATACTTTAGACCTCTCATTGCTGGTTGTCACCTCTACAGGCTTGGGACAATGATGTGGATGGGGTCAGTTGTGAATATTTTCCTTTCAAGTTTTATAAAATATTTGAACCCAGCTGGGTTATCAATAGAAAATACAGAAATCATCAGGGATAGAAAAGGTCAGGTGAATTGGATTTCATTGTGATGTGGACAAGTTTTTATTAGTGATGAGTGAGTATGCTCGTTACTTGGGTTTCTCTGAGCATGCTCGGGTGGTCCCTGAGTATTTTGGTGTGCTCGGAGATTTAGTTTGTCAACGCAGCTGCATGATTTCCGGCTGCTAGACAGCCTGAATACATGTGGGGATTGCCTGTTTGTTAAGCATTCCCCACATGTACTCAGGCTGTCTAGCAGCCGCAAATCATGCAGCTGCATCGACAAACTTAATCTCCGAGCATGCCAAAGTACTCGGAGACCACCCGAGTGTGCTTGGAAAAACTCGAGTAACGAGAATACTCACTCATAACTAGTTCTTATGTCATGTTCATTTGCTTCTATCAGTATATACCTTCTTGGCTTTACTGAAATGTGCTCCTGTTTTAATCCCGAAAAGTGCTAATCCCACCATTGAATTAATGATTTAAAATCCCTGAAGAATGAGACTTCCAAATGAAAATAGCCATTGCCTTTATTCCCTCGTTATTTGTTTGCAATGGCTTTTAAAGGAAGCGGACGGGAAGCGCTACCGAAGCAGATAGGAGCACTACGCTACTATTTGGCAGCTGACTTGTACCCTTGTAGTTAAAGCAGAGATGTTACAGACCTTTCCTGAAAATGTTCACTTGCAGTATAGCTTCTACTTATGGCTAACATCTTCCCACTCTTAATCTTATGCTTTATTTTCATCATGTGTTATGAAATTTTAAAAAGGTGGTCTAGGATGAGAAAAAGGGGTCTGTTTATTTTCTAAAAAATAGCCTTACTCTTGTCATTGGGTTGTGTGTGATTTTTCTGCTCAGCCCTATTCAAGTAAATAGAATTGAGGTACAATACCACACACATTCAATGGACAAGAGTGTTGCTGTTTCTTTAAATAAGCAGACTGTCCTTTTTAATTATTAAAAGAATTATTAAAAGAAAGCTATTTCAGCTCAGGCTACACGGCACCTTTGGCCACCACAGCCATTGCGTGACTGTTGTTTGCTTGGACCCGCTCCTACATCGCAGCAATATACAATTGAATGGCACCAATTTCCAAAATGTACACTTCCTCAAGCAAGTCACGCAAAATCCGAACAAGCTGTATTTTTTGCACCTTGCTTGCTACAGTCACGGTAGTGACCATAACAATGACCATATTCACTGGTATAGCACTGCTATATAGCAGTGGCACCCAGCAGCCAAAGTGGATATGTAACCCTAGCCTTAGATGGAGTCTGTTAGCAGGTTTTTACTATTTAATCTGAGAGCAACATGATGTAGGGGCAGGGATCCTGATTCCAGTGATGTCACTTGCTCACCTGCTAATTGTAGTTTCAATAAATTCATTAATTGACCAGCATTAGATTATCAGTAGAGGACTAGTTGTCTTGTGCCATTTAGTCCTTCTACTTGGTGTATCGCCATCCCAACACTGATTGGCAGCTCACTCTTTATGTAAGTGTACACAGAAAGCTGCCAAACCGTGGTGTGGGAGAGGTTTTAAAGAGCTCAGCATTTTAAAGAAATTGTAGATCTGCAGCAGAGTAAACAGTGATTTTATAAAAAACTACACCACTCAGACCAGTAAGTAGTACATCGCTGACATCAGTGTCTGTGCTTCTACGTAAAAAAAACCTTGGCAATCAAAACAATGATTTTTTTAAAATTTTAATTGCAGTCCAAAAATAAGTACAAAATAGTAGACGTTTCAGTCTCAAACGACCTTCATCAGTAGCAAGGATGTTCCAGATCCAAATAGGCCACAGTAGAAGGCAGCGTGCTGAATGTGCTATCCACCGATTGTTGTAGTGTACGCCATTAGAATAAGCGGTGGATAGCGCGTTCTTTACACTGCCTTCTTCTGTGGCCTATTTGGATCTGGAACATTCTTTCTACTAATAAAGGTCGTTTGAGACCGAAACGTCTATTTTGCACTTGTTTTTGGACTGCAATTAAAATATAAAAAATATTCATTCTTTTGAGTGCCAGGTTTTTTCATGTACAGTACAGACCAAAAGTTTGGACACACCTTCTCATTTAAAGATTTTTCTGTATTTTCATGACTATGAAAATTGTACATTCACACTGAAGGCATCAAAACTATGAATTAACACATGTGGAATTATATACTTAAAAAGGTGTGAAACAACTGAAATTATGTCTTATATTCTAGGTTCTTCAAAGTGGCCACCTTTTGCTTTGATGACTGCTTTGCACATTTTTGGCATTCTCTTGATGAGCTTCAAGAGGTAGTCACCGGGAATGGTCCAGCAATCTTGAAGGAGTTCCTAGAGATGCTCAGCACTTGTTGGCACTTTTGCCTTCACTCTGCGGTCCAGCTCACCCCAAACCATCTCGATTGGGTTCAGGTCTGGTGACTGTGGAGGCCAGGTCATCTGGCATAGCACCCCATCTGGGGTCGTTGGTTTTTGGACGCTAAATGAGCATCGACTCCAGCACTGCCATGGTTTTTTTCCTTTGCGTCTGTCATGCTGCTCTTGGATTAAATATCAAAAACCTGGTGACAGATTCCTGCTAAGTATCTTACATCAGATCATTGTATCAGTGTGCAGGTTACTAATACAATACTGCTGTTCCATTTGATTTCAGAAGATTGGTGTCTAGATAGAAGTCTCACATTTTTGTTCAATGAGCGGATGTACCAAAATTGTAAAACTTTCACCATTTTATATTCCAGTTTCTTTAAGATTGGGTGTGGTTTATCAGAGGGGCATGTCATGCGTTATTCATTTATTATATTTTGCTTATATGGCGCCATTAATTTACATCTTTACAGACATCATCACTGTCCCCATTGGGACTATCAGTATGTCTTTGGAGTGTGGGAGGAAACCCACACAAATACGGCGAGAACATACAAACTCCTTGCAGATGTTGTCTTTTGTGGGCAAGGCTGCAGTGCTAACCACTGTGCCAACGTGCTGCCCATTATGTATTACTTACTTAGTTGCTATGTGTGCAGTCTAAAGTTTCACCAAAATGATTAGTAGGTGTATCATCCTAACATGACCTATTGTTTAAAGGGAATCTGTTAGTAGGATCAACCCTCCTAAGCTATCTATATGGGCATGCAGGTCATAGATAGTGGAATATGATACCTTAAAATTAGGGATCTTCACTGTCTTCTAAGCCAACTTCCTGTTCTTTAAAGAAAACTTTACAGAAGTCTCACTGTCATTACCGGCAGTATTATGACGTTTACACAGAACTGATAACACAGGATCTACTCACCGCAGATAACGTCACAGCTCCCACTTCCTTCACAATGACTTTTGCACACTCTCACTAGATGGTTCAATACAATATATAGGCTCTGAATCCTGTTGCCGCTAAAGTAAATGTAGATTCAAAATATGTAAAATATGTAAAAAAAATCCACAATGAAAATGCACATGGCATAAAGCCTGATTTAAACAGTAGGTGATATGTTGATGACTTGTTCTCTTTAATGAGTTTGGCACATCTTACTCAAGCAGGCTTTTGAGTGATATATGAAATGCCAGTCTTGATGAATCCTCCCAAGGTACATTACTCAGTTTTAGCATACCCTGCCCATTAATAAATTATATGCACAGAGTTCTGGCGCAGTATTTATTATAGGTTTTTCCCTGATTTTGAACATTTAAATAACTTTTCCATTTACTGTTCATTCTTGAAATGTTGTATACATTTCCAAGAACCCCTCCCTTTTGTAATTAGCAAGCCGTACTTTGCTACACTGACCGTGCAGAACAAATATCGACAGCAAATGTTCCCAGATAGCTGCTAAGTTAGATTAAGTTAATCATAAAATGCAATAAAACTTGTTAGCTATGCTTGTTTGGAATTTATAGCCCACAGCCAGGAAAATGGGGCAACGTTTTAGATAAAAAAAAAAAGTATATTGAAATATTTAACATTTTAAAAATTACAAAAAGGAAAATGGGCTGATGCAAAAGTTTGGGCACCCTTGGAGATGAGTGTTCAGATAACTTTGACCAAGGTTTCAGACCTTTATTAGACTGTTAGGGTTATGGCTTGTTTACTGTCATCCTTAGGAAAGGCCAGGTGATGCAAATTTCCCAGCTTTATAAAAACCCAGCCTCCTCTAACCTTGTGCCAAAAAACAAACACAGCAGCAGCCATGGGTTCTAATACGCGGCTGACTAGTACTCTGAAAATGAAAATGGTGGAGGCCCACAAAGCAGGAAAAGGCTATAAGAAGATAGCAAAGTGTTGTGAAGTGGCCCTTTCCTCCGTTCAAAATGTAATTAAAAAGTGTCAGTTAAAAGGAACAGTAGAGGTCAAGATAAGGTTGGGATTACCAAGCAAAATTTCAGAGGCCAATTAGAGCCTCCAATTGACTGCAAGAGACCTTCAGAAAGATTTAGCAGACTCTGGAGTTGTGGTACATTTTTTTTACTGTTAAGAGACACCTGGACAAATAATAATCTTTATTTTTTATATAGCGCTAACATATTCCGCAGCGCTTTACAGTTTGCACACATTATCATCACTGTCCCCGCTGGGGCTCACAATCTAGAATCCCTATCAGTATGTCTTTGGAATGTGGGAGGAAACCGGAATGCCCGGAGGAAACCCACGCAAACACGGAGAGAACATACAAACTCTTTGCAGATGTTGTCCTGGGTGGGATTAGAACCCAGGACCCCAGCGCTGCAAGGCTGAAGTGCTATCCACTGCGCCACCGTGCTGCACAAATGTGGCCTTCATGGAAAAGTCCTCAGAAGAAAACCTTTCCTGCATCCTCACCATAAAAATCATCATCAGAAGTATGCAAAAGAACATCCAAACAAGACTTATGCATTTTGAAAACGAGTCCTGTGAACCGATGAGGTTAAAATAGAACTCTTTGGCCACAATCAACGGCATGTGTGGAGATAAAAGGGCACAGGATTTCAAGAAAAGAACATCTCGCCAACCATTAAGAATGGGAGTGGATCAATCATGCTTTGGGGTTGGGTTGCAAACCTAACACAATCTGTAAAAATGCTGAAGTTAAAAACAGGATGGCTTCTACAAGTGGATAATGATCCTAAACGCACAACAAAATCCACAATAGACTACCTCAAAAGGCGCAAACTGAAGGTTTTATAATGGCCCTCACAGTCCCCTAATCTGACCATCATGGAAAATCTGTGGCTGGACCTCAAAATAGCAGTGCAACCAAGCCGACCGAGGAATCTCACAGGACTGGAAGAATTTTCCACGAAAAAATGGATGAAAATCCTTCAAACAAGAATTTAAAGACTCTTGACTGGATACAAAAAGCATTTGCAAGCTGCGATACTTACAAAAGGGTGTGTGTGTATGTATATATACTGTATATACAACAGTAACTTTGACCAGGTGTGTCCAAACTTTTACATGCCACTGTATGTGGGACATTGCATGAATGAAATGCTAATTTTTATATAAAAATACTTGAAGCTATGGACATGCATGGACCATGTAGTTTATTGGATTTTCATAATAAATATATAAGTATTAATAAATATTTGTATTCTGGTTTAGCAGCATAGTGAATGTCATCATTAAACATAACTCTTATTATACTTTTTAAAATACTATACACCCATATATTCTTAAAAAAAACACCCAAAATTGTCCTTATGCACAGTTTCAATTCTTTTCAAACCACATTAAAGGCTCAAGGAAACAAACTAGAATGGTGTTCTTATATCTAGGTAGGCTTGTTCTGACAGTGGTCAAAAAATCAGATGGCAGCCTATGTAAGAACGAGCCTCCTCGTCTGCAAACCTTAAAGGGAACCTGTCACCCCCGTTTTTTGAGATTGAGATATAAATACTGTTAAATAGGGCCTGCACTGTGTGTTACTATAGTGTATGTAGTGTACCCCGATTCCCCACCTATGCTGAGAAATAACTTACCAAAGTCGCCGTTTTCGCCTGTCAATCAGGCTGGTCAGGTCGGGAGGGCGTGTTCACAGCGCTGGTTCTTCCTCAGCTTTACGTTGGTGGCGTAGTGGTGTGCGCCTGTTGAAGTGACTAATCCACTGTGGGCACGTGAACAAGCAGCGCGCGATCTGCGCTGTAATCCCTTTCGTCGGTGGGGGCGGCCATCTTCCTGGGGCCGCGCGTGCGCAGATCGAGTGCTCTGCTGCACGGGGTTTCAGGAAAATGGCCGCGGGATGCCGCGCGTGCGCATTAGAGATCGCGGCGGCCATTTTCCCAAAGCCGAGTTTGCATCTCGGCTTTGGGAAAATGGCCGCCGCGATCCTTAATGCGCACGCGCGGCATCCCGCGGCCATTTTCCTGAAACCCCGTGCAGCAGAGCACTCGATCTGCGCACGCGCGGCCCCAGGAAGATGGCCGCCCCCACCGACGAAAGGGATGACAGTGCAGATCGCACGCTGCTTGTTCACGTGCCCACAGTGGATTAGTCACCTCAACATGCGGACACCACTACGCCACCAACGTAAAGCTGAGGAAGAACCAGCGCTGTGAACACGCCCTCCCGACCTGACCAGCCTGATTGACAGGCGAAAACGGCGACTTTGGTAAGTTATTTCTCAGCATAGGTGGGGAATCGGGGTACACTACATACACTATAGTAACACACAGTGCAGGCCCTATTTAACAGTATTTATATCTCAATCTCAAAAAACGGGGTGACAGGTTCCCTTTAATAGCTGGAGCAGAGCTCCCCTTGCTAAGGAGACTTCACAAACATGGTAGATGCTTTCCACAGGAGCGCAGCATGGAGGGATCGCGTGTGTGCCATGTGCAGAACCATTCTTAATTAGATACGCGCTCCCCACATAATTGTAACCAGGTGACCTGTAACCCATTGCCTGTAGACAGGTATTTAAGAATGTGATTTTTATGCAACCCTGTGCCATTAGTATTTGATGCACAGCCAGTGAATGGACCGGGTCATAGAAGCCCATTTAGTTTATCTGTAGGAGCATATCTTCTCCCCTGAAGACCCATGAAGGAGAAACGTGTCGGGAGACAAGTAGGGCTACATAGGGCATTTCACATGAGGGTGAGCTGTGGACTGGCCCTTGTAAGGGCGGGAGTCTTAGGGCCTTAGGTATTAAAGTAGCTCTGAACAAACATAAGATGGCCAGACCTGGACCTCCACTTTTTTGTGTGGTCATCTATACCAGCTGCAAGCTGCATGTCTGATCGAAGGAGACCACTGCAACCAGATTTGGTGAGCTCTCTCCATAACTTGTGTACAGTGTCTGACTGGGATGCGAAGGGCCCACCTGTAACTACATACACTAATAATGTAAAAGTCCATCAGATTATATCAGCAATGATTTTTAAGCCATTAACACCCACTTCCATGAGCGACGTTTGTATTAGCGATCACAGTTACAAGCATTATTAGCAACTTCTTAGCGACTATAGTCAAGCATTTATCGATGATATATGAATAATCTTTCTAAATTCATCATGTGCTTTTCTATTTAAGCATTGTCACATGTCAGATATCGCTCATCCAACATATAATCATGATCAATTTATATTCACACAGTGGCATAGTGTGTTAGGAAGCATAAGGGCAGTTGTTCTGGGCATCAAAATTTTGGGGGGATGTTAAATGTTGCAAACTCCTCCTACTTCACCTCTCCGCATACATATGTCATGCCTATGGCACCTAGGTCAAATAACTGGCGCCTGCAAGTGCCACTTCTGAGAGTGGTTCTATGAGGGCCTGACCAGCGCTACTTATGCAGAGCACAGCAGACATGATAACTTTGTCATCATCTACTGCTCTGCATAGGCAGAAGCCATCATCACAACACTCACTATAATGTGGGTTTGGTCACTGCCTTTGCAGAGAGCAGCAACCTATAACAAATTTATCTTTGATTGCTGCCCTCTCCTCAAGGATGGGGTTATGGATAGGGTTACGGATATGGCTAGGCTATTAAGATTGTGACATAAAATAATTATTAAAAGTTTAAAAAGCAAGAAAAAAATTACAACTTTTTTTTTTTTTAATTTTGAGTCTGATTTTACCAAAAGCTGAAAAAACTAGGTCAGAACCCAATCTATAATTACATCAATATCTTCCTCAAATTTCAATACCTGTGCTTGGGGGATAGAGGTTTTATGTGCATTTGGGTTTTTACGTGCAAGAATAATTGTGCGTCTCCTGTAGGGAAGCCCAGCTGTCAGTGAAAAACTCCACAGAGAGAATGCAGAATATAGAGCGTTTTTTTTTAAATGCTCCTCAATGATTTCTAATTTGGTGGAAACAGAATATGCAGCGAGCTCCCTTTAATGGCGGCTGAATGTAGCCCGAATTATTTCATTTCACTAAGGCTGCACAGAAAATGGGAACCCAACGCTAGTAATTGTAGATAATTAAATAATTCAGCACAGAGTTTCTGTTCTAAATTAGACAAAAACATTTTTGTTTCTTGGCTGAATATGGCTGCTCTTTTGTCTGGATTCAACACTTCTGTTCTACCTGTTGTATAAATGGCACTGGAGGGGTTAAGAGTGGATCTGTCACCAAAAAAGACATAATTAAATGAATCTCTCAGACTTACTTTGAATATTGGAGTCAGGATGGCTGCACATTCCTGGTATTAAATTGAGAATTTTCTGGGTGCAGCTAAAGACTGAGAGAACTCATGCGTGGAATTGTATCTAGTATCACGATCAATGTCCCTTCTCTCTGCTGCTGAAATCTCACACTGCTCAGCACAAGCTGCAGCAGACAGTCTGGGTGGGTGGAGACCAGATACAATTCCACTCATGAGCTCTCTCTCTCTTTAGCTGAACCCATAAAATTCTCAATGCAATACCAGGAATGTGCAGCAATCCTGACTCGGATTTTCAAAGTAAGTCTGAGAGATCCATTTAATAATGTCTAAGCAGTAGCTCTAGTTGAGTTTTACCTTTCATAAAGAATTAGTCATTCTAAAATGGAGTTTCAAAGTAAGTACACCAGCCTCATTGAGTCTAAATATCTTTCTAATGGTGTGCACAGCTTGTATTGTAAATTGAGTTCTGGTTTGACTTGTCATCCTAAGTCATGTGGCGAGGCTTGTTAAAGGGAACCTGTCACCCCGAAAATCGCGGGTGAGGTAAGCTCACTGGCATCAGGGGCTTATCTACAGCATTCTGTAATGCTGTAGATAAGCCCCCGATGTTACCTGAAAGAGGAGAAAAAGACGTTAGATTATACTCACCCAGGGGCGGTCCCGCTGCTGGTCCGGTTGGAAGGGTGTCTCTGGTCCGCTGCGGCGCCTCCCATCTTCATTCCAAGACGTCCTCTTCTGATCTTCAGCCACGGCTCCTGCGCAGGCGTACTTTGTCTGCCCTGTTGAGGGCAGAGCAAAGTACTGCAGTGCGCAGGTGCCGGGCCTCTCTGACCTTTCCGGCGCCTGCGCACTGCAGTTCTTTGTTCTGCCCTCAACAGGGCAGACGAAGTACGCCTGCGCCGGAGCCGTGGCTGAAGATCAGAAGAGGACGTCTTGGAATGAAGATGGGAGGCGCCGCAGCGGACCGGAGACGCCCATCCGACCGGACCAGCAGCGGGACCGCCCCCGGGTGAGTGTAATCTAACGTCTTTTTCTCCTCTTTCAGGTAACATTGGGGGCTTATCTACAGCATTACAGAATGCTGTAGATAAGCCCCTGATGCCGGTGGGCTTACCTCACCCACGATTTTCGGGGTGACAGGTTCCCTTTAAAGGCTCACTATTGACTTTTAGGATTGTTGCTTCCAAGAGGTGGCGCTAGAGTTCCAGCCCTCTTTGTCTTCGAAGAGGCTGTTTGCACAGCTTGACTTGTAATTCTAGGAATTGTCTTGGGAATCAAAAAAATATTATTTCTCCTTATTGAGATGCTGCCAACATATCCCCCCCAGCACTGGGTAGAGATAATGACCATTCATATCAGTCCATGTCCCCAATGGAGCTCACAATCTACGTGAAAACTTTTCTCATGAAGAAACCCTCTTCCTTTCTTTACAGTGCTCAATCCAGCGTATTTTAACCGCTTGCAGGATACTGTTAGTCCTCAATAGTCAGTACAAGGCAGTCTGAGAGCAGCAAACGTCTTCCTTTACTTAAGGGATTTCTTTCTTCCCTGATATGGGGATCTTAATTAACGATTTTGAGACTTTTCTTTGGTTATTGACAACTCCTCTCTGACAACTCCCTCTGTTCTACACCATGTTTTGATCACATTGTTTATCTAGGAATCATTTGTTCAGAATATAATTTATGAAACAGCATTTCTGGGTAGAACTAGTTAAAGGTAAAAGAAACATTAAATGCTGAAAATAAAAGGGAAGAACCCCGAGCCTTCCAACATTCTTTAGTCTATTCCTAATAAGGAAAGTTTGTACAGTTCCAGTCCGGCTAAGAGGCGCAGAGTCCCATGTACGGGAGTCTCTCTAATTTCCTCAGTTTTTCCTTAAAATCCACATTTTAGTGCTTCAAAGGTCAGTGTTTATTTTAATGGAGTAGAGGAAAAATCCATTAGGATAAGTTTCGATCTTCTGGTTCCAATAAGGATAACTGAACGGAGGAAGCTAAAGTCATCCGCAGATCTAAAACTTTCCTAGTAGTGAATCTTGCCTCCCCGAAAGAAAACAAGACCGTATCCTGGGATTTATGACTCCAGATGGGCTTTATTCCTCCTCACATGTGGCATATTGGGAATGAAGACTTCACATGTGTGTGTGGTTTCACCATTTGAGATAAATCCCTTACTATGTGCGACAGCCTTTCAGTGGAAAGAAGCAAACATGTTTAGTTGATGGGTAAGAGAATCATTTTTCTACCTTTTTGATTCTTGCTTGATATACTGGCTTTGATTGCACAATGTTTTGCCGAGATAAGTCTGAACTATTGGCACAACAGGATCCGTACGCTGCGAGCACACCTAGATTATCAAATTAGAGAGGGATTTAAGACTTATTGTATAGCTAGAGTTTAATATTTGGAAGAAAAGCTTTGACAAATGCGACATGGTGTGTTTGTATGTATAGATATATGGATGGATGGACAGATTGATAGATATAGATAGAAGGATAGATAGGTATAGACAGGAAGATATGGATACATAGATGGCTATAGATAGGACATAAGATAAGGAAGCAAAAGCAAAGACAAAATATAGTTGTTAGGTGCCAGCCTGCATATTACCACCCAGTAACCTATTAATATAAATGCAAAAAGAGAGCAGGGTGAGGAGCCTAGTTATTGCTCAGAACCCCATTTTCTGCAAAAACTTCTCTCTATCTATATCTATCTCTCCCATATAAATGCAAAAAAAGCCGGCAGCACACTGTAGGTATATCAAACTTCTAATTTGCCATGTACGCAAAAAAAAAAAAAAAAGCAACGTTTCGGCTCCAAAGTGCCTTTATCAAGTTAACAAAGGCTCTTTGGAACAGAAACGCTGCTTTTTTGCACTTATGAAAAATTGGAAGTGTCTTCACTTTTTTATATGCTTTTTTTTCATTTAGACAGAGATATAGGTATAGATATAAATATTTGGAAGTTTTTGCAGAAAATCTGGTTCTGGGTAATAAGTAAACTCCTCACCCTGCTCTCCATTTTTAGGCTTTTCCCATCCTATAATTCCATTATTCCTGTTAGGCAAGACTAGTTAAATTGTTAACTGTACATTTCTTTCTTGTTTCAGAAACCTTCCACCATGATTTAAGGCTTGAAAAGGGTCAGTAGTAAATGAAGGATGATCCTAATTTCTCAGGGAATACCCTAAATTTGAGGCATTAGGTTGGAAATCATATATACCCTGGTAGTCTAAGAGAGTGAAGAATAAGTTCATATGGCTTCGGGAGGTCCAGTCTCTGGACATCCGGTCATCAGCTTTGTTTGCCACTCCCTACAAGCTTCCATAGATAGATAATTTTGTGCTGATTCAGCAGATTATTTCTGCTTTTCCGAGCTTTTCTTAGTAAATATAACTTTTTATAGGTTTTTAAACACAAGTCATGAGGGAAGGTAATGAAAACATAATGCAGTTGGGTTTTAGGCAGACCCTTATCAATAGTGCTGGCGACACGGTCTAATATTCTCCATGAAACTGTATAAAATCTCCGGCATAGATATACCAGTGCATCTGAAGGACATTGATGGAATATAAGTGTAGCATTCAGGAAGACAGTGTAATTAAAGTGCATGGCGTAATTTACCCTGCTTTCAAGTATTATAATTAAATGCACTGGAGACTCGCGGTCTGGTAAACAGTTTGCTGAGCTCACTGGTACGGGCTATGCATGAAACGTTCCACACTGCACTCCCCTTACAGCAATGACCACTTGTTTTCCGGAGCAAAATTTCTATAGTCCTGGGAATCCTAGTATAAGGCTACATTTAGGAAAACAAGTGCTTGACATCTGATATCACAAGAGCCTGGCATTGTCGGTCAGCTATTCGGAATTATGCTCTACAGTGCCTTCGAATAATGTTACTTTTACAAAGACCAATCCATATTTTTTGGCTTTTTCTAAGTGAAATTAACCTCTCAGTTCTTTGCAGGCGCTGTCACTTAAGGAATAGTGGTTTTTATCTGTATTTGATGAGGTTTCTCCTTTTTTCTATACATGAACTGCATGTCTTGTTCTGTACTGATGTTTTAGGGGATCATGCCAAGGTGGGGTGGGGGTCGGACTTGGCAGCTGTATACACAGATCTGCAAAGCACATGTATCTCAATAGAAATCCTCTGCAGTATGTCTTAGGAATTCTAGAGCATTTTACCCTATACTGAAATCCCTGCCGCACTCTACTGCAGTCTTTAGGAATGTATCATGGACGCCACGGTTCCCAAAGGGTCCTCTATCTCTGATCAACAGAACAGACAAGTTTCTTTATTGTGGGAAAGTCTCAGTTCTTGTGATGGTCACACCCGATGACTGTGCAGAATAAACATTCATCTATATTAGGTTCATGTGTATTGCTACATTAGGAATATATTTAACACTTCTATATTCCTGCATTTCATTTATTTATTTATTTTTTTACTTTTATTTTCCTTTAGTAAGTTGTACCTCTGGTTAGATCAGATTCACACAGGGCAGTTCAGCGCAGTTTTTGAATTATGAGTGAAGGAATACAAGAAGTAGTATTTGTCTTTCCTTTTCACCTTTCGGATCCTTAGAACCTAAGCAAAAAATATATCAAAAGTAATTTGTGTTGTCAAGTGATATCCCCTCCCAAATATAGCTTTTATTTTTGTAAACTGTAGGCAGGGCTAAAATGACATCATAGGGCACAAACTATGCTCCTTTCTCATTAGTTATAATTGATTTTTTTAATATGCGAGAGGCAGAACAAATAGTAATGGCTGTGCCAAAGTCCCACACACAATAACAAGGTAGCTGGAGGTGGTCGTAGACTGGGTGCAATTATTAGTTGTTGTGATGACCACTTTCTAATAGTGACTTATGGAATAAATCTTATTCTGTCTACGTGTACGTACTGTATTTTGTGCCATTCCAACCCATCAGTTACATTGTTTCACTGTTACTCTGTTCTCCTGTTTTCCCCTTCATTTGCTCTAGTCCGGTTTCTTCTCCCTTCTTTCCCTCCCAATCCATCATACATACTTCCCACGTCTCCATTTCCCTACCCTTTCCTTGTTTACTGCTATTCTTTCCTATACTCTGTCTTTTCGCTTGATCCATCTCTTCTTTCCATCCCTCACTTCTTTTCGGAATACACCCTTTCACCTACTAAACTTTCCCTCTATCTGAGCACCCTATCTGATCCTTCCTTACTGCACTATACAATTACTTTTTTCCATTTTCAACAATGTAAGGCTCAGGTGTTATTTCCATTAAAGCCTTTGTTCATCCTCTTGTAAACTCTATATCTGTCTTTTTTCTCTAATCTCTCAACACCAGATTTACTAGAAGACTAAGTTTTAACTGATGAAAGAGATAGAATGTAGAAATTTCCTGGAAAGCCAAAAAATGTAGATACCCTAACAGTGCCCCTTTATTATACTGATCATTTGCAGATTGTTACTTTGCAAACTAGACATTAGAAGGCTACTGGTCTGTTATAACTCCCTAAAGCCGCCCATAGACAATAGACCTTGTTGTGCAGATTTCAGTGGACCGGTACACCATGGGGGGTAAGTTAGATGATTTCTGTCTGATCCTTCCATTTCCCAATGGATAAGTTGTTCTTGAAGATGGCAGAATGAAAGAAAGAAATCAATGATGTTCAATGCCAATGAAGAGAACTCACCCGGCTGGAATGTTTCATATGTTGTTGCGTAACAGCAGTGAATCACGGTGGATTAAAGATGATGTTTTGACATTAATTAACAGGAAAATACTATTTTACATTAAACTGTAGAAAAACAGTGATCTAAAGATATTACTGATATTAAACAGTATGTGTATCTCTATTCACCACATTAAATTCAGCATTTATAGGAGGGTATTTATATCAATTATAATGTTGAGTCTGTTTGGATAGGTCCCTATCAACGTAACCATGTGGACAGTTTAGTGTTTCCTATTATATTTTTGGAAAACTGGTCAAGTTCTTTTAAGTTACGTTACTGGAGGTGGGGTTAACTACCTATCCATAGAATAGGTCAATATGTTTGGTGGGTGTCCAACACCTGGCGCCCCCACCGGCCAACTGATATCAGCACAAGCTGCAAATAAGCAATGTCAAAGGAGAAGCCCTGTACATTGGTTAGTGGTTGCTGCCAAGCACTGAAGCTTATTTTCAATCATTTGGCATGTCGGACTCCCACTGATCATATATTGATCTCCTATGCTACAGATTGGCTATCATTTGTGAAAAAGGACCTTTTATTAAATTTTAACTGAGGGCTTCCTCCAATTGCCACTGTTCCACTGATTCTGGGACAATTTTTTTTTTCTTAGTGTCCCTCCATTGTGGGCCCCATAAATAAATATTCAAATGTTTCCTTCAGCCAAATGGGTACATACCAAAGAACTGTGGCTGTTTTGCTTTTTCTCATCTGATGCTGGCTAATCAATACACGGCCGCACCCAGAGGAAAGTTATGTCATTTGCCCAGTTAGTTGAAGGAAAAATGTGCATCTTTATTTCAGGGGTCAAACCCTTGGAATGGAGGGGCACATAAGAAAATGAAAACTGTTCTCTAGAATCAGAAGAACAGAGGTAATGGGAGAAGGTACTTAGTTTGAATTAAAAAATCCAATGTAAGGCACGCTTTTAAGTTATGTAAAATATTAATTGCAATTTTTGCTAATTATTTTGTGACTGTATAGGGTTTTGTCTTGGTGTATCGAGATTCTATAATTTGCATGTGGACATGTGTGCAATATGAAAATTAAATAATCCAGTGCAATTAAGCAAAGTTTTTTTTGATAAAAAAGGAAAGAAAATAACCACAAAGTCATATTTTCAAATCGGACTAGGAGTATAACTTTTGTCTCTTGGGCATGTAGACAATGCCAAAGAATAATGTATCTTTGCCGTAATACTCTTCTGAACACTTTATATAACTTTTCTGAGCATCACTTGGGTGCTAATAATGACAACTGTCCAGAATCCAACAAACACTTTGGGGGGCTGTAGATTTTCCCTGTCTTGCTGCTGAAATAGAGGTTTTCTATGACTATTGTGAGCTGTGAACAATACAAGTCACCGGAGGATAACAGAGGACCCTGCCCACAAGGGCTCACAGTCTTCAAGGGTTGGGTGGCGATACAGTAAGTGATGGGGAGAGCAGGTTGTGCAGTAGTACAGTGGAATGAGGGATACTGCAGGTTGTAGGGTTGTCGGAAGAGGTAGGTCTTCAGGTTCATTTTGAATGTTTACCCAGTAGACGAGAGTCTGATATGTTGGGGTAGAGAGTTCCAGAGTAGAAATTGGAGAAATCTTTTGTGCGATTGTTGGAAGAGGAGATAAGGGGGCAGTAAGTACCGGGAGACAAGGTCACAGATGTATGGAGGAGACCGGTTGTGGATGGCTTTGTATGCCATGGTTAGGGTTTTGAACTCGAACCTCTGGGCAATGGGGAGCTAGTGAATGGATTGACAGAGGGGAGAGGCCAGGGAATAGCGGGGGGACGGGTGGATTAGTCGGGCAGCAGAGTTTAGGGTAGATTGGATTGGTGCGAGAGTGTTAGAAGAGAAGCCCACAGAGAACTTTTCAAGTACCTTCTAGATATTCTTTTGTAATAATTCAGATTATTCCAAGTGCTCACATATTTTTTTTTTCTTTTCTTATCTTTATTAATTTCTGGATAGCCGCAATGTTTCAGATTTGCAGTTTTTGAGTCTATTACGTGACATTTACACTGTATTAGGTTATACTGATTGATTGGTTGTGTATGTATTGAGTGAATTTCAAACGATTAATATAAATTACATATTATTTATATATGGTTTTATTATAAACATTTTTCTTTTAACAATTTGGATTTTTGCAGTCCAGGCCAGAAACAAGAGAGTCATTTAATTATCATCAGAGGACAGGGACCTAATGAAAGTTGACAAGTCTGTTAAGGATCAAGAAAAGGCAATAGTAGTATTTCTTTGAAATGATAAGGTCCTGCATGCAGGTCACTTGTCACTCTTTGGTGGAAGAACTGTGCTCTCTCTCTTGCTGGAAACGTTTTAGTTTTTTTTGACTATTAATTGGAATCTTTCACCTGGTTTTTGCTATGTTATCCGAGGGCTGCGCATGAGGTAGGCGCTGAGATCAGATTTCAGTGATGTGTCACTTACTAGCCTGTGTGCTGTTGTTTCAATACAATAAGTGTTTTATCAGCAGGAGATTATCACTGCGGGACTAGGTAAACTCTTGAGACCTAGTCCAACCATGCCCTTAGCACTGATTAGCAGCTTACTGTCAGTGTACAATGTACACAGGACGCTTCTAATCAGGGGTGTGGGTGGTATCCGTCTTTTGATACTACATCTAAAAGCTCTGATTGTACCACAACTGCAACACCTAGTAAACAAAGTAATACATCACGGTAATTGGGGTCTTTTTCTCTACATTATGCTGTTTTCAGCATAACCTGCTAACAGATTCCCTTTAACTCTTTTTGTTTGCAGCTGTCGTAAGACATGCACATTTTACTGCACTTTCCATACAAGAAGAAAATAGTTTACATTTTATAATGTCATTGTTAAAACTAAAATTGAATACAAAGTACATTCCCTTTCATTTACAAATTGCTAATAGTACACCTTAACCCCTTCATGACCTTGGGATTTTTCGTTTTTCCGTGTTCGTTTTTCACTCCCCTCCTTCCCAGAGCCATAACTTTTTTATTTTTTAGAGGTCTCAAGGACCTCTATGGTTACAATGGAGAAGCATCGCCGACCTCCGATCATGTGACGGGGGTCGGTGATGACGTCATTTCCGGCCGCGGTAGTTAAATGCCGCAGTCTGCGTTTGACAGCGGAACTTAACTAGTTAATAGGCGCGGGCAGATCGCGATTCTGCTCGCGCCTATTACGGGCACATGTCAGCTGTTCAAAACAGAAGCTGACATGTCCCGGCTTTGGTGCGGGCTCACCGCTGGAGCCCGCATCACATCGGGGCTTCTGACCTCGGACGTACTATCCCGTCTGAGGTCAGAAAGGGGTTAAAGAATTTTTTTTTAAGAAAAAAATTACTGTATCTGTAAATTGTGCAAAAACACAGTGTAACATGTCCCGGAACAATTACAAAAGAAAATAATAGAACAAAGTCTTTCTACAAGGGTAAAGTTAGGTGTACGTATAGGATTGATGACTCTTGGCTTTAGTGAAAGACAGTGTTTCTTTTCAAAGACCATTTTTAATGCTTAGAAGTATCTGTACTGTATGGTGTACATTGCACTTATGTTGAACTCATTGGTTTACAATACCAATTAAATAATCATCAAAGAACAACCAACCTCGGGAACACCGGGGCAGATCTCTCTGACTAAAGAGTTTACTATTGACATTACGGGAAGAAAGCTCTGGCCATCTTTTATGCAGCGCTCAGTTTTACAATTATGGTGCTATGATCTCATGGCTGTAGAATTGTTAGGACCACACACATCTCGCAAACCACAAGACTAATACAATCTACAGCATGCCTAGCATTGCTAATAACTCTCGTGCCACTGGGAGTAAATTATTTTTGATAATTGGAAACTTTTATTAATCTACATTTAAGAGAGTTTGAAAAGTATTATTTGGGAAAAAAATTACTGATAGCGCTTATTGCTAAATACAGGAAGAATGTACTCCCATCCTTCATGTAGCAGTATGATTAAGGGGTATATTCAGCACGGACGTGTATGTCTGAGATCACACAGGATCTGCGATTCAGATTTGTAAATGATGAGGCATATAAGGCTGTGTTCACATGTCCAGTAATGATCCATGAGAACTGATTCAGCAGCAATCCCTTTACAAAAAGATTGTGCAGACACAATTTTTTTTTGTCCAGCTAAAAAAAAAACTGATTTCGACTCTATCCGTTTTTTTAACATTCACTTCTATGCAAAATGGATCCGTTAAATAGCCATCCATTTTCTTCCATTTGTAACTGTTCCAGTAAGTTGAAAACACAACCTTATCAAATGAAAGAAAAGTAGATGGCTAATAGTGGTAAGCGAACGTGCTTGGATAAGGTGTTATCTGACCATGCTCGGGTGCTAACTGAGTGACTTCGGCGTTCTCGAATAGTATGTTCGAGTCTCTGCGGCTGGATGTCTCTCGGCTGTTCGACAGCTGCAATACATGCAGGGGTTGCTTGTTTGGTAGGCGATCCCTGCATGTGTTGCGGCTGCTTTAACACTTTTATTTTAAGAATTATTTATTATTATAGCGCCATTTGAACCAAGGTGGTTTACATGTGAGGGGGTGTATACATAATAAAAAAACAAGTACAGTAATCTTGAACAAAACGAGTCACCGACTGATACTGGAGGAGAGCGGACCCTGCCCATGAGGGCTCACAATCTACAGTGGATGGGTGAGGATAAAGTATGTGAGAGGAGAGCTGGTCGTGGAATGAGGGTTACCGCAGGTTGTTGGCTTGTCTGAAGAGGTTGCTCTTCAGTTTTCTTTTGAAGGTGTAGAAGAATGTATCATGATGTGTATTTGTGTCATCTCTCTGGTAGGGTGGATTTATTCTTTTCAGCCTAATGATGGCTTTGTTGACTGTGACACCTCTTTGGGCCACAATCTGAGAGTTTCAGTTAGCAGCTACCATATACAAATTCAACACTTGAGATGAACTCCAGACTACACTAGATAATTAAAGAAGCACTGCCATCATCATGTGTGTCCTCTTAATATATTGCTATCATCATATTTTAAAGCACTGTGTACTTACAGTTGCTCATTTTTCCTTTCTACCCAGCTAATTTTTCTTTCCATCAGGTCTATGACATCATTTAAAAGCTGACTAGCTGACTCCTGAGCTCTATGTAGAAACAGTTTTCCATGTATGACTCCGCAGTCCCTGATGGTGGAAGGGGCGAAGCAGCTGGGTCAACAGTTGAAGAGGGGGATGATTTCTGCATAACAAGATACTTCCATTAAAAAGTAAAGCAAATAATTTACTGAGTAGAAAGGCAAAATGAGCCATTGTAAGAACACAGTGCTTTACAGTGTGTCCGTAAAGTCATGGTGCACATTTGACCAGTCACTGGAAAACAAGAAAACATGATAGAAATGTGAAATCTGCTCCAAATAAAAGAAAAACTCTCCCAGTTTCATACCTATTCGGTGCAGTTCGATGTGGGCTTCATTTGTTGCCCTACACACATCCAAATGATAGTGAAGTTCTTGCCAGATATGGGTAAGGACCTCTGGTGTAACAGAGTGAATAACCTCTGTGATTCTCTGTTTTAAGTGATTAATGTCGTTGATACGTTCAGTGTACACATGTTGCTTCACATAACCCCAAAAGGAAAAGTCTAAGGGTGCCGGTTTCGGGGATCGTGGTGGCCATGGCTTGACAGAACCCTTGCCTATCCATCGCAAGGGAAATATTCTATCCAGAAACTCACAAACCGTGGTGGTGTAGTATGGAGGAGCGCCATCCTGTGGAAAGATGACACCTTCTGGATATTGTGGCACTGCATACAATTCCAACATGTCAAGATACTTGTTTGTTTTTAAATCACCTCCCTTTCGCCCCATTCAAAATAAATCAATAAAAAAAAAAATCAAACCAACACATATTTGGTATCGCCGCGTTCAGAATCGCCCAATCTATGAATAAAAAAAAGGATTAACCTGGTCGCTAAACAGCGTAGAATTTCGTTTTTTTTAAAATGCAATAACGGGCAATCAAAAGAACGTATCTGCATCAAAATGCTATCATTAAAAACGCCAGCTGAGCACGCAAAAAAATAAGCCCTCAACCGACCCCAGATCATAAAAAATGGAGACGCTATGGATATCGGAAAATGGCACAATTTTTCTTTTTTTTTTTTTTTTAGCAAAGTTTGGAATTTTTTTTCACCACTTAGATAAAAAATAACCTAGACATGTTAGGTGTCTATGAACTTGTAATGACCTGGAAAATCATAATGGCAGGTCAGTTTTAGCATTTAGTGAACCTAGCACAAAACCCCAACAAAAAACAAGTGTTGGATTGCACTTTTTTTGCAATTTTACCGCACTTGGAATTTTTTTCCTGTTTTCCAGTACACGACATGCTAAAACCAATGATGTCGTTCAGAAGTACTGCTTGTTTCTCAAAAAATAAGCCCTCACATGGCCAAATTGACGGAAAAATAAAAAAGTTATTGCTCTGGGAAGGAGGGGAGCGAAAAGCGAACACGGAAAAACGATAAATCCCAAGGTTATGAAGGGGTTAAAAATTATCTTAAAGGGGGTTGTTCCTGTTTGAAATAGAATTTGCCCCTTGCTGATTTTTGGTTTTAAAAAAACAAACCACTCTGTAGTCACCTTCACCGGGTCCACTTGGGAAGTCTCCGCTGCAGCTCACGGTTTGTGGCATTGGCTGCGGCTCTCACGTCACCTTGATACATTTACATCACAAATCAGTGAGCTCATCGGTTCTGATCGGGACATTCCAGTGTAAAAGGATCGACTAGCTCAGAACCGTTGCTGTGACATCAGGACCTCAGTCACTGCCATACATTGCAGAGACTCGTCGGTGCAGTAAAAAATGAGTAATACTTGAAAGAAAACAGCTTCTTTAGTTTAAAAAGGTGTATTAAATTTCAGATTGCAATCTTTATTTCTTGATTAATTTCCATAAACTCTGGTTTTCAGTTTGCTCTTAGTTTGGGACTTTTCTCATGTTGTGGTGATTCTCTTAGTAAGACATGTTGGATTTGAGGTATATTTATATATGGTCTTCACAAGGTCTCCTGTATCTGCACAGCATTATTACTGGAGGGATTTAACCTTCTAAGGCCGGGATCACACACAGCGAGATACGGCCGAGTCTCGCAGGTTAAAACCAAGCTCTGGCACCAGCACTCCAGAGCGGAGCATGCGGCCGCATAGCAATACATGGAGCTGCATGCTCCGCTCCGGAGTGCTGGTGCCAGAGCTTGTTTTTAACCTGTGAGACTCGACCGTATCTCGCTGTAGTGTGACTCCGGCCTTACACTCATGAAGGCTATCTACAACCTCAGTCAGCTGCCCTTCCTAATGACTCGATTGCTCCCCTTACTCTAGGATCTACCACATAAAACCCCCATTTAATGTAGGAGAAAGCAAGAGTTGTCAGATCCAGGAACATGTGCTTGTGGATTTGTGTTATTGTAAATACTTTTCTGCCCAAAAATGACAAACGTATTGTACAAGTGTGTTAGAATTTGAAAAACCGACCTCTAGATGGCAAGAAAATGTTAACTAAGACTAGAGATGAGCGGTGTTTGAGTCGAACTGTTCGCCAATTTCAAATTCGAGCTGTTTTGGGCGGTGTTCGAGTCGTTCGACGAACCTGAACAATTTGCTTAAAATTCAGCTGTTCGAGTTTTTGTTCGATAACTGTTAGTTAACCAAAAGCCTAGCTTGATTTGCACACTAAAAATGTTTATCATTGTTAATAGACTGTTTCAGTGTATAGTGGGCGGGGGATAGATCTGTGCTGAAATAACGCCGATCTCCATTTTTTTTCTTTCCCGCAATTACAGTGGGGCGGTGTAGTCTCTCAGCCTATCAGCAGTGCTGTGTATGTCACATATCCTTGCCTTATAAGAACCAGCCATTTGCCCCGTTGCCACCATTTCCTCACTGCTGCAGCTTAGTGTTAGACGGCACCGCTGCTTCTGTGGGCGCTATACAGACTAAGGCTGCCATCACACTAGCAGTATGTGGTCAGTATTTTACATCAGTATTTGTAAGCCAAAACCAGGAGTGGGTGATAAATACAGGAGTGGTGCATATGTTTCTAGTATACTTTTCCTCTAATTGTTCCACTCCTGGTTTTGGCTTCCAAATACTGATGTAAAATACTGACCACATACTGCTAGTGTGACGGCCGCATAAGGCTACGTTCACACTAGCGTTGCGCCGCCCTGCATCGGCAACGCAACGCGCGACGCACGGAAAAACGCGCGCAAACGCGCGCGTCTTGCGACGCGTGCGTCGTTTTTTGACGAAATCGGACGCAAGAAAAATGCAACTTGTAGCGTTTTCTTGCGTCCGACGCTAGCGTCTAAAACGACGCACGTGTCGGAAAACGCGTGCAAAAAGACGCACGCGTCCCCTATGTTAAACATAGGGGCGCGTCGCCGCTGCGTCGCCGACGCAACAGCGACGCGACGCTAATGTGAACGTAGCCTTAGAGTGTTTTTTTTGGAGCGAATTGTCAGAGAGATGTTTAGGCAGTCGGGACTAGTTGTAATATCAGCCCTTTTCAGGGTAGGTTAAAGCAGTTCATAGCACTGTTTGCCAGGCAGGTCTGTGCCAGTGCTGTGCAAGTGTTTGTCACAGCATTTGGTGTAATCTAGCTCAGCTAATCCTTTTGGCCTAGTAGCATTGTCTGATAGTCATCTGAGTAGCCCGCCTGTGAAGCTAGCTACACCGCCTGTGCATCTCTCTTTTCACTGCATTTAACCCAGTTAATAGTTTAGGGCCTAGGAGCAGTGTCTGCACATCAGCAGAGTAGCCCGCCTGTGAACCTAACTATATCGCCTGTGTATCTCAATTTTCACTGCATCTAATCCAGTTATTAGTTTTGGGCCTAGGAGCAGTGTCTGCACGTCAGCGGAGTAGCCCGCCTGTGAAACTAACTACACCACCTGTGTATCTCAATTTTCACTGCATCTAATCCAGCTAATAGTTTTGGGCCTTGTATCACAGTTTGGCCACTCAAGTTCTGCTCCGTTTTCATCCATCGGTTGTTGTGCCAATAACTACAGATACAGGGTTGCCAATTAGTTAAGCACTGAAATGAGTGGCAAAAGGCCTACTGATGGTGGAAAGGGGAATAGGCATGTTGGAAAGGGAAAAAAAGGTTGTGTCCGTGGGGTGGGTGGTAAAGCAACAGTAACATCTGCAGAAGAAAGACCATCTTCCAGCCAAAGTAAGATGTCTACTTCTTTTCGTGGACAATCTGATATGATCCCTTTCTTACGACCATCGCTACAAGCATCACCAAAAATTCCAGATGAGGCACAAAAACAGCAGGTGCTTGAACGGATATCAAGTGCTCGTTCAAGTGGGTTCTCCTCCATGTCAACTTCAACATCACAACTACTCCAGTCCTCACAGTTGTCACCCCAATCGCACTTGCTTCCTCACAGCTCCCAAGTCTCCAGCTGCCCGTCTGAGCATGGGGTAACACACATGGTTGAGTCTGTAGAGCTGTTTACACATACTATAGCCTGGGAAGCAGAGGTCTGCTCCAGAGCTTCTGTGAATCCAGACGAGGAAATGATCTGCACTGATGCCAAGAATCTTTGTGAGTCAGGTTCAGGCCCAGATGAAGAAGGTTCTGAGCATAAAGTAGACCCTCGTTCCCAAACTGTAACTCCTTTTGGTGGAGACAATGAGGAAGATGATGATGAGACTGAGATACCTGATTGGAACGAAAACTTGACTTTTCGGTCGGGGCAGGAAGAGGACGGCTCTGAGGACGGCGAGTGTGAGAACACACAGGATGATGATGATGAGGTTATAGACCCCACTTACTGTCAACCCCCAGTCCGCCAGTCCATGAGGTCAGCAGAGGAGGTGGAGGAGGATGCTAGTGACGAGTCTGACGACTAGGTAACGTTGGGCCTTCCTGGACAGAGACGGAGTACTGGAAGCATGTCAACAACTGCATCCTCAACCCCAACTGTGCCTCAGACCAGAAGTCATGGTGGCTCTTCAGGTCGCATGGTCTCTAAGCCTTGCATAGCCTAGGCATTTTTTGACATCGCAAAAGGATAACCCAACTCATGTTGTCTGTAAGATTTGTCAACAAAATCTCAGTAGAGGCCAAAAAATCACTAGCTTGAGTACTTCATGCATGAACCGTCACATGGATATGAGGCATAAGTTGCAGTGGGAATTTCACTGTGCTACAATGCGGCCTAGTGGGTCGGGTCAACCACCGTCTGCCCCATCAAATGCATCCGCATCCTCTGTGACTGTGGGGACAGCAGTCGCACATGGTTTTGGATGCAGACCTTCCACCTCTTTACCCGCAACAGCCAGTGTGATTGGCAGGTCGTCAGGACATTTGCAAGTGGAAACACCTGTTGGTGATGAGCGAGCTCCGACATTGACACCACATTTTGATCAAGGCAACATAACATCTCCGCCTGCACCTTCCTCACACACCAGCAGTTTGCCGGGGACACCCTGCTCAACTCCGTCTAAGCACGTCAGCCAGCCCTCAGTCCCTCACATTTGGACAAGTAAAAGACCATTTCCTCCTAGCAATGACAAAGCTAAGAGGTTGAATTTCTCAATCTGCAAGCTGTTGGCTAAAGAAATGCTGCCTTTCCGCCTGGTGGACACAGAGGATTTTTGAGACCTTCTGTCCGTCACAGTGCCCCAGTACCAGATTCCCAGTCGCCACTACTTCTAAAAGAAAGCTGTGCCTGCGCTACACCAGCATGTTGCACACAACATCACCGCTTCCTTGAGAAACTCTGTGTGTGACAGGGTGCATTTCACCACAGACACTTGGACAAGTAGACATGGACAGGGGCGTTGCATGTCAGTGACTGGGCACTGTGTAACTACGGCGACATCAGGAGAAGGGGCTGCTGTCCCAAGTCTTGCCGTCGCCATGAGTTGCTCGTCGATCCTCTGTATCTAGAAGTTCCTCCACTGTTTCTGCCTCCTCAACCTCCTCTCGGTCCTCCACCTGCACCCATAGCCTGTCTAGTAATGCCACCCGCGTTGTAACGGCGCAGAAGGAATCCTGCACACCTCCTCACTATGCTGTCACCAGGGCTCAACGGCATCAGGCAGTGTTTACATTGAAATGTCTGGGAAATGTGAGTTACACAGCTGAGGAGTTGTGGTCAGCTCTGGAGACCGAGTTTCATCAATGGTTGTCTCCACTCAACCTGCAGCCAGGGAAGGCTGTGTGCGACAATGCTGCAAATCTGGGTGCGGCCCTTCGCCGGGGCAATGTCACACACGTGCCTTATATTGCTCACGTTTTGAACCTGGTTTTCCAGCAATTTTTATCCCACTATCCCTGACTAGATGGGCTTCTGCAGAGGGCACGGTTGCTGTGTGCTCACTTTCGCCGTTCGCATCCCGCAGCTCGACGACTTGCATCTCTGCAGAAGTCGTTGGGCCTGCCAGTTCACCGGCTGAAATGCGATGTGCCCACACAGTGGAATTCAACTCTGCACATGTTGCAGCGACTGTGGCAGCACCGACGAGCGCTGGTGCAATACGTTATGATGTATAGCCTGGGCCAACAAGATCAAGAGGTAGGGCAAATCACGCTGCAGGAGTGGTCTCAGATCAGGGACCTATGCACCCTTCTGCACAGTTTTGAAATAGCAATGAAGATGTTTAGTGCTGACGATGCCATTATCACCATGACCATTCCGGTGATTTACATGCTGGAGCACACCTTACACAGTGTTTGGAGTCAGGTGGTGGAATAAAAGGAGGAGGAGGAACAGGAGTCGTCGTATGCGGAAGGGATCATATCTCCAAGGTCAAGAAGGTTGGCAGCACCAAGGCGGCTGGCATTGGAGGCTGGGGGTGAGGGATTACTGAGGGCGCATGGTAGCAGCCAAACTGTTGAGGAAGTGGAGGACGAACTGGCGCTGGGCATGGAAGACTCATCAGATGAGGGAGACCTTGATCAAATTTCTGTTGTGCGAGGTTGGGGGGAGAGGGCAGACGAAGGAAGCATGATTCTCACCTCGCCACCATCAAGACAACAAGGACTTGGTCCTCCTGGATGCGCAAGACACAAGTGCCTTCTTGCTGCACTACCTGCAACATGACCTTCGGATTGTCAGAATTTTAAGTCATGCCGACTACTGGGTTGCCACACTCTTAGATCCCCGGTACAAAAGCAAATTTGGTGAAATAATTCCTGCCATAGAAAGGGATTCACGCATGCAGGAGTATCAGCAGAGACTGTTACAAAATCTAACATCTGCTTTTCCACAAAACACCATTGGTGCACGTAGTGAATCTCTGAGTTCTATGTTGCCAACCGTGGGACTATTGAGTCATCACTCAAACCGTAACAGTAACATCATTTCTGGTGGTAACAGCAATTTTTTCCAATGGTTTCAAGATTTTATTTGACCATCCTTTGCAAGGCCACAGGAGACAAGAAGTCTGACGCACAGCCAACGCCTAGAGAGGATGGTACAAGAGTATCTCCAAGTTAACATCGATGGCATGACTGTGGAACTGGACCCTTGCTCTTTTTGGGCTTCCAATCTTGAAAAATGGCCTGAGCTCGCCACTCACGCCTTGGAGATCTTGTCGTGCCCCACAGCCAGCGTTCTCTCTGAACGTGTGTTCAGCGCTGCTGGTGGTGTGCTGACAGATAAGCGCACGTGGCTGTCCAGTGACAATGTAGACAAACTATCGTTCATCAAGATGAACAAATCCTGGATCCGCAAGGACTTTTCTACCCCATGTCATCTTGGGGAGACTAAAAGCTTGATGATTTTTGAAAATCACCTCACCAACCGTTTTAAAAAACTCTGGCGGAATTGATGCCACTTAAGTGGTGTCTGTGGCTGAATTTTTGGAAAAAATGGAGACTCTTTTATTTAGTCCCATGGCTGAGTTTTACATGACGCTGCCATGGTCCATTCCAGGTGAGTGGGGTCATTTGCAGAGTTGTTTCCTCATACTATGGCCTGGGATTCAGAGGTTTGCTCCAAAGCTTCAGTGTCTGCTAGTCAGCAGAGTAGCCCAGCCACCCACCACCTGTTTACCCAAGTACTATTTTTAATGGCACTAGGCCCAGGAAATCCTTTTGGGCCTAGTAGAATTTAGTGCTCCTCAGCAGCGTACCCCACCCCTGAAGCAAGCTACACCGCCCATTGATCTAATTACTAATTTTTAACTGCATCTAGCCCAGGAAATCGTTTTGTACCTAATAGCATTTTGTGCTACTCAGCACAGTACCCCACCCATGAAGCAAGCTACACCACCTGTTTACCTAAGTACTATTTTTTAACGGCATCTAGCCCAGGAAATCCTTTTGGGTGTAGTAGAATCTGGTGCTACTCAGCAGCGTACTTCACCCATGAAGCATGCTACACCACCTGTTTACCTTCACCCATGAAGCATGCTACACCACCTGTTTACCTAAGTACTATTTTTTAACGGCATCTAGCCCAGGAAATCCTTTTGGGCCTAGTAGAATTTGGTGCTACTCAGCAGCATACCCCACCCATGAAGCAAGCTACACCGCCTGTTTACCTAACTACTATTTTGTAACGGCATCTAGCCCAGGAAATCCTTTTGGGCCTAGTAGAATTTGGTGCTACTCAGCAGCGTACCCCACTCATGAAGCAAGCTACACCACCTGTTTACCTAACTACTATTTTGTAATGGCATCTAGCCCAGGAAATCCTTTTGGTTCTAGTAAAATTTGGTGCTACTCAGCAGCGTACCCCACCCATGAAGCACGCTACACCGCCTGTTTACCTAAGTACTATTTTTTAACGGCATTTGGCCCAGGAAATCTTTTTGGGCCTAGTAGAATTTGGTGCTACTCAGCAGCGTACCCCACCCATGAAGCAAGCTACACCGCCTTCTTTCTTTTTCAATCTAACCCCTCAGCTCTGGAGTGTCCACTCTCCCTCCAGCTCTCTCCTTCTCACAGGTGGACTGCCGCGTGTTTTCACACTGTGGCGAGTCTTTTGGGCCCAGGCATAAGAAGTCGTCGAGGTAATGGATAATATGTGCCGCCTTACAAACGTCCATGACGACACATTCGAGGAAAGAACTAAATGCCTCAAATAGTGAGCAGGATATGGAGCACCCCATGGGCAAATAGCGATCTATGTAGTATGCTCCTCCACAGAAGCAGTCCAATGGGAGGACACTATTCGGAGGCACAGGTAGTAACCGGAACGCCCCCTCAATGTCTGTTTTGGCCGTTAGGGTGCCCCTTACCAACTTCTTGACCCGCCTGATTGCCTCATCAAAGGAGGTACAGTACATAGTACTGTACTTGGTTCCGCATCGATGTTGTCGTTTACTGACCTGCCCCTTGGATATGACAAATGGTGGATTAGTCTGAATGTATTGGGTTCATTTTTTGGCACAACTCTCAACGGGGGTACCACTACGTCTTCTAAGGAAACTGTTCTGAATGGACCAGCCGCCATTCTACCTAAAAATATTTATTTTTGTATTTTTTTTTGTCAAGACGTCTGGTTGTTGGTAGAGTGAGTTTACATTTTTACTCCAGCCTTTCTTGATTTTAGAATGGCATGACATGCCTATATCTGTGTCTCCTCTTCCTTTTACTCCTCCACCTCTTTTCTTTTCGCATGACTATATGTAGTTGTGACTTTTCCATGTGTTTGTTGTGTCTTCTGAGCAGTTTGCCAGCTTTTGGACACCTTTTAAGGTGTTTTCCATGTGTTTGTATGTGTTTGTGTTTGCCTGCCATTCGTTTCAATGGGGTTCGACGAACATTTCGTTGAACGCGTCCCTGTTCGACGAACTGAACCCGAGCACTAGGGAGGTGGCTCAACACTAAGACTATTTTATGTAGTTGCTGAATTGTAAACTTAGTAAATGAATAATAAAAAAACAGTGCAAACAGTGTTCATAGCCTTTAAATATATATATATATTACCGTATATTACATTATCTTTTTCTGCTGTTAATACTTTTAGTTACTATCTTTATAAAAAAAAAATCTTAAAATACTGTAATTTGTACACTAGAGCGTAATCTTAGTAGTAACCAGAGGACTTCCCCCTTCCTCTTTTCTGTGTAAATTTTCAAAAAGCTAAAAGATAATGTGAGTTCTGAATCAGACAATCTGTAGATTGTAGCTTAATTTCTTGTTTAGGTTCTATATGAAGATGGTGTTTCCTAAATCCACTAAAAGTGCTCGGAGCGTCTCCCTTCCTTTTGACATTCTGTATATATGACCTGGACCTGTTGATTAAGAAGTACTCTTTCATCTTGCAAACTTTATAAACCAAATATTTCTGAAAACATTTCCATAACATTCATTGGGCAGCTTTCCAGAAGTAAAGCAATCAGCTAATGGTGGCCAAATATACCTAGGTGGGAGTTACTCTCCGCATACTGGGAATAGGTCAGAGCCTTGTCACTTTAGATTTAGTACAAGTACTGGCCTATGTACATATGTATGATTACTGCTGGGTGACCTACTGAAGTATGACTACCCCCAGTATTCGTTAATAGTCTTATTCACATAGCTTGTAAATGAATGAGGGCTTCATATACTGCTATGCTCACTAACAAATGAACCTTAGAGCATACTTTTCTACATTTCTAGAGATGAGCAGGTCTGACATAATTCGAATACATAATTTCAGGCAGATTTTATGCCGAAAATTTGATTAGCAGTGAAGTTATTCTCTGCTAATGCATCTGCGCTATTATTATTATTTATTTATTTATATTGCACCATTAATTCCATGGTGCTGTACATGAGAAGGGGTTACATCAAAATACAAATATCACTTCCAGTAAACAAAACTAACAATGACAGACTGATACAGGGGGGCGAGGACCCCTGCCCTTGTCGGCTTACTTTCTACAGGATTATGGGGAAGGAGACAGTAGGTTGAGGGTTGCATTAGCTCCAATGGTGCTGAGGTGGCCGTGTGGTCTTCACAGGCTGTAAGCTTCCTTGAAGAGGTGGGTTTTCAGGTTTATTTTGAAGGATCCAAAAGTAGTGGATAACCGGATGTGTTGGGGCACTGAATTCCAGAGGATGGGGGATATTCGGGAGAAGTCTTGGAGGCGATTGGGTGAGGAGCGAATAAGCGTAGAGGAGAGGAGGAGGTCTTGGGAGGACCAGAGATTACGTGAGGGAAGATATTGAGAGATTAGTTTGGAAATATACGGAGGAGAAAGATTATGGATGGCTTTGTAGGTCAGTGTTAGTAATTTAAACTGGATACGCTGGGAAATTTGGAACCAGTGAATGGATTTGCAAAGAGGGGAAGCAGGAGTGTAGCGAGGAGAGAGATTAATTAGTCAGGCAGCAGAGTTATGGATGGACTGGAGGGGTGCAAGAGTGTTAGAAGGTAGGCCACAGAGGAGTATGTTGCAGTAGTCCAGGTGAGAGATGGACACCTCCGGTGTCCTCTGTTCGCCGTATGTCCTCAGGGCATCTTCTATGTTTTCACTGTAGACCAGAGCTTCTAGCCACAATCAAGCCTCGGAGGTCATGGTGCGTCGTAACTAGACGATGGGCAGTGTGCCCCGAAGGCATCAGGGTGCCAAGACAGATGAGCGGTAAGGTGAATATTAGTATATTTTGCTTTTTGACCTTTTTTATGGCCCTCTACGGTTCAGCAAAAATAGCGGGAAGATCTGTCTGCTATTCTGAATTATTTCATTCGGAGCAAATTGCAAAAAAAATCCAGAGAATATGGATTGCTGTAGAATTAATTTCCACTCAAATAATTTCACCCATTTTTATTAATTAATCTAACACCCTAATAAGCTCTTTAGCATAATTAAAAATCCTCTGTATTGCAGAATTTCAGTTCGCTCTGACTGTGGATGACTTTGCCCTACCTTCTTTTACCATATCTTTAAGGATAAACACAACGTGAGTTCAGATGCACAATAAATGCCCTTGCTGGGCAAATTATTCATGCTGTCCTATCTGTGTAGTTAGACCACCCACGTTTTTATTGTGTGGGGTTTTGTTAAGGTCTAAGTAAGGAAAAGTACATAGAGAATATCTGCAGCCTAAATTAGAAAGCTGTATAAATTAAAGGTTTGGGCAAAATGCAATCCAAACAAGTCAGATACTGTTCTCCTTATGTCTATGTTTACCTCTACTATAAATCATGTCCCGTTGAGGATGGTGACCCTTATAAATGGCTCAAATAAACCGCTATTTAATGTGAAAAATAAAATATAACTTTGATAGTTGTTGTGATTATGGACTCCAGTAGGTGACACTAGAGAGAATTTTCTTGCTACAGCACTTTAATAAAATTTGCATGACTAATTATTGTGCATCATGCATGTGTGCGTGTAAAATGGTCTGCAGCTAGAGAGAGTCTCCTTTAAAGAAGACCTGTCACCAGGTGAAAAGTGACCAGACTTTTATTTTATTCCCGCTTCTCCCCTGAGTATTGCATTGTGCACCAATACAGTATATCTCAACTAACCTAAAGATATAGCACTTCCCCATGTGGCACAATAATAATTAAATAACCAAAGAAAGAAAAAGATTGTGCTGGAGATGAAATATATCACAAGAATGATTTAAAAAGTTGCATTTTATTGTATGGATTCATTAAGAATATGTACCGGTATATGCAAAATAATTAAAGCAAACACCAAAGACAAACAGACACCTTAGGAAAACTATGTGATGCATACATGTAAAAAATGAGCTGTTATACAGCATCATCAGCGAAAAAATAAAAAAAGTTATAGTCCTCAGAATAAAGCGATGCAAAAATAATTATTTTTTCTATAAAATAGTTTTTATCATATAAAAGCGCCAAAACATAAAAAAAGATATGAGGTATCACTGTAATCGTACGGACTCGAAGAATAAAACTGCTTTATCAATTTTACCAAACATGGAACGGTATAAACGCCCCCCCCAAAAAAAGAAATTCATGAATAGCTGGTTATTGGTCATTATGCCTACCAAAAATCGGAATAAAAAGCGATCAAAAAATGTCACGTGCCTGAAAATGTTACCAATAAAAACGTCAACTCATCCCGCAAAAAACAAGACCTCACATGACTCTGTGGACCAAAATATGGAAAAATTATAGCTCTCAAAATGTGGTAACGCAAAAAATATTTTTTGCAATAAAAAGCGTCTTTCAGTGTGTGACGGCTGCCAGTCATAAAAATCCGATAAACCCACTATAAAAGTAAATCAAACCCCCCTTCATCAGGGAAAAGTAAAAGTAATTAAAAAATGTATTTATTTCCATTTTCCCCTTAGGGCTAGGGTTGGGGCTAGGGTTGGGGCTAGGGTTGGGGCTAGGGTTAGGGCTAAAGTTAGGGTTAGGGTTGGGGATAAAGTTAGGGTTTGGATTACATTTACGGTTGGGAATAGGGTTGGGATTAGGGGCATGTCAGGGTTAGGGGTGTGGTTCGGGTTACCGTTGAGATTAGGATTAGGGGTGTGTTTTGGATTAGGGTTTCAGTTATAATTGGGGGGTTTCCACTGTTCAGGCACATCAGGGGCTCTCCAAACGTGACATGGCGTCCGATCTCAATTCCAGCCAATTCTGTGTTGAAAAAGTAAAACAGTGCTCCTTCCCTTCCAAGCCCTTCCGTTCGCCCAAACAGGGGTTTACCCCAACATATGGGGTATCAGCGTACTCAGGACACATTGGACAACAACTTTTGGGGTCCAATTTCTCCTGTTACCCTTGGGAAAATACAAAACTGGGGGCTAAAAAATAATTTTTATGGGAAAAAAAGATTTTTATTTTCACGGCTCTGCGTTATAAACTGTAGTGAAACACTTGGGGGTTCAAAGTTCTCACAACACATCTAGATAAGTTCCTTGGGGGGGTCTAGTTTCCAATATGGGGTCACTTGTGGGGAGTTCTACTATTTAGGTACATTAAGGGCTCTGCAAACGCAACGTGACGCCTGCAGACCAATCCATCTAAAGGTACCTTCACACTGAACAACATTACAACGATAACGATAGCGATCTGTGATGTTGCAGCGTCCTGGATATCGATATCGTTGTGTTTGACACGCAGCAGCGATCTGGATCCTGCTGTGACATCGCTGGTCGGAGCTAGAAGGCCAACACCTTATGTCGTCGCTGGATCCCCCGCTGACATCGCTGAATCGGCGTGTGTGACGCGGATCCAGCGATGTCTTCACTTGTAACCAGGGTAATTATCAGGTTACTAAGCGCAGGGCCGCGCTTAGTAATCCGATATTTACCCTGGTTACCATTGTAAATGTAAAAAAAAAATACATACATTCCTGTGCCTGTCACGTCCCCGGCGTCCGCTTCCCTGCACTCCTCCTGCATCCTGTGTCAGCGCCGGCCGGCCGTAAAGCAGAGCACAGCGGTGATGTCACCGCTCTGCTTTACGGCCAGCGCTTACACAGGATGCAGGAGGAGTGCAGGGAAGCGGACGCCGGGGACGTGACAGGCACCGGAATGTGAGTATGTAGTGTTTTTTTTTTTTTTTTACATTTACAATGGTAACCAGGGTAAACATCGGGTTACTAAGCGCGGCCCTGCGCTTGGTAACCTGATGTTTACCCTGGTTACCCGGGGACTTCGGCATCGTTGGTCGCTGGAGAGCTGTCTGTGTGACAGCTCTCCAGCGACCACACAAGGACTTTCCAACGATCACGGCCAGGTCGTATCGCTGGTCGTGATCGTTGGAAAGTTGCTGAGTGTGACGGTACCTTTAGTCTGCATTCCAAATGGCGCTCCTTCCCTGCTGAGCTCTAGATGAGTTCCTTATGGGTCTACTTTCCAAAATGGTGTCACTTGTGGGGGGTTTCAATGCTTAGGCACATCAGTGGCACTCCAAACGCAACATGATGTCCCATCTCAATGCCAGTCAATTTTGCATTGAAAAGTCAAATGGCTTTCCTTCCCTTCCGAGCTCTCCCTTGCGCCCAAACAGTGGTTTACCCTCACATATGGGGTATCGGCGTACTCAGGACAAATTGTACAACAACTTTTGGGGTCCATTTTCTCCTGATACTCTTGGGAAAATAAAACAAATTGGAGCTGAAGTAAATTTTTTGTGAAAAAAAGTTAAATGTTCATTTTTATTTAAACATTCCAAAAATTCCTGTGAAACACCTGAAGGGTTAATAAACTTCTTGAATGTGGTTTTTAGCACCTTGAGGGGTGCTGTTTTTAGAATGGTGTCACACTTGGTTATTTTCTATCATATAGACCCCTAAAAATGACTTCAAATGAGATGTGGTCCCTAAAAAAAAATGGTGTTGTAAAAATGAGAAATTGCTAGTCAACTTTTAACCCTTATAACTCCCTAACAAAAAACAAAAAAAAATTTTGGTTCCAAAATTGTGCTGATGTAAAGTAGACATGTGGGAAATGTTACTTATTAAGTATTTTGTGTGACATATCTCTGTGATTTAAGGGCATAAAAATTCAAAGTTGTAAAATTGCAAAATTTTCTAAATTTTCACCAAATTTCCATTTTTTTCACAAATAAACGCAAATAATATCAAATAAATTTTACCACCATCATGTAGTATAATATGTCACGAGAAAACATTGTCAGAATCACCAGGATCTGTTAAAGTGTTCCAGAGTTATAACCTCATAAAGGAACAGTGGTCCGAATTGTAAAAATTGGCCCGGTCATTAACAAACCACCACCGTGCAAACCACCCTTGGGGGTAAAGGGGTTAAGGCTCCTCTGCTTTATTACTTTTTTAGCCACGCCCATTAGTAAAGCCCATCAAAATTTGCTCTGAATATTAAAGCCCACATTTCTGGGACTGTATGGTGGATTTACAAAACAAAACTTATGCAATATGCAGAGGAGCTTTGGGATCAAAAAAGCAAAACCTGGCCACTTGTGACATGGTGACCGGTCATCTTTAAACAGACCACGTTCTTTAGAGTAAAGATGATATAATAGTTATTTGAGTTTCATAGTGGCAAGAAATAGTTTATATAATTTTTCTACCAGATGTGGCACAGGGGTCCTCTTCATTACTGTTCTTATATACTACTGAAAGAAGCCAAGCCGTGCACAACTTTAGAATGAACGGTTGTCTACGGAGTTGGATACCACTAGTTCTAGGGAGCATGTGTCTACTAGTGTAATTGCTGGGTATTTTAAAATGATTGGGGACTGCTATCTGTCTGAAAATGGCTTCGCAATAAACTCTGCTTTATTTTAATATAAACACAGTATCCTATATGATTTTCAATAACCGTCTTATTTGTAGACATTGATTTTGCCTACTATAAATAGTTACAAATAATCTGAAATCCATAATAAATAATAATGCACATCGGACCTAAGAGCTGCTTTTGATCTTGTGATGTCACTGTCAGAGTATTCTACACACATGGCAGTGTTACAACATATCTGAAACGTGGATCCGGTTTTCATCTGTTTCCAACTGCCAAATATGTCTACTAGAACTTAAAAGGAGTAAAACTGAAAGTAGTCAATCCGCATAGTGAAAGAAAATCACAGCTTAGCCATAGGGAAAGCCAAAAACAGTGAAACAGATTCCAACATAGACGGCAGGTGCTGACGCCGACTCTTGGCAGCATCTCCTGGCCTTGCTGGCCAGACAACAATGATTGCTGAATTCAGCACCCGGTGCCTGGGTACAGCGCTAATTGTACTGCTTTTCACCAGATGCTGGTGCGTGTCACACTGATGACACATGAATGTCATCAGTGTGTACGTGTGCGGGTCGTATTGCGGACTGTTGGCGTAAAAAAAAAAAGGACATGACACGTGTTTTGTACACGGACACAAAGTCTATGGAAAAATACTAACGTGTGCAGACCCATAGATTAGGTAGACATAGGTACTGGAATGAGCAAGGCACGAGGCAATGATATCTTGATGTGCCCTTGGCATTACAGCTAGTTCTACAACTAAAACGTTAGCTTCTGTAGCTTCACTCACTTTTTGTCAGGGCTGGTTCTGGTCCTTGCTGTCTAAAGGTTGCAATAGATATGAAAAAAACATCATAAGAGGAAAAACCTCCACTATTCTAGACAAAAAAACACCAGTACACAGGCAGAGATGCTTACCTGTCCAGGGCCTCCAAACAATTGCACTAACCAAGGTGTAGCGGACCCAAATAAAGATGTTAAAGATGGACCCTTGACGTGAGTTGCCGGCTTAAGTATTGTGGCCATAATACCGACCAATACCTTGCATACATTGTTTTGTTTTTGTGCACTTTATATCTTTTCAGGGTGCAGCTGGGCCCTAGATGGCGCTGTCAACTGTGGCCTCTGTTCACACAGGATACATTACAGTCAGCAGTGGTTTGCCCGCTATACGGCGTCGTTAAAAGGCTTTGAGCCATATGCTCTGCATTTCTATGTGAACATGCCACATACAGATTATTTGTTTGCACAGGTGTACCAAGCGGTCAATTCCTGATTGTAGGCTGGCTGCCTTATCGGTAATATTGCACCTGTGTATTTGCCATCTTTATTTGTGTCTGCTGCACCTTGGTTAGTGCAATTGTTTGGAGGCCCTGGACAGGTAAGCATCTCTGCCAGTGTACTGGTGTTTTCTCGCAATAGATATGCTATGTCTTATGCACTCTGTATTCTTAGGCTAAGTTCACACTGCTTTAGCAGCAGCTCGTTAAGCACATACGCTAACGGGCTGCTGCTAGCGCAAGTGCCGGCGCTACATCGTGCTAGCGCAGATGGAGCATCTGCTAGCTCCATCTGCACTAGCAGTGACGGACCCAGAAACGCTGCAGCCCGTATCTCGGGTCCGTCACTCAAATGACAGCCCATTGTGGGCGTGCGCTAGCGATGCGTCTGACATTGCATTCAATGGTGGCATTAACGGCCTACGTTACACCGCATTATGCCGCGGTGTAACGTAGTCAATTTAACGTAGTCACTGAACGCAGTGTGAACTTAGCCTTAAAGGCGTTGTACACTACTGGATGACCCCTATTCAATGCTTCCACAGTGCTCAACATAAAAGGAAAAGAACATACTTACCTTCCGTCATTTGTTCCACACCAAGTGCTTCGTCTGGTGAGTGCTGATGGATTATGAAGGATGCAGCCCATCAGCGTCCGCTTCAGTGCTCACATGACATAAACAATGTTATGAGTTTGCAAGTGGACACAATGCTCAAATCAGAGGAGCATCAATTGTCCAGGAGGTAAGTATGCTTTTTCCTTATTTCATTTTCCACAAATAAGTGGACAACCTCTAAGTATTTAGTAGGCATCTGCATAAATTATTATCTTGTAGATTCTTCATAAAAAATTAAAGGTGACATTACTTGCAACATATAATTACATTTAAAGGGGTCGTCTGAAAGCAAAGCATTTTTCTCATAACTCCCTATTTATTTAGTCCCTTAATTCTAAGCTATTTTCTAATATTCTTGCTTTAACAAAAATTCCACTATTCCCTAACTATGCTATCTAATAGCTTTTGTATTTCTTCTACTTCATAGCTGATTGTTGATTCATTTGAGAATCACCAGTGCATGCTGGGATACTCAAATGAAGCATCATCATGGTTGGGAGAAGCTGCAGGCAACAGACCAGACGCTGCGCTCCTATCACAGGGCATTGGGGGTGACTGCCCATGGGGGAGACACTCAGGGACAGTGCTGTACACAAGGGAGGCACTCGGGAACACAGCAGGGACAGCACCTCCCCTGAAACAAGCATCACTGATGACTCTTTGTTTCAGGGAGGGAGCAAGGGGCTATGACAGTGAGCACAGACTGTGCCCCCTGATGATGCGGTGTTTGAGTAAATACACAAATCCCAAGGCAAAGTGCACATAGATCGAAATGGATAAATAGGAAAATCAACAATAAATACAAGACAATGCCAAAACGTGCGTCGGGGCAGGGTGCATCCTGGGAACTCTGGATGTACAGGCATAAGGTAATAAACTGGATAGCTATTGAGCATACTTATTCAGGTGTATTTCAGCTATGGATGCATACATATGCTTTGTGATTGTCGGCTCTATTCTAGCCCCCTTATATGATTGATCCTGTGTACTTCATTTTAACGCTTTACATGCCTGTATACATTCTTCACATCTACTTCCATTTTTGTGATTAGATCTTTATGTATTTTCAGTTTTGTGGCATAATGACTACTTGATTAATTTTTTTGATAATATATTATGGTATAACATTTTGGCCACATTGTATTGAGTTACAATAATTATTGTCCCCTACCTTGCCCCCACTTTATCTGGTATTTTCCCACCCCTCCCTATGGTTTGTGTCCCTGAATAAACATTATTCTTTATTTGCACATTGGGCATTTGTTTGGGTTCTTTTTTCGTTGCTAGATATTCGTTTGAGTAAAGCAGCATGCACTAGTGATACTCAAAAGAATCAAAATCAGACAGGAAGTAGGGAAAACAATACAAAAGCAGCTAAGTTGTATAGTTTGGGAATAGTAAGACTTTTTAAAGCTAAGTATATTAGAAAATAGCTTGGATTATGGGACTAAATAGATAGTGAGTTAGGAGAAAAATGCTTTGCCTGTAGCGTTTCACCCACTACGTGTCTTGGGGGACACTCGCTTGGCATAGGATTCAAGCACTCAGGCACGGTACATCACACAAATCAGCCCATATGGTTTATTTAAACTCCACATAAACCAGATAGGGTACAATCCGTTTCATTACAGTTACATTATAGGACATCAGTCAGTTCATGTAGCAGATAGGCTTCTCTGCCGTATATTATAGTCCCCTTGTCTGGGGTTACCTTTCAGGAGTTCAACTCCTCACGCTGACTTCACGTCAGTCCCAGGTCCTCAACACAGACCGTCCAGGTCTACGGTCTCTAGGTGCTTCCAGGACCTACAGCACACAGGCCACTCAGTGCCAAAGCCCAACCATGTGCTATTCAGGAATTCCCAGGATTTCAACACAGGCTTCCAGGGCCTTGCACTTAGACCATTCAGATCCAAACACAGGAACCCTGTGACCCACACCCTGGTCACATTACATACCTGTAACCACTTCCCTGGGTGGGAGTGTGTGGCTAGTTTGTCCCGCCCATCTCACATAACTAGCCCTGCCAATCTCCAATTAGAACTTACACATTTACATGTGGGACTACAGGTCCCAGACCACAACATAACTTTAGACTGTCAGTGCAGAGTGTCCTCCTCTGCGACACACACACCGGCCATCTACAATTCTGCCGGACTTTGTCTCATCACAACTACGCCTCCAAGTGCATCTTGAAGTGCACACGCAGTGCCCCCTGGCTGTAACGTGGGTCACTGCACCACACAACGTTTAAAGTTCCAGCAAGTAGACAGCATCTGCTATTCTTAGAAGAGGCAAATAGATAAAATTCATAAATCGTGCTGCCAATATTGGTAGATCTTTTCCTATCCTTTTTAATTATGTGACTCCAAATGTGGCTTCTGAGATATATCTCGTTGAATATGTATCTACTGGTCCATACTTATTATCAATAGAGTATTGTTGCCCTGCTTAACAAATAAACACCTTATTATATAAATTATGTGCTAGAACATTGGTATATTCTCGCATCTGGACCATTAGTCTGACAAAATATTGCTAATCAGGAGTTATATACAAAGCGAAATATGCAGTCTTTGTTTAGCTTTAATCATTTGCTCTACTTTTAGCTTTAGGCTGTGGCTGTTAATATTGTTTTAATTATTGATGTTTCATTAGCTTCATGTATGACCTAAATCTCATGTTGTCATGGAGAAGGTTCACAGCTCTTTCAAGTTCATATTTTTTTTTTCTGAAGGAAAAAAATGTTTTCCAATTGCTATTTGCTTACAGGTTCACAAGCATCACGAACATCCCTCCTAATGAAACAGTAATAAAACCTACATGGAATATAGGGCAGTACGGGGGCTCAGTGGTTAGCACTGTGGGCTCAAATCCCACCAAGGACAACATCTGCCAGGAGTTTGTATGTTCTCCCTGTGTTTGCGTGGGTTTCCTCCAGGTACTCCGGTTTCCTCCCACACTCAAAAGACATACTGATAGGGAATCTAGATTGTGAGCCCCAGTGGGAATGGTGATAATAATGTATGTAAAGCGCTGCGTAATATAGTGGCAATCAATAAGTAATGCATAATAAAGTGTACATTTTACAATTCAACGTTTTTCTTCAATTTAATACACAGAAGAACAAATGCTTTAAGAACATGCAAGGGGTGCCCACAAACCAATACTAGTCTTCAATGGTTTTCCATCATTTCAGGAAAATAATTGCTTTTGCTATCCTATTTTGCCTGACAAATTAAACAAATAAATGTTTTATTGAACATGTTATATTCATCCTAGCACAACCAATATGTAGACTGAATTTTTTTTTAGGACTTGGTTCACATCTGTGTTGGATGCTCCGTTAGAAAAGTTCATCACCAATTCATTCTAATAGGTCCTTTGGATTGTCCCTTATGTGATTAAACCAGTACATGAGTATGAGTTCCATTTTTCTGTTCCATTAGGACTCCTAGCACAGATGTGAACAAAGACTTAAATCAATGGTCCTATAAAATTCAGAATTATTGGAATATTAGAGGGTATGAAATAGGTTCTGGAATATTGTCTATGAACTAGTCTTCTGTACATGCGAAGAGTTTTTGGCTCATATTGCTATATAATGTGTAGTGTTTTCCATAATGACACACCAATTTTGGAATATTTTCATATTCATTAGAACATTTGTTTATTTGTAAAGTGAGTCTTATGTCTGACCATGTGTGTAGTTTTAGCTGCTTCAATATACATTTTTATAAGCAATATACAGAAATCAGCAGTGTTAGGGATATTGAGGTGGCATGCGTAATCCAACTGTAGGCGTTTCATCACTAGAGATAATCGAATCTGCATGGATTCAAATCAAGGAAATCATGCGAATTTTAAAAATGAAATTTGATTAGCAGTAAGGATGAACGGACCCGTTGAAGTAGTCCAAAGTTCAGTTTGGGTACCAGAACTTTACCCCAACTTAAACCAGAACCCAAACTTCATTAAAATGTATGTGGACTCAAACTTTGCAGCTGGAAAAAATCCTCGCTATCCAAATTCAGTGTTCCAGACTTGAGTGTTAGTGGAAAAAAAAATCGATTACCCCACTGCTCACCTGTCCTGCAGGCAGCCTCCTGGCCAGTCTTCCACACCTCTTCTTTTCGCCTTCATCCATCATCTTTGGCCCCTTCAATTAATGCATTGGATTCAATCTCTGAATAGGCCTATGACATTAATACTATGATTGGTCCATGACGGCACAGACTGGTGAGTGGTGAGGTATCAATTTTTTTTTAAACTGTTTACTTAGAGCTTTATGGTTCTGAAAATGGTGGCCGAGGCTGGACGCACTTTGCTGAATTTGTGCTGAGCAAACTGCAAAAATAATCATTTTCTTGAGAATACAAATTTTGGTAAGATTCAAAGAAAATACAATTCCACTCCAAAAACTTCATCAACTCTAGTCATTACACAGTAATATGTCTGCATGTTTCTGCCTCTTTCCCCAAATATATAAGCGATGACTGTTTATTTGTTTGATTTCTGGTTGACATTGTCCAAGTATAGTCCACATTTTGCTATAGGCTTATTGATTCCCCTGAACTCAATATTTGATACACGGTAAGTGAATCTATTCCTACATTTGTCAGGACAAGATAATTCATGAAATAAGATTTTGTGCTCCCATTTGTCCTACTGCTTTTCTTGTACCTTGAGGTTTAAGCTATGTTTTCATGTTAAGATTACTTTTAGTAGGTGTGAATTTTGTAGGTTGCAGTACATTCTGAAGACTTGGATAAACAGTCTGACTTTTTACCACGCAGAATATGCTTCTCACAGATTTCTAAAATGTCCAATAATATGAAAACATGGGCATAGTTCAAGAATGTTATTCTTCCATTAACCACAGGAAATGTATTCCTTTCTGTAGACACATTATATATGTTCATAGAGGCCTCTGGCTTCTAACATCTCTTGTGCCGGACCATAATAATTTTCATGTATTGTGGGTCTCATCTCAATCCCAATTCTGGCAAGTCATCATACTTTATCTAAACACTTAAACAAAATGGTCTGTTTCACTGCTTACACTAAGGTTTTGAGTTTATTTTTAAAGAAAATTTTGCCTGTATGTAAGATGTTAAGAAAAATAAATTCTACCATGCATTACACAGAATATTTAAGTAATGTACATTACATTCTTTTTTAACATAGTAGCCAACTCTTATGTTCAAGAATTACTTCCAGTGAGGATGTTTTAGCGAACAAAAGTGCACTGAAGCCTTCCTTAATTCTTCCCCAAAATATTTAAAGTCTCTAGACAAATTCACTAGGTTCTGGTGCTACAGAATGAAGCCGTTTTAACGCCTTTGTGATTTTTGACATATAAGTAAAGCCCGCCTCTTTCTCAGCACATGATGGCTAATTTAATAAGCCATCATGTGTCTTTAAGAGTCACAGATAGAGCTGAGCATTGAACAAGCGTCGGCAGGGGGGCACTGTCGTTCCACTTTAACGTTGGCATGCCTGTGATGTAATCGCAGGACACCGATGGGTTGTCATGACAGTTGGGGGTCTGTTGATGACCCCCGTGCCTGTCATTGTGAACCTCCTTTGAAATCCAGCACTGGCTGGCTTTCATAAGGCTGGGATCACACATGCGAGAAATACGCAAGTTAATACCCGGCATTGCCGCTGTCACTCAGGAGCGGAGTGTGCGACTGCATGTATTGCTATGCGGCCGCACGCTCCGATCATGAGTGATGGCGGTAATGCCGGGTATTAACATGCAAGACTCGGCCGTATTTCTCGCATGTGTGATCCCGGCCTAAGAGATCGAGATCTGTGCGTAACAGTGCTATGCACAAGTGATCAGACGATAGCAGTTACAATTCCCCTATGGGGACTATTAAATCCAGTGAAAAGTGGAAAAAAATAAAGTTTTAAAAAAAATCACAAGTTTAAATCACCCCCTTTTTACCCATGAAAAAACAAAACAATAAAAACATATGCATAATTGGTATTGATGTGTTCACAAAAGTTCGATATATAAAGTAAATTAATCCTATCGGTAAAAATGTAATGGAAGAAAAATTAAAAGTGCCAGTTTTTTTGGCCACTCAAACATTGCAATAAAATGCAATAAGAGATTATCAAAATATTGTATCCACCCAAAAATTAGTATCAGCAAAAAGGTCAGCTAAGAGCGCAAAAATAAGCCTCATATCCCGAAAAAAATGAAGACGTTACGGGTCTCAGAAAATGGTGACAAAATTACAAAAAAAAAATACACATTTTTTTCAACACTTAAAAAAAAAACAAAAAAAAACAAACAAAAAAGGGAACAAAGACGATCACGGGGACTACTGATAGGCCTGCAGAAGGGGGGAGGGGGAGGAGGAGCAGCTGGGTCAGGAGTTAAAGAGGGAAATCATAAATGCAAGGACAAGAGAATTCCTCTTTCTACATAGAGCATAGAAAAAAAAAACTAGCTGGGTAGAAAGGCAAAATCAGCAATTGTAAGTACACAGTGCAATATTATATGATTGCAATATATTAAGAGGATAACAATTTTGATGGGAGGAGGGCTTCTTTGAGAAATTCTGTGTTTGTAACGTGATTACTCAGATTGATAAACAGTTTTGTTTTACAAGTATCAAACTCTGAATGTATTGCAAACTTCTACTCTTGCAATATTTTTCATTTTGTTTATATTAAGAATTGATACAACTTATCCAAGGAGAGATTTTTGGCTTGTGCGGATGCATAGGGGCAACAATTGTTATTCATGTAAAAGAAATTTGCTGAACATTTCAAATATACATTATTAAAAAAAATTCAGTCCGAGATGTTGTGAGCATTAGCTATAATGACATGCTATGTTTACACATACACATTTAGGCTCAGTCACACATCTGGTGTTTGCCTTCCATGAAGAGTATAACCCCGAGTATTTGTGGTTGTATACCATGAAAAGGAAGCCACAGCATACGCTACTGTCTTCTGCAGAGTCCAACTGGAAACACTATATATTTAAAGGACACTTTATTTTTTAATCTGGGCACCTATGCAGATGGTAGGCATAAGTGATATGCAAGCAGGATCCTTTTGCATTGCTTCATGATCATACATAAGGTTCAGATGGTCAGTCATGCAGTGTAAATAAATGTTCATGTTTTTCATATATGTTGCTCTCCTTTTTTAGCAATAGTTACAAATACTTTTAAATCGCACCGATGTTTAATAAGATATTAAACGATATATATCTACTTTATTTGCCAATAGGGTGATTTTACATGGAACAGTATGTCTGGCCGAACTGTGCGTCTGAAATCGGTTCCCATACAAAGTCTTTCTGAACTGGAGCGTGCCCGTCTGCAGGAAGTTGCCTTTTATCGTCTGCAGCAAGATTTTGATCTGGGTTGTCAGATCACCATTCCCAAAGGTAAATGTTGGGATAGCTCCTGTTTTTGGTGCTAATGATGTTTCTTACAAACCATTTGTAACACTAATTATTATTTGTTAAATGTATCTTAGTGTTATTTTACAAATTAAAACTAGATATTGATATACATTTAATTTCTGCTAATCTGATTTTCATTCATCATGTTACAATTTTAATTTTTCTGTACTTGCTCATTGGAGCTGCCGATAACAGCATTCAGAGTATCCATTACAGTATCCGCGTGTGCCATAGGAATGTTCACTATTATGAGAGTTTGCTCTAGGTATGACCGGTGCTGGGGTCATTGCACAGGAGATTAGCACGATACCTGTGACCTCTAACTCAGCCATCCTGCATCCCCACCACTAAATCCATTACAGACCATGCAACATGACCTCAAATCAGGAGTCTGGCAGCACTAAAAGACTGGTCAAACTTAGTACAGGTACTTGCTGCACCCATGAACTGCTGATTTTAGGTTGTACCACAATATTATCAAGTTTGGACTTAGACTAGGCTAATCCAAAGGATGCAAATTTGGAGATAAAGTGGATGTAAATCCGCACTGCCAGAGATCCAATATACGATAAGAGACCAAAAAAGTATGGATGCGTTTTTTATTTCTCAACGCGTTTCGAGTATTCATACCTCTTCAGCAGGACACACCACAATAAATCCATCATTGTGATTTGTCCTTATGAGGAGCTAATGTATAACGCATCCATGCTTTTTTTTGGCCTCTCATCGTATATTGGATCTCTGGATTTGCAGATTTACATCCACTTGGAGATAAAGTTTGCATCCTATCATTTTTGGTGGATCTGCAGCAGCCTGTTCAAACAAGCTAACAAAGGGGCTGTGAATTTCCCAACCTCACCAGGTGATCAAATCCTGTAGTTACCTTTTCCCTTATAAACCCAAAAAGACATTATTTCGCTGATTGTCATTCCAGCTTTTATTTTATTTAGGTAATCCAAAAGCATAGATATTCTACTGTTCTAGTTGTTTTGCATCTATCTTCACCCTCCTGTTCTTTGATTAACAGCTCTGGCTTTACAGTAAGAAAAGGGGGCAGAGATAGATCAAAGGCAAGTAGGTGGGAATGTGAAGTGCACTGTTACTATTCATGCTTTCCAAAGGTGCATCAAGCTCCTGTGGGGTTGATTTAAACAGTTAATTTGTGCCTACCGACTCCCTTTAAGACACATGGGAAGAAAATGTTCAAATATTTCTTGAAAACTCGATTTGCAGCAAGACAATAGTCCTAAGCAGAAGAAATTCTATCCTTTTGGATTAGCCGATTCAAAGTCCAAACTTGAAACTACAGATGATGTGCCACAACCTAAAATCAACAGTTCTTGCACAGACACAATTCTGTGCAGTGGAATGAGATAAAATTATCAAATGATAAGAAGACAAGTGTTTAGTTGCAATTATTTGTACGTGTAGGCTTTAGGTTATTTACCTGTTACATAAAATAAAAATTAATTGCTTACTTAGGTTTAGTTGGTATAAAAAAGCTCAAAGGTTCCCAAACACTATTAACCTGCAGATGTATGGTTAATCTGAAGGTTAATAGCGTTCCAATGTTGTCCTTCTGCCTTACTGAAAGCCTGTCTACAGAGAGAAACTTTACTTTATTCCTCTGTACTGCTGCGGACTCCATGACTGAAAACCGGCTGCTACCGGGAAGAGTGCAGTTCATCTTCTCCCATGTAGCTGTGCTTTCCGGAAGGTGGCCAGACAACATTGGTGCTCTATTAACCTCGCGGCGATGTATGCGTCATCAGTGGCGGACTTGGTGCGACGCGGTCACGTGGCCGTTGCAGCCATATTACTTAGTCATGTATTCATGACGCCGCTAAGATGAATGAATGTTAATTAGGTGCAGGATGTATACAGGGAATCACTTGGAGACATTGTGGGTGGTGAGTGGTGGATGCTTCCATTTTATACTCGCACTTCCCCTTCTCCCATCACCCCTTGAAAAAGGCTATCACGCCGAAACGCGCATCGGGGTGGGTGCACTCTGTGGGTGTTTGCTCTTCTTAGCCTGCTCAGGTAATTATTTATACAATAATATGATTTCCTTTATGGTATCAATAGATACGTGACTACTTACCTGTTATTGTATCTAGCATAGCTGGATTTGATATTATATATTTTGATTCATATTACCAGCAGCACAATGGCTGTGATATACCTTTGATATCTATATACATATTGTTTCCTATATTTCTACCCATATGTGTGCACCCCTGCGTTTCCCATGTGCACATTGTGGCTTGAGTCCATTTTCCCCTGGCTTTGTCAAATGTCCTTTAATAGTTAATAAGGTTTTTTGTAATTTCTAACGTTATTTTGGGTGTTTTTTTTATCGTATTTTTTCAGTGGTTTGCATAGTAGTGAATTAGCGATTATCCCAATATTATTTTTGTTATAGCCCATAAGAAGTATGTGATTTATATTTGATTATTCTAATAAGGTTTTATGGGTATGTTTTCCATGAAGTTGTTACTTTTACGCTGTATTAACCTGTAGATTAACCCTATGAAAAAGAACAATTTCTTACTTTGAAATCTTTCTCTTGCTGAAAAGGGAAATGTTGGTTTTGTGCAGCCAATTCAAGCCCTTCTACATACTAATGAGACAAATTGCAGTGTGAGAGATTTCAATATTTGATATACCTTTTCTTATTTTAATCCCTTCAAGATTGATAATGCATATTAAAACAGCGATTGTTAAAGTTCCTTATTCCAGATCATCGTTTTAAAATGGCTGTCGGAATAACTGAATAATGCCCTCCTCGTGGGTGCAATTTCTGCGGATTGCAGCTGTACATGACAGCTGACACCCCACAGTATTGACCCCGACCGGTTTTGGAGCCAATCAGGGCCAATTAACCCCTTAAATACTGTTGTCAATCACGACTGCAGCATCTAAGTGGTTAAAAAGGGGATAAAAGACCCCTATGGCAGGATCATCATCATCGCAGAGTTGATTATTGCGATGATACCCTGAGGTCATTTGATGACCCCAGGGTATGGTGGCCTGTAAGATCCTGATATGGCTCATTAAGGACAAAAATAAAAAAGTTACAGCTTTCAGAATATGACAAAGCTAAAGTAAATTCAGTTTTGGAAAATGTTGTAGTGTGTAAAAGCAGCAAAGCCTAAAAAAACTATAGAAATCTGGTATCGCTGTGATTGCACTGGCCCAAAGAACAAATCGGTCTGATCACTTTTACCGCACAGTGAACAGCACAAAAAAAATTATAAAAACAATAACTGAGTTACTGTTTTTTGTTAATTCTGTGTCTGAAAAATCTTAATAACAAGTGATCAAAAAACGTTATGTGCCCCAAGTTGGTACCAAACAAATCTGCTTTTAGTCGCGCAAAAAATAAGCCATCACAAAGCTCTGTTTGCCATAAAATAAAGTACAGTTCTCACAATATGGGGACCAAGCAACTACCGGTATTTATTAAAAAAATAAAAAAAAAGCATTTTTGTGTGTGGTAGCAGAAAAACCTAAAATAAAACTATATAAACCTGGTATCTCTGTAATCACACCAACCCAAGGAATAAATCCATGTTATCACTTATACTGCACAGTGATCTGTACAAGAATAAAAATAAGAACTGTGCTTGTGCTTCTGTCTATTTGTTCATTTTGCCTCCAAAAAATCGGACTAAGGCTCATTTCACATTTATCCTGCGCTCTCCGCTGAGCGCTTCATCAGGGTTTCTGTATAAATCCCCAAAACGGTGATTCAGACAAAACCCATGACAGAACCACTCACTTATGAAGTACATGGAGTACATGGACTCTGGTCTCTTTTCCGGTGGTGTCCCATCATTTTAGGAGTCTTTTAATGCACAAGTGTGGTTGATCACAGATCTGTACATGCCTAAAAAAGGTGATACCACAGAAGACGCCAAACAGACTCCAAAGTAACATTCATCCTCACCATAGTGTGTGGTTCCGTCTGGAGTTTCGACCGAAACACATTTTTGTCTGATTCACATAGAAACCCCGACATAAGCGCTCAGTGTAGAATGTGATCCCAGCCTTTTACTGAAAGAAATAAAAAACAGTTATATACCATAAAAAGTTAAGAATATAACTCCTAATTTATCCTGCACAAAACCAGCACCCACTCGGGTCCATCTGTCACTGGAACTATAGGGGGTTCTCATGTTCCTTCAAGAACAAAGTCTCTTGAAAAGCAACATGGCTCCCACCCCCTCAAATAAAATCCAGTTAGTTCTGTTCTACCAATTCTAAAGCCCCCTGCTAAACCCCACTGTGCCTAAACTGCAGTAAGCGGTCACATGCTAGGCATTATTGTAGTGGATAGAGTGTACTTAGCAATTTACAAGGTGCGTGTTGTCAAATGCACAAGCTGTGCACCATATATGGGGGCGCTACAATATATGGTGGCTTTATACTGTATGGGAGCACAATGGATGAGCACTAAACTGGCATATTTGCAATTCTCCAGAATAGACGAAGGTGTGCATGTTACAAAATAGTGACTGCAGACGTAGATTAATTAATTGATGAGTGCAATTTCACAATGGGATCACTTTGGGGGTTATTCTGCTGTTCTGCCACCTTAGAAGCTCCTAAAATGTCTCCCGCAAACTATTCTAGCAAAATCTGTGCTTAACCCCTTTCTGCCATTAGACGTACTATTCCGTCCATGTGGGGTGGGCTTTACTTCCCAAGGACGGAATAGTACGTCATAGGCGATCGGCCGCGCTCGCGGGGGAAGCGCGGCCGATCGCGGCCGGGTTTCAGCTGCTTATCGCAGCTGACATCCGGCACTATGTGCCAGGAGCGGTCACGGACTGCCCCCGGCACATTAACCCCCGGCACACCGCGATCAAACATGATCGCGATGTGCCGGCGGGTCCGGCGAAGCATCGCGCAGGGAGGGGGTTCCCTGCGGGCTTCCCTGAGACCCCCGCAGCAAGGCGTTTTTATCGCGTTGCTCCGGGGGTCTCCTACCTTCCCCCTGCAGCAAGTCCCGGATCCAAGATGGCCGCGGATCCGGGTCCTGCAGGGAGGGAGGTGGCTGGCACTTGGTAACGCTGCAGCACTCTGAGACAGATCGGTGATCTGTCAGAGTGCTGTGCAAACTGGCAGATCACCGATCTGTATTGTCCCCCCCTGGGACAAAGTAAAAAAGTTCAAAATTTTTTTTACAAGTGTGTAAAAAAAAAAAAAATCCTAAATAATGAAAAAAAAAAATTATTATTCCCATAAATACATTTCTTAATCTAAATAAAAAAAAACAATAAAAGTACACATATTTAGTATTGCCACGTCCGTAACGACCCGACCTATAAAACTGCCCCACTAATTAACCCCTTCAGTAAACACCGTAAGAAAAAAAAAGAGACAAAAAACAACGCTTTATTATCATACTGCCGTACAAAAAGTGGAATAACACGCGATCAAAAAGACGGATATAAATAACCATGGTACCGCTGAAAGCGTCATCTTGTCCCGCAAAAAACGAGCCGCCATACAGCAACATCAGCAAAAAATTAAAAAGTTATAGTCCTCAGAATAAAGCGATGCAAAAATAATTATTTTTTCTATAAAATAGTTTTTATCGTATAGAAGCACCAAAACATAAAAAAAGATATAAATGAGGTGTCGCTGTAATCGTACTGACCCGAAGAATAAAACTGCTTTATCAATTTTACCAAACGCGGAACGGTATAAACGCCTCCCCCAAAAGAAATTCATAAATAGCTGGTTTTTGGTAATTCTGCTTCACAAAAATCGGAATAAAAATCGATCAAAAAATGTCATGTGCCCGAAAATGTTACCAATAAAAACGTCAACTTGTCCCACAAAAAACAAGACCTCACATGACTCTGTGGACCAAAATATGGAAAAATTATAGCTCTCAAAATGTGGTAACGCAAAAAATATTTTTTGCAATAAAAAGCGTCTTTCAGTGTGTGACGGCTGCCAATCATAAAAATCCGCTAAAAAATGCTATAAATAGTAAATAAAACCCCCCTTCATCACCCCCTTAGTTAGGGAAAAATCAAAAAATTAAAAAAATGTATTTATTTCCATTTTCCCGCTAGGGCTAGGGTTAGGGCTAGGGTTATGGTTAGGGCTAGGGTTAGGGCTAGAGTTATGGTTATGGTTAGGGTTAGAGGTACGGTTAAGGCTACAGTTAGGGTTAAGGCTACAGTTAGGGTTAAGGCTACAGTTAGGGTTAAGGCTACAGTTAGGGTTTAGGCTACAGTTAGGGTTGGGGCTAAAGTTAGGGTTAGGGTTTGGATTACATTTGCGGTTGGGAATAGGGTTGGGATTAGGGTTAGGGGTTTGTCTGGGTTAGAGGTGTGGTTAGGGTTACCGTTGGAATTAGGGTTAGGGGTGTGTTTGGATTAGCGTTTCAGTTATAATTGGGGGGTTTCCACTGTTTAGACACATCAGGGGCTCTCCAAACGCGACATGGCGTCCGATCTCAATTCCAGCCAATTCTGCCTTGAAAAAGTAAAACAGTGCTCCTTCCCTTCCGAGCTCTCCCGTGTGCCCAAACAGGAGTTTACCCCAACATATGGGGTATCAGCGTACTCAGGACAAATTGGACAACAACTTTTGGGGTCCAAGTTCTCCTGTTACCCTTGGGAAAATACAAAACTGGGGGCTAAAAAATAATTTTTGTGGGAAAAAAAAGATTTTTTTATTTTCACGGCTCTGCGTTATAAACTGTAGTGAAACACTTGGGGGCTCAAAGTTCTCGCAACACATCTAGATAAGTTTGTGGGGGGGTCTAGTTTCCAATATGGGGTCACTTGTGGGGGGTTTCTACTGTTTAGGTACATTAGGGGCTCTGGAAATGCAATGTGACGCCTGCAGACCATTCATCTAAGTCTGTATTCCAAATGGCGCTCCTTCCCTTCCGAGCCCTCCCATGCGCCCAAACGGTGGTCCCCCCCCCACATATGGGTTATCAGCGCACTCAGGACAAATTGCACAACAACTTTTGGGGTCCAATTTCTCCTGTTACCCTCGGGAAAATACAAAACTGGGGGCTAAAAAATAATTTTTGTGGGAAAAAATCTTTGTTTTATTTTTACGGCTCTGCATTATAAACTTCTGTGAAGCTCTTGGTGGGTCAAAGTGCTCACCACACATCTAGATAAGTTCCTTAGGGGGTCTACTTTCTAAAATGGTGTCACTTGTGGGGGGTTTCAATGTTTAGGCACATCAGTGGCTCTCCAAACGCAACATGGCGTCCCATCTCAATTCCTGTGAATTTTGCATTGAAAAGTCAAATGGCGCTCCTTCGCTTCCAAGCTCTCCCATGCGCCCAAACAGTGGTTTACCCCCACATATGGGGTATCAGAGTACTCAGGACAAATTGTACAACAACTTTTTGGTTCTAATTTCTTCTCTAACCATTGGGAAAATAAAAAATTGGGGGCAAAAAGATAATTTTTGTGAAAAAAAAAGATTTTTTATTTTTACGGTTCTGCATTATAAACTTCTGTGAAGCACTTGGTGGGTCAAAGTGCTCACCACACCTCTAGTTAAGTTCCTTAGGGGTCTACTTTCCAAAATGGTGTCACTTGTGGGGGGTTTCAATGTTTAGGCACATCAGTGGCTCTCCAAACGCAACATGGCGTCCCATCTCAATTCCAGTCAATTTTGCATTAAAAAGTCAAATGGCGCTCCTTCGCTTCCAAGCTCTGTCATGCGCCCAAATAGTGACTTTCCCCCACATACGGGGTATTGGCGTACTCAGGACAAATTGTACAACAAGGTTTGGTGTTCATTTTCTCCTGTAACCCTTGATAAAATAAAACAAATTGGAGCTGAAGTAAATTTTTTGTGAAAAAAAGTTAAATGTTAATTTTTATTTAAACATTCCAAAAATTCCTGTGAAACACCTGTAGGGTTAATAAACTTCTAGAATGTGGTTTTGAGAACCTTGAAGGGTGCAGTTTTTAGAATGGTGTCACACTTAGGTATTTTCTATCATATAGACCCCTCAAAATGACTTCAAATGAGATGTGGTCCCTAAAATAAAATGGTATTGTAAAAATGAGAAATTGCTGGTCAACTTTTAACCCTTATAACTCCCTAACAAAAAAAAATTTTGGTTCCAAAATTGTGCTGATGTAAAGTAGACATGTGGGAAATGTTACTTATTAAGTATTTTGTGTGACATATCTCTGTGATTTAATTGCATAAAAATTCAAATTTGGAAAATTGCGAAATTTTCAAAATTTTCACCATATTTCTGTTTTTTTCACAAATAAACGCAGGTAATATCAAAGAAATTTTACCACTATCATGAAGTACAATATGTCACGAGAAAGCAATGTCAGAATCACCGGGATCCGTTGAAGCGTTCCAGAGTTATAACCTCATAAAGGGACAGTGGTCAGAATTGTAAAAATTTGCCCGGTCCATAACGTGCAAACCACCCTTGGGGGTAAAGGGGTTAAAAAGTCAATAGCGCTCCTATCTTCTCAGCCCCGACTTGTGGTCTAACTGTAGTTTCTAATGATATATGGGGCATCATCGCGTTTGGGAGAAATTGCGCAATAAATTGTGGGGTCCAGTTTCACATATTAACCTTTGTGTAACTGACAAATTTGCAGCAAATACAAAAATTACCTTTTTACCACTAAAATGTTATATTTCCACATCCCAATGTTAGGAAATAGTGTGATGCACATCTGGCTTCAAAATACTCACTACACACCCAGATGAAATCCATAAGCAGTGAAGATACTTATATGGGGTCACCTGGAGAGGTTTCTGCTGATGTGGTGACCTCAGGGGCTCAGCTAATGGAGCCCACAATCTATTTTAAAATAATCTGCGTTCTAAAAGCCAAGTAGAGCTCGTTCCTATCTGATCCCTGCCGTAAGCTCAAACAGTAGTGTACAATCACATAATCACGTTTGTTAAAAATTGAATAACAAAGTATTACCCCTGGTGGAAATTATAAAGTTGGTGCTAAAACAGTATTTTAGTGGAAAAAAAAATGTTATACAGTTTTGTGAAACATCTGTAGGCTAAAAATTCTCAGTACTTTCCTAGATTAATTCCTTGTTTCTGCTGTTTTGGCACCTCAGGGGCTGGGCTAATATAACCATAATCTGTTCAGACCGAATCTACGTTCTAAAAACCAAGTAGCACTCCTTCCCATCCGTTCAGTTTGCTCAGACAGTAGTGTACAACCACATATGAGGTGCTGCCATGTTCAGTCAAAATTGTATAATGTCCATTTTCTCTTACCCCTCATGGAAATTATAAATTTGTTGCTAAATTTTGGAGGAAAAAATATTTTTTATTGTTTTCACATTTAAATGTTTCCAAAATGGGGTCACACATAGGGGGGAGTTTTGCTGTTTTGGCATGTCAGGCGCTTTGCAAATTGCGGCATGGCATTCATAATCTATCTCTGACAAATTTAAGCTAAAAAATGGCACTCTTTCCTTTCCAAGCACTGCCACGTGCCCAAACAGATGAGAAATTGTGTGACAAATTATGGGGTCTGTTTTTTTCCTATTATCTATTATGGAAATTACAAATTTGGAGCTAAAACAACATTTTAGCAGAAAAAAAAAATGTTGTTTTCACATCCACATTTTAGAAAGTTCTATGAATCACTTATGAATTCAACAAGCTCGCCACCTTCCTAGTTGAATTCCTTGATGGGGTCTAGTTACTAAAATGGGGTCATTGGTGGGGGTTCCTGCTGTTTTGGTACCTCAGGGGCTCTGCAAATGAGACATGGTGTCTGCAGTCTATTCCAGCAAAATTTACATGCTAAATACCAAATGTCACTTCTTCCCTTCCAAGCTCTTCCGTGTATACAAATAGAACATTTTGACTACAGTACATGTGGGGTATTGCCATGCTCAGAAGAAAGTAGGTAACAAGCTGTGGGGTGCGCTTTTTCATGGTACTTCTTAAAATGAAAAATTTGGGGCTAAAGCAACATTAACATGAAAAAAATGACAATTTTCAATATGTCAAACTAAAATTTTGTCAAATTCTATGTAGTACTTGTGAGTTCAAAATGCTCATTATACCCCTGGAAAAAAAAACCCTTAAGGGTGTAGTTTCCAACATGGGTGTCAATTGTGGGATAAATCTGCTAGTTGAGTCCCTTAGGGGTCGTGGAAATGCAACATGGTGCCCTCAATCTATTTCAGCCAAATTTGTGTTCTAAAATTCAAATGGTGCTTCTTCTCTTCCGAGCCCTGCCGTTTGTCCAAATAAAGGTTTCTGACCAGATGTGGGCTATCGGCACGCTCAAAAGAAACTAGGGAACAATTTCTGTTGTTGGCTTTCATGTTCTACTCCTTGTAAAAGTGAAACAATTGAGGCTAAAGCAAAATGTTAGAGTAAAAACTACAATTTTTTTTTATTTGACATTGCATTCATTTCTGTGTAGCACTAGAATGGGTTAAAACATTTCCTGACAGCAATACTTGAGGGGTGAGGTTTTTAAATTGCTATCACTTTTGGACACTTTCCAATATATGAACCCCACAAAGTTTATTTCAATTTGAATAGGTCCCTAATGAAACAGGTTTTGTAAGTTTCCTGAAAAAAATTGGAAACTGCAACTAAAAAGTAAAGTATATATACATGTTATTTATAAATTATTTTGTACAGTATGACTACCTGGTTTAAGGATATAAAGATTGAAAGTTTGAAAATTGCGAACTTTTTAAAATTTTTGCCAGCATTCCATATTTTCCCAAATAAAAGCAAAACAAATCCACCTAAATGAATTATTAGTATAAAGTACAATATGTCATGATCATACAAGCTCAGAATCACTGAAATACGTTGAAGCTTCCAGACTTGTTACCACATGAAGGGACACTGGTTAGATTTTAAAAATTTGGCCTGGCTATTAAGCTTAAAATTGACTCATTCACTAAGGGGTTAAAGGGAACCTGTCATGAAGCTACATTGTTGCCGGTAGTAAATTAACTTTAATCCTCCTGGCAGCCTTGGGCTTTCAGTCATTTACTGAGCAGTGGCTATAACCGCGCCCCCGGCTGTGAATGACAGCCGGCTCAGCATTAGAGTTTGCTGTCAGTCAGTACCGGCTCGTGATTACAGTTGCTGATCACTATGCACTGAGCGAAGACTGTGTGGGCGTGCAGCTCACTGTGAGTGGAGCTCCAATTCATGAGCAATGATTGATATCTGCTGCTCTAAAACCAATTGTTATGTGATAGTTCTCGGTCTTTGTGAAGTGAGAACATGATGACACTGAGTAAGCGAAATGATAGTGTGCAGAACTGTGGGAATAAGAAAATCCACAAATGAATATGTAAACCCACATTATAGACTAAACACAGGAAGCAGAATATCAATGTTCTAATTTATCATACCAAATACTGTCAAATCACAGACAATAAAATGAATACAAACAAATTACTCATTGTAATAAACAATTTTAGTGCTTTTTATATTTTCAATTAAATACAAAATAAAATTTATACATGGCAGATAAAGATAAAATTGTTAAAAAACAACTTAAAAGTGAATAATTAACCTCCATATTGTATATACTGAATGTATAGATCACAACATTAACATTTTAAAGTCTTTTGATGATCAGCATTATTACGTGATGGCAGAAGGTGTTTAATATTCATCTAATTAGTCACCATGTCTATAAAGTAAAAATGCAAATGTAAAACGCCTACATGTGATGTACAAGCTATATTCTTAGTTCTACTTTTCAGCTGACTGAAAATAGTTTTTTTTTAAAGGACCAGATCAATGTCTGTGGAGGCAGTGTGGCAAAACACCATATGAGAAGATATAGATAAGGACAATATCCTAGACTAATTAAGAGTGCTTAATGATGCCATATAGTGCCATGGCATAGGACACCGCTGCAGCCTATAGCTACAGGACAGTGCGGACCGTTGGCTAAATCTGCATTGGGATAAAGGCTCGGTCGCCAGTATTACTCGGTCTATCACTGCCTTGTCCTGGGTACTTCCAGTCATTAGACATTTGTGCAACCTGTTTTTTTCTCTCAGTGCCTTTGTAGCAAGGTTCTGGATCACAAAGCCTGCACTTTTGGGTCAGAGTTCATTTCTCATCACCTCTCGATGACATCCTTGGGTGCTATTAAATGATGATCCTAGCAGACACCAGGTACTTTAGGTGCAAACCTATCCCGGCTCTTTAGATTACTACCTATTGTGTACATTGAATTCATCTTTGATCATGTTCTGTGTTATATTCCAGGTTTCGACAATCGATTATTGTCCTACTCTCTGACTTCTTACTACTGATTTTTGTTCCACCTCATCTGACTAATCCTCTGTTTTGACCTGAGCTCCATACAACTACCCCTTTACTTGCTGGCCCTGCACGTTTCAATATGATCTCCGGATCATGACTTCAGAGGGTTGGTTTTTTTTTTTACATATGTCATCCATGTGTAGTGAAGAAAAAAAACAATGGGATATTTAAGGCTAAATACAAATTTTGAATGGCCATTTTGTTGAGGAGTTGTTACTGTTTTTTTTTTAACTCTGATTTTGCTCTTTACAATTTATCTTTAGCTGCTCCATTATCAGCAGCTTAGAGATATGATTTATACTGCGCAGCCATATGGACATAGACACTGGTGTCTGAAGAAAACTCAGGTGTATTAAGAACTTGCAACTCCTTTAAGGATATAATGTATATGTCATTCAGTTAGCAATGTAAAGTAATCCATATGACATTTCGGCCTTGTGTAATCGGACCTTCATCACATATTATATTCAATTTTAAATGAGAAAAAAAAAGAAAGGAAAAAGACATATGAAAGAAGCAGCATGCATTAAATAACCATGCATAATATCATTCTTTAAGCCAATTAATTAGTAGTACGGAGGAAATTATCTCTAATCCGCATAAGCAAAATATAATTACACTCCGAGACAGAAAAGATAACTCTAGAACAGACGCGGAACTCCAACAATCAAATTTGTGTTTTAACAGTAACTCAGTACAATATTGTTAACTTGCAATACAAATGAAGAAAATAAAAATAAAGGTATGAGTATTGTTTTAGGCTAAACATGGGCTACACATCTTATGATGTCCACTGGATTAAATGTATCACATTGGGAGGAATTCAAGGACATGTGAGAAAAAGACCTGAAACAAATATATGTATATATATACTAGCTATTGAACCCGTTCTACGCCCGGGTGGCGAGCATTTATATTGGTATATGGTCTCCATCCTGGTATGTGCTGCTCCATCCTGCGTCCCCATCCTGTCATGTGCTGCTCCATCCTGCGCCCCCATTCTGTCATGTGCTGCTCCATCCTGCATCCCCATCCTGTCATGTGCTGCTCCCATCCTGCGCCCCCGTTCTGTCATGTGCTGCTCCCATCCTGCACCCCCGTTCTGTCATGTGCTGCTCCCATCCTGCGCCTCCATTCTGTCATTTGCTGCTCCCATCCTGTCATGTGCTGCTTCCATCCTGCGCCCCCATTCTGTCATGTGCTGCTCCCATCCTGCGCCCCCGTTCTGTCATGTGCTGCTCCCATCCTGCGCCCCCGTTCTGTCATGTGCTGCTCCCATCCTGCGCCCCCGTTCTGTCATGTGCTGCTCCCATCCTGCGCCCCCATTCTGTCATTTGCTGCTCACATCCTGTCATGTGCTGCTCCCATCCTACGCCCCCGTTCTGTCATGTGCTGCTCCCATCCTGTGCCCCCGTTCTCATGTGCTGCTCCCATCCTGCGCCCCGTTCTGTCATGTGCTGCTCCCATCCTGCGCCCCCGTTCTGTCATGTGCTGCTCCCATCCTGCGCCCCCGTTCTGTCATGTGGTGCTCCCATCCTGCGCCCCCCTTCTGTCATGTGCTGCTCCCATCCTGTCATGTGCTGCTCCCATCCTGCGCCCCCATTCTGCCATGTGCTGCTGCCATCCTGCACCCCCGTTCTGTCATGTGCTACTCCCATCCTGCGCCCCCGTTCTGTTGTGCTGCTCCCATCCTGCGGCACCGTTCTTTAATTTGCTGCTCCCATCCATATGCCCCATACGCTGCTCCATAGTATATGCCCCGTATCAGGTGGCGTAAGTAACAAATAGCTGTGGCATGAAGTGCCACAGCCTCATGCCACAGCAATTTGTTACTTGCGCCACCTGATTCCTTTCTGCCGCCATTTTATTGGTCCTCCTGCTGGCGGAATCGGCGCCTGCGCAGTCCACGCTTTCCGGTGCCATTTTCTTGAAGACACACCTGCAGTGTGTCTTCAAGAAAATGGTGCCGGCAGTGTGTCTTCAAGAAAATGGCGCCGGAAAACGCGGACTGCGCAGGCGCCGATTCCGGCAGCAGGACCAAGAAAATGGGGGCGGAAAGGAATCAGGTGGCGTAAATAACAAATTGCTGTGGAATGAAGTGTTACAGCTTCATGCCACAGCAATTTGTTACTTACGCCATTCCTTTCCGCCCATTTTCTTCGTCCTCCTGCTGCCGGAATCGGCGCCTGCGCAGTCCGCGCTTTCCAGCGCCATTTTCTTGAAGACACAACTGCAGTGGAGCCGGAGTGTCTTCAAGAAAATGGCGCCGGAAAGCGCGGACTGCGCAGGCGCCGATTCCGGCAGCAGGAATCGGCGCCTGCGCAGTCCGCGCTTTCCGGCGCCATTTTCTTGAAGACACACCTGCAGTGGAGCCGGAGTGTGTCTTCAAGAAAATGGCGCCGGAAAGCGCGGACTGCGCAGGCGCCGATTCCAGCAGCAGGAATCGGCGCCTGCGCAGTCCGCGCTTTCCGGCGCCATTTTCTTGAAGACACACCTGCAGTGGAGCCTACTGAACCGCCACACAACCAGCTCTACGCTCACCTAGTGTATACTCGCACATCCCCTGCAGACTGTGAGTCCTCGCGGGCAGGGTCCTCTCTCCCTCTGTACTTGTGTGTGCCTCTTTTTTGCTCATGTTGATTGTTTTTGTCTATATTTTCCCCCTTTTCATATGTGAAGCGTCATGGAATAAATGGTGCTATAAAACTGTATGATAATAAAGTGATGAAGATTTGTCTCTGTAAGAGATTAACAATTTGTGAAGGAGCGAAAAGAGAGTGTTAGTAGCTAAATAGATTACTAAAAACTGCCAGTTGAGCCCCCTAGGTTCAAGATATAGTCTTGCACCTGCTGGGTGGTGTCCCTAACATATGAGAGACTATCTGGACACTTGATGACACAAATAAGTTTAATGGAAATTACCTGTACAGATAGGGTGATGACATAATTTATCCCCCTTGAAAATGTTTTTTTCATTGTAAACATTGACTTCTTTCTGGGTATGTAAAAATGTTGGACAGATTTTTTGTGGTTGTGATCAAATGTCAGCTCGTGATCAATTTGTTCCTAAAGATAGGACATCAGCATAAACAAAGGATAAATGTTTGAATTCCTGTGCACAGGGAATCCTTTTCCCTTCATTTCTATCCACCCCAATCAGACAAGATTTTTGGCATTGGTCGATGAGTTTTTCAGGGACCTTTTTGTGTCAAGAATTTTTGTTCCATCTCGTTTAACATCTCGTTTTGCATATTTGTATAATCCTTTCTAATTTTTTAAACTGTACTCCGATGTAGTTAAAGCTAGAAATCTGGTTAATAACTGGATAAAAAGATGAGTAGGACATGGCATCCTAAGCTATTTTACAGTCCACCCTAAAACACACACCTAGGCCAATGAAACACCATGTCACGGTGATACAGCAACAGAGTGGGGTCAGACGATTGCAGGGTCTGGTGATACATATGCCTGCATTAGTTTGAATAGCTTCACCATCCTATCAGCAATTCTGGCTTTCTTTATTCTGATGCTACTATAGTTAAACTGCTTATTTGGACTCCCTGGAGTTGTCTGTCTTGGGTGGTATCATCTGTTCTGAGTTTGTTACTCCCAGCAGGTATAAGAACCCTCCTCCTTGCTTCTGACCTTGCCAGTGTTACCACTACCTGGTTTAAATTTGAAGGAGAGAGTTCAGTGTTTGGAGTAGGCTTTTGGAGAGTTTTTTTTTAGGAGATTACTGCTTGGAGTTTGGTTTGCATGTTTATCCTTAGGGTACCGTCACACTATACGATTTACCTACGATCACGACCAGCGATACGACCTGGCCGTGATCGTAGGTAAATCGTAGTGTGGTCGCTGGAGAGCTGTCACACAGACCGCTCTCCAGCGACCAACGATGCCGAGGTACCCGGGTAACCAGGGTAAACATCGGGTTACTAAGCGCAGGACCGCGCTTAGTAACCTGATGTTTACCCTGGTTACCAGCGTAAAAAAAACAAACAAACAGCACATACTTACATTCTGGTGTCCGTCAGGTCCCTTGCCGTCTGCTTCCCTCTGCTTCCCGCACTCACTGCCGGCCGTAAAGTGAAAGTGAAAGCACAGCACACGTCACCGCTGTGCTCTGCTTTCACTTTACGGCCGGCAGTCAGTGAGTGCGGGAAGCAGAGGGAAGCAGACGGCAAGGGACCTGACGGACACCAGAATGTAAGTATGTGCTGTTTGTTTTTTTTTTACATTTACGCTTGTAACCAGGGTAAACATCGGGTTACTAAGCGCGGTCCTGCGCTTAGTAACCCGATGTTTACCCTGGTTACAAGCGAACGCATCGCTAGATTGGTGTCACACACACCGATCTAGCGATGTCAGCGGGAGATCCAGCGACGAAAGAATGTTCCATACGATCTGCTACGACGTACGATTCTCAGCAGGATCCCTGATCGCTGCTGCGTGTCAGACACAGCGATATCGTATGGATATCGCTGGAACGTCACGAATCGTACAGTCGTAGCGATCGAAATGGGACTGTGTGACGGTACCCTTATCCTCTCCCATTTGTTTTTTTCCTTCCTATTCCTCCTCTGTTTCCCACTCTGTGGTTGTATGATTGTAGTTTTTTTTCTTTTATCCCTGTTTGTTTACCCCTGTTTACCTAGATACATCAGTCTCACATGTCCCTGGGTGAAGGAGGGAACAGATAAGGGTAAGATAGGAGCATAGCAAGGTATGAGACCTCAGCATCTCCACCACGCGGGTAATCCTGGGGCCAGGGATAGCCTAGTTTGAGGAATCAAGTAGGTGTCCCCAGTTACTTGTCACTACGTTACACACCAATCCTGTGTTTGGCAAAACGATCTGTAGAATCCAGGTACTCGGCACTGAGTATGTAGGAATACCTGTTATATGACAGATGACATTTGCCACCAGAGTCCACTAGAAGAATGCTAAGACAAGCTGTTCTCACACAAATGTCCATTGTGTTTCCATAAATACATTTGTATTCTCTAGCACCCAAATTTTTTGTGTTTTTTATGTGTTCTTTACTTACAGTATCATATACAAGTTATTTGGCAGAATGTTTAGAAAGCAAGTATAAACCAGCAATAATCTAACAAATCTCATCTAAATATTTTTTTTTCCGTTTTCAACTGCAGTGTCAAATGCAAACATTGGTTTTGGAGTCCTCTTTACCTCAAATAACCTTTCTGAGTATATGCAGCGCAGTATGTAGAAGATCTATCTTAATGTTTTTTTTTTTTTTTTTTTATTTGGTCACATTGAGAATGTACTTAGTGCAGAAACACCAATCCTCCAATCTTCCAGTCACTGACAATTAACTGAATAGAAACAAATGACCAAACAATAGGACGTAGTACTGCCTTAATAGCTGAATGACCTACACATATGAGATGGTGTGTAATGAGGTTCTCCCCTATTATTATTATTAATAATAATAATAATAATAATAATATTATTATTATTTATTTATTTTTATAGCACCATCAATTCCATGGTGCTGTACTTGAGAAAGGGTTACATACAAATATTTAACCCCTTTCCGACATTGGGTGTAATAGTACGCAAATGTTGGACTCCCCCTGTTTGGTGCGGGCTCCTGCGCTGAGCCTACACCTTTCTGGACACATGACAGCTTGTCTATACAGCTGACGTGTGCCCGCAACAGCCGTGGGTGGAATCGCAATCCACCTGGGGCTGTTAATTAGTTAAGTGCCACAGTCACTCTCTGACAGCAGCATTTAATTCACGCTTACAGGAAGCTCGTCACTAAACCCGCCCATTGGTGACCCCGTCACATTATCGCGGGTCACCGATGGGTCGGCAAGACAATCAGAGGTTTGCAGCAGACCTCTGTGGTTTCCATAGCCAGTGAGCATTTCTGCTACAAACAGGCGATCTGATAATCGCCTGTGTGTAGCAGAGGCAATCTAAGTATTGCAGCTTCTAGTCTCCCATGGAAACTACTGAAGCATGCAAAAAGTAAAAAAAAACAAATCATTTTTTAACCCCTTCGCGACATGCGCCGTACTAGTACTGCGCTGCTGGCACTGCATTAGTGCCAGCAGCAGTACTAGTACGGCGCACCGATCACCGCGGTCTCGCGCTGAGCGCCGCGGTGATCGGGTGCGGGTGTCAGCTGTATACGACAGCTGACACCCCGCAGCAATGCCCACGATCGGCGCTATCGCCGATCGCGGGCATTTAACCCCTCTGATGCCGCTGTCAGTAGTGACAGCGGCATAGAGGGGGATCGCGCAGGGACGGGGGCTCCCTGCGCTCTCCCACCGGAGCAACGCAATGAGATCGCGTTGCTCCGGTGACCCGGAAGGAGTCCCCGGATCCAAGATGGCCGCCGGACTCCTTCCGGGTCATGAAGTGACCTGGCTAGCCGGCGCCTGCTGAGAGCAGGCGCTGGAAGCCAGCTATGCTGCCTGTCAGATCGTTGATCTGACAGTGTGCTATGCACAGTGTCAGATCAACGATCTGATCTAATACAGAGATGTCCCACCCTGGGACAATGTTAGAAAGTAAAAAAAAAAAAAAAATAGAATGTGTAAAAAAAAATCCCCAAATAAAAAAAAAAAAAAACATTTCCCAATAAATCCATTTATTTATGTAAAAAACAAAACAATAAATGTACACATATTTGGTATCGCCGCGTCCGTAACGACCCGCTCTATAAAACTATCCCACTAGTTAACCCCTTCAGTGAACACCGCAATAAAAAAAAACAAAAAACAAGGCAACAAAACAACGCTTTATTATCATACAGGCGAACAAAAAGTGGAATAACACGCGATCAAAACGACAGATATAAATAACCATGGCACCGCTAAAAACGTCATCTTGTCCCGCAAAAAAAAAAAGCCGCCATACAGCATCATCAGCAGAAAAATAAAAAAGTTATAGCTCTCAGAATAATGCGATGCAAAAACAATTATTTTTTTATATAAAATAGTTTTTATTGTGTAAAAGCGCCAAAACATAAAAAAAATTACATAAATGAGGTATCGCTGTAATCGTACTGACCCGAAGAATAAAACTGCTTTATCCATTTTACCACACGTGGAACGGTATAAACGCCCCCCCTAAAAGAAATTCAGGAATTGCTGGTTTTTGTTCATTCCGCCTCCCAAAAATCGGAATAAAAAGCGATCAAAAAATGTCATCTGCCCGAAAATGTTACCAATAAAAACGTCAACTCGTCCCGCAAAAAACAAGACCTCATATGACTCTGTGGGCCAAAATATGGATAAATTATAGCTCTCAAAATGTGGTGATGCAAAAACTATTTTTTGCAATAAAAAGCGTCTTTTAGTGTGTGACAGCTGCTAATCATAAAAATCCGCCAAAAAAACACTATAAAAGTAAATCAAACCCCCCTTCATCACCCCCTTAGTTAGGGAAAAATAATAAAATGTAAAAAAATGTATTTATTTCCATTTTCCCGTTAGGGCTAGGGCTAGGGTTAGGGCTAGGGTTAGGGTTAGGGTTGGGGTTAGGGTTTCAGTTATAATTGGGGGTTTCCACTGTTTAGGCACATCAGGGGCTCTCCAAACACGACATGGCGTCCGATCTCAATTCCAGCCAATTCTGCTTTGAAAAAGTAAAACAGGGCTCCTTCCCTTCCGAGTTCTCCTGTGTGCCCAAACAGTGGTTCCCTCCAACATATGGGGTATCAGCGTTCTCAGGACAAGTTGGACAACAACTTTTGGGGTCCAATTTGTCCTGTTACCCTTGGGAAAATAAAAACATAGGGGATAAAATATCATTTTCGTGGAAAAAAAAATATTTTTTATTTTCACGGCTCTGCGTTATAAACTGCAGTGAAACACTTGTTGGTTCAAAGCTCTCACAACACATCTAGATAAGTTCCTTTGGGGGTCTAGTTTCCAATATGGGGTCACTTGTGGGGGGTTTCTACTGTTTAGGTACATCAGGGGCTCTGCAAATGCAACATGACGCCTGCAGACCAATCCATCTAAGTCTGCATTTCAAATGGCGCTCCTTCCCTTTCGAGCTCTGCCGTGCACCCAAACAGTGGTTCCCCCCAACATATGGGGTATCAGCGTTCTCAGGACAAGTTGGACAACAACTTTTGGGGTCCAATTTGTCCTGTTACTCTTGGGAAAATAAAAACATAGGGGATAAAATATCATTTTCATGGAAAAAAAATATTTTTTATTTTCACGGCTCTGCGTTATAAACTGTAGTGAAACACTTGTTGGTTCAAAGCTCTCACAACACATCTAGATAAGTTCCTTGGGGGGTCTAGTTTCCAATATGGGGTCACTTGTGGTGGGTTTCTACTGTTTAGGTACATCAGGGGCTCTGCAAATGCAACATGACACCTGCAGTCCATTCCATCTAAGTCTGCATTTCAAACGGTGCTCCTTCCCTTCCGAGCTCTGCCATGCACTCAAACGGTGGTTCCCCCCCACATGTGGGGTATCAGCGTACTCAGGACAAATTGGACAATAACATTTGTGGTCCAATTTCTCCTGTTACCCTTGGGAGAAAAAAAATTGCGGGCTAAAACATCATTTTGTGGAAAGAAAAAATGATTTTTTAATTTTCACAATGCTACATTCTAAACTTTAGTGAAACAATTGGGGGTTAAAAGTGCTCACCACACATCTAGATAAGTTCCTTAGGGGGTCTTCTTTCCAAAATGGGGTCACTTGTGGGGGGTTTCCACTGTTAAGGCACGTCAGGGGCTCTCCAAATGCGACATGGCGTCCGATCTCAATTCCAGCCAATTTTGCATTGAAAAGTCAAATGGCACTCCTTCCCTTCCGAGCTCTGCCATGCGCTCAAACAGTGGTTTATCCCCATATATGAAGTATCGACGTACTCAGGACAAATTGCACAACAACTTTTGGGGTCCAATTTATCCTTTTACCCTTGGGAAAATAAAAAATTTGGGGCAAAAAGATCATTTTTTGTGAAAAATAATAAAAAAATTTTTTTTACGGCTCTACATTATAAACTTCTGTGAAGCACTTGGAGGTTCAAAGTGCTCAGCACACATCTAGATTAGTTCCTTAGGGGGTCTACTTTCCAAAATGGTGTCACTTGTGGGGGTTTCCACTGTTTAGGCACATCAGGGGCTCTCCAATCGTGACATGGGCTCCGATCTCAATTCCAGCAAATCTTGCATTGAAAAGTCAAATGGCGCTCCTTCCCTTCCGAGCTCTGCCATGTGCCCAAACAGTGGTTTACCCCCACATATGGGGTATCGGCGTACTCAGGACAAATTGTACAACGACTTTTGTGGTCCAATTTCTCCTGTTACCCTTGGTAAAATGAAACAAATTGGACCTGAAGTAAAAATTTTGTGAAAAAAAAGTTAAATGTTCAATTTTTTTAAACATTCAAAAAATTCCTGTGAAGCACCTGAAGGGTTAATAAACTTTTTGAATGTGGTTTTGAGTACCTTGAGGGGTGCAGTTTTTAGAATGGTGTCACTTTTGGGCATTTTCTGTCATATAGACCCCTCAAAGTCACTTCAAGTGTGAGGTGGTCCGTAAAAAAATGGTTTTGCAAATTTTGTTGCAAAAATGAGAAATCGCTGGTCAACTTTTAACCCTTATAACGTCCTAACAAAAAAAATTATGTTTCCAAAATTGTGCTGATGTAAAGCAGACATGTGGGAAATGTTGTTTATTAACTATATTATGTGATATAACTCTCTAATTTAAGGGCATAAAAACTAAGAGTTTGAAAATTGCTAAATTTTCATAATTTCCGACAAATTTTTGTTTTTTTCACAAATAAATGCATGTCATATCGAAGAAGTTTTACCACTATCATGAAGTACAATATGTCACGAGAAAACAGTGTCAGAATCACCAGGATCCGTTGAAGCGTTTCAGAGTTATGACCTCATAAAGTGACAGTGGTCAGAATTGTAAAAATTGGCCCTGTCACTTAGGTGAAAACAGGCTTTGGGGTGAAGGGGTTAATTTTAAAAAGTTCTTTCAAAATAAACAAAAAAATAAAATATACATAGATCGGGTGATTCTGAAAGCGGCAATACCAAATCCATCAATGTAATTTTTTTTTACCAGATTGCTAAGTGGCATAACAATAAAAAAAATTAAAAACACCAGAATTATGTTTTTTGTCACCGTTACATTGCAATAAAATGCAATAATGGGCGATCAAAAGATCATATCTACAGCAAAATTGTATCATTAAAAATGTCATCTCGGCACACAAAAAATAAGCTCTCACCCAGCCCCAGATCACAAAAAATAGAGACGCTACAGGTCTCGGAAAATGGTGCTTTTTTATAACAAATTTTGGATTATTTTTTCACTACCTAAATAAAAAAGAACATAGAAATTTTTGGTGTCTTTGAACTCGTTATGACCTGGAGAATCATAATGGCATGCCAGTTTTAACATTTAGTGAACATGGTGACAAAAAAAAAAACTATGGAATTGCACTTTTTTTTGCAATTTCACCGCACTTGGAATTATTTCCCATTTTTCAGTACACAGTGTGTTAAAACCAATGGTGTTTTTCAAAAGTACAACTTGTCCCACAAAAAACAAGCCCTCACATGGCCATATTGACCAAAAAATAAAAAAAGTTATGGCTCTGGGAAGAAGGGAAGCAAAAAAAGGAAATTCAAAAAACTGAAATACCCCTGGTCATTAAGGGGTTAAAGATATTACTTACAGTAAACAAATTAACAACGATAGACTGGTACAGAGTGAAGAGGACCCCCTGCCCTTGCCGGCTTACATTCTACTGGATGATGGGGAAGGAGACAGTTGGTTAGGGGGTTACAGTAGCTCCGGTGGTATTGAGGTGGCAGTATGGTCATTGCAGGTTGTAAGCTTTTTTGAAGAGATGGGTTTTCAGGTTCCATCTGAAGGATCGGAATGTGGTGGATAACTGGACTTGTTGGACACAGAATTGCAGAGGATGGGGGATATTCTGGAGAAGTCTTGGAGGCCATTGGGTGAGGATCAAATTAGAGATGTAGGGCTTGGGAAGATAACAGGAGATTAGTTCGGAGATGTACGGAGGAGAAAGTTTATGGATGGCTTTGTAGGTCAGTGTTAGTAGTTTTAACTAGAGATGCTGGAGAATTGGGAGCCAATGAAGGGATTTGCAAAGAGGGGAAGCAGTGGAGTAGCGAGGAGAGAGATGAACTAGTTGGGCAGCAGAGTTAAGGACTGACTGAATGTGGTGGTCATCTTGCGAATGTGTTTTTCTCTCCAAACGTCAGTCCACAACACTGGACACTTGCCAAAGCTTTTTAGTGAGGTTATTGTGCCAGGGCTGCCTACTGATTTGCCACACATTCCGCCATGCACAAGAGGGGTGACCCCGTCAACAGCTGATGCGAGAGTGGCATTGTAGGAAGCAGTGGCAGTGTCTGTTGTTGTGAAGATGTGGATGTCAGTGGTAGAATGGAGTCAGAGAGTGTGTGAGTGTCAAGGTTTCTCTGGGGGTACGGTATTTGCTGGACATGGGTGACAGGTGAGGAGGACAGGGATGATAGCGTGAGTAGATGGTGGTCAGACAGAGGGAGAGAGGAGGTTGTGAGGTTCAATAGAGAGCAGAGTGGGGTGAAGATATTCAGCTTGAATGTCCATGTTGCACGTATTTTGCCAGGTGGGGAGTTATTGTTCATTTCAGCTGTTGCATGTCACCATGGGAAGGGTTCTTCTAGTTATGTAGGACAGTACAGAAATTAGACTGTCATCCTCAATGGAGATACGGATCTCTCATCTGCTTGAAGCTTATTACTAAAAATATCCCTACTATATGAGATATGTCTAACTTATGTAAACCAGACTCTTGGCTCCTTGGAACAGATGTACATAATATGTGCACGTTGCTTCTAAAATTGTCCTCTTAGCGTGTGCACATATCTAACAGCCCCAATGGGCTTACCATCAAATTCATTTTTTTGTCAGGTACCACGAATCGGGCACTTGCCGCATTCTTTGCTTTTCACAGAAAATATGCTATGAAAAGCCATCGATGGACTGTGGGTCTCAGATGACTAGTTTGAGGTCTGTCACCACCGGTCTATCCTTACCTCATTCCTGATGACTAACAGGTCTTTGTGTGTGTATAGGGAAAATCTGTCAGTCATGGGGAGTGAGGCATGGAGAAGACAATGGGAAACCAGTCGTGGACTAATCATATGGCTTACCAAAGTCCTTTTTTTCTGAAGCACTGCAGTGTTTGTGTAGATCATGCACTGCTGCAATAACACAGCCAATAACCATTTCATTTTGCCTCTGGTTCAAGCATCATGAATCAGTTATGTTTCCTTTAAGGTGAATCTGTCAGCAGAGTTTTGTTATGTAATCTGACAACAGCATGATTTAGGGACAGTGACCCTGATTGCACTGATTTATTGCTTAGTTTACTTCGCATAGCAGTTATCATATAATCACAGTTTTCTCTGCTGCAGATCAAGCAAAGCTCAGATGTTGCGCCCTGTGTAACCCCGCCCATACTACTGATTGGCAGCTGCTAATTGGAGGTGGGGGCATGGTTGGAGAAATAGGCACAATCCAGCTTATCCTGTAGTGATAATCTACTGCTGATAAAACATTGATTGTATTGAAACAGTAAAACACAGCCTAGTAAGTGACACATTGCTGGAATAAGGGTATCTGCCTCCACCTCACGCTGATCTCCGATTAAAAAGCAAGAACCTGATGACAGCTTCCCTTTAAACAAATATGTTTCACTATTCTCATGCTGTCCTATATCTGTGTAAATGCCTGAATCCAATACCTGATGCAACCCTTCTAATCTGGCCTTTTATTATGCAGATCTGGGCTTCTCCTCTGTATTAAAATAAACTTGGCATTTCTGTGTTTATACTTCTCCCAAGTACATTCTCCTAATTGATGCCATGGGCTTTTAACATTTTAACGTGTAAATAACTGCTTATATAGTCATCTACACAAAAAGCTTTATGTAGAATTTTCAAACACTGCGGCATCAGATTTTAAACATACTTCATTATATGATTTAGATGGTGTTCTCTCAATTCCTTTTTACTTAGATAATAATGACCAGTATCCATCCATTAAATACTATCATTTACATCAATGTACAGCTTGTGGCACACGGGCTGCATGCAGCCCAGGATGACTGTGAATGCTGTCCAACACAAAATCGTAAACTTAATTAACCCCTTCCCGACCCATGACGCCACGTAGGCGTCATGAAAGTCGGTGCCATTCCGACCCATGACGCCTATACGGCGTCATGGAAAGATCGCGTCCCTGCAGATCGGGTGAAAGGGTTAACTCCCATTTCACCCGATCTGCAGGGACAGGGGGAGTGGTAGTTTAGCCCAGGGGGGGTGGCTTCACCCCCTCGTGGCTACGATCGCTCTGATTGGCTGTTGAAAGTGAAACTGCCAATCAGAGTGATTTGTAATATTTCACCCATTATAACGGGTGAAATATTACAATCCAGCCATGGCCGATGCTGAAATATCATTGGCCATGGCTGGAAATACTAGTGTGCCCCCACCCCACCCCTCCGATCGCCCCCCCAGCCCTCCGATCTGGCCGGTACACTGCTCCGGCTCCCCTCCGTCCAGTGCTCCGCTCCCCCCCGTGCTCTTGTCCGCTCCCCCCGTGCTCCAATCACCCCCCCGTGCTCCAATCACCCCCCCTGCACTCCGATCCACCCCCCCCGGTGCTCCGTTCCACCCCCCGTGCTCCATTCCAGCCCCCCCGTGCTCCGTTCCACGCCCCCCGTGCTCCGTTCCACCCCTCCCGCACTCCGATTCCCCCCCCCGTGCTCCGATCCCCCCCCCCCCCCGTGGTCCCCCCCAACCCCATCATACTTACCGATCCAGCCGGGGTCCCGTCCGTCTTCTCCCTGGGCGCCGCCATCTTCCAAAATGGCGGGCGCATGCGCAGTGCGCCCGCCGAATCTGCCGGCCGGCAGATTCGTTCCAAAGTGCATTTTGATCACTGAGATATAATCTATCTCAGTGATCAAAATAAAAAAAATAATAAATGACCCCCCCCCTTTGTCACCCCCATAGGTAGGGACAATAAAAAAATAAAGAAATTTTTTTTTCCACTAATGTTAGAATAGGGTTAGGGTTAGGGTTAGGGTTAGGGGTAGGGTTAGGGTTAGGGTTAGGGCTAGGGGTAGGGTTAGGGTTAGGGGTAGGGGTAGGGTTAGGGCTAGGGTTAGGGTTTCGGTATGTGCACACGTATTCTGGTCCTCTGCGGATTTTTCCGCTGCGGATTTGATAAATCCGCAGTGCTAAACCGCTGCGGATTTACCGCGGTTTTTCTGCGCATTTCACTGCGGTTTTACAACTGCGATTTTCTATTGGAGCAGTTGTAAAACCGCTGCGGAATCCGCACAAAGAAGTGACATGCTGCGGAATGTAAACCACTGCGTTTCCGTGCAGTTTTTCCGCAGCATGGGCACAGCGATTTTTGTTTCCCGTAGGTTTACATTGAACTGTAAACTCATGGGAAACTGCTGCGGATCCGCAGCGTTTTCCGCAGCGTGTGCACATACCTTTAGAATTAGGCTATGTGCACACGGTGCGGATTTGGCTGCGGATCCGCAGCAGTGTTCCATCAGGTTTACAGTACCATGTAAACATATGGAAACCAAATCCGCTGTGCCCATGGTGCAGAAAATACCACGCGGAAACGCTGCGTTGTATTTTCCGCAGCATGTCAATTCTTTGTGCGGATTCCGCAGCGTTTTACACCTGTTCCTCAATAGGAATCCGCAGGTGAAATCCGCACAAAAAACACTGGAAATCCGCGGAAAATCCGCAGGTAAAACGCAGTGCCTTTTACCCGCGGATTTTTCAAAAATGGTGCGAAAATATCTCACACGAATCCGCAACGTGGGCACATAGCCTTAGGGTTAGGGTTGGAATTAGGGTTGTGGTTATGGTTAGGGGTGTGTTGGGGTTAGGGTTGTGGTTAGGGGTGTGTTGCGGTTAGGGTTGTGTTTAGGGTTATGGCTACAGTTGGGATTAGGGTTAGGGGTGTGTTGGGGTTAGTGTTGGAGGTAGAATTGAGGGGTTACCACTGTTTAGGCACATCAGGGGTCTCCAAACGCAACATGGCGCCACCATTGATTCCAGCCAATCTCGTATTCAAAAAGTCAAATGGTGCTCCCTCACTTCCGAGCCCTGAAGTGTGCCCAAACAGTGGTTTACCCCCACATATGGGGTACCAGCATACTCAGGACAAACTGCGCAACAATTACTGGGGTCCAATTTCTCCTGTTACCCTTGTGAATCAAAAAAAATGCTTGCTAAAACATAATTTTTGAGGAAAGAAAAATGATTTTTTATTTTCACGGCTCTGCGTTGTAAACGTCTGTGAAGCACTTGGGGGTTCAAAGTGCTCACCACATATCTAGATAAGTTCCTTGGGGGGTCTAATTTCTAAAATGGGGTCACTTGTGGGGGTTTCTACTGTTTAGGCACACCAGGGGCTCTGCAAACGCAACGTGACACCCGCAGACCATTCCATCAAAGTCTGCATTTCAAAAGTCACTACTTCCCTTCTGAGCCCCGACGTGTGCCCAAACAGTGGTTTACCCCCACTCATGGGGTATCAGCGTACTCAGGAGAAACTGGACAACAACTTTTGGGGTCCAATTTCTCCTGTAACCCTTGGGAAAATAAAAAATTCTGGGCTAAATAATTATTTTTGAGGAAAGAAAACGTATTTATTATTTTCACGGCTCTGCATTATAAACTTCTATGAAGCACTTGGGGGTTCAAAGTGCTCACCACACATCTAGATAAGTTCCTTTCGGGGTCTAGTTTCCAAAATGGGGTCACTTGTGGGGGGTTTCTACTGTTTAGGCACATCAGGGGCTCTGCAAACGCAACGTGACGCCCGCAGAGCATTCCATCAAAGTCTGCATTTCAAAACGTCACTACTTCAATTCCAAGCCCCGGCATGTGCCCAAACAGTAGTTTACCCCCACATATGGGGTATCACCATACTCAGGAGAAACTGGACAACAAATATTGGGGTCAAATTTCTCCTGTTACCCTTGGGAAAATTAAAAAATTCTGGGCTAAATAATTATTTTTGAGGAAAGAAAACGTATTTATTATTTTCACGGCTCTGCATTATAAACTTCTATGAAGCGCTTGGGGGTTCAAAGTGCTCACCACACATCTAGATAAGTTCCTTTCGGGGTCTAGTTTCCAAAATGCGGTCACTTGTGGGGGGTTTCTACTGGTAAGCCACATCAGGGGCTCTGCAAACGCAACGTGACGCCCACAGAGCATTCCATCAAAGTCTGCATTTCAAAACGTCACTACTTCACTTCCGAGCCCCGGCATGTGCCCAAACAGTGATTTACCCCCACATATGGGGTATCGGCGTACTCAGGAGAAACTGGACAACAACTTTTGGGGTCAAATTTCTCCTGTTACCCTTGGGAAAATAAAAAATTGCAGGCTAAAAGATCATTTTTGAGAAAATAATTTTTTTTTTATTTTCATGGCTCTGCGTTATAAACTTCTGTGAAGCACCTGGGGGTTTAAAGTGCTCAATATGCATCTAGATAAGTTCCTTGGGGGGTCTAGTTTCCAAAATGGGGTCACTTGTGGGGGAGCTCCAATGTTTAGGCACACAGGGGCTCTCCAAACGCGACATGGTGTCCGCTAACAATTGGAGCTAATTTTCCATTCAAAAAGTCAAATGGCGCGCCTTCCCTTCCGAGCCCTGCCGAGTGCCCAAACAGTGGTTTACCCCCACATATGAGGTATCGACGTACTCGGGAGAAATTGCCCAACAAATTTTATGATCCATTTTACCCTACTGCCCATGTGAAAATGAAAAAATTGAGGCGAAAAGAATTTTTTTGTGAAAAAAAAGTACTTTTTCATTTTTACAGATCAATTTGTGAAGCACCTGAGGGTTTAAAGTGCTCACTAGGCATCTAAATAAGTTCCTTGGGGGGTCTAGTTTCCAAAATGGGGTCACTTGTGGGGGAGCGCCAATGTTTAGGCACACAGGAGCTCTCCAAACGCGACATGGTGTCCGCTAACGATGGAAATAATTTTTCATTCAAAAAGTCAAATGGCGCTCCTTCCCTTCCGAGCCTTACCATGTGCCCAAACAGTGGTTTACCCCCACATGTGAGGTATTGGTGTACTCAGGAGAAATTGCCCAACACATTTCAGGATCCATTTTATCCTGTTGCCCATGTGAAAATGAAAAAAATTGAGGCTAAAAGAATTTTTTTGTGAAAAAAAAGTACTTTTTCATTTTTACGGATTAATTTGTGAAGCACCTGGGGGTTCAAAGTGCTCACTATGCATCTAGATAAGTTCCTTGGGGCGTCTAGTTTCCAAAATGGGGTCACTTATGGGGGAGCTCCAATTTTTAGGCACACGGGGGCTCTCCAAACGTGACATGGTGTCCGCTAAAGAGTGGAGCCAATTTTTGATTCAAAAAGTCAAGTGGCGCTCCTTCCCTTCCAAGCCCTGCCGTGCGCCCAAACAGTGGTTTACCCCCACATATGAGGTATCAGCGTACTCAGGACAAATTGGACAACAACTTTCGTGGTTCAGTTTCTCCTTTTACCATTGGGAAAATAAAAAAATTGTTGCTAAAAGATAATTTTTGTGACTAAAAAGTTAAATGTTCATTTTTTCCTTCCATGTTGCTTCTGCTGCTGTGAAGCACCTGAAGGGTTAATAAACTTCTTGAATGTGGTTTTGAGTACCTTGAGGGGTGCAGTTTTTAGAATGGTGTCACTTTTGGGTATTTTCAGCCATATAGACCCCTCAAACTGACTTCAAATGTGAGGTGGTCCCTAAAAAAAATGGTTTTGTAAATTTCGTTGTAAAAATGACAAATCGCTGGTCAAATTTTAACCCTTATAACTTCCTAACAAAAAAAAATTTTGTTTCCAAAATTGTGCTGATGTAAAGTAAACATGTGGGAAATGTTATTTATTAACTATTTTGTGTCACATATCTCTCTGGTTTAACAGAATAAAAATTCAAAATGTGAAAATTGGGAAATTTTCAAAATTTTCGCCAAATTTCCGTTTTTATCACAAATAAACGCAGAATTTATTGACCTAAATTTACCACTAACATGAAGCCCAATATGTCACGAAAAAACAATCTCAGAACCGCTAGGATCCGTTGAAGCGTTCCTGAGTTATTACCTCATAAAGGGACACTGGTCAGAATTGCAAAAAACGGCAAGGTCTTTAAGGTCAAAATAGGCTGGGTCATGAAGGGGTTAATATATCAGATGTTCGCAATGTCTTATGAACGTTTTACATATGAGGATCACAAGGAAATGGACAGCATGTGACTTAAATATGCGTATCTGAGCAAAGGGTCTGAATACTTATGACCATGTGATATTTCAGTTTTCTTTTTTATTAAATTTGCAGAAATTACTACATTTCTGTTTGTTTTTCAGTCAAAATGGGGTGCAGAGTGTACATTAACCCCTTTACCCCTAAGGGTGGTTTGCACGTTAATGACCGGGCCAATTTTTACAATTCTGACCACTGTCCCTTTGTGAGGTTATAACTCTGGAACGCTTCAACGGATCCCAGTGAATCTGACATTGTTTTCTCATGACATATTGTACTTTATGACAATGGTAAAAATTCTTTGATAGTACCTGCGTTTATTTGTGAAAAAAACGGAAATTTGGCGAAAATTATGAAAATTTCGCAATTTTCCAACTTTGAATTTTTATGCAATTAAATCACAGAGATATGTCACTCAAAATACTTAATAAGTAACATTTCCCACATGTCTACTTTACATCAGCACAATTTTGGAACCCAAATTTTTTTTTGTTAGGGAGTTATAAGGGTTAAAAGTTGACCAGCAATTTCTCATTTCTACAACACCATTTTTTTTTAGGGACCACATCTCATTTGAAGTCATTTTGAGGGGTCTATATGATAGAAAATACCCAAGTGTGACACCATTCTAAAAACTACACCCCACAAGGTGCTCAAAACCATATTCAAGAAGTTTATTAACCCTTCTGGTGCTTCACAGGAATTTTTGAATGTTTAAATAAAAATGAACATTTACGGTAACTTTTTTTCACAAAAAATTTAATTCAGCTCCAATTTGTTTAATTTTACCAAGGGTAACAGGAGAAAATAGACCCCAAACATTGTTGTACAATTTGTCCTGAGTACGACAATACCCCACATGTGGGGGTAAATCACTGTTTGGGCGCATGGCAGAGCTCGGAAGCGAAGGAGCACCATTTGACTTTTCAATGCAAAATTGACTGGAATTGAGATGGGACGCCATGTTTCGTTTGGAGAGCCCCTGATGTGCCTAAACATTGAAACCCCCCACAAGTGACACCATTTTGGAAAGTAGACCCCCTAAGGAACTTATCTAGAGGTGTGGTGAGCACTTTGACCCACCAAGTGCTTCACAGAAGTTTATAATGTAGAACCGTAAAAATAAAAAATCATATTTTTTCACAAAAATTAAATTTCCGCCCCCATTTTTTTATTTTCCCAAGGGTAAGAGAAGAAATTGGACCCCAAAAGTTGTTGTACAATTTGTCCTGAGTACGCTGATACCCCATATGTGGGGGTAAACCACTGTTTGGGCGGATGGGAGAGCTCGGAAGGGAAGGAGCGCCGTTTGACTTTTCAATGTAAAATTGACAGGAATTGAGATGGGACGCCATGTTGCGTTTGGAGGGCCACTGATGTGCCTAAACATTGAAACCCCCCACAAGTGACACCATTTTGGAAAGTAGACCCCCTAAGGAACTTATCTACATGTGTCGTGAGCACTTTGACCCACCAAGTGCTTAACAGAAGTTTATAATGGAGAGCCGTAAAAATAAAACAAAAATTTTTTCCCACAAAAATTATTTTTTAGCCCCCAGTTTTGTATTTTCCCGAGGGTAAGAGGAGAAATTTGACCCCAAAAGTTGTTGTCCAATTTGTCCTGAGTACGCTGATACCCCATATGTTGGGGGGAACCACCGTTTGGGCGCATGGGAGGGCTCGGAAGGGAAGGAGTGCCATTTGGAATGCAGACTTAGATGGAATGGTCTGCAGGCGTCACATTGCGTTTGCAGAACCCCTAATGTACCTAAACAGTAGAAATCCCCCACAAGTGACCCCATATTGGAAACTAGACCCCCCATGAAACTCATCTAGATGTGTTGTGAGAACTTTGAACCCCCAAGTGTTTCACTACAGTTTATAACGCAGAGCCGTGAAAATAAAAAATCTTTTTTTCCCACAAAAATTATTTTTTAGCCCCCAGTTTTGTATTTTCCCAAGGGTAACAGGAGAAATTGGACCCCAAAAGTTGTTGTCCTATTTGTCCTGAGTACACTGATACCCCATATGTTGGGGTAAACCCCTGTTTGGGCGCACGGGAGAGCTCGGAAGGGAAGAAGCACTGTTTTACTTTTTCAACGCAGAATTGGCTGGAATTGAGATCGGACGCCATGTCGCGTTTGGAGAGCCCCTGATGTGCCTAAACAGTGGAAACCCCCCAATTATAACTGAAACCCTAATCCAAACACACCCCTAACCCTAATTCCAACAGTAACCCTAACCACACCTCTAACCCTGACACACCCCTAACCCTAATCCCAACCCTATTCCCAACTGTAAATGTAATCTAAACCCTAACCGTAACTTTAGCCCCAACCCTAACCGTAGCCCTAACCCTAGCCCTAACCCTAGCCCTAACCCTAGCCCTAACCCTAGCCCTAACCCTAGCCCTAACCCTAGACCTAACTCTAGCCCTAACTCTAGCCCTAACTCTAGCCCTAACCCTAGCCCTAACCCTAGCCCTAACCCTAACCCTAGCCCTAATGGAAAAATGGAAATAAATACATTTTTTTAATTTTTCCCTAACTAAGGGGGTGATGAAGGGGGGTTTGATTTACTTTTATAGCGGGTTTTTTAGCGGATTTTTATGATTGGCAGCCGTCACACACTGAAAGACGGTTTTTGTTGCAAAAATATTTTTTGCGTTACCACATTTTGAGAGCTATAATTTTTCCATATTTTGGTCCACAGTGTCATGTGAGGTCTTGTTTTTTGCGGGACGAGTTGACGTTTTTATTGGTAACATTTTTGGGCACGTTACATTTTTTGATTGCTTTTTATTCCGATTTTTGTGAGGCAGAATGACCAAAAACCAGCTATTCATGAATTTCTTTTGGGGGAGGCGTTTATACCGTTCCGCGTTTGGTAAAATTGATAAAGCAGTTTTATTCTTCGGGTCAGTACGATCACAGCGCTTTTATACGATAAAAACTATTTTATAGAAAAAATAATTATTTTTGCATCGCTTTATTCTCAGGACTATAACTTTTTTTTTTTTTTGCTGATGATGCTGTATGGCGGCTCGTTTTTTGCGGGACAAGATGACGCTTTCAGCGGTACCATGGTTATTTATATCTGTCTTTTTGATCGCGTGTTATTCCACTTTTTGTTCGGCGGTATGATAATAAAGCGATGTTTTTTGCCTCTTTTTTTTTTTTTTTTTTTCTTACGTTGTTTACTGAAGGGGTTAACTAGTGGGCCAGTTTTATAGGTCGGGCCGTTACGGACGCGGCGATACTAAATATATGTACTTTTATTGTTTTTTTTTATTTAAAGAAATGTATTTAGGGGAATAATATTTTTTTTTTTTCATTATTTAGGAATATTTTTTTTTTTTTTTTTTTACACATTTTGAAAATTTTTTTTTTACTTTTTTACATTGTCCCAGGGGGGGACATCACAGATGAGTGATCTGACACTGTGCACAGCACTCTGTCAGATCACTGATCTGAAAGCAGTGCAGGCTGCTTCACAGTGCCTGCTCTGAGCAGGCTTATGTGAAGCCACCTCCCTCCCTGCAGGACCCGGATGCCGCGGCCATATTGGATCCGGGTCTGGAGCAAGCAGGGAGGGAGGTAAGACCCTCGCAGCAACGCGATCACATCGCGTTGCTGCGGGGGGCTCAGGGAAGCCCGCAGGGAGCCCCCTCCCTGCGGGAAGCTTCCCTATACCGCCGGCACATCGCAATCATCTTTGATCGCGGTGTGCTAGGGGTTAATGTTCCAGGAGCGGTCCGTGACCGCTCCTGGCACATAGTGCCGGATGTCAGCTGCGATAAACAGCTGACACCCGGCCGCGATCGGCAGCGCTCCCCCCGTGAGCGCAGCCGATCGCGCTGGACGTACTATCCCATCCGTGGTCATGGGGGCCCACCCCACCTCGACGGGATAGTACGTCCGATGTCAGAAAGGGGTTAACGAGAAAAAAAAAGATTTTTTTTTTAATTTACCAAACGGCTGCAATGAAACAAAGATTGAAAAATTTAAAGGGAATACTTTCCATACACACTATATTAGCTACGTTTTTTGTGCGTTTTTTTTTTACTTGCTATGTTCACATATGTCCCATCCGCTAGAACGGCTCCAGCAGAAATATGTTGTGCAGACACAACTTTTTAGTCAGTTTTTCAAAAACTGATTTCTGCTGAATTCGTTCTGAACGGCAATGGTTATGGTAATGCAGCTCAGTTACAGGTATTAGAATCTGTAACTTTCTGGAGGTGCTGCCTACTGTCTTGTTCTCGTCAGCTGCACATCAGATGATCAATGTAAAAGAACTACCTGCTCCTATAATGCTCAGTTATTAGGTCTACCTCACTGGAACCTGCTCCTGATTCTCTCTGGTTATTTATAGGTTTCACAAATCCTGTGCAAATAAGTCCAAGCTTTACTTAGACAGATTAGCCAGGCAGTGTTTTTCTGTCTGGTAAAAGAGTTAACCTTTTTATTCTTTTCTGTCTGTCCTGTATAATTTATTTGGCAAGTAAACACAGTGAATGACAGTCATCTTAAATTGCTGTTGTAAGAAAGAATGTGTAAGTATTGGAAATAATGACTAGAAAAAAAGATATAGATATTTAGTATAAAGACAGACAGACAAGCAGGACCAGTACTTGAGCAATGTTGCTACAGAGCCTCCCTGGCAAAAAACAAAACAAAACAACCATCCAGACAAAAAACAGCAACTGGAGGCAGCACTACTAAAAAAAAAAAGTGGCAAAAAACTGTAGTTTGTTAGCCCATAGTGGCATCGTTTCAGTTCTTAAGTGTAAACCTTTTTTTTAGATAGATAGATTGATAAAATATGCACTTTTGATGCAAAAATGGGCGCAAAGCCCCCTAGATTATTACCAAAACTTCTCGTACACAAATCCTAAAAATTGGGGCAGCACAAGTTCAGATGGTGAGAATATGGATTTTAGACCATGCAATGTTCCAGATCAAGATGGCAGAGCTTTAGATATATATGGTGGGTGAATGGATGGATTGATAGATGGATATTAAACGCCCATTTTGCTGCGGGCTCCTGCGACGAGCCCGCAACTTTTACGGCAGCTGACGTGTCCCTAACAGCCACGGATGGAATCGAGATCCACCCGCGACTGTTATAATGTCAAATGCCACTGTCAATCTTTGACAGCGGCATTTAACACGATAGCGTCGGAAGCGCGTCACTAATCCTGCCCATCAGCGACCATGTCAAATGACCATGCCGATGGGTTGGCATGTCAACCCGGGGTCTGCAGGATACTCCTGTGGTTGTCATTGCCGGATAGCTATGAGTGGTGCTACCACATCACTAATTATAAGAATTCTGAATCCCACATCACCAATTATAAGAGGGTATTCACACTTTTACAACCACATTATTTTAGTTTTGATACTTTTATTTTCCCTCTCAAAATGATTTCCGTTCGTTTCTCAATGGATTTGTACAGATTATGAGTGACATTAAACGTGGATAAAGTTCTCAAATGATTCTTTTTGGTGTCATTTTTTTATATAACAAAATGTTGGCATAATAACAAGAGTGTTTAGACTTTTCAATTCACTGTAGATGTGGCATAGGACCCTTGCTCTCTTGAAAGGTGGGCCCCTTTACACATCTATGACAATCTGTTACATAGTAACATAGTTAGTAAGGCCGAAAAAAGACATTTGTCCATCCAGTTCAGCCTATATTCCATCATAATAAATCCCCAGATCTACGTCCTTCTACAGAACCTAATAATTGTATGATACAATATTGTTCTGCTCCAGGAAGACATCCAGGCCTCTCTTGAACCCCTCGACTGAGTTCGCCATCACCACCTCCTCAGGCAAGCAATTCCAGATTCTCACTGCCCTAACAGTAAAGAATCCTCTTCTATGTTGGTGGAAAAACCTTCTCTCCTCCAGACGCAAAGAATGCCCCCTTGTGCCCGTCACCTTCCTTGGTATAAACAGATCCTCAGCGAGATATTTGTATTGTCCCCTTATATACTTATACATGGTTATTAGATCGCCCCTCAGTCGTCTTTTTTCTAGACTAAATAATCCTAATTTCGCTAATCTATCTGGGTATTGTAGTTCTCCCATCCCCTTTATTAATTTTGTTGCCCTCCTTTGTACTCTCTCTAGTTCCATTATATCCTTCATGAGCACCGGTGCCCAAAACTGGACACAGTACTCCATGTGCGGTCTAACTAGGGATTTGTACAGAGGCAGTATAATGCTCTCATCATGTGTATCCAGACCTCTTTTAATGCACCCCATGATCCTGTTTGCCTTGGCAGCTGCTGCCTGGCACTGGCTGCTCCAGGTAAGTTTATCATTAACTAGGATCCCCAAGTCCTTCTCCCTGTCAGATTTACCCAGTGGTTTCCCATTCAGTGTGTAATGGTGATATTGATTCCTTCTTCCCATGTGTATAACCTTACATTTATCATTGTTAAACCTCATCTGCCACCTTTCAGCCCAAGTTTCCAACTTATCCAGATCCATCTGTAGCAGAATACTATCTTCTCTTGTATTAACTGCTTTACATAGTTTTGTATCATCTGCAAATATCGATATTTTACTGTGTAAACCTTCTACCAGATCATTAATGAATATGTTGAAGAGAACAGGTCCCAATACTGACCCCTGCGGTACCCCACTGGTCACAGCGACCCAGTTAGAGACTATACCATTTATAACCACCCTCTGCTTTCTATCACTAAGCCAGTTACTAACCCATTTACACACATTTTCCCCCAGACCAAGCATTCTCATTTTGTGTACCAACCTCTTGTGCGGCACGGTATCAAACGCTTTGGAAAAATCGAGATATACCACGTCCAATGACTCACCGTGGTCCAGCCTATAGCTTACCTCTTCATAAAAACTGATTAGATTGGTTTGACAGGAGCGATTTCTCATAAACCCATGCTGATATGGAATTAAACAGTTATTCTCATTGAGATAATCCAGAATAACATCCCTCAGAAACCCTTCAAATATTTTACCAACAATAGAGGTTAGACTTACTGGCCTATAATTTCCAGGTTCACTTTTAGAGCCCTTTTTGAATATTAGCACCACATTTGCTATGCGCCAGTCCTGCGGAACAGATCCTGTCGCTATAGAGTCCCTAAAAATAAGAAATAATGGTTTATCTATTACATTACTTAGTTCCCTTAGTACTCGTGGGTGTATGCCATCCGGACCCGGAGATTTATCTATTTTAATCTTATTTAGCCGATTTCGCACCTCTTCTTGGGTTAGATTGGTGACCCTTAATATAGGGTTTTCATTGTTTCTTGGGATTTCACCTAGCATTTCATTTTCCACCGTGAATACCGTGGAGAAGAAGGTGTTTAATATGTTAGCTTTTTCCTTGTCCTCTACAACCATTCTTTCCTCACTATTTTTTAAGGGGCCTACATTTTCAGTTTTTATTCTTTTACTATTGATATAGTTGAAGAACAGTTTGGGATTAGTTTTACTCTCCTTAGCAATGTGCTTCTCTGTTTCCTTTTTGGCAGCTTTAATTAGTTTTTTAGATAAAGTATTTTTCTCCCTATAGTTTTTTAGAGCTTCAATGGTGCCATCCTGCTTTAGTAGTGCAAATGCTTTCTTTTTACTGTTAATTGCCTGTCTTACTTCTTTGTTTAGCCACATTGGGTTTTTCCTATTTCTAGTCCTTTTATTCCCACAAGGTATAAACCGCTTACACTGCCTATTTAGGATGTGCTTAAACATTTCCCATTTATTATCTGTATTCTTATTTCTGAGGATATTGTCCCAGTCTACCAGATTAAGGGCATCTCTAAGCTGGTCAAACTTTGCCTTCCTAAAGTTCAGTGTTTTTGTGACTCCCTGACAAGTGCCCCTAGTGAAAGACAGGTGAAACTGTACAATATTGTGGTCGCTATTTCCTAGATGCCCAACCACCTGCAGATTTGTTATTCTGTCAGGTCTATTAGATAGTATTAGGTCTAAAAGTGCTGCTCCTCTGGTTGGATTCTGCACCAATTGTGAAAGATAATATTTCTTGGTTATTAGCAGAAACCTGTTGCCTTTATGGGTTTCACAGGTTTCACTTTCCCAGTTAATATCCGGGTAGTTAAAGTCCCCCATAACCAGGACCTCATTATGGGTTGCAGCTTCATCTATCTGCTTTAGAAGTAGACTTTCCATGGTTTCTGTTATATTTGGGGGTTTGTAACAGACCCCAATGAGAATTTTGTTACCATTTTTCCCTCCATGAATTTCGACCCATATGGACTCGACATCCTCATTTCCTTCGCTAATATCCTCCCTTAAAGTGGACTTTAGACAAGACTTTACATAGAGACAAACCCCTCCTCCTCTCCGATTTTTACGATCCTTTCTAAACAGACTGTAACCCTGTAAGTTAACTGCCCAGTCATAGCTTTCATCTAACCATGTCTCGGTTAATCCCACTATGTCAAAGTTACCTGTAGATATTTCTGCTTCTAGTTCTTCCATCTTGTTTGTCAGGCTTCTGGCGTTTGCGAGCATGCAGTTTAGAGGATTTTGTTTTGTTCCAATCTCCTCGCTGTGGATTGCTTTAGAAATGTTCTTACCTCCCATCTGAGTATGTTTTCCTGGGTCTTCTTTGTTCAAGTCTAATGTTTTTCTTCCCGTCCCCTCTTCTTCTAGTTTAACGCCCTCCTGATGAGTGTAGCGAGTCTTCTGGCGAATGTGTGTTTCCCAGGTTTGTTGAGGTGTAGTCCATCTCTAGCGAGGAGTCCATCGTACCAGTAATTCACACCGTGGTCCAGGAATCCGAATCCTTGTTGTCTGCACCATCGTCTTAGCCAGTTGTTTGCATCAAGGATCCTGTTCCATCTCCTGGTGCCATGCCCGTCTACTGGAATGATAGAAGAAAAAACTACCTGTGCATCCAGTTCCTTTACTTTCTTCCCCAACTCTTCAAAGTCTTTGCAGATTGTCGGTAGGTCTTTCCTTGCCGTGTCATTGGTGCCAACATGTATCAGAAGAGCTTTGGTATCCTATCGGTCACATCCTTGATCATCGCACCTGGAAGGCAGCATACTTCTCTTACAGTTATGTCCGGTCTGCAGATGGCTGCTTCTGTGCCTCTCAGTAGTGAGTCTCCCACCACCACCACTCTTCGTTGCTTCTTGGCTGTACTTTTTGCTGTCACTTGTTGCTGTGTGCCCTTTTCTTTTTTGCTTGCTGGTATTGCTTCATCCTTAGGTGTGCCATCTTCATCCTCTACAAAGATTTGATATCGGTTCTTCAGTTGTGTGGTTGGTGATTTCTCCATGGTCTTCTTGCTTCTTTTGGTCACATGCTTCCACTCATCTGCTTTTGGAGGTTCTCTGACACTTTTTTCACCTTCTGTGACCAGTAGAGATGCTTCTGTTCTGTCTAGAAAGTCTTCATTCTCTTTGATGAGTTTCAAAGTTGCTATTCTTTCTTCCAGACCCCGCACCTTTTCTTCTAAAAGGGCCACTAGTCTACACTTCTGACATGTGAAATTTGATTCTTCTTCTGGTCGGTCTGTGAACATGTAGCACATGCTGCAGCTCACCATGTAGGTTGTCACATCTGCCATGTTGCTCCTAGATCCTGCTGACTTGCTGTGTGTTTTCCTTCTTGTGTAATCTACTCAGCCAAGCTCTCTTGCAATAATATCCTACAGGTAAAAATTTGCGCGCCGTAAGGCGCGCCACGTTTGGCGATGCTTTCCAAGCAGCTGGTCCCTGTTGATGTACATTATATGTGTAGGATATGAAAACCCCTGAAAAGCACTATACAAATTGGTGTGCAAATCGGAGGAAATCTGTGCACTTTTAATGTAGCATGCAGTAACCTGCATATTATGATTGTGAATTGAGGCTGTGAGAATGAGACTAAATAAGGCTGAGGCTCAGAGGTATCTTTAGACCAAAATGGGCAACTGGCATCATAATTAATTTATCTATTCCAATCACATGTAGTAAGAGTTCACCAAGGTTGTAGTGCCTCATGTAGGTCTTAATACTATGCAATTCTTACTTGAATATACTAACTCCTGTTGAAAAGTGATAACTAGAAATTTTTAATTTTACTATAAGAATGTGTATTATACAGTGGGGATAATAAGTATTTGATACTTGCCAATTTTGCAAGATTTCCCACCTACAAAGAATAGAGAGGTCCGTAATTTTTATCGTAGGTACCCTTCAACTGTGAGAGAATCTAAAAATTTTAAAAAAATAAATAAACAGAAAATCACAATGTATGATTTTTTAATAAATAATTTTATTGCTTGAAATAAATATTTGATCGGCTACCAACCAGCAAAATTTTTCTTTAAGAAGCCCTCCTACTTTGCACTCATTACCTGTAATAATTGCGCTTGTTTCAACTTGTTGCATCTATAAAAGACACCAGTTTACACACTGAATCAATTACACTCCAACAACTCCATCATGGCGAAAACCAAAAAGCAGTATAAGGACACCAAGGACAAAACTGTAGAACTTTACAAGGCTGGGATGGGCTACAAGACAATAGGTAAGCAGCTTGAGGAAAAGGTAACAGCTGTTGGCACAATTATTAAAAATGGAAGAAACACAAGATGAGTGTCAATCATCCTCAACCTGGGGCTCCAAGCAAGATCTCGCCTCATGGGGTAAGGATGATTCTGGGAAAGGTCAGGAATCCGTCCAGAACTACACTGGAGGAACTGGTCAATGTCCTGAAGAGAGCTGGGACCACAGTCTAAAACATTACTGTTAGTAACACAATATGCCGTCATGGATTAATGTCCTGTATGGCACTCAAGGTCCCCCTGCTCACGCCAGCACATATCCAGGCCCATTTTAAGTTCACTAATGACCATCTGGATGACCCAGAGGAGGCATGCGAGAAGGTCATGTGGTCAGATGAGACCAAAATAGGACTTTTTGGTATCAACTTCACTCGCTGTGTTTGGAGGAAGATAAAGGATGAGTATAACCCCAAGAACACTGTCCAAATCAAGATGCATGGTCAGAGAAACATCATACTTTGGGAGTGATTTTCTGCAAAAGCGACAGGATGGCTGCATCGTATCAAAGGGAGGATGGATGGGGTCTTGAGATTTTGGCCAACAACCTCATTCCCTCAGTAAGAGCATTGAAGATGGGTCGTAGCTGGGTCTTTCAGCATGACAATGACCCGAAACACACAGCCAGGGCAACTAAGGAGTGGCTCCACAAAAATAATTTCAAGGTACTGGAGTGGCCTACCAGTCTCCAGACCTGAACCCAATAGACAATCTTTGGAGGGAACTGAAACTCAATGTTGCCCAGTGACAGTCCCATAACCAGAAAGATCTGGTGTCCATTTGTATGGAGGAGTGGGCCAAAATCCCTGCTGCTGTGTATGCAAACTTGGTCAAGAACTACAGGAAATGTCTGACCTCAGTAATTGCAAATAAAGGTTTCTGTACTAAATATTAAGCTCTGTTTTTCTATTGTATCAAATTCTTATTTCATGCAATAAAATGCGATTTAATTATTTAAAAATCATACAATGTGATTTTCTGTTTTTTATTTTTAGATTCTGGCTCTCACAGTTGAAGTGTACCTACGATAAAAATGACAGACCTCTCCACGTATCAAATATTTATTTTCCCCACTATAGTTATAATGGGCTCGTGCAGGTTATGTGCAGTAGGAATATTTGTGGTTGTTAATTATGTTCGTTTCTATCACTGCCATACAAGAGGCTAATAGGACAGTTCAGAAAATGAGTGATGTGAACACTGTGTTCTAGACAGAACTGATAATTATCTTTTATTAGATGCTTGTGTTCCATGGTAGCAGGAAAAACTGGAGTACAAAGTAAACTTTGTTTTATATTGTCAACTGACTTCACTTTCATACTATGACTATTAAATTGATGTTTCACTAAAGAGTAATTACTGTATATAGTATATATGCAGAGATATAAATATTTAATCCACTGACAAGTGACATTGTCTATGGTATTATATTGTCAGGGAGTGGACCACACAATATTAAAGTGAACCTGACGGCTGATACATACTGCATGATCCACGGGCAGCAAGTATCAGGCACTGTCTGTATTATTTCAGCCAGGTATGTATGACTGTATACATGCACGCAGGAATAGACCTGTAACTCCAGGGCACCGCGTGGGGAGAAACCACCGGGGACACACCAGTCCCTCTAATCTACAGCATGGTCTCTGTTCTTGGTGACTTTTAAAGTATATTTTACTCTGAAATGCCGCATCATTTCAGAGTCACACATACCTGGCTGTGTTCATATGGATATGGCAGCATGTACAAGTTAATAGGTTCATTTTAAAGAAAAACTGCCATTAAGTTTTTTTATTCATTAAACCAGTGTATTTATGCATGGACTCTAGTTTGATTGTGTTAATATACTCACCTACTGCCATCTTCTCAGTGATGTCACCACTCTGTAGACTGGTCACTGACTGTGACTGCGTTCTACATGACCCGTAAGCGACTTTTACAATGTAAGCCTAAGGACGTCAGAACAAGGCTTCATAGATTTACATAAGAGAGACTTCCGGCTTACACATAGAGAATAGAGTGAGCAGGAGAGTCTCAATTGCCGTGACGTCACTGAGAAGAGCAAAAGAACGGAGCTGGACATCAGAGAGAGTGGCGGTAGGTGAGTATATTAACACAGTCACGCTATATTACTACAGTTGTGCTCAAAAGTTTATATAACCCCGGCTGAATTTTTGCTTTCTTGGCTTTTTTTCAGAAAATATGAATAACACCAAAACTTTTTCTCCATTCATGGTTAGTGGTTGGGTGAAGTCACTTATTGTCAAACGATTGTGTTTTCTCTTTCTAGTTATGCAAATTGTCTCTTCAGAGAGGAAGAGGACTAGAACTATAGTGCCAGCTATTGGAAGTAGCAATCCTACAAGTCAATGTTGACCCTTTATCGAGCCTTGTCACATGACTTAGGATAATAGCCAAGCCAGAATCTCAATTTGCAGACACTGTGTTTCGGGGTACTGCCCCTCGTCAGCGCAAAGCGGAGATCTGGTTTGGCTGTGTGAGAGGCGTCAGACCGTTATCCAAGAACTATCGTTTCTCCTTGCGGAGATCGACATGCTAAGCATGCCGAGATGAGGAGACCTAAATCAGCAATGCTCCTCTGGGTAATATGCTAATTATGCAAATTGAATCTTCAGAGAGGGATTCTGGTTTGGCTATTATCATAAGTCATGTGACAAGGCTCGTTAAAGGGTCAACATTGACTTGTAGGATTGCTACATTCGAATAGGTGGCACTAGAGTTCTAGCTCTCTTCCTCTCTGAAGAGACAATTTGCATAATTAGCACATTACCCAGAGGAGCATTGCGGCTTTGTCTCCTCATCTCAGCATGCTTAGTATGTCGATCTCCGCAAGGAGAAACGATATTTCTTGGATAATGCTTTTTCTAAATTATAATGACAACCCAAAACATTCAAATGACCCTGATCAAAAGTTCATATACCCCATTTCTTAATACCGTGTATTGCCCCCTCTGACATCAATGACAGCTTGAAGTCTTTTGTGGTAGTTGTGTATGAGGTTCTTTATTTTCTCAGATGGTAAAGCTGCCCACTCTTCTTGGCAAAAAGGCTCCAGTTCCTGTAAATTCCTGGGCTGTCTAGCATGAACTGCGTGCCTGAGATCTCCCCAGAGTGACTCAATGATATTGAGGTCAGGAGACTGAGATGGCCACTCCAGAACCTTCACTTTGTTCTGCTGTAGTCAATGACAGGTCGACTGGCCTTGTGTTTTGGATCGTTGTCATATTGGAACATCCAAGTACGTCCCATGCGCAGATTTCAGGCTGATTAGTGCAAATTTGCCTCCAGTATTTGCTGATAATGTGCTGCATTCATCTTTCCATCAACTTTGACCAAATTTCATGTGCCTTTGTAGCTCACACATCCGCAAAACATCAGTGATGCACCTTGGTGCTTTACAGTAGGAATGGTATAACTTTCATCATAGGCTTTGTTGACCTCTCTCCAAATGTAACATTTATGGTTGTGGCCAAAAAGTTAAATTTTGGTCTCATCACTTTAAATTACCTTGTTCCAGAAGTTTTGAGGCTTGTCTCTTTGCTGTTTTGCTTATTGTAGGTGAGTTACTTTGTGGCATTTGCGCAGTAATGTCTTTATTCTGGCGACTCAACCATATGCAGCCCATTTTTCTTCAAGTGCCTCCTTGTTGTTGCTCTTGAAATATCCACACCGCTAGTTTTCAGAGAGTCCTGTATTTCAGCTGATGTTATTTGTGGGTGTTTCTTTGCATCCCGAACAATTTTCCTGGCAGTGGTGGACGACATTTTTGTTGGTCTACTTGACTGCGGTTTTGTTTTTACAGAGCCCCTGATTTTCCATTTGTTAATCACAGTTTGAACGCTGCTAACTGGCATTATCAATTCCTTAGATATCTTTTTGGATCCCTTTCCTGTTTTAAACAGTTCAACTACCTTTTCCCATAGATCCGTTGACAGTTCTTTTGCTTTCCCCATAACTCACAATCCAGAAACATCAGTGGCTGGATGAAAGATGCAAGAGTCTGTCTGGATGCCAGAAACTCACTCAGCTTTTATGCACACACTGATTACAAGCAAACAGGTCACAGGTGAGGATGTTAGATTTAGTAGCCATTCCAACCCATTTGGGTCACCTTCTTTGCTTGTTATCAGGCCAAAATCACAAGGGTATGTAAACTTTTCATCGGGGACATTTGGATGTTTTGGGTAGTCATGATTTAAAAAGCGAAAACACAGTAGCTTGACAATAAATGGCTTCACCCAACCACTAACCATGAGTGGTGAAAAAGTTTTGATGTTATTTATCATTCATATTCTCTGAAAAAAGTCAAAGAAAGCAAAAATTCTGCCAGGGTATGTAAACTTTTGAGCACAAGTGTATATACACATATTTAATGAATAAAAAACTTAATGGGAGGTCTTCTTTAAGTAGTAATGATCAAGCCAATTCTTCAGCTTGAAATGTCGGTGGCAGGAAAATGGTCAAGTGTAAGGATTGGAGTTTGATAATTGCCACACACTGATTGTAATTTATTACATAACATACAACATTGAGTTGGCTTGTCATGTAGCATGTAATATATATATAATATACTAGCTGAAGAGCCCGGCGTTGCCTGGGCATAGTAAATATCTGTGGTTAGTTATAGCACCTCACTTCTCTTATTTTCCCATCACACCTCTCATTTTCCCAATCACATCTTTCATTTTCCCCCTCACATCTCTCATTTTCTCCCTCACACCTCTCATTTTCTCCCTCACTCCTCTCATTCCCCCCTAACACTTGTCATTTCGACCTCACATCTGTCATTTTCCGATCACTCCACTATTTTCCCTCACTCCTCTCATTTTGCACTCACACCTTTTCATTTTCACCTCACACCTCTCATTTTCACCTCAGTATATACATGTTTGTCATCTCCCTTATATATAGTATACACCTGTATGTCATCTCCTGTATATAGTATATACCTGTATGTAATCTCCCCTGTATATAGTATATACCTGCTGTGTGTCATCTCCCCTGTATATAGTATATATCTGTGTGTAATCTCCTCCTGTATATAGTATATACCTGTATGTCATCTTCTATATATATATAGAATATACCTGTATGTCATCTACTCCTGTATATAGTATATACCTGTAGGTCATCTGCTCCTGTATATAGTATATACCTGTGTGTCATCTCCTCCTGTATTAGACCACGTTCACACGTTATTTGCTCAGTATTTTTACCTCAGTATTTGTAAGCTAAATTGGCAGCCTGATAAATCCCCAGCCAACAGGAAGCCCTCCCCCTGGCAGTATATATTAGCTCACACATACACATAATAGACAGGCCATGTGACTGACAGCTGCCGTATTTCCTATATGGTACATTTGTTGCTCTTGTAGTTTGTCTGCTTATTAATCAGATTTTTATTTTTGATGGATAATACCAGACTTGTGTGTGTTTTAGGGCGAGTTTCATTTGTCAAGTTGTGTGTGTTGAGTTGCGTGTGGCAACATGCGTGTAGCAACTTTTTGTGTGTCGAGTTGCATGTGACAGGTTAGTGTAGCAAGTTGTGTGCAGCAAGTTTTGCGCATGGCGAGTTTTGCACGTGGCGAGTTTTATGTGTGGTGCCTTTTGAGTATGTGCAAGTTTTGTGTGAGGCAACTTTTGCATGTGTTGCAACTTTTGTGCATGTGGCAATTTTTCCGCGTGTGCAAGTTTTGCGTGTGGCGAGTTTTCCATTAGGTGAGTTTTGCACTTGTGGCGAGTTTTGCAAGAGCCTAGTTTTTGCATGTGGCGAGTTCTGCGCGTGGCGAGTTTTGAGCGGCGACGTTTGTGTTTCGACTTTTATGTGGCAAGGTTGGTGTATTTGTGGTGAAATGTGTGCTGAGGGTAATATGTGTTCAAGCACGTGGTAGTGTGTGACACATTTTGTGTGTGTGTTCATATCCCCGTGTGTGGTGAGTATCCCATGTCGGGGCCCCACCTTAGCAACTGTACGGTATATACTCTTTGGCGCCATCGCTCTCATTCTTTAAGTCCCCCTTGTTCACATCTGGCAGCTGTCAATTTGCCTCCTACACTTTTCCTTTCATTTTTTTCCCATTATGTAGATAGGGGCAAAATTGTTTGGTGAATTGTAAAGCGCGGGGTTAAAATTTCACCTCACAACATAGCCTATGACGCTCTCAGGGTCCAGACGTGTGAATGTGCAAAATTTTGTTGCTGTAGCTGCGACGCCTCCAACGCTTTTCCTTTCCTTTCCTTTCATCAAAGCATGATGTTTCCACCACCATGCTTTACAGTAGGTATGGTGTTTGATGGATGCAACTCAGTATTCTTTTTCCTCCAAACACGACAAGTTGTGTTTCTACCAAACAGTTACAGTTTGGTTTCATCAGACCATAGGACATTCTCCCAAAACTCCTCTGGATCATCCAAATGCTCTCTAGCAAACTTCAGACGGGCCCGGACATGTACTGGCTTAAGCAGTGGGACACGTCTGGCACTGCAGGATCTGAGTCCATGGTGGCGTAGTGTGTTACTTATGGTAGGCCTTGTTACATTGGTCCCAGCTCTCTGCAGTTAATTCACTAGGTCCCCCGCGTGGTTCTGGGATTTTTGCTCACCGTTCTTGTGATCATTCTGACCCCACGGGGTGGGATTTTGCGTGGAGCCCCAGATCGAGGGAGATTATCAGTGGTCTTGTATGTCTTCCATTTTCTAACTATTGCTCCCACTGTTGATTTCTTCACTCCAAGCTGGTTGGCTATTGCAGATTCAGTCTTCCCAGCCTGGTGCAGGGCTACAATTTTGTTTCTGGTGTCCTTTGACAGCTCTTTGGTCTTCACCATAGTGGAGTTTGGAGTCAGACTGTTTGAGGGTGTGCACAGGTGTCTTTTTATACTGATAACAAGTTTAAACAGGTGCCATTACTGCAGGTAATGAGTGGAGGAAAGAGGAGACTCTTAAAGAAGTTGTTACAGGTCTGTGAGAGCCAGAAATCTTGATTGTTTGTTTCTGACCACATACTTATTTTCCACCATAATATGCAAATAAAATGTTAAAAAAACAGACAATGTGATTTTCTGGATTTTTTTTTCTCAGTTTGTCTCCCATAGTTGAGGTCTACCTATGATGTAAATTACAGACGCCTCTCATCTTTTTAAGTGGTGGAACTTGCACTATTGCTGACTGACTAAATACTTTTTTGTCCCACTGTGTATATATATACAGTGGGGCAAAAAAGTATTTAGTCAGTCAGCAATAGTGCAAGTTCCACCACTTAAAAAGATGAGAGGCGTCTGTAATTTACATCATAGGTAGACCTCAACTATGGGAGACAAACTGAGAAATAAAAATCCAGAAAATCACATTGTCTGTTTTTTTTAACAATTTATTTGCATATTATGGTGGAAAATAAGTATTTGGTCAGAAACAAACAATCAAGATTTCTGGCTCTCACAGACCTGTAACTTCCTCTTTAAGAGTCTCCTCTTTCCTCCACTCATTACCTGTAGTAATGGCACCTGTTTAAACTTGTTATCAGTATAAAAAGACACCTGTGCACACCCTCAAACAGTCTGACTCCAAACTCCACTATGGTGAAGACCAAAGAGCTGTCAAAGGACACCAGAAACAAAATTGTAGCCCTGCACCAGGCTGGGAAGACTGAATCTGCAATAGCCAACCAGCTTGGAGTGAAGAAATCAACAGTGGGAGCAATAATTAGAAAATGGAAGACATACAAGACCACGGATAATCTCCCTCGATCTGGTGCTCCACGCAAAATCCCACCCTGTGGGGTCAGAATGATCACAAGAACGGTGAGCAAAAATCCCAGAACCATGCGGGGGGAACTAGTGAATGAACTGCAGAGAGCTGGGACCAATGTAACAAGGCCTACCATAAGTAACACACTACGCCACCATGGACTCAGATCCTGTAGTGCCAGACGTGTCCCAATGCTTAAGCCAGTATATGTCCGGGCCCGTCTGAAGTTTGCTAGAGAGCATTTGGATGATCCAGAGGAGTTTTGGGAGAATGTTCTATGGTCTGATGAAACCAAACTGGAACTGTTTGGTAGAAACACAACTTGTCGTGTTTGGAGGAAAAAGAATACTGAGTTGCATCCATCAAACACCATACCTACTGTAAAGCATGGTGGTGGAAACATCATGCTTTGGGGCTGTTTCTCTGCAAAGGGGCTAGGACGACTGATCCGGGTACATGAAAGAATGAATGGGGCCATGTATCGTGAGATTTTGAGTGCAAACCTCCTTCCATCAGCAAGGGCATTGAAGATGAAACGTGGCTGGGTCTTTCAACATGACAATGATCCAAAGCAAACCGCCAGGGCAACGAAGGAGTGGCTTCGTAAGAAACATTTCAAGGTCCTGGAGTGGCCTAGCCAGTCTCCAGATCTCAACCCTATAGAAAACCTTTGGAGGGAGTTGAAAGTCCGTGTTGCCAAGCGAAAAAGCCAAAAACATCACTGCTCTAGAGGAGATCTGCATGGAGGAATGGGCCAACATACCAACAACAGTGTGTGGCAACCTTGTGAAGACTTACAGAAAACGTTTGACCTCTGTCATTGCCAACAAAGGATATATTACAAAGTATTGAGATGAAATTTTGTTTCTGACCAAATACTTATTTTCCACCATAATATGCAAATAAAATGTTAAAAAAACAGACAATGTGATTTTCTGGAATTTTTTTTCTCAGTTTGTCTCCCATAGTTGAGGTCTACCTATGATGTAAATTACAGACGCCTCTCATCTTTTTAAGTGGTGGAACTTGCACTATTGCTGACTGACTAAATACTTTTTTGCCCCACTGTATATATATATATATATATATATATATATATATATATATATATATATACATACATACACACACATACAGTACAGAGAAAAAGTTTGGACACACCTTCTCATTTAAAGATTTTTTTCTGTATTTTCATGACTGAAAATTGTAAATTCACACTGAAGGCATCAAAATATGTTTTATGTTCTAGGTTCTTCAAAGTAGCCACCTTTTGCTTTGATGACTGCTTTGCACACTCTTGGAATTCTCTTGATGAGCTTCAAGAGGTAGTCACTGGAAATGGTCTTCCAACAATCTTGAAGGAGTTCCCAGAGATGCTTAGCACTTGTTGGCCCTTTTGCCTTCACTCCAGCTCACCCCAAACCATCTCAGTTGGGTTCAGGTCTGGTGACTGTGGAGGCCAGGTCATCTGGCTTAGCATCACATCACTATCCTTCTTGGTCAAATAGCCCTTACACAGCCTGGAGGTGTGTTTGGGGTCATTGTCCTGTTGAAAAATAAATGATGGTCCAACTAAATGCAAACCGGATGGAATAGCATGCCTCTGCAAGATGCTGTGGTAGCCATGCTGGTTCAGTATGCCTTCAATTTTGAATAAATTCCCAACAGTGTCACCAGCAAAGCACCCCCACACCATCACACCTCCTCCTCCATGCTTCACGGTGTGAACCAGACATGTAGAATCCATCCGTTCACCTTTTCTGTGTCGCACAAAGACACGGTGGTTGGAACCAAAGATCTCAAATTTGGACTCATCAGACCAAAGCACAGATTTCCACTGGTCTAATGTCCATTCCTTGTGTTCTAAAGCCCAAACAAGTCTCATCTGCTTGTTGCCTGTCCTTAGAAGTGGTTTTCTAGCAGCTATTTTACCATGAAGGCCTGCTGCACAAAGTCTCCTCTTAACAGTTGTTGTAGAGATGTGTCTGCTGCTAGAACTCTGTGTGGCATTGACCTGGTCACTAATCTGAGCTGCTGTTAACCTGCGATTTCTGAGGCTGGTGACTCGGATAAACTTATCCTCAGAAGCAGAGGTGACTCTTGGTCTTCCTTTCCTGGGGCGGTCCTCATGTGAGCCAGTTTCTTTGTAGCGCTTGATGGTTTTTGCAACAGCACTTGGGGACACTTTCAAAGTTTTCCCAATTTTTCAGACTGACTGACCTTCATTTCTTAAAGTAATGATGGCCACTTGTTTTTCTTAGCTGCTTTTTTCTTGCCATTATACAAATGCTAGCAGTCTATTCAGTAGGACTATCAGCTTTGTATCCACCAGACTTCTGCACAAGACAACTTATGGTCCCAACACCATTTGTAAGGCAAGAAATCCCACTTATTAAACCTGACAGGGCACACCTGTGAAGTGTAAACCATTCCCGGTGACTACCTATTGAAGCTCATCAAGAGAATGGCAAGAGTGTGCAAAGCAGTCATCAAAGCAAAAGGTGGCTACTTGGAAGAACCAAGAATATAAGACATAATTTCAGTTGTTTCACACTTTTTTGTTAAGTATATAATTCCACATGTGCTAAGGCTAGGTTCACATTGCGTTAGGGCAATCCGTTTAGCGCATAGGCTAACGGACTGCGCTAACGCAATGTCCCAAAAGGGATCGCGTTTGCCGATCCCGCTAGCGCAGATGCCCGATCTGCGCTAGCGAGGAACGGACCTCGAACTCCGTCATTCAAATGACGGCACATCGCTAGCGCACGCCCATCGTGGGCATGCGCTTGCGATGCGTTCGCCATTGCAAGCAATGGCGGCGTTAACGGAGTACATTACACTGCGTTATGCTGGCGTTTTACGGGTTTACACAACGCAGTGTGAACCTAGCCTACTTCATAATTTTGTCGCCTTCAGTGTGAATGTACAATTTTCATAGTCATGAGCATACAGAAAAATCTTTAGTTGAGAAGGTGTGTCTAAACTTTTGGTCTGTATATGTACAGTGGGGCAAAAAAGTATTTAGTCAGTCAGCAATAGTGCAAGTTCCACCACTTAAAAAGATGAGAGGCGTCTGTAATTTACATCATAGGTAGACCTCAACTATGGGAGACAAACTGAGAAAAAAAAATCCAGAAAATCACATTGTCTGTTTTTTTAACATTTTATTTGCATATTATGGTGGAAAATAAGTATTTGGTCAGAAACAAAATTTCATCTCAATACTTTGTAATATATCCTTTGTTGGCAATGACAGAGGTCAAACGTTTTCTGTAAGTCTTCACAAGGTTGCCACACACTGTTGTTGGTATGTTGGCCCATTCCTCCATGCAGATCTCCTCTAGAACAGTAATGTTTTTGGCTTTTCGCTTGGCAACACGGACTTTCAACTCCCTCCAAAGGTTTTCTATAGGGTTGAGATCTGGAGACTGGCTAGGCCACTCCAGGACCTTGAAATGCTTCTTACGAAGCCACTCCTTCGTTGCCCTGGCGGTGTGCTTTGGATCATTGTCATGTTGAAAGACCCAGCCACGTTTCATTTTCAATGCCCTTGCTGATGGAAGGAGGTTTGCACTCAAAATCTCACGATACATGGCCCCATTCATTCTTTCATGTACCCGGATCAGTCGTCCTGGCCCCTTTGCAGAGAAACAGCCCCAAAGCATGATGTTTCCACCACCATGCTTTACAGTAGGTATGGTGTTTGATGGATGCAACTCAGTATTCTTTTTCCTCCAAACACGACAAGTTGTGTTTCTACCAAACAGTTCCAGTTTGGTTTCATCAGACCATAGGACATTCTCCCAAAACTCCTCTGGATCATCCAAATGCTCTCTAGCAAACTTCCGACGGGCCCGGACATGTACTGGCTTAAGCAGTGGGACACATCTGGCACTGCAGGATCTGAGTCCATGGTGGCGTAGTGTGTTACTTATGGTAGGCCTTGTTACATTGGTCCCAGCTCTCTGCAGTTCATTCACTAGGTCTCCCCGCGTGGTTCTGGGATTTTTGCTCACCGTTCTTGTGATCATTCTGACCCCACGGGGTGGGATTTTGCGTGGAGCCCCAGATCGAGGGAGATTATCAGTGGTCTTGTATATCTTCCATTTTCTAATTATTGCTCCCACTGTTGATTTCTTCACTCCAAGCTGGTTGGCTATTGCAGATTCAGTCATCCCAGCCTGGTGCAGGGCTACAATTTTGTTTCTGGTGTCCTTTGACAGCTCTTTGGTCTTCACCATAGTGGAGTTTGGAGTCAGACTGTTTGAGGGTGTGCACAGGTGTCTTTTTTATACTGATAACAAGTTTAAACAGGTGCCATTACTACACGTAATGAGTGGAGGAAAGAAGAGACTCTTAAAGAAGAAGTTACAGGTCTGTGAGAGCCAGAAATCTTGATTGTTTGTTTCTGACCAAATACTTATTTTCCACCATAATATGCAAATAAAATGTTAAAAAAACAGACAATGTGATTTTCTGGATTTTTTTTTCTCAGTTTGTCTCCCATAGTTGAGGTCTACCTATGATGTAAATTACAGACGCCTCTCATCTTTTTAAGTGGTGGAACTTGCACTATTGCTGACTTACTAAATACTTTTTTGCCCCACTGTATATATATATATATATATATATATATATATATATATATATATATATAATATAGTACAGGTAACAGGTGTAAACTGTCAGGCTGGATTTCATTTTGTTATCTTGCATAAAAAGCTTTCATGATGAAAGGATTTTTTTTGATGAATAGTCTGTGGGAAAGAATAAAATGGGAATGTTAACCCTGGCAGGGGCTCAACATTAGATACCAGTGCGTGTTTGAATGAAAAGTATGTAAATGATGTTTGGATGCTACAGATGGACATGGTTTACATGCCAGGAAGAGTCCGTGTAAATGCCGAGAGTACACTGATCCCAGAGTCAGACCCCCACTGAAGACTAATATTAAAGTTCTGAAAGACCTTTTAAATTGCAGTAACTTTATTTTTAATTATTCTGTGATAAGCGCTATGAAAGAATTTGCACGTGTCCGTACATTAGAAGACTTTGTAATTTGTGGGGATTCCACAGTTTATTTCAGTTCTTTGGTCTTTTAGACCCCCACATGCACACATGATGATTTCTAGACAGTCCCTGGAGGCAATGTCTGTGGATTTGGCAGATGACTTCTCTGGGAGAGGTAGCTACATGTGTTGCTTATAAATGCTTCTTTTTGTAGTCTATTTGCTTTCCTTAGGGAAGTTCTACTGAGGTCTCTGGAGAGATGTTACTAAGATTTTGTATTGCACATTTAAATGGTCATGACATATGTCAGGGCATACCCTAAAAAGAAAATCCCTGCTTTTAACAGATATTCATTGTAGGCCTTTGACAACTAAAGATTTTTGTCTTTGCTCCCATGAAGTTGACATATCAGATTAGACTTTATTTTTGTATATTACCCCATGGAAATAATCTCATAACTGTACTGAAGAATGGGCAATACACATTTGTAGGTAGCTACTTTCCTTTTTGCTAATCAAAACTCTCATTATACTTAGCATGGACATACTGTAGCTTCAAATATCAATTTCCAGGAGCTTAATCCAATATTGAAAAGCTCATGATGGATGGATGTACTCTGTAGGTCAAGAATCACATGGATGGAAGTGGCAGCCTGCATTTAAAATATCATTCCAGAGGTTTTTTTTTTTTATTTTTTCGAGATTTGTTCGTTGTAATTAGTAACATTACCCGGTTTCTGCTGTGTAATCTGAGGGCACCATGATGTAGGGATTGAGACATAGATTTTAGAGTTGTCACTTGTGTGTGCTGTGAGAGGAGATTATTACTGCCTGGACTACAGCTCATGTGTATCCTAGTCCACCCATGATAAGCAGCTCATTGTCACTGTACAATGTACGTAGGAAGCTGTGGTGTGGTCGAGATCAGCTTTCTGCGCTCTGCAACATACTTCAACGAAAAACTTTGATTGTTAAACAACTGCTGTACCCAGTAAACTAAGTGATACATCATTGATATGAAATCAGGGTCTCTGCTCCTACATTATGCTGTTCTCAGATGAGGTAACAAATGCCTGGTAACAGATTCCCTTTAATGCATATTCAGTGTTTGCATTCAGATACTTACCTGCCTCTGTCTTCTGCCATTTCCAGTGCTGCTTCGGTCCCTCTACACCAACTTGTGACCGCCGCTCTTCATTGCTGGATCTCACCATTAACCATTATTCCTCTCTTAATGTAACTGTATGAGATCCTCATTCTGAGTCTCATAGACTTACACTAAGAAGTGACTTCCGGTAACACAGCAAACACTGGAGTAAGCCGGCTTGTCACAAATCATGTGGTCCAGGAGAGGACCGGAGCAGTGCAGAAGACAGCAACCGGTAAGTATTTCAGTGCACACACTGAATATACGGTACATTAGTGATGGCAAATTACCAGGGAAATTTAAAACATGTCGGAATGGTACTTTAATGCACAAGTTGGAAGATTTTCCCATATACTGTATGTTATACATAAGTGGGCCTTATATGTGCTCAGTATTTCTGCTCCACAGGAGTGCTCTGTATTTCACCTAGGTATAGAACCCTGTAGCTGCAACATCTACGAAATATGCAAAGGGAAAATTTAATGTTTCTATGATGTACATAAAGCAGGGAGATTTGTGCAGATTGATACAGTTTATTAGCAAAATTTGCAAATTTTCTGCTGTTTGCAATAAACCGTAAATAAATTATGTACCTCATCACCACTAATAATACTAGGAATTTCTTCACGTACTGGACAAAATGCCATGGCGCTGGCTCAGTGATTCTCTGGGGTTGCTTTCCTTTTTCTGGTCCTGGAAATCTGTAGCTTGTGGAGGTCAAGATGGATTCAATGAACTCAGGAAACTCAGGAAATTCTGGGAGAAAAGGTCAAGTCTTCTCTGAGGAAGCTGAAGCTTGGGATTACTAGACCTTCGAATAGGGCCAATCATCCCAAGCATGCGTGAAAGTTCACCAAAGCTTGGCTTCAATAAAGTTCTTGAAATTTCTGGATTGACTCACAGTCTTCTGTCTAGAACCCCATAGAAATTCTTTGGTGGGATTTGAAGAAGGTGGTTGCAGCTTGCAAATCCAAGAATATTAGTGTACTGGAGGCCATAACTTGAGGAATGGGCTACAATTCCACAGGAACGCTCCTAGAAACTGGTGTCATGAATCATGTTTGCAGAAGATCATAACAACAAAAGGGTGTCCTACTAAGTACTAAACATACTCATCATGAATGGGTTGAAGAATTCTGAGACTAGAGAAGTGAATAAAAGTGATATTTCGTGCTGAATTTGGAGAAACCACTTGTTACATTAGTTTTGTTAGGGTATTGGAATTGCTCTTGTTTTATTGGTTTAGTTCAGGCAGCAGAAAGTTTGTACACTCTACCAAAAGAAACCCCTAATTTACAATAGGTGGGGAATATGCTTGATTGCAACTATATTTTGTTCAGTATAACTCCCTGCTCTTTGTATGTTGAGGTGCGTATTTCTATTAGTGACAGCTATTTTTTAAGCGCCCTTGTACAAGGAAGACTTGTAATTATTGAATGAAACCTCAATCTGGAACATTATTTATATCATCAACGGGGATTTACAGGGGCTGTCCATTTTATCTTTATTTAAATGTGTTGACATAATTTTGTGATTTTATATTCATGTGATGCCTTTATTAATACATGTGGCATATTCACCAGTTGTACCACACAGTGCATGGTCTTTCATTTGCCTTTCATTTTGTGGAGAAGATAATAAAAATATTTCAGAACCTCCTGGGAGCTTCTGTAGTATTGCTGCTAACACCGTATCTTAGCAATTCCATTAATTTCAGTACAAAACACATCCTGTAAGAACAGCTATGGTAATATTGTAATATTTTGTACTTTTACCATAAAATTGCATATTAACAATGTACCCAGAGGCACAGCTCTCCAAGAAATGTTGAAGAAAGATTGGGAATATGCTTTTAACAGAAAAGGAGTGCAAGACTCCAGCTTTGGAAGTCTTGGGCACAGGGGCCATATTAACTACGAGACTGAATTAATCGTGAACGCTGTTCTTAATTCTTGAGAGATTTTACACTTCTATCATCACCTTCCCAAAATAATGAATTTCCTAGAATATTATGTAATCGGGAAGGTTCTGTACAAATAATAAACACATTCAATTATAATTTGCATCAAACTGACATATAATATTTCTAAGACAACTTCATTATTGTGTTTCTTATTTTAGATGGCCAAAAAAGGAAAAAATCTTTAAGAAAGAAACTGGATTCTTTGGGGAAGGAGAAAAACAAAGATAAAGGTAAAATACAATGTTGTATATTCATCAAGTTACGATCTACTGGATAAAATATTTAAAGAGTTACGTTCACTTAAATTTTTATTTCATTATTCAAGCGTACAGCTGAAAAAAGCAACTTTGTAATATATCTTGTCAGAGAAATCTCATTTCTCCTCCAGGACTGATCATTCACTTTCAATATATATAATGAAAAAAAAATCCCCTACTGCAGGCAGGTACCTGCGCTGCAGCCTGATCACATATGCAGTGTGCAGGTAATTATTTTTTATAGTATACTTTAATTCATTAAAAAAAAACTTTTCCCATATTGTTAGAGGAAAAAAATCCCTCCTCCAAGCTGGTGCCTGTGCAGTAGCTATCGGCGATCTGGTGGCTGCTACTGCACAAGCGGTGGTGGCGCCATCCTGAAGGAGGTTTTTTGTTTTTCCTTTAGCAAGATGGCGTCCAGCGCCTGCACATTGCCTATGTGTACACTGCCTATGCATAGTGTACCCAGAAAACTGTCACAGTGGAGTGGCCGGGGTTACACAGAGCTCAACATTCAGAAAACTGGTTGATCTACAGCGGATAAAACTGTAATGTTATCAAAACACCAGCAAGCAGCTCAGTAAGAGTCAAATCGCTGGAATCGGGGTCTCTATCCCCTATGTCAGGCTGCTGTCTTTCACAGATTCCCTGTAACATATGTCCTACTGGCAGCATCAATAATGAAATGTAAAATTGCCTTCTATCCCAATGGTTCTGTTTATTTTTTTAAGTAACCAATCATTTTTTTTTCAAATTTCCATTTCATGACTAAATGTAGGATTTAAAGAATTCTTTTTAGCCTTTTTTCCTGCAATTTGTTTCTTTTATATTTTTTCTTGCTCCAATAACTTACATGAGCTCATATACTTTTTAATAACCCTTTATTATGACATTTTACAATGATCTGTTCAGTGTTCTGCAACACCACTCAGAACTGTTTTAGGGAGTTCTCATCAGAAGTCCTTTGTAGATATGGCATACGGTAATTAAATGTTGTTTTTTGTTATTCCAACTTATCTTTGGGGTTTGTATTCCTTATGTAAGCAAAGTGATAACAAAATCTTTGGACTTTTATTTTGCTGTTATAGAAAAAAATGCATAACATAAACTTAGGAATCTAGTCATCTGAGAACACTAATATTCAATTTTTCTAAAGAATTACCGGATTTTTCGGGTTATAAGACACACTTTTATGATCCCCAAAACTTGGGGGAAAATGGGTGTGTGTCATATAAACCGAACACTGTTCTTACCGAGGGGTTAATGCTGCGGGTGTTGCAGTGGTGGGGTGGTGGTCCTGCGGTGTGCAATGGTGGTACGGCAGTAAGCGTTGGCCTTGCGGTGGTGGTATGGGGGTGAGCAGTAGCCCTGCGGTGGCATATGGCATCCGCCATTCTTCTTCTGGGGTCCGGCTTCTAACTCGGCACAGGCGCAGATGGAGGAAAGCCGATATCTCCATGGGCGCCTGCCACTACGTGATGTCTCCAGGAAAATGGCCGTGGATGCAGCGCAGGCACAGATGGAGATCTCGGCACCAAGATCTCAATCTGCACATGCGCCGCCATAGCACCCATATTCCTGAAGTCCACTGCATAGTAAACCGTTCGGGGGCTCTGCACTTTCTCAAAATGTCGGCAGAGCCCCCGCACCACTGGACACCCGCAGTGCCACTCTTGCCTCCTCCAGCAGCAAAATCGGCAAGGCAATTCAGTGGGTCAGTGAAAAAAATCAGGCCGCACTGGCATGGCATCTGAGTGCGGTCCAGTTTTCATGGACTGCCAGAATGGAGAAGGTGGAGACTTTTTTTTAATTTTTCCACATATTTGATTATGCAAATTGTCTCTTCAGAGAGGAAGAAAACTAGAACTTTAGTGCCACCTTTAACGAGCCTTGTCACATGACTTAGGATAATAGCCAAACCAGAATATCAATTTGCAGACACTGTGTTTAAGGGTACTGCCCCTCGTCATGCAAAGTGAAGATCTGGTTTGGCTGTGTGAGAGGCGGCTGACCGATATCCAAGAAGTATCGTTTCTCCTTGCAGAGATTGACATGCTAAGCATGCCAAGATGAGGAGACTTAAAGCTGCAATGCTCCTCTGGGAAATATGCTAATTTGTCTGCAAATTGAGATTCTGGTTTGGCTATTATCCTAAAGGTACCGTCACACTAAGCGACGCTGCAGCGATACCGACAACGATCCGGATCGCTGCAGCGTCGCTGTTTGCTCGCTGGAGAGCTGTCACACAGACAGCTCTCCAGCGACCAACGATGCCGGTAACCAGGGTAAACATCGGGTTACTAAGCGCAGGGCCGTGCTTAGTAACCCGATGTTTACCCTGGTTACCATCGTAAAGTAAAAAAAACAACCACTACATACTTACCTACCGCTGTCTGTCCCCGGCGCTCTGCTTCTCTGCTCTGGCTGTGAGCGCCGGGCAGCCGGAAAGCAGAGCGGTGACGTCACCGCTCTGCTTTCCGGCCGCTGTGCTCACAGCCAGTGCAGGAGGAGTGCAGAGAAGCACAGCGCCGGGGACAGACAGCGGTAGGTAAGTATGTAGTGTTTGTTTTTTTTACTTTAATGATGGTAACCAGGGTAAACATCGGGTTACTAAGCGCGGCCCTGCGCTTAGTAACCCGATGTTTACCCTGGTTACCAGCGAAGACATCGCTGAATCGGCATCACAAACGCCGATTCAGCGATGTCAGCGGGAGATCCAGCAACGAAACAAAGTTCTGGACTTTCTTCCCCGACCAGCGACATCACAGCAGGGGCCTGATCGCTGCTGCCTGTCACACTGGACGATATCGCTAGCCAGGATGCTGCAACGTCACGGATCGCTAGCGATATCGTCTAGTGTGACGGTACCTTTAGTCATGTGACAAGGCTCGTTAAAAGGTCGATATTGACTTGTAGGATTGCTACCTTCTAATAGGTGGCACTAGAGTTCTGGTTCTCCTCCTCTCTGAAAAGACAGTTTGAATAATTAGCATATTTCCCAGAGGAGCATTGCGGCTTTAAGTCTCCTCATCTTGGCATGCTTAGCATATCAATCTCCGCAAGGAGAAACTATACTTCTTGGATATCCACATTCTTGAAAAATGGATGACATTCGGACCACACTCTGATCAAACTATGACCAGAATAATTGTTACGTTTTTCTCATACGTGGAAAAATCGAACATGTGAATGAGCCCTAATAATGAGAAGCTATTTTTTAACGTAAGATCCCAGTGTTGAATGTAGACAATGTTGCCAAGAATTAATCTGTAATGTCTTCAGAATTATGAATTCTGCTTAGTTGAAAATAAGTAGTGTGATGTATTCCACAAGTTACTAAGCTTTTCATGCAACAGAATCTTATGTGCAACAGTAAAATGGTGTTAAACTCACCGCTTATTAGGAGGACTACATTAGTTGATGTGGAGTGGCTGAATGCGACACCCATAAATATGTATTAATATAGTGTGAGGAAAACCGCATATAATCATGTATTTCCCATTGCTGACTGTATAGTATAGAGTGCTATCATATTAGTCATACATGGCCTCAAGTTACCTAAAGTTGTAGGTTCAAGAGCAAAAAGTAGAGTCCATCTGGTAGACGGACTAATACTTTGCAATAACTGCATTTTTTTCTTCGACTGTAACTTTGAGACATTTCATATAGGCATTTACTATTTTTTTATTTTTTTTTGCGGTGTGCCTTCTTAATCATCTAGCCTTGGAAAGTTATAATATAGTGTAGTGCTAGTAATAGTGTTTACGTAAATCATAATGCTGCTCCCCTGACCAAGTCTTCTCCGTCCCCATTCACATGCAGATGGAAATCTCCAGTCGTATTTTGCTACCACTCTGGAAGCTGCGAAGTAGTAGGTTTCTCATATTAATGGATTCCGCATGTAAAACTCAAAGCTTAGCCCCAATTAATGACAATAGTCGGATCATCATCTGCTTCACACCCAGCAACATATCCAACAGCATGTCAGAAACTCGAGGGACCGCCTCAGATTTCTAGCACAGAACTCTGACAATAATTTGATCTAACTGTAAAAGAATCAGACATAATCCTCGTCTCTTATGGCCAAACACACAGGCAAAAATCAAAAATCCAAACCACTAGATCCTTGTGTCCATATGGCAGGAGGACCCATAGTAGACGTTAATAGTCTTACCATAGACCAGCATAGCTGTTTATATTTTTCTCTAAAGGGGTTCTGTCACTAGATTTCACAATGTAATCTACATACAATATTAATTACCGTAGATCTTTTAGAGCTGACAAGGCTGGTGTACTTCAAAAATCCATATCGAAATGGCTGTTTAATCCTTTTAGAATTTTTTTTTATTTGCTTGTTATGAATCAAGTCGTAGCTGGAGGGAAAACTGTGCAAAAGAAGGATACAGCTGTAGATTTTCAAAATAAGTACATCAGTCTCATGTGGTGTGAAAATCTATTTAATATTGTATTCAAATTAAAAAAGCATTCCCACAACATCTTTTATTCCTTAAAGGGAACCTGTCACCCCGAAAATCGCGGGTGAGGTAAGCCCACCGGCATCAGGGGCTTATCTACAGCATTCTGTAATGCTGTAGATAAGCCCCCGATGTTACCTGAAAAAGGAGAAAAAGACGTTAGATTATACTCACCCGGGGGCGGTCCCGCTGCTGGTCAGGTCGGATGGGCGTCTCTGGTCCGCTGCGGCGCCTCCCATCTTCATTACAAGATGTCCTCTTCTGATCTTCAGCCACGGCTCCGGCGCAGGCGTACTTTGCTCTGCCCTCTTGAGGGCAGAGGATAGTACTGCAGTGCGCAGGCGCCGGAAAGGTCAGAGGCCCGGCGCCTGCGCACTGCAGTACTTTGTCTGCCCTCAACAGAGCAGAGCAAAGTACGCCTGCGCCGGAGCCGTGGCTGAAGATCAGAAGAGGACGTCTTATAATGAAGATGGGAGGCGCCGCAGCGGACCAGAGACGCCCATCCGACCTGACCAGCAGCGGGACCGCCCCTTGGTGAGTATAATATAACGTCTTTTTCTCCTTTTTCAGGTAACATCGGGGGCTTATCTACAGCATTACAGAATGCTGCAGATAAGCCCCTGATGCCGGTGGGCTTACCTCACCCGCGATTTTCGGGGTGACAGGTTCCCTTTAAGTCTCTCTAATACAAGTATGTATGTAGTACAGATGCGTTAATATATATTCTGATCTTCATTTCCCCGAGATTCCAGCATTGGTATTCAGGTCGTTTTATACTCACGTGACTGCAATTCTGACTTGCTGGATCACACTCGGGTTTGTGTATGAGCTGGAAGTCACGTTTAGGCCACCTACTCACAATCTGCATTTGTTGAGTATTTTACATCAGTATTTGTAACCCAAAACCAGGAGTGGAACAGTCAGGAAAAGTATAATAGAAACACGTCACCACTTCTGTATTTATCACCCACTCCTGGTTTTGGCTTACAAATACTGAGGTAAAATATTGACCAAATACTGATAGTATGAAGATGGCCTTACAGTGTAAGCCTATGGAGCATCAGAACAAGGAATCATAGACTTTCATTCTAAAAGCCACTTCCGGGTCACACATAGAGCACAGTGTGATCCAGCGAGTCAAAATTTTAGTCACCTTAGAAGAGGACCTGAGCGGTGCTTGAAACCAAGGAAGACCTAGATCAGTGAGTATAGTAACTGCAATACATGTATTTTACACAGGAATAAAAAGTGTTATGAAGGTGCTTCTTTAAATTGTGAAATCAGGTGATTGATCTTTAATTCTAGGCAATTTATATGGCATATGGTCACTCATTAGTTAGCTTTGTTACCTCAGAGTAGAGTCAGATGGCCGTATAACTAAGACAAGGATCGCAACGCAAAGCTCGGACAGGCTGTCGGCTCTCCCGACCCGAGCGTGACAGCAGCTAGAAATACATGCGGTCACGTCCTGGGGAGGGAGGGGTGCGGCTAGGTTTGAATTTCAACAGGGGAACATGTGCATGATGTATTTATCCCCTCCTAGTCTTTGCATGTGTTTACTCAAAAAAACATACTGACCGACCCCGAAATGTCATCCCCTGCGCACAGACAGGGGAGTATGGCACAGTAAAGTATGTGAGCACATAAAGTTGTCAGTCTATGCCCCACTAAATGTAAAAATGAAGTATACATCAACATTTCAAAATGTCCTCCTTCCATCAGAATCTGTTTACATCTATGTCCCCACAATAAGTCTTTACACGTAGGAAGAAAGTCTGCATTGCACAGTATGAGGCAATAAAGACGGCCTCATTGGGAAAGATGTGATCCAGTGGCAGAAGGATGCATTAATAAGTGGAGGGCCCTGTGAACAGCTAAGGATTCATGTTTTGTAAATTTTGACTTTGGAAAGCTTTTAAAATGCCACAAAGTAAAAGTGTCAGCAGAAGTTGTTGGTTTTAATTAGTGCGAGCGGTATCCAGTGTGGTGATGATTATTCTTTTCTGTTATTCTAGAATTCTTACCGCAGGCATTTGGAATGGCACTATCACAAGTTATCGCCAATGACAGGGCGCACAAGCTGAAGCAAGATTCCCAAAAAGATGGGCAGAAGGAGGTCTCTGACTTTGTAACATCTATCCTGCCATTTGGATCTAGAAGACAGAATAAAGAACTCTCCAGTAGTAATTCATCTCTCAGCTCCACTTCAGAAACACCGAACGAATCCACATCTCCCAACACACCGGAGGCAGCGCCTCGCGCACGCAGGAGGGTGAGCATTGGTCATTCTTATACTCTACATTTCAGACAATGAAAACCAATCCAATATCTTTCATTTCTAAAGTTGTATTCTCTAAATCTGGTTTGCTAAATGCTCAGTTTTACATTTCGCTATGTCTATGCCACATTATCCTGTGTGCGATATTTCATATCGGCGAAAGTTACAAATCGCAGATCTGCAGAATGTACCAAAGTGTCATTCCATAATATTTTAGAAATAGATTTGTATCTGCAAAATAACATGGGCCATTCTCAGCCTGTCAGTCATGTTGGTTGGCTTTGGGGCATGTGTGTGTTCATACCACGCTGGAAAAATACACATTCATTTGCAATGTATAGGAAATAAAGCATAATTAATGTCATCTTTATGTACAGTTGCGCTCAAAAGTTTACATACCCCGGCAGAATTTTTGCTTTCTTGGCCTTTTTTCAGAAAATATGAATGATAACACCAAAACTTTTTCTCCACTCATGGTTAGTGGTTGGGTTGCTAAGGCCCGGGGTCCCATTAGCGTATGGCATCCGATGATTGTCTCATGTGAGAGCATCGGATGTGCTATGCTAATGATCCTCAGCTCCAGGTCTGCTGCAAACGTGAGCCGAGTGAGCTCCGTGCTCCGATGCGCTGGCACAGAGGAGACTAAGAAAGTAATTTCGCCATCTCTTCTGCTGCCGACGTCGGCGGGAATCGCACTGCACTCTGGTGATATCTGAGTGCAGACTTCACGGGTGCATGCGATCTGATTCTCGGGTGCAATCGCAGATTTCAGCTGTACCATAGAGAAACATTGGGGCTAGTGCAATCCGATTTTAGTTTTTTATCGAATAACACTCATCCGATTGCATCGCAAGTGGGGATGAGCCCAAACACTGCTAATACTATAGTTATAGTATTTTTTAAAAAATGTCTTGTGTCTTTAGACTTTACAATTAATGCTTAGTTTTATCAGAAAAAAGACCTAATAACTGTGCCTATGTGGAAATTTAAGCTCAAAACAGTCATATTTTTATTTCTGTAGATGACATTGTGTGTATGATAATGTATAGTTTCGCAGATGTGCTAATTAGAAACAAGAAAACTCAGGAACTCTTTATGCCAAGTTGGCACTCAGAACGCTATTGCTGGTCATTTTTTTTCTGCTACTACTTTTGAGGATTCACAGCCATAAAAGATGTCCATCATTTGCCGATATTAGAAAAGTGTTTCAAGTTTCTTAGACTGCAGTGTCAGTGAAATAGAAATTCTCATTTTACATAATCTTTTGCCAGTTAGTTGAGTATGGAAATATAAGGTACTAGATGGTGGCCCGATTCTAACGCATCGGGTATTCTAGAATATGCATGTCCACGTAGTATATTGCCCAGTCACATAGTATATTGCCCAGGTACGTAGTATATTGCCCAGCTACGTAGTATATTGCCCAGGTACGTAGTATATTGCCCAGTGACGTAGGATATTGCCCAGTGACGTTGTATATTGCCCAGTGACGTTGTATATTGCCCAGTGACTTAGTATATTGCCCAGCCATGTAGTATATTGCCCAGTGACGTATTATATTGCCCAGTGACATAGTATACAGCACAGAGCCACGTAGTATATTGCCCAGCCACATAGTATACAGCACAGTCACGTAGTATATTGGCCAGTCACATAGTATATTGCCCAGCTACATAGTATATTGCCCAGCTATGTAGTATATTGCCCAGCCACGTATGTAACAGGTTAAAAAATAAAAAATAAACATACTTACCTTCTGAAGGGCCCTTGTAGTTCTGTCGCCTGTGTGTGGTGCACGTGGAAGCTTCCGGTCCCAGGTTTGGTATGAGCGCAGGACCTGTGATGACGTCGCGGTCACATGACCGTGACGTCATGGAAGGTCCTTCTCGCATATCATCCTTAGCACCGGAACCTGCCGCTTGCACTGCCGAGGACAGGACGCCACGTAGGAGGGTGAGAATAACGTGTTTTTTTAAAATTATTATTTGTTGATGCATACGCATCATCAATAGTAAAAAGTTGGACACACAGGGTTAATAGCTGCGTAACCGGAGTGCGTTACACCGCGCTCGGGTAACGCTGGCATTAACCCTGTGTGAGGGCTGACTGGAGGGGAGTACGGAGCGTGCACTGACTGCGGGGAGGAAGGAGCGGCCATGTTGCTGTCGGACTGCGCCCGTCGCTGATTGGTCGTGGGCGTTTTGCCAAGACCAATCAGCGACTTGGATTCCATGACAGACAGAGGCCGCGACCAATGAATATCCGTGACAGAAAGACAGAAGGACAGACAGGACAGAAAGAAAGATGGAAATGACCCTTAGACAATTATATAGTAGAAAAAGTAAAGATAAATTAAGTCTGAAGCCTCAGTACTGGGAGATAATTCCTGTAGCCTGGTGATGCCTCCTGTAATAATAGCCAATACGAAACTCGGTGCTTGGAGTCATTTTATTAAATGATGTCATAATAGAAGCAATGTACTCAAATTATTACATGTGCATAGGCGTGAAGATCAGACCGTTATCACATGAATCCAGAATATAACTGCTCATGTAGTCTTTGTTTTTCTGCACGATCACTTGAGTTTCTATTTATTTCCCTAATTTCACAGTTTGCCTTGCATATTGAAGCAATAAAATAATAGATCTTGATGAGGTAGTGCAGTTGTCAGCTTTTAATTGCTACCATACTTGATACAAACCAGAGAACAATGTCAGATGTTTTCCTCATTTTAATAACATACTTCACAAATCCGCTTCATTCTATTTTATTTTGTTTTTTTTCTGCATTTTATCTTTTTGGTGGGATAATTAGTAGCTATGGTAATTAAAAAATTTTTTTTTATTTTAATGAGCGAGCTGCGATCCAAGCCTTTGTCCTTGTTTTTTTCTCAAATAAGTTGATCAAGATTAGTAATGGCTGCTACCAAATTTGTCGCTGCTTTTCATATGACTTGGATTTTTATGCAGCTATCAAGTGCAGTGCTCAAAGGGGTATTCCCATCGTGTATATTGTTGGGTTATCCTATTCAGTGAGCTGCCGCTGTAACCACGCACCTCTGCTGCACTGCTAATTCTAAAATCTCTGATTGAGTGAGAAATGCTGCAACCAATAAGTGATACATCATTGGATTCAGGGTCTCTTTGCATACATAAGGCTGCACTCAGACAAGGTAGCAAAAATCTACTGCCAGATTCCCTTTGTCCCGTTGCAATTTTTTTTAATCCATAGTTGTGCACATGAGTGAAATAACAACAGTGATATACTCGCCTTCCCCGGGTCACACACCGCCTCTCCATATCTCCTCTGGACTTTGTTGATCTACTGCACAGATGACATTACATCTACAAAGCATACCACCATTGAAGACAATCAATAAGCTCAATTACTCATGCCATCTGCAGATGCAGAGCTGCTGAGCTCAAAGATTGGCTGCAGCAGTGATGTGCACTGTAGACTTAACGTCACCACTGCAGCCAATCTAGAAATATCGAAGCAGCAGCATAAAGGCATCGCTTGACCAAGGCAGGGTGTCATTATTTTTATTTTACATCTGTAAGCCAAAAAAAAAAATTTAAATGGACAACTGATTTTGACCAATAAAACACATATGTTTATACATTACCTGTACAATATTAATATTAGCCTTTGAAGCACACAAGATAATGTAACAAAATCTTTGTGAATTCTACAGACTATAAAATAACCATATCCAATGAATGCACAGTCTGTTTATATGTAAGAACAAACATCAGTTTTTCTAGTTAATTGTTTGCCAGTCATCATCTCCCTCCCAAGTTTCTTGGACCTTTAATTTCATCACAAGCAAACCACAAAGTTATTCTCAGTTCCAGATCAAATAAATACATAACTTGGCCAAGAAAACATTGCTTGTGATTACTCCTTCTTGCTGTGGGAAACTGAATATTTTGGAACTTAAAAATTCATTGCAACTATTATCTTCCTTAATCAAGGCAGATGACTCTTATCAAGCCCTACGCCTTCCTCATTTACCATCGAACTCTGTTTGAAAGGGTTTACAAATGATCTCACACGAAAACACATTGAAATATGTCTTTCCATTGCCAGCATAGCCCAAAGCACAATTCTGATGAATACTTCAATCGACGTAAATTATAATACTGAATAAATTTTTTCAATTCATTGTTACATATATAGTACACGGACACATGTGGGTATGTGTGGAGTTTGATTACAATGTGCGGTCCTCACTCATAGGCATGAATAATGGCTGTTGTTTCATACAATACAGGGTCACAGTTAGGCCCCATTCACACGTTCTGGTGATTCCGGTATTGGAAAAACCAGAACTGGTGAGAGCCGTGGTCCATATCCACATGCCACATGTGTGTACGTATGTGACATTCATGTGTCCGTGTGCTGTACATGTGACACGTATATAATGAAATGCAGCATAGAAATTAAAGAGTGTTATATATTACACATGTTCAAAGATAGAGATAGATACTAAGGACAACATCTGCAAGGAGTTTGTATGTTCTCCCCGTGTTTGCGTGGGTTTCCTTCAGGTACTCCCGTTTCCTCCCACATTCCAAAGACATATTGATAGGGAATTTAGATTGTGAGCCCCAACGGGGACAGCGATGATAATGTGTGCAAACTGTAAAGCGCTGCGGAATATGTTAGGCTAGTTTCACATTTGCGGTTGAATCCGCAGTGTATCTTCCGCAACCTCAAACGCACGATAAACCACGTGCAAACGCAGCGGTTTTTTGATGCATCAGCTTACGCATGCAGTAAAAAAATGCAGCGTTTGCATGCTTTTTTTATGCGTTTTGCATGCGTTTTAAATTTTTGTGCGCATGGTGGAAAATATACCAGGATGTCTCAAGAGACCTTTCGGGATTTGCTTGGTCGTGTCCAAGAAGCCATCCGGAGACAGGACACCCAGCTCCATAGAGTGATACCTGCAGAGGAACGTCTCCTGGTCACATTAAGGTACGTAATAATTCTAAACAAACGCCTGTCATAATTATTATTGTTCTGCCTTGTATTAATTTTTTACTCTTTTATCTGTTTAGCTTCTTAATTTTTTTCTTTCTCTGTTTGGCAGATTCCTGGCTACTGGATAGATTCCATCATTGCTCCATTTTCAGTACCGGCTAGGAATTTCCACCCTGTCTGGAATTGTTGCGGACTTTTAAGAACTCGGATATGGGCCGATGTTTGTATGGAAAAAACTTTAATTTACCCCTGCCACGACCTCTCCCCAACACTCAAGGTCCACCGATGCAATTTGTTATGGTTGGGGCTGAGGCCTTTCAGATGTGTGAAAACCTACTGAAGCCATATTCCAGTCGGGACTTGAACCACACTGAAAGGCTTTTTAACTACACACTGACCAGGGCTCGAAGAACTGTTGAGTGTACCTTTGGGATTCTTGTCTCAAAATGGCGTATTCTTGGACACCCATTAATCTAAAAATGGAGAAAGTCGATGAGGTTGTCAAAGCCTGGGTGGTTCTCTACAATTACATAATGGCTAAGGAGCGACTCAACATTGAACTGGATGAACCAGTTGAAAACCTATTGCCAGATTTCCAGCAAAACACAAAGTGTACGGCGCAGTGTGTAGTCGGCGCATGGTGTGTGTTGCCGGCGGTGAAATACACAAAGAACCAAACAGTATTTGGGGCAAAAAAAATTAACTGCAGTGGCTTGGGGTAGAGTGACGGAACTGGGGGTTGTTGAGCTGTGATGCCTGGCTGGCGAAAGACGATGCAGGGGTTGCAGGAGAAAGGGCGATTAAACTAGTGGGGTCAGGGAGTTCAGGGATGGTACTGGAGGCATGGGATGGGAGAGACAAACCTGACATCACAGACACATTGGGAGGTGAGGGAGTGTGATTGTCCCCGTTTTTTTCCGTTGTTGGGATCTGCACTGCTGTGTGGGGAGCCTCAGTGTGGTGTGTTCCTGTGGCTCGGTGATGGTGGCCAGCCTGTCATGGTCCAGGTGCTGCTGCATGCTGGTGGTGAAGGGCATGCCAGGGTCTGGGTGCTGCTGCAGCTGGAACCTGGTGATGGTGGCCGGCCTGTCAAGGTCCGGGTGCTGCTGCATGCTGGTGGTGGTGAAGGCCATGCCAGGGTCCGGGTGCTGCTGGGACCTGGTGATGGTGGCCGGCCTGTGAAGGTCTGGGTGATGCTGCTGCTGCATGCTGGTGGTGGTGGTGAAGGCCATGCCAGGGTCCGGGTGCTGCTGCTGCAGCTGGGACCTGGTGATGGTGGCCGGCCTGTCAAGGTCCGGGTGCTGCTGCATGCTGGTGGCAGTGGAGGATGTGCAAGCAGGAGCAGCACTTGGCGGGGTGGTGGTGGGCTGTCCAACAGCACTCGGCATGGTGGTGGCGCTGTAGTGGTGTCCGGCAGGGCTTGGAAAGGTGGTGGCCGTGCCGTGGTATGCAGCAGAGCTCGGCATTGAGGTCAAGCGTGCCAGTGTTGGCACAGGTGGAAATGCCACCACTGGCTGCTGAAAATACCAAGTCTGCTGCATAGCCTGCACGTAAGCAGCATTGCAGGCCTGCATGACATTCAGCTGGAGATCAGGAGTAAGGTGTTCCGACATGCCCTGTTCAATTTGATTTGAAAAAATGATGTGCTGGCCTCTGGAGGTCGGTTTTCACTTGGTCAAGGCTTCGGGTGACATCCTGGATAAGTGTGTTCATAAGGTTGAAGCCACTATCCAGTCTGTCTCCTATCGCCTTGAGTCCATCATGAAATATCGAGCTCAACTGCAAAAACTCGGGCATGAGTGACCTGTCTGAGGCCCTCAGGAAGAGACCAAAAAAAAGAGGCAGAGGACTGGGACAGGGGAACACCTGATGGACCAGCTTCCTGGTCTCCAGTCTGTGTTGCAGGCCCACTTGCTGCTGCGCTGGTGGATGGCTGGGACGGGTCGGTGGCTGTTCGATGAAGGACCGCTCCAGAACCAGGCTCAAGTGTGCTCCTCCATGTGCTGTGAAAAGAAAAACATTATTACCAAACATTTACAATAGTTAAAGCCCAACTCCTGTGGAATAGAAAAATACAGATTAGGCAATACAACACAATCCAATACACCACAAAAATACTTACGTTCTTTGGGCAAGGACCGGTCTAAAAAAATGCCAGCATGCGGTGATGTTTTTATTTTCTGATCCTTGCTCCAGAACCAATGGGAACCTGGCTCTCTTGACGAAGGTCCTTGTTGAAGCGATCCTTCATCGAACGTCAACGTGTTCTGACTTTGAGCACTGTTTAAAAAAAAAAAAAAAACTAGTTACACAATGCACTTTTGGCTGGGATCACACACTGTGTGTGATGAGAGAAATTCTCAGGCGTTTCTCGCATCACACACAGTTGTGTGATCCCAGCCAAGGTCACTGCTGCATCACACCGCATTGCCGGGGCGTCGTCCCATCCATCCATCATCACTTGGGCCACCTCATTCCATAGTTTCCAGATCGTCACGTTGTCCAAGTGCTGCGGAACCTGGGTTTCCCACAACGGGACTCTCTCATGGACCAGGGATATGAGGATGTCCTTGTCAACAAGGTCTTCATCCCATTCTGGAAACTAGAAAAGAAAGAAATGCATTCATGTTGGAGAGATTAAAAAAGGAAAAGAAAGAAAACAACAGAGACAGAAAACAGGCAAGAATAATTAAAGTCAAGGGTAAAAAAAGGAGTCAAGACCAAAAAGGTAAAGAAATAAGCAAAGTGAAGAAATGAACAGGCAAGAATAATACATTCAGGATACAACAAACAGAGTACAATCAGTCAGGTATACTTACACGCCGCCTTGCCACACGAACTTGTCCATGCTGCTCCTGCTTGGCCTCTGCTGCAATTGAAGAACTGTTCTGAAAAAGAAAAAAAAAATTGGAACATGTGTATATGTGACAGAGAATACTTACCAATCTGAAGAGGTGAGTACTCAATTCACTTTCCTGTCCACCATGTTCAGGGCCAGGATGCTCCTCTGAAGAAGAAGACAACATTCTGATGAATGCTGCAAGAAAAAAGAGACAGAAATTATTACTACATATAAAGAGAGAAAAAAGAAAAGACAGACATTGGCTTTTATACTCACATTGTCTAAAGTGGAGATTCTTCACAGGTTCAGAGCTTCTTCTTTTCTTGTTGTTAGTCTGCAGAGTTTTGGACTGCAAATGCCCACTCCCTCTTTTTATCTGTGTGTGGGGGGTGGCTAATTAGTGTCTAGACAGGTTTACTCTGGAAAAACACGTGTTCACAAACACAAACAAACGCGTGTGCTTGCAAATGCATGCGTTCTCATAGACTGAAATGCATTGTTTTGACGCATTCCTTTCGCAAACAACCGCATACATTTCTAGGCAGCAAATTGACGCCTCCAAAATTGCAACATGTTGCATTTACCGCGCCAAGCCGTAGACAACGAAACGACGCATGCGTCGTCAAACGCGGCAAAAAGCATCCAATCGCATGTACCTGGGTCCCCAATGCTAAAGATAGGAAAACACAACACATGCAGAAATATGCGGCATCAATGCTGCGGACACAACAAATGTGAAATCGGCCTTATCGCTATGTAAAAATAAAGATTATTATTATTATAGATAGCGATGAGGAACATGATGGCGTGAGGTTAACTAATATCCATAAAAGTTTCCAGCCTATTAATATCAGCTCACAGTTGTTTGCATAGCCTTTACTGGACCCCCCAAAAAATGACATGGGGGTCCCCCTTATTTTTAATGATCATCAAAGGCTAAACAGACAGCTGCGGGCTGATATTAATAGGCTGGGAAGGGGACATGGATATTTGCCCCCTCCCAGACTAATAACACCAGCCCTTTGCCGCCAGAAATGGCGCTTAGCCTTGACTCTTTCTGCTTGCCCTCGTGTGTTAGCAAGCAGGGTAATAGTTTTGGGGTTGATGTCAGCTTTGTAACGTCAGCTAGCATCGAGCCCAGGAATGAGTAATGGAGAGGCATCTAACCCCGTAGTCAAAAGTAATAAACACACACAGAGAAAAGTCCTTTACTTGTAAAAATCACTCCTGCCCCTTTTTTACTCATTTATTACCAATCAAACAAAAAAATCCAATGTGGTCCACTGTAAAATCTATCCCAGGTCTACGACAATGCCCGACTCAACGTCATTTTTTTGGGCCCCCCCTTTTTAATAACCAATAAAAGCTGACAGCTGTGACCTGTTATTAATAGGCTGGGAATCTTTATGGATATTGGCCCCTTCCCAGAATAATATCCCCCAGCTATCAGCTTTCCCTCAGCTGGATATTAGAAATAAGAAGGTCACCATGTTGTTTTTTTAATTTTTCATGCGCGTCAGTTGCTGACTACAACGCTCATCAGCGTCGCCTGTTTTCGCTGATTGCTGGTTCTCCTCCTATCTCTCTGACCGATCCTTCACTGTATGTTTTGCTGGTTCCTCCTCCTCTCACCTTCCCCTTACGGTTGGGGTTCCTCAAGGATCAGTCCTAGGCCCCCTCCTCTTCTCTTTGTATACTGCCCCTATTGGACAAACAATCAGTAGATTTGGTTTCCAGTACCATCTCTATGCTGACGACACCCAATTATACACTTCTGCTCCTGATATCACACCGACCTTTTTAGAAAACACCAGTGATTGTCTTACCGCTGTCTCTAACATCATGTCCTCCCTCTACCTGAAACTAAACCTGTCAAAAACTGAACTCCTCGTGTTCTCTCCCTCTACTAACCTACCTTTGCCTGACATTGCCATCTCCGTGTGCGGTTCCACCATTACTCCAAAGCAACATGCCCGCTGCCTTGCCTTTCATTCACCCCCTACATCCGATCACTGGCTCGCTCTTCTTACCTGCATCTCAAAAACATTTCTAGAATTCGCCCTTTTCTTACTTTCGACTCTGCAAAAACTCTGACTGTTTCACTTATTCATTCTCGTCTGGACTATTGTAACTCTCTATTAATTGGCCTCCCTCTTGCAAAACTCTCCCCGCTCCAATCTGTCCTGAATGCTGCAGCCAGGATCATATTCCTCACCAACCGTTACACCGATGCCTCTACCCTGTGCCAGTCATTACACTGGCTACCCATCCACTCCAGAATCCAGTACAAAACTACTACCCTCATCCACAAAGCACTCCATGGCTCAGCACCACCCTACATCTCCTCCCTGGTATCAGTCTACCACCCTACCCGTGCCCTCCGCTCCGCTAATGACCTCAGGTTAGCATCCTCAATAATCAGAACCTCCCACTCCCGTCTCCAAGACTTTACACGTGCTGCGCCGATTCTTTGGAATGCACTACCTAGGCTAATACGATTAATCCTCAATCCCCACAGTTTTAAACGTGCCCTAAAAACTCATTTGTTCAGACTGGCCTACCGCCTCAATGCATTAACCTAACGATCCCTGTGTGGCCTATTTATAATAAAAAAAAAAAAAAAAAAAGGTTCCTCGCATCATGTTCTCATACACTTTATGCAGTATTAGCCCTCTGTGTCTGTACTGCTACATACTTAGGCAGTGAACTGGTTCATGCAGCTTTACATGAACACCTGAGCCTTACACTATGGCTGGTCCGAATAACTAAAGCAATTGTTACCATCCACCTCTCGTGTCTCCCCTTTTCCCCATAGTTTGTAAGCTTGCGAGCAGGGCCCTCACTCCTCCTGGTATCTGTTTTGAACTGTATTTCTGTTATGCTGTAATGTCTATTGTCTGTACAAGTCCCCTCTATAATTTGTAAAGCGCTGCGGAATATGTTGGCGCTATATAAATAAAAATTATTATTATTATTATTATTATATTGCAGGGAGACCAGGCAAGTATGATGGTTGTAGTCAGCACCTGCCATCTGTAAATAGCGTGCATGAAATAAATTAAAAACGACGTGGAAAAAAGACCTGAAATCATTTTGAGTGGAAAAAGAAAAATAGATAACTAAAATAATGTGGTTGCCTAAATATGCGTACCCTTGAACTCATATTTTATTGATGTACCCTTTGATTTTTAACAGTATTCAGTCTTTTTGGTAGGAGTATATTAGTAGGTACATTTAGAATTGGCAATCTTTGCCCATTCGTCCTTGCAGAAGTGCTCTAAATGTCAGATTGTTGAGGGTATCCCCTGTGTGCAGTTTTCTTCAGGTCAACCCGCAGATTATCAATTGCATTCGGGTATGGGCTCTGGCTGGCCCAATACAAAACTTTGATCTGATCTTCTTCTGGCAAATCCATTCTTTTGTTGATATATGTTGATAATTGTGTTGAAAGGTGAAATTCCTCTCCAACTTCAGCTTTTTAATATGTAGTAGGTGTAATATTATTAGCAAATACCTTCAATTAGAAATGTAGTATAGTTCTTCAGATTTGCTATGTCACTTACCTCATGTAGTGCATTGCAGTAGCTTCCATGGTTATCACCACTCATATAGTGACATTTAGTTAGACATCTCTTAGTGGTTATAACCATGTACAGGCGAATAAGAAAAACTGTATATTATGTAGCGTTTCCCTTAATTCGGGTCTTGGGGGACACTCGCTTTGCACAGGAATAACGCATACAGGCATGATTTCTCACACAAATTAAGTCCGTTCCAGTTTATAATAGCATCATAAACCGCACCGTAAGCCAGGTTACACACAGTCTGTTACTTTAACACGTGTTACAAAACATTCGGTAGTCACGTCTTTCCTCTCCATTACAGTTCATTACATGCATCAGCGGAACATATTAAACCCCGACAGTCTGTTCCAATGGCAGATACGTCTCTGCCGTATATCACAGGTTTTTCCCATACCAGGAGCTACCTCTCAGGAGCTTCGGCTCCACACACTGACTCTTGCCAGTGTTGGTTCACAGGGAAACTGCCTCACTGGGATCACCGTCCTTGTGCCCAGGGCCCTCGGATAGTCCAGACCCACAGTAGGACCGGTAGCTTCCCCAACACAGAAACCGTCTCAGGCTCTGTAGATGCAGCCTTTCCATGCGCTTCCAGGAAGTCAAATCACAGGCACTTCCAACACACAGGCCATCAGTCCATGATCTTACCAAGTGCTTACAGGACTCCAGTCCATCCGCGGACAATCCAACACTCTGACCATTCCAGGACTTACACTCTTACCAGGTGCTTGCAGGACTCCAGCCCATCCCAGGACAATCCAACACCCTCGAGCATTCAGTCCATAGCCTCAGCAGTGCTTCCGGGACTCCAGCCCACTTCAGGACAATCCAACACTCTGACCCGTCCACTAGATCCAAGGTCTCAGGTGCCTGCGGACTTCCCCAATGCCAGGAGACTCCAACACCCTCGTCCAGGACCTTGCACATGGAACAAACAGATCCATACACCGGAACCATGTGACCCACACCCTGGTCACATTATCTACCTGTAACCACACCCCTGGGTGGGAGTGTGGGTGTGTGTGGCTAGTTTGACCCTCCCATCTCTCATAACTAGCCCTGCAAGTCTTCCATTAGCATTACACAATTACTTGTGGGACTACAGGTCCCAGAACACCAACAAACTTCAGACTGACAGCGCAGAGTGTCTGTCTTCCTCTGCAACACACACACCGGCCATTTACACTCCTGCCGGACTTTGTCTCATCACATTTATGCCTCCAAGCACATCTTGAAGCGCACACACAGCGCTCCCTGGCTGTAATGTGGGTCACTGCACCACAATTATTATAATCATCACATCTACAGGGTGGGCCATGTATATGAATACACCTAAATAAAATGAGAATGGTTGGCGATATCAACTTCCTGTTTGTGGCACATTAGTATATGGGAGTGGGAAAACTTTTCAAGATGGGTGGTGACCATGGTGGCCATTTTGAAGATGGCCATTTTGGATCCAACTTTATTTTTCCAATGGGAAGAGGGTCATGTGACACATCAAACTTATTGAAAATTTCACAAGACAAACAATGCTGTACTTGGTTTTAACGTAACTTTTTTCTTTCATGAGTTATTTACAAGTTTCTCTTTGTTTACAGCCGTCGCAGAGGTTAACACGTGAGGAGCAGATAGAAATTGTGTTGATGTCTGGTGAACACAGTACCCGGGTCATTGCAGCAGATTTCAATGCAAGACACCCGACGCAAGAAAACTGTCACCATTCCCATTTCATATAGGTGTATCTATATAAATGGCCCACCCAAAAAAGTTTGCCTCATCACTGAACATAATGTTCTATGTAAACTCAGGGTCCTATTCCAATGTTTGTTTTGCCCATTCTGCAAATTCATCGTGCCGATCTGGGTCATCCTCGCTGAGATGCTGCAGCAGCTGGATTTTGTAAGGGTGCCATTTATGAGTAGCTAATATCCGCTGAAGGGATGTTCGACTGATGCCAGATCGGCGCACTGAACCCCCGGTGGAAGATTCCCTATAATGAGGCAGATGGAGGCACTGTGGACGCCATAGGACCTGTGATCTGTCGGTATCCGTCTTTTAGTATTGCATAAAAGTGCTGTCGGACACAGTTTTGTGCACTTCTGAAAAAGACAACGCTAAACAGAGGCCAGATGGAGTCCAGAGTAACTCTGCTGCCTCATTATAGTGAATGGATACCTCCGGGGTTTCATCTGAATCACGTCACTCAGAGATTTAGATGGAAAACCCTGATGTAAGTGCTCAGAGTAGAGCACCAGATAAATGTGATCATAAATGTTATGTAAAATGCTCCCAATAAAAGCTTAACCTCAATCCACAAAAAAATCAAGTCCTCACTTAAATCTCTTATCTGTCAAGGGAAGTATAGGGGGCTTCCACATTACTGTTAGCACAAAGGATCTGGAAAAGTGAAATGGTTTTTCACCCCCAAAAGAAATTGAGCAAATTCTCCGCTCCCAAGTCCAAATGCCCCCCTCCCTTCTGAGCCCCAGTGTGCATAAACCACATTTAGCACCCACATGTTTGGCATTTCTCTAGTGATGAGCGCCCACCTATTTTACAAGTGCCTGTCTCCAGAAACATGAGCTGGGTATAATGTACTGGCCACTACAGCGTACTGGTCACTACAACTGCAGTTTGTAATTTTCACTCAGCAACATTCACTGTTGCTTGTTTCTGGAAAACACCCATGGAGTCAAAATCATCACTACATCTGTAAATACCGGTAAATATATAGAATTTCCAAAATGGGGTCACTTTGAGGGAGGATTCTGCTTTTCTAGCACTTAGGGGCTCTTTATATGGGATCCACAAACTATTCTAGGAAAATCTGCGCTTCAGGAGGCAAATAGTGCTCCTTCCCTCCCAAGTCTCTCGATATGGCAAAATAGTATTGTACAGCCACATATGAGGTATTTCTGTATTCAGCAGAAATTGTTTCATTTTTACCCATGAAAATGTAAAACTTAGGGCTAACACACAATGTTGGTGGAAAAAATGTAAATTATTTTTTCTTCACTACCCAATGGTATAAAAGTCTGTGACATACCTGTGGTGTAAATATAACAACTGCACCCCTAGATGAATTCATTGAGAGGTTTAGTTTGTAAAATGTGGTCACTTATGGGAGGTTTTCTGTTAAAGCATCTCAGGGGCTCTGCCACTGTAACATGGCACCCTCAATCAAGTTCAGCAAAATCTGCACTGTAGTATGGAGCTACTTCCCTTCTGAGCTTTGCACTGTGCCTCAAAAGTAGTTTTCAACCACATTTGGGGTATCGGTGAACCCAGGAGAAATTGCACAACAAATTTTGGAGTCTATTTTCTCCTGTTACCCTTGTGAAAATACAAAATTTGTAGCTAAAAAAGATTTTTTATTTATTTTCATGGCTCAACATTATAAATTCTGTGAAGCATCTGGGGGTTCAAGGTGCTGAATACACATCTAGATAAGATCCCTAAGGGGTCTAGTTTCTAAAATGGTGTCACTTGTTGGGGGTTTCCGCTGTTTAGGCACATTAGGGACTCTCGAAACACGACATGTCATCCGCTAATTATTCCAGCAAATTTTACATTCAAAAAGTCAAATGGCGCTCCTTTCCTTCCAAGCCCTGCTGTGCACCCAAACAGTAGTTTTCCATCACATATTGGGTATCTGTGTACTCAGTAGAAATTGCACAACAAATTGTATGGAGCAATTTCTCCTGTTACTCTTATGAAAATGCAAAATTTGGAGCTAAAATAGATTTATATGGGAAAAATGTGATTTTTATTTTTTTTATTTTCACAGCTCTACGTTATAAACTTCTGTGAAGCACCTGTGGGTTCAAGGTGTTCAATAGACATCTAGATAAGTTCCCTGAGGGATCTAGTTTCCAAAATGGGTTCACTTGTGGGAGGTTTCCACTGTTTAGTTACATCAGAGGGCTTTCCAAACATGACATGGCGTTCACTAATTTTGCCAACAAATTTTACATTCAAAAAGTGAAATGGCACTCCTTCCTGTCAGAGACCTACCGTGTGCCCAAACAGTGGTATTCCCCCACTTATCTGCATGCTCTATAGAAATTGCACAACAAATTTTGTGGTCCATTTTCTCCTTTTACCCTTGTGAAAGGTCTAAAGGAAAATTCCTGTGAAGCACCTGAAGGGTTAATAAACTTCTTGAATGTGGTTTCGAGTAACTTAAGGGGTGCAGTTTTTAGAATGGTGTCACTTTTGGGTACTTTGTCATATAAGCCCTTCAAAGTCACTTCAAATGTGAGGTGGTCCCTAAAAAAATGGTTTTGCAAATTTTGTTGGAAAAATGAGAAATTGCTGGTCAACTTTTAACCCTTATAACTTCCTAACAAAAAAAAGTTTCAAAAATTATGCTGATGTAATGTAGACATGTGGGAAATGCTATTGACTAATTATTTTGTGTGATATGACTCTGATTTAACCCCTTAACCCCGGAGCTTTTTTCGGTTTTGCATTTTTGTTTATCGCTCCCCTCCTTCCCAGAGCCATAACTTTTTTATTTTTCCATCAATATGGCCGTGTGAGGGCTAATTTTTTGCGGGATGAGTTGTACATTTGAACACCATTGGTTTTACCATGTCCTGTACTAAACAACGGGAAAAAAATTCCAAGTGGGCTGAAATTGCAAAAAAAGTGTATCCCCACACTTGTTTTTTGTTTTATTTTCTTGTTAAGTTTACTAAATTCTAAAACTAACCTGCCATTATGATTCTCCAGGTCATTTTGAGTTCATAGACACCTAATATGTGTTTTTATTATCTAGGTGGTAAAAAAAAAAATTCCAACGTTTGCTGAAAAAAAAAAATATTCAGACCCGTAGCGTCTCCATTTTTCGTCAACTGGGGTTGGGGGGGGAGGGCTTATTTTTTTCGTGCCGAGCTGATGTTTTTAATGATACCATTTCAGTGCAGATACATTCTTTTGATCTCCTGTTATTGCATTTTAATGCAATGTTGCGGCGACCAAAAAAATGTAATTCTGGTGTTTTTAATTTTTTTCTCGCTACGCTGTTTAGCGATCAGGTTAATTCTTTTTTTTTATTGATAGATCTGGCGTTTCTGAACTCAGCGATACCAAATATCTGTAGGTTTGATTTTTTTCTATTGTTTTACTTTGAGTGGGGCGAAAGGGGGGGGGGGGATTTGAACTTTTATATTTATTTTATTTTTTTCATATTTAAAAAAAAAAAATGTCTACTTTTGCCATGCTTCAGTAGTCTCCATGGGAGGCTTGAAGCTCTCATAGCCTGATCAGCTCTGCTATATAGGGGTGATGCTCAGATCGCCCCTATGTAGCTGAATTACTGCATTGCTATGAGCGCCGACAACAGGGTGGCCCTCACCGCAATCTGGCATCAACAACCGTAGAGGTCTCAAGTTGTCATGCCGATGCACCGCTGACCCCCGATCACGTGACGGGGGTCAGCGGTGCGCGCATTTCCAGTCGGATGGCTGGAAGCGCTTGTTAAATGCCACTGTTAGAGTTTGACAGCGGCATTTAACTAGTTAATGGGCGCGGGCGGAATTGCAACATGTTAGGCCTCTCTCAGCAATGCCTGCATTTATGGGTTAGTAGGAACCTATGTAAGGGAGAGGCACAGCAGAGATGGCTGATTGATCAGTCGAAGCATTATTTGTCTGACAGCCATCTAATGTGTATAGGGGACTCAAAACTTTTCATATTCTGCTACAAGACTATGTGCATTGCAGAATGCATAAGTATTAGCACTGTATACATTTAGGCTGTTTTTCCTGTGTTGCAGGGTGCAATGTCTGTGGACTCCATTACAGATCTTGATGACAATCAGTCTCGACTCCTAGAGGCACTACAGCTGTCTTTGCCAGCCGAAGCACAAAGCAAGAAAGAAAAGGAAAGGGATAAAAAGCTCAGTCTGAACCCAATCTACAGACAAGTTCCCAGGCTTGTGGACAGCTGCTGTCTACATTTAGAAAAGAATGGTAAGTGTTAGGCTGATGTTTCCAGGGGTTACTCGCAGACTAATGGTACAGTAGTAAAATACAGTCTATAGTGAATGAGTATGCAGAAAAAGCTGGCTCCTACTTACAGGGCCTTTTAGTCCAGTATATACAGTATATGTAATTTGTTAATACTTCGCTGTTTTTAGCATGAGCAGCTGATTGTTGCAGATTCGTTATGCTTGGGCTATCATGGGACGCAGCTAACTATAAACAGCTTGCTTTCTTACACCACAAGCGTTCTTCCATTACATTACTAAGCATGAGTTTAGGAAGTAATCCCAATGTAATCAAAAACTTTTCATTGTAGAACTTTAAACATTACTTAGTAAAGTAAACCTTTTTTTTAGTATAAATTTTAATCTTGCTTCAGTATGGTTTTATTGGTGCTAGATTATCAAATATTTGGTGATTATTGTATGGTTATAAAAAGGCCGATGTCATGAGCCTGACATTCAAACTACAGACCGCAATGTCTAATCTGACTGCGGGTCTCCTGCCCATAACTCGGCAGCCTCATTTGTGCCTAAAGGAGACCCATGGCCGGTCCATGAACACATGCTAAAGAATACTAACGCAAAATCTGTAACTTGTCAATCTTTAGTTGTTGTTCCATCTTCTTTGAAATTCTACTTCTATATAGTGACAAAGTTTTGCAATCGAATAATGAAATTGCCATGATCATTTTTTTTGTTTTAGATGCTTCCTTAGTAGTGATGAGCGACTATACTCGGTGCACGGGTTTTCCCAAGCACGCTCGGGTGGTCTCCGAGTATTTGTTAGTGCTCGGAGATTTAGTTTTCATCACCACAGCTGAATGATTTACAGCTGATAGACAGCTTGAATACATGTGGGGATTCCCTGGCAACCAGGCAACCCCCACATGTACTCAGGCTGGCTAGTAGCTGTAAATCATGCAGCTGAGTCAACAAAAACAAAATCTCCGAACAGTTACAAATACTCGGAGACCACCTGAGCATGCTCGGGAAAACCCGAGCAACGAGTATACTCGCTCATCACTATTCCTTAGCTATGGAAGGGTCTCAGCAGTAGACATACGAGGACATTTATCATTTTCTTTTTTTATTCTTCCACCATTTTTAAAGTGGGCCTCTAGAGAGAGAAAAAATGTAGTTCAATCTTTATTCTGACTAAACTCTGCCAGTTTTTATATGTAACTTCATGTGATTTTACTATTTTTTACCGTGACCTTACATCATAGGACTGTTGCCTCTGAGTGCTCCACTACCCTTCTGAGGTGCCATATCAGAAATAAGTGACTTGTGTGCTTATTATTCAAGCCAGCCCCCTGACCACGACTTATCACAGTTGGTCAAGGAACTGGCTAGCATTAGCAGCAAGACCACAGGCCAGCCCCTAATTTCTGCCGTAATGAGGGGGAGTAATGAGGTCACAACAAGAAGTAGTAAAAATCACATGAAGTTACATATAAAAATAGACAGAGGGGTTTGTGCCTTTTTAGTTTTAGCCAGAATGTAGATTGAAATGCATTTCTCTCTCTCTGGAAATCCACGACAGGATGCAATAAATACAGGCTTTCTAAACGACTATTATTGGGATATTTCCGTATGGAACTTTGTAACACTACATTTTCTATCCTAGTGTGTTTTTACCTTAAACAGTAGACATTTTTTTGCTTTTGTGTTCAAATTTTAAAATCCTGAGAAGAAATTTAACAGAATTAAAAATATACTTACAGAATTCTCTCTCTTAGGTTTACAGACTGTTGGGATCTTTAGAGTTGGAAGTTCCAAAAAAAGAGTACGGCAGGTAAGCTATTATCGTGTACATCACTTTTATTACAACTCATCAATAACACAAAACATTTTTTTAAACTTTACATTTGGTTTAATCAGATGAGAACATTTTCTTTTTTTTTATTTGAGATCATCAATTTTATTATCAGTAAAAATGCATTAAAGGTATTTTCAGGCTTTTACATAGGACTTCAATATGTTCTTGGTAGTACAGTGATCTGCTACTGACTGCTGCTGACTTGCACATCACATTGAAAGAGAAAACCGGTTATGGACACACATTTCTACCCCCAATATGCTAAGTATATTCCTATTTAGAGATGAGTGAATTGTTTCATTGCAATCAAATTTGAGTTGAATTTGATGAGATTTTTTTTACAAGAAATGCTAGAAAAATGCCAGCCATATTCTAATCATTTGCAAAAGACTGTATCAGCTACATGATGCTGACATGACCTTAGGTCCGACCATTCCACTTAGGCGTCCCAATAATGCCGTGCAGTAATCACATCACACTGAATAGCAAAGCCAATCATGAGGGCTATTATAGCCGGAATAAAAGCTTAATCAGGGAATGCAGCAGTCATTTTAGGGTGATTTAAAATAGTGAGAGGACATTACAGAACATAGCTCAGTAATAGAGATGGGACCGGAAAACCCTAAAACAATGGACAAATACTCCCGCCAGTCAGGTATTACACAACATCATTGAAGATGATAAGTATAGTAGTCTGTGAATAATGCAGAAATTGAATTAATAGGGAGATAGAAGAGTTGCCTTGCTGCAGTGCAAGAGCCAGTTTGATTGATCAGTGATGTGGTGCAGCAGGTATCTGTCCTATTGCTTTTGAATTACAATTACACATTTTTTTCCATTTTTCATACTCTTGAAAGCAGCAACAAGATAGCACAATTTTTTTTATAGAACATAAATGTGAAATTAGTATTAGTCAGTGTGTTTGCTTGTCACAAACCACTATACTAAGTTTTTGTATTTGTGTAATCTTTGGTGTGAATGGGGAAATAATTATTTAGCTAAAAATACAAAATAAAATTCAACAAAATCCAGACCTAAAACCATTTCTGCATTCTACTTCGCAAAGTGTGAGTGCCACAAACCGTTTTCTGTTTTACCAGACAAATTTTACATATGTCGACCAATTTTACACCACTACAGAACCCTGTTGGAAGTGCTATCTTTTGGTTCCGCACCTATCTGACAGTTCTCATGACATCATTTTTAGGAATGGGGTTGGATTTTGTGTAATAAATAAATAAATAAATAATTGGGGTTGAATAGATTGACAAAATTTAATTGTAGTGTTTCATAAAAATTTATGGAAAAAGTGGCAGTGGCAATAGATGTGGTAGCATAAAAAAACTCATACCATGGGTAAGAACGTGGGAGCCACTACCAGCAGTAGAAGCTTCACCAACACTACTGGCATCAGCCGTCTGGGCAGTACAAACCGTAAGCCTCAATTACCTCCAGAAAGTGGAGGGCATTAGAAGGGATATTTGGGACTTTAAAAAAAACAAAAATGTATCTAAGCGCTAACAAGCAGGTAATTGCAACTTACCTGCCTGTTGTGTCCGGCACCGTTCTTCCCCAGCACAGAGCGGTCACAGACCACTCCTGCTGGGGATTCAGAAGCCTCTGCTGACGTTACGTATACAGAGCGAGGCTTCTTTTCTACACCGCTCTGGCAACAGGGCGGGACTTCCGACATCATTCTGACTGACAGCTGGATTTTAAATCTCCCCCACCACTCTTTCCCCCAATTAAAAATAGTGATGTTAAAAAAAAAAAAAAAGCCCATGTGACATGACCATGTTCATAAGTCAGCTGTATCAAAATATAAAATTAACTCAACCGCAAAGAGAAAATAAAATAAAGTAAATGCCAAAATGTATATATTTTTGGTTGCAGCAATGCTGCAAAAAATCTTGTAAAAATGTAGTAAGTAACCCAAATTAATAGCAATAAACAAAATGGCTTGACCCGCAAAAAACAAACCCTCAGGGACATCCATAGAATGAACAACGAAAACTTTACAGGTATTGGAATATGGCAAAACAATTAAAAAATGTTCAGTTTTTTTCACTACTAAAATAATAAGAGAATGGATAAGTTTGGTATTGCTATGCTCATACTGACCTGGACAATCATGATGCCAGGTCATTGGTACCAAACAATTTGTCAATAAAGCTATTCTAAACAAAAAAAAAACAATATCAGAATCGTGGGTTGTTTTTTTTGCAATTTCATCGCACTAGGAATTTTTTTTCCTGTAAAATTAATGGAAATCGCTCAAACTTACAGCTTGACTTGCCAAAAACAAGCCCTCATATGTCTATGCGAATAGAAGAATAACAAAGTTATGGCTTTTGGAAGAAGGAAATTGGCCAAGATGGGAAGGGGTTAAAAAGAAAAAAGATGGCCTTTTCCTAGTGCAAGTTGATCATATTTGCACTTTTTCTTCTGCAGTCTACATCATGGTAGATCCCCGAGCACTGATCTGCTGTAGTTTGTCTCTCTGTGCTTGGATAATAGCAAGCTGTAGTGTGCTTGGTTAGTTACTTGACATAATGAGATTTTCTTCTGCTTTTTAGCTCCGTGAAGAGTTTGACCGTGGTGTCGATGTAGTTCTAGAAGAAGAACACAGTGTTCATGATGTTGCTGCCTTGTTAAAGGAATTTCTCAGAGATATGCCTGATCCACTTCTGAGCCGAGAGCTTTATACGCCTTTTATACATACCATAAGTACGATTTTATATGTTCCTTCTTACTATTAAAATAAAGCGCTATTTACGTCCGCGCTTATCACTAGAGCCCCTTTGTTTTAGAAAAATATCACTGCATAAATTGCTATTTTTCCAACTAAATTGAGAAATATGTCTTTGTTTCAGATGTAAACTGAGCTTAATACATTTTATATCTCTTTACATACTGTGTATATGTTGTACAACGCCACAACCTGAGAACCGAGCCTCACCGGCAAGAAGAGACAGATGATAAAAATATGTTAAAATGTTTCATTTTATTTGAAAAAATATATAAAAAGATGTTCAATAAAAAAACAGGGAAAACCTCAGCTTTCACGCAAGATATGGAACGAAATCCCTAGCGAAACAATATGTAGGGCACAGGTTATTCTTCTGATATCTAATGCTGCAATTTAGATACTCTGAATCAAATGTAATAAAATGTAATAAGATTGTAAAGTGCTGTGCAGATCCTTATCATAGCCAGGTATTGCTGTCTAAATATAGAGTGTTGCAATGAACACATGAGGAGCAAAATCTATGTGGATTTTAAATAAATGCAAATCCGCTTGGTGCAAAGTGCCGAGTGCAGTCATAGATTTTACATGTAAGTCATTGACAATTGAGTTGCAGCAAAGAAAGGATCTTGTGAACTTACAGTTTAATCATGGGATCATAGCCACTTGTGTGTAGCAATCCGACGCCGCCGTTTCACCAGTGCTTCCTCCAAGGGACTTCTCATGTTTTCACTGCAACACTCAATATTTAGACCGCAATAACTGGATATGATAAGGATCTGCACTGCACTTTACCATTTGCTACATATTATTACATTTGATTGAGCATCTAAATTGCAGCATTAGATATTAGAAGAAAAACCTCTGTCCTACACATTGTTTCGCTAGGGATTCATCCCATATCTTGTGTGATAGCTCAGGTTTTGACATATTCTTAGCATCTATCTCTTCTCGCCTGTGAGGCTCGGTTCTTAGTGTATGGTGTCGTATATATTTTGAAGTGGTGTGTCCCAATGGTATACAAGGACAAATGTGTTCATTTATGTTTGTATTGTGTGTGTGTGTGTATATATATATATATATATATATATATATATATATATATATATATATATATATATATATTTTACACACACACACACACCAAAAGTCTGTATTTTCATGACTATGAAAATTGTACACTCACACTGGAGGCATCAAAACTATGAATTAACACATGTGGAATTATATACTTAGCAAGAGTGTGAAACAACTGAAATTATGTCTTATATTCTAGGTTCCTCAAAGTAGCCACCTTTTGCTTTGATGACTGCTTTGCATTCTCTTGGCATTCTCTTGATGAGCTTCAAGAGGTAGTCACTGGGAATGGTCTTCCAACAATCTTGAAGGAGTTCCCAGAGATGCTTTACACTTGTTGGCCCTTTTGCCTTCACTCTGCGGTCCAGCTCACCCCAAACCATCTTGATTGGGTTCAGGTCTGGTGACTGTGGAGGCCTGGCGTAGCACCCCATCACTCTCCTTCTTGGTCAAATAGCCCTTGCACAGCCTGGAGGTGTGTTTGGGGTCATTGTCCTGTTGAAAAATAAATGATGGTCCAACTAAATGCAAACCGAATGGAATAGCATGCTGCTACAAGATGCTGTGGTAGCCATGCTGGTTCAGTATGCCTTCAGCTTTGAATAAATCCCCAACAATGTCACCAGCAAAGCACCCCAACACCATCCCACCTCCTCCTCCATGCTTCACGGTGGGAACCGGGCATGTAGAGTCCATCCGTTCACCTTTTCTGTGTCGCACAAACACACGGTGGTTGGAACCAAAAATCTCAAATTTGGACTCATCAGACCAAAGCACAGATTTCCACTGGTCTAATGTCCATTCCTTGTGTTCTTTAGCCCAAACAAGTCTCTTCTGCTTGTTGCCTGTCCTTAGCAGTGGGTTCCTAGCAGCTATTTTACCATGAAGGCCTGCTGCACAAAGTCTCCTCTTAACAGTTGTTATAATCACTAAGCAGATGTCCTGAAAAGTGGTAGGGAAGGACCAAAGAACTCACAATAACATAGTAACAACAATAGGTGGATAAACCATACCACAACTGAGTATAATCCTAAATATAATTTTTTATTACATAAAATAAGAATAAATAACAAACATAGTAAAATGAGAACAACTGGAAACCAATACCAGGACACAAAAGTGACCGGCACATAAAGCCAAAAAATAAAACTAAGTAGAAATTCAATGCCACATAAAAGTGCTTAGTGGAATATAATTAGACACAAATGTCAATATAAAGGTATTGCAGCTTCAATAATCATATACTTTAAGAACAATGCATAGTGCCTAAGACATCCACTGTACTATAAATATTCATGTTTTCACAATTTTAAGAAGTCATATCATTCAATAAAGTACATAGTGTCTATGATATGAAGGGCTTTAGTAAACCCTGAAGGTGCAAAATAAGACTGAACACCGAGGCATGTTATACTTACAAGGTAATAACAAGGCTGAGTGCCGGTAACAAGTTGGTCCCTGCCGCCCCAACAGCTGTTGTAGAGATGTGTCTGCTGCTAGAACAGTGTGTCATTGACCTGGTCTTTAATCTGAACTGCTGTTAATCTGCGATTTCTGAGGCTGGTGACTCAGATAAACTTAACCTCAGAAGCAGAGGTGACTCTTGGTCTTCATTTCCTTTGGCGGTCCTCATGTGAGCCAGTAGCGCTTGATGGTTTTTGCAACTGCACTTGGGGACACTTTCAAAGTTTTCCCAATTTTTCAGACTGACTGACCTTAATTTCTTTAAGTAATGATGGCCACTCGTTTTTCTTTACTTAGCTGCTTTTTTCTTTCCATAATACAAATTCTAACAGTCTATTCAGTAGGACTATCTGCTGTGTATCCACTTCTGCACAACACAACCAACCCCATTTATATAGCAAGAAATCCCACTTATTAAACCTGACAGGGCACACCTCTGAAGTGAAAACCATTCCCGGTGTCTACCTCTTGAAGCTCATCAAGAGAATGCCAAGAGTGTACAAAGCAGTCATCAAAGCAAAAGGTGGCTACTTTGAAGAACCTAGAATATAAGACATAACTTCAGTTTTTTCACACTTTTTTGTTAAGTATATAATTCCACATGTGTTAATTCATAGTCTTGATGCCTTCAGTGTGAATGTACAATTTTCATAGTCATGAAAATACAGAAAAATCTTTAAATGAGAAGGTGTGTCCAAACTCTGGTCTGATATATATATATATATATATATATATATATATATATATATATATATATATATATATATACATATACAGTTAGGGCCAGAAATATTTGGACAGTGACACAAGTTTTGTTATTTTAGCTGTTTACAAAAACATGTTCAGAAATACAATTATATATATATATATATATAATATGGGCTGAAAGTGCACACTCCCAGCTGCAATATGATAGTTTCCACATCCAAATCGGAGAAAGGGTTTAGGAATCATAGCTCTGTAATGCATAGCATCCTCTTTTTCAAGGGACCAAAAGTAATTGGACAATGGACTCTAAGGGCTGCAATTAACTCTGAAGGCGTCTCCCTCGTTAACCTGTGAAGTAGTTAAAAGGTCAGGGGTGGATTCCAGGTGTGTGGTTTTGCATTTGGAAGCTGTTGCTGTGAGCAGACAACATGCGGTCAAAGGAACTCTCAATTGAGGTGAAGCAGAACATCCTGAGGCTGAAAAAAAAGAAAAAATCCATCAGAGAGATAGCAGACATGCTTGGAGTAGCAAAATCAACAGTTGGGTACATTCTGAGAAAAAAGGAATTGACTGGTGAGCTTGGGAACTCAAAAAGGCCTGGGCGTCCACGGATGACAACAGTGGTGGATGATCGCCGCATACTTAATTTGGTGAAGAAGAACCCGTTCACAACATCAACTGAAGTCCAGAACACTCTCAGTGAAGTAGGTGTATCTGTCTCTAAGTCAACAGTAAAGAGAAGACTCCATGACAGTAAATACAAAGGGTTCACATCTAGATGCAAACCATTCATCAATACCAAAAATAGACAGGCCAGAGTTAAATTTGCAGAAAAACACCTCAAGAAGCCAGCTCAGTTCTGGAAAAGTATTCTATGGACAGATGAGACAAAGATCAACCTGTACCAGAATGATGGGAAGAAAAAAGTTTGGAGAAGAAAGGTAACGGCACATGATCCAAGGCACACCACATCCTCTGTAAAACATGGTGGAGGCAACGTGATGGCATGGGCATGCATGGCTTTCAATGGCACTGGGTCACTTGTGTTTATTGATGACATAAGAGCAGACAAGAGTAGCCGGATGAATTCTGAAGTGTACCGGGATATACTTTCAGCCCAGATTCAGCCAAATGCTGCAAAGTTGATTGGACGGCGCTTCATAGTACAGATGGACAATGACCCCAAGCATACAGCCAAAGCTACCCAGGAGTTCATGAGTGCCAAAAAGTGGAACATTCTGCAATGGCCAAGTCAATCTCCAGATCTAAACCCAATTGAGCATGCATTTCACTTGCTCAAATCCAGACTTAAGACGCAAAGACCCACAAACAAGCAAGACCTGAAGGCTGCGGCTGTAAAGGCCTGGCAAAGCATTAAGAAGGAGGAAACCCAGCGTTTGGTGATGTCCATGGGTTCCAGACTTAAGGCAGTGATTGCCTCCAAAGGATTTGCAACAAAATATTGAAAATAAAAATATTTTGTTTGGGTTATGTTTATTTGTCCAATTACTTTTGACCTCCTAAAATGTGGAGTGTTTGTAAAGAAATGTGTACAATTCCTACATTTTCTATCAGATATTTTTGTTCAACCCTTCAAATTAAACGTTACAATCTGCACTTGAATTCTGTTGTAGAGGTTTCATTTCAAATCCAATGTGGTGGCATGCAGAGCCCAACTCGCGAAAATTGTGTCACTGTCCAAATATTTCTGGCCCTAACTGTATATATATATAATATATATATATATATATATATATATATATATATATATATATACATAAATACGTACGTACGTACGTACGTACGTACGTACGTACGTACATACATACATAGAGGAACAGCACGAGAAAAATATACCGTAAAGCGTGCACGCTTCCCTGATCAGCATTCCAATGTCCTTTTTTTTACATCTTTTTGTGCAGTTTCGCTTTTTGTTTAATATATATATATAGACCTCCCGTTTACTATTGTGTGGCATCAGGACATGTGAGAGGTGAGGTGGATAAAGTGTTTTATTATTTTGTAAGCCTTTTGCTCACATCCACTTTTTATTCTTTGAGGCCTGGAATGACCTCAAAGGATAATAAATTTATTTTCAGTGTTTTTTTTTTTGGACAGATTTATTCAGCCTGAAACAGATCTGCAGGCTGAATCGAACAAATCTGCTCTAAATGAATTTCAGCAGATTTGTTTATCTGTAGCATGAACCACTGCATACTGGGGACACCCCACAAGACCTGCAGTTATAAATATGCTCTGACCCAGTCACTTAGCCGTTCATTTGCCCATTTCCTTTCAAGACAAAAACGCATTCAAGAGCTGATCGTTCACTTACTGCCTAATATAGCCCAACTCTTGCCATTATAAGGAATCTGTCACCAAGTTTTTTGCCACGTAACCTGAGCAGCACCATGTAGAGACAGAGATCCTCATTTTCCAGAGCTGTGTCAATAACTGGGCTTGAATGCTGTAGTTTTGATAAAATAAATGTTTTATCAGCAGGAGATTATAACTTAAGAAATAGTAAACCTGCTGCCATGTAGTCCATCATATTACTGAGCTCTTCATAACCCCGCTCATACAACTGATTGGTAGTTTTCTGCCTATGCACAGTGTACACAGAAAGTTGTTAATGATGTGGGCGAGGTTATACAAAGTTTAGCTTTCAGAACACTGCTAGATGAGCAGCAGATCAAACTGGAATTGTACAAAAAAAATACAAAACACAGTGCAGTAAGTAACACAATGTTGGAATTGGGTTCTCTGTCAGTACCGTAAGGAATAATATGGGTGAGACCATGTTACAGTATTCGGTCAGCATTTTACATCAGTGGTTCAAAGCCAAAACCAGGAGTGGAACAATTGACGGAAAAGTATAATAGAAACACGTCACCACTTCTGCATTTATCACCCACTCCTGGTTTTGGCTTACAAATACTGAGGTAAAATACTGACCAAATGCTGAACAAGTGAACGTGGCCTGAGGGTGATGGTAGTGCTCACCTGTAGGGGTTATTGTATGGACAAACCACCTGTTAAAGCCTGATGTGCTATAGCTGCAGCCCCGTAACCAGAGGAGAGATAGCAGTTTGGCAAAGTGGAGATTATCACGATGTGCGGGCAGTGCTCATGTAAAGGATGAGATCCCGAGAGTATAAGCAAGGTTCTTTATTCAGACCAACGCGTTTCGACCTTTCTCAAGATACAAAACACCAAGTCTCTACACCTCTATATCATGTAGCTCTCAAACAGGGTGGCGAAAACCTGGTGACAGATTCCCTTTCCAAGATAATCCGGGTTATTAGTGGTATTAATATTATTCTGATGGTATATGTTCTAAATGCTTTTTTTCTGTGTGAACAATAACCGGACAGTAAGCATATAAGCATTCTTCTACTCCCGTGTACTTCCCATACTTGTATCTATATTTACAGTGTTAGATCTTGAAGATCAGCTGGCCGCCCTGCAGCTCCTCCTTTACCTCCTACCTCCTTGTAACTGTGATACTCTACATAGACTGTTACAGTTCCTGTCTACTGTAGCTAGCCATGCAGAAGGCGCCATTGATAAAGATGGGCAAGAGGTGAGAGAACGATATTTTCTTGCTTTTATAAAAACAATCTGATATTCTATAAATAAATAAGTAAATTTACATTACGATAACGAATTAAAAAGGAATCAACAAAGAGTTGTCCACTACTCACACAACCCCTTCTCAATCACTCTGTTTCCCCAAGTGAAATAATGGCTATGCTCACCTCTGGTGCGGGCGCCTTTCCTGAGGTGTCGGCACTGGCTCTCAGGTGACATTATGTCACACGGCCACTTCACTCTCCCCTCCTTCAGACAAATCGAACATCCAGAGGATGAGAGAGTAACCTTGCCTGCAATGGTGGTGACTATAAGTGTTATTATTATTCTTCATGGGAACATTGCGATTGAGAAGTGGTTGTCCTAGTAATGGACATCCCCTTTAAGGAAATCTGAAAAAAGTCACAATGAAATAAACCATTCACAACATCTCTCTAAAGATATGAACTGTAATTAGGACTTTATGAATCATTAACGAATCTTATTAGGAGAGGTGGACATGCTCAAACCTTAATGACACTTTAACCCCTTAGCACCCGAACCTTTTTTCGGTTTTGCGTTTTTGTTTTTTGCTCCCCTTCTTCCCAGATCCATAACTTTTTTTTTTTTTTACTTTCCATCAATATGGCCATGTGGGGGCTTATTTTTTGCGGGACGAGTTGTACTTTTGAACGACACCATTGGTTTTTACTGTGTCGTGTACTAGAAAACGGGAAAAAAAATCTAAGTGCGGTGAAATTGCAAAAAAAAAGTGCAATCCCACACTTGTTTTTGTTTGGCTGTTTTACTAGGTTAACTCCATGGGAGTCTAGAAGCTGCCAAAACCCGGTCAGCTCTGCTACATATAGGCAATGATCAGATCGCCTCTATGTAGAAGAATTCTCACTTGCTATGAGCGCCGACCACTGTGTGGCGCTCGCAGCAATCCAGCAGTGACAACCATAGAGGTCTCCATGAGATCTCTGGTTGTCATGCCAATGAACCGGTGACCCGCAATCACGTGACGATGGCTGGAAGCACGAGTTAAATGCTGCCGTCAGTGTTAGACAGCGGCATTTAATGGGTTAATAGCCACTGGTGGATCGCAATTCCACCCATGGCTATTCCAGGCACAAAACAGCTGACATGTACCGGGAAAGATGTGGGCTCACCGCTGGAACCCACATCAAAGGGAGGGAGTCCGACATCAGCGTACCATTATGCCCGATGTCGGAAAGGGGTTAAAGGAAACCATGACTGTATCTCATGACAAAAGCAATTAACCCTGACAAAGGACTAGGAGAATATGCTTAACTTTGAATTGTTTCCGGCATTTTAAGTTTCACTGGGGGCTACAAGGTGACTTTGGGCTCCAAATAGTCAAAGAGTACTCTGTGTAGCTGCGACCTCCAGGGTAGCGCAAGGACCTCCAGGGTAGCGTGACCTTAAGGGTAGGGCGACCTTCAGGGTAGCGCCACCTCCAAGTTGAAAAAATGTTATCTGCTTGAATTTTCTGCAACTCCTTCATCCTAGTAGGTAGCAGTGGCCCATAACTATTTGTGCCGTGGTGAACGTTTCTATATAGCCCCAGCCTTACACTATGCTAGAGTTAGGTTTTTCAAAGCCATACATACTATATTAAACAGTAAATAGGCACCCGCAGTGTATATGTCAGATACACAGAGATACATTCAAGCTGTATAAATGTCCTTTTAATATGTCTAACCCTAGAAATAGGCTGTGCTTCTCTAGAGCTAAGAAAGTTGCTCATAAAAATTCTATTTTGTGCATTTTGCTCATGTTCTGATCTATCTAACGTGATTTTTATTAGATTACTGGGAACAAAATGACTTCATTAAACCTGGCAACAATTTTTGGGCCTAATTTGTTGCACAAGCAGAAGTCGTCTGACAAAGAGTTTACAGTTCAAAGTACTGCCAGGGCCGAAGAGAGTACGACCATTATCTCTGTGGTACAGAAGATGATTGAAAATTACGAAAATCTTTTTATGGTAAGTAAATAATTTAGTCATCCCTAAATCTGTAAAAAGGTTTGTGTATGAAAACCTGACAGTTTTTCTAAAGCATCAGATTAGTTTTCATCGTTTTGGTTGCATACTATTATGTTAGGATGGCAGCTTATTCATATGTTTATGTTCATTAAGTACATATTTTAACTTTGAATTAACGTCACTTTGAAATAGTAACATGGGATTCCCTGCTTTATTTTACAAGATATTCAACTTTAAAATATGTAAATATATGGATGATTATTTGTTTATGGCAGTATTCTCATCTTATATGGAAATGTCGTTATTATAATGGAAACTGCATTCATTAGTACCAGACATTATATCCACAAAATAATAATACTGATATATTCATAACTGATTTACCTACATTTAATAAAACCGTGATAAAAAAAAACACCCAGCCCCTAAAATGTCAGAAATATGAATCCTACAAATATGGAGCACCATAAATTTATAACACATTAAAATGTAGTTATTATTCATTTAGAATGACAGTAAAATAATAGGAAGCAAATTGTAATGACTAAAGTTGATGTGTACAAAAATATAAACATGAAAAGTACAGTAATGTGAAAAGATTTGCATGACCCAATCTATCAGCCACGACAACAATTTGTGGCTGCTGGATGTTAGCCATGAGAACCACCCACCTACCTAACTACCTACCTAATGACATCAGCAGATTTCGATCAGCCGGCCTGGCGCAACATCTCATGTGCATCTTGCTAGAACAATGACTTTGAACTAAGCCAGCACATCAAAAGAAGAGTCGGAGATGCTGTCTGGTAAGAGGCGGTCCTCGCTGCTCTCATACAGCAGCCACAGATTACTGTAGGCACTGCCAGCATTGATGGATCATGCCGTATGAATTAATTCGCATAAACTCTAGTGAGGACACAATATTTCCTTAAATTAAGTTATATTTCACCTGGTGAGGTGGATCGTCAGGGCCCTTAATGAGCAGTTTTTTGTGTAGTTTCGTGGACAGATGACATGGCACTAAAATGCTCGGGTGCTCGTTACTCGAATCGAGCATTTTTGACTGCTCGGGTGCTCGACTAAAGTAACAAGTATAATGAAGGTCAGTGGGAAACTCGAGTATCTTTCCTGCAGACCCTTCCAGGAAGTCTGGAGGGGTCATTAAAATTGCTGAAATGGTTGGAAAAAGTGCTCAAATGCGATGGGAACAGGGTGGGTAAGATGCCTTCATGCATCTCTGATTCCCAGGTCACTGCTGGGAAAAATGTTGTCAGACATTGTTCCTCGGAACAATGTTGTCAGTGTTATGGACTAACAGTAAAAAATTTAAACATAAGATAAAATTGATTTTACAGGAAAAAAAAATAGGAAACATTATTTCCAGTATAATGACTTGTATACAAGGCAAATAAAAAAAAAAGAGAAAAGAAAAAATGCCTCCTTCAACCATTAGGCTATGTGTGAAAAACACAAAAATGCTGAAAGAATTGACATGTTACTACTTTAAAAAATGCAGCAGTTTTCCATTTCAGTAAGGGAAAAAAAAGGAATAACAAATCCTGTGCATGAGATTTCTGAAATTGTTTCCCATTTGTAAGGAGTGGGACTCCTTGACTGGGAAGTGTATGGACTATGTCCAAGGGCTTCCAAAATTTTCACCCTGGATCTCAAGTAGAGTAATGTCTCAGAAAACCTTTACATTTAGAAGGAGTGGGTTTTTCATGGCCAATAACAAGGGGTCCTGGTTTTGAGGCCATGAATAGTACAGCTGGCATAACAAGGACCTTCAGACATCTGACTCCGATTTTGCTCCAACTAAGTTTGACGGCAGTTCTTCCTGTGCCGGCCCAGGCAGCCCAGAAGCTTCAAGTAGATTGAAGCAGGGGATTCAATACATTTTTTGCTTTTTTTGGAGACCCTTGTCAGTGAAAATTCATGAACCATGTGAGGGAAACTTCCCCATCCTGGGGAAAGAACACCACATGTCCTTTGTCCATTTATTCACACAAGACCTGCATCTAGGCCTTTCTGCCATTGTATGAATGCTTCTTTGTTTTTATTTTTCATGGATTTGAGGCAAATCGGAGTCTCGCAGGTCACATTCACTGCTCCCTCCATGTTTCAGTTGACTTTGTGGGTTTTTAGTGCCAACAGGGGCATATTAACTGATAGGCCCATTTGAGCGTGGCCCTAACTCATTAATTTCATTAAATGATACTTCCGTTTTTTTTACATGATCACTGTTATTTGTTGAATAACGGAGATCACTTGATCGGGGACCGTAAAAACCAACACTGATCATGTTCTCCAAGGCCTCAGTGATCCCTGGTAGCTGAAAACCCAGAGATATCCTGGCGCTGGGGGGTGCTATTCACTTATTTCTCAGCCCGTTTATAAACTGCACCATTAAAAGGTGTATCAATGGTCATTAAGTGGTCACTCAGAAGTGTGGAAAATATAAATAAATACATTTTATTAATATACTGTTATCAAGGTTGCGCCGATGTCCTGCAGTCGGCACTGGTTTTGTGTACCAGCAACTCTTTCTTCTGCTCCCTCTGTTGGAAATATGTACTGTATGATGGGAGCTGGCTCATTATAATGACTAGCCCAGCCAGTTGTATACACATGACAGACACAAGGAGGGGAAGGAATGTTTTCACGGTGTCAAAGCAAATTCGGAAATGGAGATGCCAGGGCTAGATACCTAGGCTGACAATGTGACATGGATGGAGACCTAAGGACGTACACGTTGAGTATTTGGTCAGTATTTTACATCACTATTTGGAAGCCAAAGCCAGGAATAGGTGAAAAATGCAAGTGGTGCATGTGTTTCTATTATACTTTCCCTCTCATTTTCCCACTCTTGATTTTGACTTGCATATACTGATGTAAAAACACTGACCAAATACTGAATATGTGAACGTGGCCTAATAATGAAATTATATTAGTATGTTGCATTCGTTTTTATTTTAAACACAACCTTTTTTAATACACTGCTGACACAGCTAAGCCGAATGCTTCTTTCGTTACTTTCCACCTGATGTTTTTAGCTAGGAAATTATAACAATGGGAAAACATTACTCAAGTATCTTTGATGTGAAGCCAAATACTTTAGTGTTTCCCATTATATGCTACGAATTGAAAATGGGCATAAATGAACAGTAATTAAAAATCAAATGACCGAATTGTCCAAAACATTACCTCAAACCTTATTTTTTCTGGTTATAGAAGGGTAATAATTAGAGATGGGTGAGCCCAAACAGTAAAGTTTGTGGTCCCCACCGAACACCTAGTGTTCATGCACGGCCCCATAACACGGATTTCTCCAGGAACTCCATGTTACTGTTCAAGTTCGGCATACCAAACAGTGGGTGTTTCCCATGCTGTCATCTGCATGACAGCAGGAGACACCAGCGGCTCTGATTGGCGGTAAGAACATTACTGAGAATTGAGGTTGCCACGCTGTCAGATGACAGCCATCAGCTGTGACTGGCAGTAAAAAGGTCCCGCTGGTCACAGGCATCAGCTAATGAAAATACTACTCTCATAAGCAGACACCTGCTGTCGCTGATAACAGTGAGAGCAGGCACTGCTGATGGGAATATTCATCATCTGGCGCCTGTGCTCTAGATTAAGAAATTATAAAAAAAATGACATGGGGTCTCTTTTATTTTTGATAACCAGCGCAGGCAAAACTGACAGGTGCAGGCTACAACCCTCAGCTGTCAGCTTTATCATGGCTGGCTATTAAGAATAGAGGAGTTCCACACCATTTGTATTTTTTAATTATTTAAATAATTAAAAAAAACCTGCATGGTGTCCCCCCCCATTTTCGACAACCAGCAAAGCTAAAGCTGGATGCTGGTATTTTCAGACTGGTAAGGGGTCATAGATATTGCCCCCCCAGCCTAAAAATAGCAACCTGCTGCCTCCTCAGAGAAGGCTCATCTATTAGATGTACCAATTCTGGCACTTTGCCCAACTCTTCCCACTTGCCCTGGTGTGGTGGCAAGTGGGGTAATAGTTGTGGGGTTGATATCGGCTGTTTTATGGCTGCTGGCATCAAGCCAACAGGTTCGTAATGAAGAAGTGTCTGTAAGATGCCCCCATTAATAACCGCACAGTTAGATTGGAAAAAAAGCACAGCCAGCATAAAAGCCTTTAATTGAAATATTTACAGACTCCTTTATTTGAAATAAAAAAGCACCATTATACTCACCTTTGTGCTTAATCTAATGAAGCCCATGTCACCTGTAAAAACACAGAAAATAATAAACAACCATGATACTCACCTTTACACCTAATCCTTTGATGCCCATGTCCCCTGTAAAAAAAAGGAAAATAATAAACAACCATATCCCTCACCTGACGGACCTGAAGATAACCGATACTGACCCATGATTATCGGGATAATTTGGAGAACGGTCTCATCAGTGACCGCTCTCCCCGCCAGCTGGCTCACACTGATTCAGGAGTGTAATCGCTCCTGCAGTGTGTAGCGCTGAGTTGCCTTGAGAAAGTTCACCAGATTTCAAAGCTGATGAACCCTGGTGACCTCACTTATGGCATCTTGCTGCATAAGAACTTTCTTACATGCAGACTATATGGGCGTGGCCTCAGACTCAGTGGCTGGACGTATGCAAATTTCATACTTTCAGTTACATGACCACCTGATCCTAGCACTGGAATCGGAGAATCCTCACAATGTGCAGAGCATGCAAAGCAACATAGAGTGACTGCAGTCTTGAAAATTAAGGCCGGACAACCCCTTATCTAATAAGAATTCTTCCTTGTTCAAAGTTTTGTCCTGTCTCCCCCACATGCAGACTCCCAGTTGGACATTTGGTGTATATAATTAAGTACCGTACACTACATTAGTTGTGGTGCACCTCACAGTATATGGTATCTTGTAGTAGTTATGTGAGCTGGAAATATTTTTCTTGTCTGTTATCATTATAAATGAACAGGTTTAACATTTTTCTTGTTGCAGGGAATGATTCTTGTTATTATTGGGGAGAACAGGGAGCTTCTGACATTATGCTGCTTAGATTTGGGGGCTGCCTAAAACACAGAAGTGGGGGATCTGGAAATATAAATTTTAATGTGTCATCTTTTTGTAACAAATGTAATTTGCGCGCAGGTCCCCTTAACACCTCCAGATTTGGATTTAAGGTTACTACTAGAGTCACCCGGTTGCTTTCCTCTTTACTTTTGTAATGTAGCAGGTGATTCCTTGATATTCTGGTGGCTCTTGCAATCTGGTTTTCAATTGTTCTTGGGTGGTATCCCTGATTCAAAAAGGTCTTTCTGAGGCCACCAAGGCATTTGTCTCTATTTGTAGGGTTGGAAGATATCCGATTGTATCTGATGGCCTGATTGTAGATAATAGTTTTTTGTGTGTTTTGGATGAAAACTGCTCCATTTAAGGTATGTGGATGGTCAACTGTCTTCTGGTACAGGGATGTCTCTATTTCATTGTTCTGTAGCTTGATGATGGTGTTCAAAAAGTTGATTTCAGTACAGGTGTAGTTGAGTGCAGGGCTGTGGAGTCAATAAGTCATACCTCCAACTCCTCAATTTCCCTGACTCTGACTACACAGCACTGGCTCACTACTGAGCATGTACATAACGTGCAGCACAGAGTCATCTCATCTGAAAGGCTAGATCCTTAGATCAGGAATAGGGCAGACATTTATAGGACATTTTATAACTTTCTCAAATTGTTATGAAAAAATTTACAGCACATCATGCATTGTACTACTGTACCCAATTTATTATATCTTTTAGGAGTTGGTCCATTTTATACCAACTACGACTCCCAACAAAATGGACCTCAAATTGCGACTCCACAGCCCTGGTTGAGTGTTAAATTGATTGTGGAATGAAACTAATTAGTGTTCATGGAATTTCTTCAGCTGTTAAATTGATTGTGGAATGAAACTAATTAGTGTTCATGGAATTTCTTCAGCTGTTGCTCAGACTCTGTCCAGATGATAAAAATATTCTTAATGTAACGATAGTCCAGAGGCCTGATGAGACAAGAGGTCAAAATGGCACTTTCAAGTATGACAATGACAAAATTTACATATTGTGGGGCATTTTACTCCCCATTGCTGTGCCAGTCTCCTGTAAATATAATGTTGTTATCAAATGCAAAGTAATTGTGGGTGAGGATGAATTTTATAAGCTTCAACTCAGTATCCGCATCAATTCCTATATTTATCATGAAGGATTTGCAGGCATTTAATCCATCCTGGTGTGGGATATTGGAGTACAAAGATTCCACATCCATGGTGGTCAGGATGGTTCCTTCTGTTAGAGGACATATTGCTGCTAGTTTATTCAAAAGGTCAGTTGAATCCTTAAAGTAACTGGGTGTATCCTTGCCCGGAGGTTTAAGTACACAATCTATGGTCCAGAAACGTGCTCAGTAAGGGTGCCCACGCATGAAATGATTGGTCTTCCTGGATTTCCAGACTTGTAGCTTTTGGGAAGCTTATATAATATCCCTATTCTTGGACTCACTGGTATCAGGTCGTCAGCTTTTATGGATCTCTCAGGCATACAAGAGACCAACTTGTTTAGTTCCTTGTAATAGTCCTGTGTAGGGTCTGACCCCAATTTTTGTAGAACGTGTGTCCATCAGTTGTTTGTGTGCTTCCTTCATGTAATCTGATTTGTTCATCCTGACTATTGCATCCTCCTTGTCTAAAGGTACCTTCACACATAACGATATCGTTAACGATATCGTTGCTTTTTGTGACGTAGCAACGATATCGTAAAGGAAATCGTTCTGTGTGACAGCGACCAACGATCAGGCCCCTGCTGGGAGATCGTTGGTCGCTGAGGAAAGTCCAGAACTTTATTTCGTCTCTGGACTCCCTGCAGACATTGCTGGATCGGCGTGTGTGACACCGATCCAGCGATGTCTTCACTGGTAACCAGGGTAAACATCGGGTTACTAAGCGCAGGGCCGCGCTTAGTAACCCGATGTTTACCCTGGTTACCAGCGTAAAAGTAAAAAAAAACAAACAGTACATACTTACCTACCGCTGTCTGTCCCCGGCGCTGTGCTTCTCTGCACTCCTCCTGCACTGGCTGGGAGCGTCGGTCAGCCGGAAAGCAGAGCGGTGACGTCACCGCTCTGCTTTCCGGCCGCTGTGCTCACAGTCAGTACAGGAGGAGTGCAGAGAAGCTGAGCGCCTGGGACAGACAGCGGTAGGTAAGTATGTAGCGTTTGTTTTTTTTTACTTTTACGCTGGTAACCAGGGTAAACATCGGGTTACTAAGCGCGGCCCTGCGCTTAGTAACCCAATGTTTACCCTGGTTACCCGGGAACCTAGGGATCGTTAGTCGCTGGAGAGCTGTCTGTGTGACAGCTCTCCAGCAACCAAACAACGACGCTGCAGCGATCGACATCGTTGTCGGTATCGCTGCAGCGTCGCTGAGTGTGAAGGTACCTTTAAGGTTTGATGATGATTTCTTTGTTGGTTTTCAAAGATTACATGGCTTTTGTCTCCTGGGCACTGATGTTGAATGTTTGTGTCTAAGATGGTGGATTTTACCAAATGTCTGAATGAGTCTATGTAGTTAACCAAATGAAGGGTGCGTCCAGGTAGAAGCATTCAATATGACCTCATCCTAGAAGAGATTCAAGATATATTTTTCCTGTAGTCTTACAGTAGATATACACTATGGGATATCTTCTGAACGCATACATTAAATGTAGGCTCTAAATGAGATGTGAAAAGTGCCTAACCTGTATTAACACTCCTAACAATGTAATAGCACTTTTCCAGCTTCTGTACTGGCTAAGATATGGTATTATACTGTGTAATGGTATTCTAGTACTCAGAAATATAAAGACTTAGATAGACTGTACAGGGTTACCAAAAGTAAAAATCATGTAAATACCCACATATTCTTTATTATTAAAATCAAAGGCAAATCATGCCACCAATCGTGACCAACCAAAAACAAACAAAAAAAGTGTTCAACCCAATTAAAATCTAGGGGTGATACTAGTAATCCCTGGATAGGAGCCTAGATATGCCCTACCTGCCAGCGGAGGTTGACACCCAAGGGGGGAACGTGTTGGCGCCCCCGCTCAACGATGACTAACCCTAGGGGCCCTGATAAACCCTGCAGGCACTAGTGAGACCCTCTACCCACAGACTGTAGGGCCTCTATCGCTAGACAAGAGAGTACTGTCCTAGGGAAAGCTAGCACCCAAAATAGACATAAAAACAATATGAACACATAAAGGGCAATATCCGGTGTCGTGGATGGTTGCTATCAGCAGATCATGGTAACCACTCAGGTGGCTGGTATTAAACATATATCCTCACCTTGTCCAGGGTTAGATGCACCCACAGAGGTTTTATATCTTGTGCCTTGGACCCTTACAATCAGGGGTCTATTTGGAATTTCAGGAAGACACACCTCATGATTCAAATACCGGGTATAAGGAGCATCACAGGTAGTGATACCAGGGTAGAGACCATACACGTACAGCACGAGTTTGATATATAGGTCATATACCCACCGCAGTTTGTTTCACTGCAGATACACCAGATACTCCATCTGTATATACACCCGGTAATAATACCTCATATCCTCAAAACATCAAGCGTGGAAACCATTGATACTCATCTGCATTTCAAGGAGCATCGCACACCATCTGCCCTTCTACTGTTAGCGCCTCAACGCGTTTCGAATACTCAGGCTCATCAGGAGGCCTGATGTAATGATAATTTGTGTCACAGAAAATTAGCTAATTTGGAGTATCTGGTGTATCTGCAGTGAAACAAACTGATATAAAACCTCTGTGGGTGCATCTAACCCTGGACACGGTGAGGATATATGTTTAATACCAGCCACCTGAGTGGTTACCATGGTCTGCTGATAGCAACCATCCACTACACCGGATATTGCCCTTTATGTGTTCATATTGTTTTTATGTCTATTTTGGGTGCTAGCTTTCCCTAGGACAGTACTCTCTTGTCTAGCAATAGAGGCCCTACAGTCTGTGGGTAGAGGGTCCCACTAGTGCCTGCAGGGTTTATCAGGGCCCCTAGGGTTAGTCATCGTGGAGCGGGGGCGTCAATACGTTCCCCACTAGGGTGTCAACCTCCGCTGGCAGGTATGGCGTATCTAGGCTCCTATCCAGAGATTACTAGTATCACCCCTAGATTTTAATTGGGTTGAACACTTGTTTTTGTTTGTTTTTGGTTGGTCACGATTGGTGGCATGATTTGCCTTTGATTTTAATAATAAAGAATATGTGGGTATTTACATGATTTTTACTTATTCTAGTACTCTTAATATATATCTAGTATGCCCGCAAGAATCAAATCACAGCTTTTCTTAAAGGATATGCAGACCTAGTTCAGCAGTACCATTGATCATGAATGGAGTGGAGACAAAGCATGTGCAACTCAGCCGCCATTTGGATGAGGGCTGCAAAGCCCAGTTCTTGGGGTTTCAGAGTTCCAATCTTAGCAATGATTGGATAAGCAAGTCATATTGTATACTATAGGAAGGGGAAAACATATTTTTTTAAATAACTCTTAGATTACACAGACATAAACTGTTAGATAACATATAGTTCTTGACACATTTTTCATATCAAAATCTCTGTCATATTGCAAGCAAGTTCCAATTGCTTTTTATGGGGCATAAGGTAGAAATATTGATCCAAGCATAACTAGATATAATTATATATGGCTGTTTAGAATAGTAGTTCTAAAAATTGGAGACTGTCGGAGATTGTCACATTGGGTATTGAATTACGTCCAACCTCATATATTCAATTTATCCTTTTTTAATATAGGTGCCTCCTGATTTACAGAATGAAGTTCTCCTTAGCCTTTTAGAAACTGATCCAGATGTAGTGGATTATCTACTTAGAAGAAAAGCTTCTCAGTCATCGTAAGTAAATATATTTACAGCTTATTTTAGAAATTTTCTGATGTTTGTTTTCTAGAAAAAAAATGCTTAATCATCTAAACAATATAATTCTGCTAAAAAGAAAAAGCCATGTGTGTACTTATACTGGGCCCCCAAAGTACAGAAAGAGAATTAAACTTCTATGCGGTTACAGTCAACTTGCTCTGTCACTTTCACTTGGGAACTGCCCAATTGTACCATGAATGCTCATTTACAGAACGCCACGACAGCAGCTATGACAGCAGCTATGAGAAATATCAGTTTTCTCTATACATTGTTTGAAACGTTCCCATTTGTTAGTGATATGCCATCATCATAACTAATGGTGTCACAAAACTATGATACAATAAAGTTGCTGGATTCTAACTGAATACAGGAAAAATGCAAAAAGTTTTAACAATACCAGCAAATCCTGTAGGTATTATATTTTAATACTTTATGATGATGATTCGTGGGGGTCTGACCTCAAGGACTCATGCCAGTCCTTAGAATAAAGTCTTGAGTAATTAAGTTCCTGCTCATGCTCTTTCTAAGGATCAGGATGGCCTGACCAATGTACGGTACTTAAAATGTAGAATTCTATATATGTCACAGGTTCAGTCATTATTCTCTTCTTTATTCTCACAAGACTGTGGGGTTGTGACATAGCAGCCCAAAGAAGAAACCTCCCTTAATTTCTACACTTCTTTACGGGCAAAAAGTGTAGTTACTCACCCGGTGTTTCTCAGAGCCCATGACAGCCCTACCAGAGAGAGGGGATCCGCCCTTCAGGGACAGGAAACCTATGGGATAAAAGGGCGGTACCTCTCCCCTGCATCAGTTTTGTTTACAGAGCATCAGAGGTCCTCCAGGTTAGTCATAACAACAAAAAAATATACAACTTTATCATATTGCTTAACAAGTGAACACCGTGTCTATATATAAAAAAAATACATTTTATACAAGGAATGTGCTCACCGCACACGTGATGAGGGGGGGAATAAGCAGGTGCTGTCATGGGCTCTGAGAAACACCGTTATCGGTGAGTAACTACGCTTTTCTCAGTTGCCCATGACAGCACTACCAGAGAGAATTGCAGAGATTATTGCTTAGGGAGGGACCACAGCCTGCAGAACCCTTCTTTCGAAGGTTAGGTCAGATGAAGAGGCTAGGTCTAAGCTGTAGTGTCTAAAAAAGGTTGAAGGTGATGACCAGGTGGCCGCCTTACAAATTTGATCTAATGGTACCTCCGACCTTTCGGCCCAGGAGGTCGCCATAGCCCTTGTAGAGTGGGCCTTCAGTCCCTGCGGAACGGCGTTCCCGGTGGATGAGTACGCCAAGGCTATCGCGTCTGTTACCCATCAAGCTATAGTGCCCTTAGAGGCTCTGAGTCCTTTTCTGGGTCCCTGGAAGCAGATAAAAAGAGACCCTTCCTTCCTATGCTGCTGGGTGGTTTTAATATTTTGAACTAGACACCTTTTCACATCTGGACATAGTGTGTGGAATTTCTCTTCCTTCTTATTCCTAGGGTCTGGACAGAAGGAAGGAAGGATTATTTCCTGAGACCTAGGGAATGTGGACGCAACTTTTGGTAGATAGGCAGGGTCTGTTTTTAGTATACCCTTATCGTCCAGGATTTGTGTAAAGGGAGGGTTTGCAGACAGGGCTTGAAGATCAGTTATCCTACGGGCCGATGTCAGGGCTATTAGGAGGGCCGTTTTAAGTGAAAGAATCCTAAGGGGTACTGATTCTATAGGCTCAAACGGGGTTTCTGTTAAAGCTGACAAGACTAAGTTCAAATCCCAGGTTGGTAATCTACATATAGTTACAGGTTTAGACCTTGCGGCTGCTCTGACAAACCGTATAACCCAAGGGATGGCCGCTATGTTTTCACAGTATAATGCTCCTAGAGCTGCTATCTGTACCTTTAATTAAGGTACTTACTAAAAGGCCTAGGTCTAACCCCTTTTGTAGAAATTCTAATATTTCAGCAACTGGGACCCCGTCTTGCAACCTTACCCCCGTGGAGGACACATTTTTTTTCCAGGTTTTGCCATATATATTTGTAGTCACAGGTTTTCTACTTTTCATTAGTGTAGAGACTAGTTTGTCAGAAAACCCTCTTCCCTTCAATAGTGACCTCTCAATTTCCACGCTGTCAGGTGGAGATTCTCTGACTGAGGGTGGAACACCGGTCCCTGTGACAGGAGATCCGGAAGAACCCAGGGATCGGTGATCGATAGCATCCTCAGCCATGAGAACCAGGCTCTTTTGGGCCAGAAGGGGACTATTAGGATGAGTCTGGATCTGTCCTGCCTGATTTTCCGCAGGACTGCTGGAATGAGGATAGTGGGAGGAAATGCATATGCAAGAGTTTGTGTCCAGGGAATTGTGAACGCATCTACAGCCTGAGGGTTCCCCCTGGAATCTAGGGAGCAGAAAGTTTCCACTTTTCTGTTGTGCACATTGGCAAAGAGGTCTATTACAGGGATTCCCCACAGATCTGTAATTTTGTTGAAGATGCCCTGATTTAGAGACCATTCCCCTTGCGTTAGTTGGGTACGACTCAGGAAGTCTGCTTTCTGGTTCTCTACACCTTTTATATGTAGGCCGATAGGAATAGAAAGTTGTTTTGTACTAAGCTGAAAATTTCAGAGGTGGTTTTCATTAGTGTTTGAGACCTGGTCACCCCCTGGTGGTTCAAGTAGGCTACTACTACTCTGTTGTCCGAAAATACTCGGACATGATGCCCTTGTAGCTTGTCTAGGAAGAATAGTAATGCATGATTTATGGCCCTCAGTTCTTTTTGATTTGAGGAAGACCCGAGTTCCTGACTTGTCCATATCCCCTGAGCGACTCTGTTGTCCAGATGAGCCCCCCACCCTGTGGGACTTGCATCTGTGGTAACTATCTGAGACGCCTCTATCACCCAGGGAATCCCTTTTGACAGGTTTCTGGGATTTAACCACCAAGCTAGGGAATGAATAGTAGGCAAACTTAGAGTTATGCGACCCTCTAACCCCCCCATTAGTAGTTTCTGGTTCCTTAAAATGTCCCACTGGAGAGGTCTTGTGTGGAGCTGTGCCCACTGAACTGCTGGAAGGCAAACAGAGAGGGACCCCAGTAATGACATCGCCTTTCTTAGAGTCATGGTAGGGTTTGCACGCGCTTCTGACACTAGATGTATTATCTTTTGTTTTTTCTGGACTGGAAGGCGACACACTTGAGAACTTGAGTCCAAGGTGAGACCCAAAAATTCTTGAACCCTGGTTTGTTCTAGTTTTGACTTTTGGAGTTTCACCAGCCAGCCTAATTTTTTTAAAGTGTCTATCACTCTGTCGCATTGCTGACGGCAGAGTTCGGCCGAGTTGCTCACAATCAGAAAGTCGTCTAAATATGGAATAATCAAGACGTCTTCCTCTGATGTGCCATCGTTTCTGCTATCAGCTTGGTGAAAATGCGGGGTGCAATTGATATGCCAAAGGGAAGAGCTCTGTATTGGTATTCCCTTATCTGTCCTTTTATGACTACTGCCAGTCTGAGGAATTTTTGAGAGTTCTTGTGGATGGAGACGTGATAATACGCGTCGCAGAGATCTAGAACTATCATAAAACAATTTGGAAACAGATTTTTTATTGTTGACTTTATTGACTCCATTTTGAATCTCTGGTTCTTTACATAAGTATTCAACTTCCGTAAGTTTATTATAGTCCGGAAGGTTCCGTCCGGTTTGGGAACCAGGAATAATGGAGAGTAAAATCCCTTCCCTCTCTCCAGAGGGGGGACTTCCTGGATGACAGCTTTGTCTATCAGTTTTAAGATTTCTAGTTCTAGAGCTTCTTCTTGTTGAGGAGACGACCTCAGCGGTGTTACCACATAGTTTCGGGGGGTAGGGATAAAAATTCTATTCGAAGCCCTGCTCCTATTAAATTTAATATCCAAGGGCTGGTCGAAATTTTCTCCCAGGCTGGGAGGAATTGAGACAATCTCCCTCCCACCCTGGGGGGAGACGTCACTTGAGGGGGGGTTCTATCCCGTGGGGAATTACCGAAAAGGAACCCCCAGTCCTTTCTTTTCCCGTCATCCCATCGGTTCTGTTCCCTTGGTGGTCTTCTCCTGAAAAACTTCCTATTCCGAAAGGGCCGCTTATTAAACGTTGGTGTCAGGATGGGAAACCCTTTCTTTTTGTCACCTGCTTTTTGCAGGATATCGTCCAGAGTCTTTCCAAAAAGAATCTTGCCCTCGCTTGGGATTGAACAAAGTTTTTGCTTAGTTTGTAAATCCCCTGGCCAGCTCTTTAGCCATAAGGTTCTGCGCGCTGCATTCAAAAGAGCTGCCGATTTAGACGCTAATTTAATTGAATCGGCTGATGAATCTGCCAAAAATGCCGCAGCTCCTCTAATCATAGGGATAGACTCTAACATTTTATTTCTCGGCACCCCATCCCTAAGCTGTTTCTCTAAGTTATCAACCCAGATCATTAAGGATCGTGACGTGCAAGCAGCTGCTATGGCTGGTCTTAAGCATCCTCCTGCCGACTCCCAGGCCCCTTTAAGAAAAATATCTGCTCTTTTATCAAGAGGATCTTTCAGGGTTTCCATATCCTCAAATGGTAATGCAAACTTTTTTGAGGCCTTAGCTACCGCAACGTCGAGTTTGGGGGCTTTATCCCACGAGACAGAAGCCTCCTCTTCAAAGGGGTATTTTCTTTTAAAAGAGGGAACCGATGCATTTTTCCTTTCAGGTTTTTCCCACTCCTTTTTAATTAACGCTTGTATGTTTTCATTAAGGGGGAACACTTTACGCTTTTTTTGGCATAGCCCTCCAAACATGATATCTTGTACAGTTTTATCAGGACGAGGGTCCAATACACCCATTGTTGATCTTACTGCTTCTACGAGGCCGTCGACCTCATCTAGGGGGAAGCAATGACGACCTCCACTCTCATTATCCGAAAAAGAGAAGGAGGAGTCCTGTGTATCTGAGTTTTTACTCTCAGAGCTGGAAGAGTCAGAATTCCTATAAGAAATAGGTTGTTTCCTACTGGCTTTCTTTTCACCTTTAAGGGAGTTAAACACCGTTTCGACCTCTGATTTAATTATGGATCGTAACTCAGAGGCGAAGTTTGGGGTCTCCTCACAGAGGACTCGTTCTATACAGGAGTCACATAGCTTCTTATCCCAAGATTGTGGTAGAGCTTTCCCGCATAAGGGGCAGGTTCTGTGTTTTGTCTACCCTGTTTTCTTCCTTGCCTAAGATAAATGGAGAAGGGGAACCCCAATTACAAATAAGTGAGCTTTCACAAAGATCACTCACCAATCTGACGCACCCACAGGTACCAGTTCTGGAGGAGGGGCAGGATCCTGAGGTGTGTGATCCGTGGGCGGTAGCTGGTTTACCACGCTAGAATTCTTGCTATGCTGCGTGCAATGGCTACCAGACCGAGAACTCCAGTTGTCAGCAAAAGTTCGCTGCTGCTGCGGCGGCGGCTGGAGCTGCTGATCGCTGTCTTCCATGGTACTACCTTGGGACGGCATGCAGCAAGGAGCTTCCATGTGCACCTTCTTTTTAAAAGATTGGCGCTTATTACCGGCCCCTCCTCCAGTGGCTGCATTATTGAGGAAGCGTCTCTGTTTTTTTTTTTTTTTTTTGCAACTCTACTGCGCATGCGTGCGCAGTCAGAGACCCGGAAATGAAGAATTCCGGTTCCGGGGCAGCGCCATCTTGGTGCTGCGCCGCCCCCGAACTGGAAGTTCGCCATCTTGGAAGAACAGGCGTCCTGTGCGCGGCAGAATGCTGGAGCCCCTAACTCCTATCCGGAGTGGCAGCTGCGCTTCCCCCCCGCTCATGCTCCGGACCCATCGGTCGTAGCCGTGGCGGCTTTGGACACCGCACCAGCCATGGCAGAGGCCTCCCCGCTGTCATAACTCAGACTGGCCGGCTCCGGATTCCTCGGTGATTTCCAGGTTCCGGTCTTCTTAGCAGGTACCGTCCTAGAAGGTTCCCTGTCAGGGACAGGAAATCAAACTGATGCAGGGGAGAGGTACCGCCCTTTTATCCCGTAGATTTCCTGTCCCTGAAGGGCGGATCCCCTCTCTCTGATAGTGCTTTCATGGGTTACTGAGAAAGGAGAGCTTTCCTCCTTGGCTTGGCCCTGCACTCTTAACCTGTATATAGCCCCCCAAAAAAGTGGTTTAAAAGAATTTTTAATTTTCGTACACCACTGTCTTTTTTTTTTTTGTATGAGTTGTGTTATCGAGTTTTCAGTTTGTAGCTTCTACATCCATGTGGAAATAGGATCTGTTAGTACCTTCTGAACATTTTTATCAAATAGTTTCCCCATTTCAAACCTCCATTTCTAGGCATTGTTGATAGCCACTACAAAAGGTGTGTCTGGCTTTTTAGAGTTCATCATGTTTTTCCACATGCCATGTAGAGGACACAGCTTGTATGTGGAAGAAGGTGGTGTGGTCAAATGAGACCAAACTAGAACCCATGACTCCATGAGGATAAATACAAAATGCTATGTGTGACAGAAAACTAACCCTGCACATCACCCTGAAAACAAGATCCACACACTCAAACTTGTTGGTGGCAGCCTCATGCTGTGTGGATGTTTTTCTTCAGCAGTGACAAGGAAGCTGGTTAGAGTTGATGGGAAGATGGGTGGAGCTAAATGCAGGGCAATCTTGGATGAAAACCTGTTAGAGGGTGCAAAAGACTTGAGACTAGGATGTAGGTTCACCTTCTAGGAGGACACTGACCCTAAACATACTGGAAGAGCCTCAATGAAATGGCTCAGATCAAAGCATAGTCATGTGTTTGAATGGTCCAGTCTATGTCCAGACTTAATCCCATTTAGAATCTGTGCCAAGACTTGAAAATTACTCTCCACAGACTCTCTCCATCAAATCTCACTGAGCTTGAGCTAGTTCGCAAAGAAGAATGAGAAATAATTTCAGCCTCTCGATGTTTAAAGCTGGTAGAGACATACCCCAAAAGACTTGCAGCAGTAATTGCAGCAAAAAGGTGGTCCTGCAAAGTATTGACTCAGAGGGGCTGGATACAAATGCATGTCACAGTTTTCAGATTTATATTTTTAAAATATTTATAAAACCATATATCATTTCCTTTACAGTTCACAAATACTTGCTTGCTACTTTTTGTTGGTTTGTCACATAAAATCCCAATAAAATACATTTAAGTTTGTGATTGTAACTTGGAAAACTGTGGAAAAGTTCACAATGTATGAATAGTTTTACAAGGCACTGTAGTGTCTGACAGAACCCATATAAAAAGTCCCAGAGTCAGTATAGCTCCATATTACAGGTCTCTGCCGCCTATACAACCCTTATGCTCTCCAAATTTGCTGTTGTCCAATTACTTCTTGAATAGCAGAAAAACTATCTGGTTCTACCTAAATGTTGTAAGTATTAAAGCATTTGGGTATGATTTTAAAAATGGCAAATGCCTAAAACCAAACTGTCTATTTTATACGTGGGTACATAAAGGCAGGCGCAGTGGGCCCCTTTAACACAGTGGGCCCGTCCCTCTCCACAGGATCCAGCCTGACCCCTTTATCCATATATCACCCCACCAGGGCCTAACCGGCCCCCTCCTTCATAAATATCAACACTGCCCCCAAGTCATGCTTTCACTTGCAGCCTGAAAAGTTGGGAACACTGTCTGAGAGAGAAACTTATAGCCACCATGAGCCCAGGGCGACGCATTGCTATTACCTGAGTTGAGGCGTGAGGGTGTCCTCCCTGCTACTTCCTCATTGGAATCTCATGGTGCGGGCCCCACCCACTCTACTGCCGCACGTCTACAAGGAGGAAGTGATGGGCAGCAGCAGGATGGGTCGCTTTCAAGAGCAGGAACGGACCCAGTGGAAATTGATGCCTGGCGCGCGGCGACTGGCAAGTGGCTTGGGCTATGTCCTAGATGGTGATTTGGCCCCCTTTTGTCCGGTTGCGCCAGCGTCGGTGGGGTACATGAAAGGGAGTACTTACCTAGGACCTCTAGACAGGATATGTTCCCCCACTCATTGTGATAATATACTATACAACACATAGCAATGCAGCAGTACTTAGCTAAAATATCTGTTAAATAAGTATATCTATAAACCTGTCATCCCTGTCTCAACAACCAGCAATCCTGATCCTCTCTGCACTGACCTTAGGATTGAAAAGAAAACCATGACTTTATAAAGCACATACAATAACAGCATGATATCATAGGCTGAAGAGGACAGAGTAAATAGCAGATGTAGCTCTAAAAAGGGCGGATTCAGATGAACGTCTAGGCACAACGCCAGAATACTGGGGTCAAGAACTGAGTTCTGAGTAAAGAAATTTAGAAACTTGGGAATGGCATGTATTTACACCAATGCTGTAAATGAAAGGACACAATTAACTGTAAGAAGTTTGTTGAGATTTTACATTTTTATTAACCCCTTTACCCCCAAGGGTGGTTTGCACGTTAATGACCGGGCCAATTTTTACAATTCTGACCACTGTCCCTTTGTGAGGTTATAACTCTGGAACGCTTCAACGGATCCCAGTGATTCTGACATTGTTTTCTCGTGACATATTGTACTTCATGACAATGGTAGAATTTCTTTGATATTACTTGCGTTTATTTGTGAAAAAAACGGAAATATGGCGAAAATTTTGAAAATTTCGCAATTTTCCAACTTTGAATTTTTATGCAATTAAATCACAGAGATATGTCACACAAAATACTTAATAAGTAACATTTCCCACATGTCTACTTTACATAAGCACAATTTTGGAACCAACATTTTTTTTGTTAGGGAGTTATAAGGGTTAAAAGTTGACCAGCAATTTCTCATTTCTACAACACCATTTTATTTTAGGGACCACATCTCATTTGAAGTCATTTTGAGGGGTCTATATGATAGAAAATACCCAAGTGTGACACCATTCTAAAAACTACACCCCTCAAGGTGCTCAAAACCATATTCAAGAAGTTTATTAACCCTTCTGGTGCTTCACAGGAATTTTTTGAATGTTTAAATAAAAATGAACATTTAACTTTTTTTCACAAAAAATTTAATTCAGCTCCAATTTGTTTAATTTTACCAAGGGTAACAGGAGAAAATAGACCACAAACATTGTTGTACAATTTGTCCTGAGTACGATGATACCCCATATGTGGGGGTAAACCACTGTTTGGGCGGATGGGAGAGCTCGGAAGGGAAGGAGCGCCGTTTGACTTTTCAATGCAAAATTGACAGGAATTGAGATGGGAAGCCATGTTGCGTTTGGAGAGCCCCTGATGTGCCTAAACATTGAAACCCCCCACAAGTGACACCATTTTGGAAAGTAGACCCCTTAAGGAACTTATCTACATGTGTGGTGAGCACTTTGACCCACCAAGGGCTTCACAGAAGTTTATAATGGAGAGCCGTAAAAATAAAACAAACATTTTTTCCCACAAAAATTATTTTTTAGCCCCCAGTTTTGTATTTTCCCGAGGGTAACAGGAGAAATTGGACCCCAAAATTTGTTGTCCAATTTGTTCTGAGTGCGCTGATACCCCATATGTGGGGGGAACCACTGTTTGGGCACATGGGAGGGCTCGGAAGGGAAGGAGCTCCATTTGGAATGCAGGCTTAGATGGAATGGTCTGCAGGTGTCACATTGCATTTGCAGAGCCCCTAATGTACCGAAACAGTAGAAACCCCCCACAAGTGACACCATTTTGGAAACTAGACCCCCTAAGGAACTCATCTAGATGTGTTGTGAGAGCTTTGAACCCCCAAGTGTTTCACTACAGTTTGTAACGCAGAGCCGTGAAAATTGAAAAAAAAAATCTTTCCCCCAAAAATTATTAGCCCCCAGTTTTGTATTTTCCCGAGGGTAAGAGGAGAAATTTGACCCCAAAAGTTGTTGTCCAATTTGTCCTGAGTACGCTGATACCCCATATGTTGGGGGGAACCACCGTTTGGGCGCATGGGAGGGCTCGGAAGGGAAGGAGTGCCATTTGGAATGCAGACTTAGATGGAATGGTCTGCAGGCGTCACATTGCGTTTGCAGAACCCCTAATGTACCTAAACAGTAGAAATCCCCCACAAGTGACCGCATATTGGAAACTAGACCCCCTAAGGAACTTATCTAGATGTGTTGTGAGAACTTTGAACCCCCAAGTGTTTCACTACAGTTTATAACGCAGAGCCGTGAAAATAAAAAATCTTTTTTTTTTCCCACAAAAATTATTTTTTAGCCCCCAGTTTTGTATTTTCCCAAGGGTAACAGGAGAAATTGGACCCCAAAAGTTGTCCTATTTGTCCTGAGTACGCTGATACCCCATATGTTGGGGTAAACCCCTGTTTGGGCACACGGGAGAGCTCGGAAGGGAAGGAGCACGGTTTTACTTTTTCAACGCAGAATTGGCTGGAATTGAGATCGGACGCCATGTCGCGTTTGGAGAGCCCCTGATGTGCCTAAACAGTGGAAACCCCCCAATTATAACTGAAACCCTAATCCAAACACACCCCTAACCCTAATCCCAACAGTAACCCTAACCACACCTCTAACCCTGACACACACCTAACCCTAATCCCAACCCTATTCCCAACTGTAAATGTAATCTAAACCCTAACCGTAACTTTAGCCCCAACCCTAACTGTAGCCTTAACCCTAGCCCCAACCCTAACTTTAGCCCCAACCCAAACTGTAGCCCTAACCCTAGCCCTAACCCTAACTTTAGCCCCAACCCTAACTGTAGCCTTAACCCTAGCCCTAACCCTAGCCCTATCCCTAGCCCTAACCCTAGCCCTAACCCTAGCCCTAACCCTAGCCTTAACCCTAGCCCTAACCCTAACCCTAGCCCTAACCCTAGCCCTAACCCTAACCCTAGCTCTAGCCCTAACCCTAGCCCTAACCCTAGCCCTAGCCCTAACCCTAATGGAAAAATGGAAATAAATACATTTTTTTAATTTTTCCCTAACTAAGGGGGTGATGAAGGGGGGTTTGATTTACTTTTATAGCGGGTTTTTTAGCGGATTTTTATGATTGGCAGCCGTCACACACTGAAAGACGCTTTTTATTGCAAAAAATATTTTTTGCGTTACCACATTTTGAGAGCTATAATTTTTCCATATTTTGGTTCACAGAGTCATGTGAGGTCTTGTTTTTTGCGGGACGAGTTGACGTTTTTATTGGTAACATTTTCGGGCACGTTACATTTTTTGATCGCTTTTTATTCCGATTTTTGCGAGGCAGAATGACCAAAAACCAGCTATTCATGAATTTCTTTTGGGGGAGGCGTTTATACCGTTCCGCGTTTGGTAAAATTTATAAAGCAGTTTTATTCTTCGGGTCAGTACGATTACAGCGACACCTCATTTATATCATTTTTTTATGTTTTGGCGCTTTTATACGATAAAAACTATTTTATAGAAAAAATAATTATTTTTGCATCGCTTTATTCTCAGGACTATAACTTTTTTATTTTTTTGCTGATGATGCTGTATGGCGGCTCGTTTTTTGCGGGACAAGATGACGCTTTCAGCGGTATCATGGTTATTTATATCTGTCTTTTTAATCGCGTGTTATTCCACTTTTTGTTCGGCGGTATGATAATAAAGCGTTGTTTTTTGCCTCGTTTTTTTTTTTTTTTCTTACGGTGTTTACTGAAGGGGTTAACTAGTGGGCCAGTTTTATAGGTCGGGTCGTTTCGGACGCGGCAATACTAAATATGTGTACTTTTATTGTTTTTTTTTTTTATTTAGATAAAGAAATGTATTTAGGGGAATAATATTTTTTTTTTTTTCATTATTTAGGAATATTTTTTTTTATTTTTTTTTACACATTTTGAAAATTTTTTTTTAACTTTTTTACATTGTCCCAGGGGGGGACATCACAGATCAGTGATCTGACAGTGTGCACAGCACTCTGTCAGATCACTGATCTGACATGCAGCGCTGCAGCCTTCACAGTGCCTGCTCTAAGCAGGCTCTGTGAAGCCACCTCCCTCCATGCAGGACCCGGATCCGCGGCCATCTTGGATCCGGGGCTGGAGGAAGCAGGGAGGGAGGTGAGACCCTCGCAGCAACGCGATCACATCGCGTTGCTGCGGGGGGCTCAGGGAAGCCCGCAGGGAGCCCCCTCCCTGCGGGAAGCTTCCCTATACCGCCGGCACATCGCGATCATCTTTGATCGCGGTGTGCCAGGGGTTAATGTGCCGGGGGCGGTCCGTGACCGCTCCTGGCACATAGTGCCGGATGTCAGCTGCGATAAACAGCTGACACCCGGCCGCGATCGGCGGCGCTCCCCTCGTGAGCGCCGCCGATCGCGCTGGACGTACTATCCCGTCCGTGGTCATGGGGGCCCACCCCACCTCGACGGGATAGTACGTCCCATGTCAGAAAGGGGTTAAATAAAGCAAATATGTTATGCTTCTTGGGTGAGCAATATTAGGATGAGCCTCTCAGGAAAACTTACTAAAGCTAGCTTCAAAGAGCAGTTCCAACGTAACTTTTTTCATCTTGTATGCAGATGTATGCTAATTTCTGAAAATCCTCTTGCTTTTTCTAATCATTCAGTATTATAGGAATCATAAAACACCACATTGTACACTATTTAGCTATATAAGGGTTCTAAATCAATGTGACATACATGATTTGTCTTTCAAGATGACCAGATAAACCATACATAACTATTCACTCTTCTTCTGTAATATGAGTGGAATATGCTAGCACAAAGACACCATTGAGCAGTTACACTGAACGTTTTGGGGCATTGGCCAGCACGTCTTTCAAGACCACAGCATGTCAATTTATCTTGCGGAGACGCTCAATCTTAGAGTCCTAGAGGACACATGGGAGGCAGCCCAGGTAATTTAGATAACCTCTCTCTAAGCTTCGGCAGAGGTAAGGCCTTGTTTTGGAGAGTGTTTGTGATACACTGCATATTTGGGTGATGAAAGTCACCGTGTCAAGCTTTCAAAAAAAGTCTATACATTTTTGCATTGGTACTAGAGATGAGCAAATCTTTTGAAATTCAAGTTAGCTAGTTTTGCAGAATTTTGTAAATTCTGTTCACAGCGAATTTGATTCAACAAGAGTTGCAATTTCTCTAAAGCCTCGATTGCCCTGAGAATGTGTGTGTCATACTTGGAGATTTCCTAGGACTGTATCACATTTGTTTCAAGCTCTGTAATGCAAACACAGTGTTCGTAATGTCTAATTGACTTCAAAATATATGGCTATAGTTAAACGGATGGCAACCATTCAGAGCTGTGCTGTCACACTATCTGTACAGCTTGTTAAGCACTTTGCAGCTTTCATTCCCTTTCACTATCCTGATTCACCACAAAATGGCTGCTGCATTCCCTGCCTTTGTGTTTGTAGAGGCTGTTATAGTCCCTTTTTGATTGGCTGCGTTATATCGTGTGATGTAATAGCAGTAAGGTATCTTGGGGAAGCTCATCCAACCACACCTGACGATATGTGATCCTTCCCTGGCTGATGCATTCTTCCGCACTGTGTAAAATGGAATTGTCCATTTTAGGTAATTCGCAAGAAGGAAATCACATTTTCTACAAATTTTGACATCTACAAATCAGTTCTCTCACCTCTATCTTGAACCCAGTGGTGTACAGAACATGTGACACTGATGGGCCAGATATAAATACACATCACCGGACCCAGTATAGCCACGCCTCCTGAGGATGCGAGTGACGTGAAATGCGGGTTGGGGTATGGGTGCAGTGCGGATTTGGACATTATTATGGGTAACTACCTGCTCTGCGGCGTAATATCTGACGTGGTTTACAAAAGTCCATTACTATGCTGTATAAAGTATTTGAATGCTATTTTTGCAAGGAGGTATATATAAAATGTATGGGATAAATGGAGTAAGAGAACGATAATTCCATTTGGAATTATAATACTGGGATAATTTTGAAATTTATAAGAATTTGGTAGGATCACTCCAATCCCACATATTAATCCCAAACCATATGCCACAATATATTCAGTGTAATGATGACATTTTGATAATTGTGTTTAAACGTAGGCGTTTATAAATACTATATTGAGGGGTAACGTTGTCCAAGCCCCGTCATCACTTTTTCCACCAGTGATCAAATTTTGGATCCTCACTATTTCTTTTTAATGTATTGAAATAAAAGTTTGTAATTTTTATTGAACTTTTCTGGACTTTTTTTTCTTATTAGTACCCCCAGCAAGTATCAATCAGGAACTACATTTTGTCACCAAAATATATTAGAAAATTAAGGCATTAAAGTATTACAAAACGTTGGCATATTTTCTATTTAAAGCTATGGCAGGAAAGAATGTCAAATGTGAGTAAGAGATCATTTTTAAGGTATCCTAATGCAGCATGACTGTGGATAATTTCAGTTTCTCCTTCCTTCCTGTCATCCATCTGTCCAACAAAGTTCATTGATATGTAATTTATTTCTTCTACATTGAAATATTTGACTGTCATATGTGTAAGTTTTTGCCTTCCTATCTTTTGTAACTGAACAGACTGTTTGCTCAAGGTTAAAATCTATGGACAGGTCAGCCGAAAGACTGCTTCCTGACAAACCATATAGCAGAACAGTAGCCTTTCTGAATGCAGCACATACAATAATGCGGGAGCCACATCCAACCAATAGTTACCATGTAACATAGCAACAGGTAGGCTTGATGTAATTTCATAAAGTGAGTCACAACTCCCACACACCTTAAATGTCACAAAGACTAAAGAACCTACTTTGTGGATTATAATAAACCCTAAGCGACAATAAAACTGTACAGAATGTATCACTCCATGTGGTAGAAAATAATAGTCTTCGTCCTGGCATTATGTTTGCACCTTTTCTTTGAAATCACAGCTAAACTGCCATGTAGAACTTTGGAAAAAGTAAGGTTGGTGGTATAAGGGTTAAATCTGCTATGTAAGGTTATACTGTTCTACATAATGTCAAAAGTTGTCAGGTTCAGTTATGAAATAAGCCATGATCTTCACCTCCTGAATTCAAATCTGCCAATTACAAATCCCCCCCCCCCCCAAAAAAAAAAAAAAGAAAATAGCTGTTTTTTGGTCATACTGCCTCACAAAAATCGGAATAAAAAGGGATCACGTGCCTGAAAATGTTACCAATAAAAACGTCAACTCGTCCTGCAAAAAACAAGACCTCACATGACTCTGTGGACCAAAATATGGAAAAATTATAGCTCTCAAAATGTGGTAACCCTTTTAGTGTGTGACGACTGCCAGTCATAAAAATGGGGCTAGGGTTAGGGCTTGGATTACATTTACGGTTGGGATTAGGGTTAAGGGTGTGTCAGGGTTAGGGGTGTGGTTGGGATTAGGGGTGTGTTTGGATTAGGGTTTCAGTTGGAATTGAGGGTTTCCACTGTTTAGGCACATCAGGGGCTCTCCAAACACGACATGGCGTCTGATCTCAATTCCAGCCAATTCTGGGTTGAAAAAGTAAAACAGTGCTACTTCCCTTCCGAGCTCTCCCATGCGCCCAAACAGGGGTTTACCCCAACATATGGGGTATCAGCGTACTCAGGACAAATTGGACAACAACTTCTGGGGTCCAATTTCTCTTGTTACCCATGGGAAAATAAAAATTTTGGGGGCTAAAAAAACATTTTTGTAGGAAAAAAAGGATTTTTTATTTTCACGGCTCTGCGTTATTAGCTTTAGTGAAACAATTGGGGGCTCAAAGTTCTCACCACACATCTAGATAAGTTCCTTGGGGGGTCTAGTTTCCAATATGGGGTCACTTGTGGGGGGTTTCTACTGTTTAGGTACCTTAGGGGCTCTGCAAACGCAATGTGACGCCTGCAGACCATTCCATCTAAGTCTGCATTCCAAACGGCGCTCCTTCCATTCCGAGCTCTGCCATGCGCCCAAACGGTGGTTCCCCCCACATATGGGGTATCAGCGTACTCAGGACAAATTGGACAACAACTTTTGGGGTCCAATTTCTCTTGTTACACTTGGGAAAATGCAAAACTGGGGGCTAAAAATAATTTTTGTGGAAATTTTTTTTTAAATTATTTTCACAGTTATAAACTGTAGTTAAACACTTGAGGGTTCAAAGCTCTCACAACACATCTAGATAAGTTCCTTAGGAGGTCTACTTACCAAAATGGTGTCACTTGTGGGGAGTTTCAATGTTTAGGCACATCAGGGGCTTTCCAAACGCAACATGGCGTCCCATCTCAATTCCAGTCAATTTTGCATTGAAAAGTCAAATGGCGCTCCATCCCTTCCGAGCTCTGCCATGCGCCCAAACAGTGGTTTACCCCCACATATGGGGTATCGGCGTACTCAGGACAAATTGTACAACAACATTTGGCGTCCGTTTTCTCCTGTTACCCTTGGTAAAATAAAACAAATTGGAGCTGAAGTAAATTGTTTGTGAAAAAAAGTTAAATGTTCATTTTTTTTTTTAAACATTCCAAAAATTCCTGTCAAACACCTGAAGGTTTAATAAACTTATTGAATGTGGTTTTGAGCACCTTGAGGGGTGCAGTTTTTAGAATGGTGTCACATTTGGTTATTTTCTATCATATAGACCCCTCAAAATGACTTCAAATGTGATGTAAAAATGAGAAATTGCTGGTCAACTTTTAACCCTTATAACTCCCACCAGGATCCATTGAAGCATTCCAGAGTTATAACCTCATAAAGGGACAGTGGTCAGAATTGTAAAAATTGGCCCGGTCATTAACGTGCAAACCACCCTTGGGGATTAAGTGGTTAATGCATAAAAGTTTCACTACTTTGAAACTTTATTATTTTTGCAAATACAAAGATGCAGAATATTTTGTTATTCCAAATGGTATTTATTTAGAGGATACTTGGAAAAAAATTCAAATAACCTAAACATGCCTAAACAATATTGCGAATTGTCTTAAAAGAAAATTAAAATTCATAAAACATCTTCAGGGAGGGGGCATGTCCCCCTCACAGTGAATATACGGGGAAGGGGGAAAAATGAATATTGGGGTTTTGCATTCATCCAATATTTATGGGATATAGATTGTTGGCATTATAGCGGAGGGACGAACAGAATACATTCAGTCACCTCACTGTGAGGCCACTAGAACCTCTCCAACTCAATAATGGTGCTATACATGATGCAAGCCAGGCCATGCTTGATTTTTTTTGTTAGGCTATGTGCCCACGTTGCAGAAATGCTGCGGAAATGTCCACAGCATTTCTGCAACTCCCTGCCGCGGGTAAAACACATGCGGAATTCGCATGCGTTTTCCCACAAGCGATTTGAAGCATCGCTTGGAAAAGTGATTGAAAGGTTAAAAGTACATCATGATATTCAAGGTGTTGTCCCTTTCCAGAATGTGGCCCTTAGGTTGATAGCTGATGTTTTATGGATGGCACATGCTGATGGCATGGTGGCATTTAAATGAATATCTGCCATTCTAGTGTACCTGAACTAAAGCCTCTCTTATGCAGCAGCTCTCCGTTCTGGCTCATCAAGGTTCCCTCTATGACATCCATATGCCAGGGTTCTAACAGTCCAGAAATACTTCACACTTTTTCTTTTTTACCCCATACGTAAAAAAAAATTGGTGCATCCATATTTTATTTAAATCTAGAGAAACTTGTACAGATTTGTCTGACTATAATTATCTTTCAATTACAGTTCACAGTGAATGCTGCTAATGGTTCTATTACTTAGAAGCTTACTGGTTTATTATGGTTTTGCAATGTGTCTTTAAAAAATTGTTGGATAAGTTGTCCAATAAAAACAATGAAAAATGGAGTTTGAAATTCTGCCATATACATAAGGACAGCAGTTTCTGCCCATGCCAGTAATCCTCATAATGCCAGCCATGATATCAAAGTCATTGGCCAAAGTTTTTACCTTCTCTAAAGCGATGCTTCTAGGCAGAAAGCGAGATAGCGAGAAAAAAGGGGCATGTTCTGGCTTTATTTTAATTTTAGGAAGGAAAAAGCCTGTTTACTGTTTGGCATTCACCCAGTGACGGGTGAAAAAATATATACAGTATATACACATACATATATACATATCGGGGACAGAAGGTCTGTGCAAAAATCTATTGGTTGCAATCCAATGTAGGAGGCAAGTTTTTATATTTTCCGTTTATTTTCTTTGCCCCCTTTACCCGCAGGACGCCTCTGTAACTTACCAGGTTGTTCGTCCCTGATCTATCTCTACATTATCTATCCATCCATCCATCCATGGCTTTATCTATCTCTATTCACACTGTACATTGAAAGATTAGTTTTGTACCACATTAAAGCATTTTTGCTTTATTATTTATTTTTGTTTGTTATTATTTCACTGCAAACCTCATAAATAATCAGAAAACTTCTCATTCCTTACGTGAAATATACTATTTTTGCTTACAAAAGTTTGCTGTGTATACTGTATGTCAACTTGAGTCTAATGAGTGGCACAAGGAGACAGTTTAAAATGTTATCTGCAGCTTTGAAATGCATGAACTTGCTTAGAATTTTTTTTATTGTATTGTAAAATGTGGCATGCGGTATTCTGCATATCTGTATGGTTTGTTCCTTTGTTCAATTCTTTATTAGGTAAATTCAGAATAATATGTAGTACTTTCCTGCCCCCTAGTGGCAGTTTATAGGAATAATGTTATATGCTTTGCTAAATCACAGGGATAACACTGCTTATTAATAAATTAAAAGGGTCCGGAGAGCTCCCCACCCTACATAACATTACATTCCCTACAGGTCTGTTACATGGGACAATGATCATAGGATCAGATCAAGATTTCCAATCATGATAGTCTGTGAGCAAATGATCAGCTTGCTTAACTATGATTGTATGTTCATTAAGTGCATATCATCTACAGTGGGTACGGAAAGTATTGAGGCCCTTTACATTTTTCACTGTTTCATTGCAGCCATTTAGTAAATCCAAAAAAGTTCATTTTTTTTGCACTAATGTACACTCTGCACCTCATCTTGTCTGAAAATAAACAGAAATGTAGAAATTTTTGCAAATTTATTAAAAAAGAAAAACTAAAATATCTTATGGTCTTAAGTATTCAGACCCTTTGCTCAGACACTCATATTTAAGTCACATGCTGTCCACCCCTTTGTGATCCCGATGGTTCTAATCTTTCATTAGAGTCCAGCTGTGTTTAATTAAACTGATAGGACTTGATTTGGAAAGGCACACACCTGTCTATATAAGACCCCAAAGCTCACAGTGCATGTCAGACCAAATGAGAATCCTGAGGTCAAAGGTACTGGCCAAGGAGCTCAAAGACAGAATTGTGGCAAGGCAGAGATCTGGCCAAGATTACAAAAGAATTTCTGCAGTACTCAAGGTTCCTAAAAGCACAGTGGCCTCCATAATCCTTAAATGGAAGAAGTTTGGGACCACCAGAAGTCTTCCTAGACCTGGCCGTCCAGCCAAACTGAGCAATCGTGGGAGAAAAGCCTTGGTGAGAGAGGTAAAGAAGAACCCCAAGATCACTGTGGCTGAGCTCCAGAGATGCAGTAGGGAGATGGGGGAAAGTTCCACAAAGTCAACTATCACTAAAAGCCTTCCACCAGTCAGGCCTTTATGGCAGAAATGCCCGTCAGAAGCCCCTCCTCAGTGCAAAACATATGAAAGCCCGCATAGAGTTTGCTAAAAAACCATGAAGGACTTCCAGACTATGAGAAATAATATTCTCTGGTCTGATGAAACGTGGTGGCAGCATCATGCTATGGGTGTGTTTTTCAGCTGCAGGGACAGGACGACTGGTTGTCATTGAAGGAAACATTAATGTGTCCATGTACAGAGATATCCTGGATGAAAACCTCTTCCAGAGTGCTCTGAACTTCAGACTTGGCCGAAGGTTCACCTTCCAACAAGACAATGACCCTAAGCACACAGGTAAAATAACAAAGGAGTGGCTTCAGAGCAACTATGTGACTATTCTTGACTGGGCCAGCCAGAGCCCTGACCTAAACCCAATTGAGCATCTCTGGAGAGACCTGAAAATGGCTGTCCACCAACGTTCACCATCCAACCTGATGGAACTGGAGAGGATTTGCAAGGAAGAATGGCAGAGGATCCCCAGGTGTGAAAAACTTGTTGCATCAATCCCAAGACGACTCATAGCTGTACTAACTCAAAAGGGTGCTTCTACTCAATACTGACCAAAGAGTCTGAATATTTATGACCATGTGATATTTCAGTTTTTCTTTTTTAATAAATTTGCAAAAATTACTACATTTCTGTTTTTTTCAGTGAAGATGAGGTGCAGAGTGTACATTAATGAGAAAAAAATGAACTTTTTTGAATTTACCAAATGGCTTCAATTAAACAGAGTGAACAGTTTAAAGGGGTCTGAATACTTTCTGTACCCACTGTATGTAAAAGACTCTCAGACTGGGTTCACACAAAAGTTGATGAGTTTTACCTTAACCCCTTTTTCACATCGGACGTAATGACCCGTCCATGTGCCCTGGGCCTATTTAACCAGAAACAGATGATTACGTAATTTATTTAATACAACAATGCGTCCGAAGTCACGGTTATAACATTAAAATTCCTGCACCATCTTACCTCTGGGTAGCTGGTGTCATTTTGGATGGTGTCATCCTGGAGGGTGTCGCTGCCCTCCCACAACCATGATCGCTGTGATTGGCTCTTCAATTCTAAACAGCCATTAGTAGCATTTCTCACCTCCAAGACCATCGATCATAGACTGCTGCCTGGCAATGGCAGGCATTCCCAGAACCCACTCAGATTGGCATGATCGATGATTACATCGATCACACCAATCACAGGGCACAGCCGAGATGTGACCGCGCTGTGCTCTGGCTGTGACCTGCCTAAGATTTGAGCTGTAAGAGCACTGACCCTAGGCAAAGCCAGGCATGGTCTGGACCTGCTGATTGGCGTGATTGACGATTACATCGATCGTGCCAATCACAGGGCACAGCCGCGGTGTGAGCTTGCTGTGACCATGCTGTTACCTGGCTGTGACCTGCTTAGGATTGGAGCTGTGAGAGCACCTATCCTAGGCTGTTGCCTGGCAACGCCAGCGTCACAAGAGCTAGTTCTAATTAGTACGATCGATGTCATCATCTCTGATCCCTGCCTGTTTTGATCCCTGCTTGATCTCTCCTCATCCACCCCAATCCCCCTTCCCCCTATTCTGCCCTTCCCCCTATTTTTATCCCCCTTTGCGCAACTTCCATGTGCACATCCAGCAGCCGACGAGCGTTGATTAGTGACGCAGTTAACCGATAACTCGTGCTCGCTGTTTTCCTTTTCTTTTTCTCACCCCCTTTGCGCCATCTCCGTGCGCACATTCACCAGCCACAGAGCGTTGATTGGTGATGCAGTTCACCGATCAGCACTCGTGCTCGCTGTTTTCCTTTTCTTTTTTTCACCCCCTTTGCGCCACCTTTGTGCGCACATCCAGCAGCAGCAGAGCTTTGATTAGTGATGCAGTTCACTCATTAGATCTCGTGCCTGCTTTTTTTTCATTTTTCTTTTTCACCCCCCATTGCGCCACCTCAGTGAGTACATCCAGCAGCCACTGAGCTTTGATGAGTGACGCAGTTCACTCATCAGAGCTCGTGCCTGCTGTTGTAAACACTTTCCTCTTCACTGACTTTTTTTCTCCATGGTTGCTGCTTTATTCTTTTAGCTTTTTCTTTTCAAACAAAAAAGTTTACACCAAGAGCTATCTCTCTCTCACACACACAAGGGAGGGAGCGGATCCCACATTTCTTAATTTTTCGTCTTCCTCCTCAGGTGCTGCTGAACCGCCAAGCAGACATCCCAGGACAGAAGGTGAAGCAGCGCCCCCCCATTACTGACCCCATATGGACCTCACTTCCCACAAATTATGAGCCACTGATTCCTGATTTTCTGGCAGAATCAGGAATCAAGTTTGACACCACTGGCCTCAAAGAAGTAGACTTTTTCAAAGTCTTTTTTTCTCCGAGTACTTTGTTATCTCATAGTGGACCAAATTAATTTGTGCACTCATCAATTTTTGGCACAAAACCACAATTCATAATTTTCTAACTGGTGTCCTGTAGACGCAGTTGAAATTATGCAGTTTGGGGCCTGGTCCTTCGCTTGGGGATCTTGAAGAAGCCAGAACTTTGGCAATATTAGAGTGGTGATGTTTTATTCAACCCTCCAGTGTTCCGAATGGTCATGGCCCGGACATGTTTTAAGGTCATCCGCAAATTCCTGCATTATACCAATAATGTACTCCCTGTGATGACCCCAACTTTGACAGTCTGTTCAAAGTTCAGCCGGTCATCAAACAAAAAGGTTGCTGAAGTGTATGTGCCCCAAAGAGACATCTGCGTAAATGAGTCCCTACTTCATTCAGGGGAGGCTCAAACTCCGTTAGTACTTGCCTAGTAAGAGGGCCAAGTACAGAATTAAACTCTCTAAGCTGTGTGAGAGTACCTTAGAGTACATCGACAGGTTTAGAGTTTATGAAGGGAAAGACACCCGGATTGAACCCCCTGAATGCCCCCCCTGTCCTGGGAGTGAGTTGGAAAATTGTGTGGGATTTGGTGCAGCCACTGCTGGATCAATATTATAACCTCAGTGTGGATAACTTTTATACCACCATCCCACTTTTTAAGTCCCTCTCTGCGCGAGGTACCGCAGCTTGTGGTACCATCCACAAAAATCAGAGAGGCCTCCCAAAAACACTAATTGGGCAGATGCTCAGAAGGTGTGACAGCAGAGCCCAATGTAGCGACCACTTGCTATGGTCAAGTACAAGGATGTCTTTTTCTTGACCACCATACATGGTGATGGCAGCACCCTCAACACTGTACGAGGTACCTCTGCACAGGTCTGCAAACCAGACTGTGTACTGGGATATAACAAAAACATGGGGGGCGTTGATCTCTCTGATCAAGTCCTCCAGCCGTACAGTGCTTTGAGAAAGGCCAAGGTATGGTACAAGAAGCTGGCCATGCACATCGTATGGATATCAATGCTCAAAGCTTTCCTGCAGTCACGATGTGCAGGTCAGACCGATACGTCTTACCGTCAGTTCCAGGAGGTAGTGATCAAGGCCTTAATCTTTGGAGAGCAGGAAGGAGCGGGCACCAGTACTTCCGGCTCTGAAGGTGCTCGTATCATACCAGGTGAACATTTCCCAGGGGACGTTCCTCAAAGTGGAAAAAAAAGGAAGGTCGCAAAAGAGATGCTGAGTGTGTTACAGAAGAGGAATACGGAAGGACTCCATTTATCAATGCGGCACCTGCCCTGGCAAATTTGGCCTGTGTAGGAAAGATAGCTTCAAACTGTACCACACCTCCATGTACTACTAAATCCATTTCTGACTTACACAACTGACGCATGACAACCTGACGAACACTACGCAACTGACGTATGACAACATGACAAACACTACACAACTCACGTATGCCACTACATTATAAAATTCGCATACCAGAAAACAGTAGATTAGTTCCAAAAAGGGGGCACTTGTTGGGCATTGTACTCAGTACAAATTGAACAACAACTTTTGGGGTCCAATTTCTCCAGTTACCCTTGGGGAAAAGAAATTGGGGGCTAAAAGATCATTTTGAGGTGTTATGGAAGCCCAGGTTGCTTTGATAGCAGCCTTCAGCTCGTCTGTATTGTTGGGTCTGGTGTCTCTCATCTTCCTCTTGACAATACCCCATAAATTCTCTATGGGATTAAGGTCAGGTGAGTTTGCTGGCCAATCAAGCATAGTTATACTGTTGTTTTTAAACCAGGTATGGGTACTTTTGGCAGTGTGGACAGGTGCCAAGTTCAGCTGGAGAATTAAATTTCCATCTCCATCACGTGTCAAGCCACTCATGACCAGTAGACAATGCCAGAAGTGTGCTACCTGGCCCAAGGAGAAAAATAACTGAACTGTTGCTCAGTGGTCCAAGGTGTTGCTTTCAGATGAAAGTAAATTTTGCATTTCATTTGGAAATCAAGGTCCCAGAGTCTGGAGGAAGAGTGAAGAGGCACACAATCCAAACTGCTTGAGGTCTAGTGTGAAGTTTCCACAATCAGTGATGGTTTGGGGAGTCATGTCATCTGCTGGTGTAGGTCCACTGTGTTTTATCAGGACCAAAGTCAGTGCAGCCATCTACCAGGACATTTTAGAGCACTTCATGCTTCCCTCTGCCGACATGCTTTTTGGAGATGGAAATTTTATTCTCCAGCAGGACTTGGCACCCGTCCACACTGTCAAAAGCACCAATACTTGGTTTAAAAGCAACTATATCACTGTACTTGACTGGCCAGCAAACTTGTCTGACCTTAACCCCATAGATATGGGGTATTGTCAAGAGGAAGATAAGAGAGATACCAGACCCAACAACATTTTTAATAAATCAGTTGAAAACTTAAACGGAAAGTGTTCCTGTGAATAACCTCTTTAAGCTGCTGAGTGAGTTGACGTACCACATACTCTTGTAAAAATGCACCTTTTTTGTGTTGATTTTATCCATTAATTTCAATAGGGACCCTAAATTTTGGCTTGACATCGTGTTGCTTTTATGTTGAGTTTCTGCAACAAAACGTGCACATATAATGTGCAATAAATGTCACATGTGCATCTATCCTCAGTGTCTGAAAATCCATTGTATTTTATAGGTGAAAATGTAGAAATGTAAGCTTATTATAATGATTACCTGCCTGAACCAAATACAGATTACCGCTAACTGGGTGTATGGTTTTCTTCCAGGAGCCCAGAACTGTTGAGATCTGAGGGTTCTTTTTCCATTGAAGGAAGACACTCATCTACAGACTCCAATAAAGCATCCAGTGGCGATGTATCTCCATATGACAATAATTCCCCAGTACTGTCTGACCGATCCGCAACTGCAAGGCAAGAAAATAGTTCTGAGAAGATTCTGAAGGCTGCTGATCACCAGACATTAGTTAGTCATTTACTCTCCAAGACAAAGGAAAATGCCTCAGCACAGTGGTGTCCAAAAGGTATGTAGTGAATCTATAGATTTGCAGGCTGTGTACAGGCCATGCGTTCTGATCAACCCATTCATTGCAACTCCAGTTGGGTTTGGAGGGAGGCGACATTATTAATGATGAGCGGATTTTTTAGTAGTCGGAGATTTAGTTTTTCTTGCCGCAGCTGAATGATTTACATCTGTTAGCCAGCGTAAGTACATGTGGGGGTTGCCTGGTTGCTAGGGAATTCCCACATCTACTTATGCTGGCTAACAGATGTAAATCATTCAGCTGCGGCAATAAAAACTAAATCTCCGAGCACTAAAAATTACTCGGAGGACCCCCGAGCATGCTCAGGAAATCTCGAGCAACGAGTGTATTCGCTCATCACTACAGATCATACATGCAAACTGATTGTATTGGAACAATTGACATCCAATGCGTACAAGTACTACTGAAGATAATCTTTGAGGAGGAAATACATTTAGAGCATGACATTACAAAAATATGACAGATAAACAAAAGTACTCAGTAACAACAGTATACAAGAGCCCTCATGACTCATTTTTTTATGTCACAGAGCTGTTTGTGTTAGATTCCTGAGAGTCTTCTAAAATATAGAGAACTGGCACCTAAATTCTCCAGGGCTGCAATACAATATATGGAAGGCCTCCCACCTACCACATCATTTGTAATACTGGAGTGCTTCAATGTGACAGAAATGGCTTTGAACCCTTTTAGGCACCTTGGTCTTGGGTTTTTTTTTTCACCACCTATACTCTAGCGAGCGGGCTAAATACGTTTTTTGCCAGCTGCCCGTTAATGCCATGCAGCTATGGTATCACATGTAGTACAGCCAATCAGGGGTGCTTTCACAGAAAATATAAAAGATGGAGACAAAGTGCACCATTTTATGCTTGTATCTGAGAGGATAGGAGCACATAGCTCATTCAACGTAAGAATATAAAAAAGGTCTAATCTGATTGTGGTGTATCACTGCAGGGCTGAAGCAGGTTGAAAATGGAATTTAGTGATCTGTAATATACTGCAGTAACAGCATCTTTAAAAGCTGTATTTTTTATCCACTCACTGCAAAAAAAAAAGAAGCAAGATCTTTTCTTTAGCAATGGTTTCTTCCTTGGCCTTCGCCAATAAAGCTCTGCTTGGCTTAGTGTGCGGCGTATGGTACTTTTTGAAACCATGACCCCAGACTTTTCCAGGTTGGCCTTCAAGGTCTTTGGATGTTTGATCGGAATGTTTTTTCCACCATTCGCACCAATCTTCGAAGGCCTCTCTTGTCAATTTTCCTCCTTCCCCCACATCCAGAAAGATTCTTGACTACATGCTTGGCAAACTTCTTAATAACACTGCGCACTGTTGAAACTTGAATACCTAGGTCCTTGAAGATGACATTATGCCCTTTGGAAGTCTTATGTTTGCTAGTAATAGAGGTTCTGATGTCCTCAGACAGCTCTGTTGTCTTCGGGTCTACCATGTGGCTTTTTAAAACACTGAAGTCATTATTAATTGTCTAATTCATGTCACATGGGCGCCGCCAATTAATCACAGGTGATTCTCATTTGTGCTTTACCACAGGCAAGTCAAAATGTGCTTCCATACTAATTTAATGTGAAGGGTGTCAATACCAGTGTCACAGCAAGCTTTAGGTTTTTCTATTTTTCCCTCAAACTGTTTCACTTGATTCATTTTTTTTCAGGAGATATTCCACATTATGTACTTAAACTTCATGTGTGCCAATAACAATGAGCAGGACTGTATGACCTTAAAATAGTTCCAATCATAATGTGATGGCTGCCAGGAGATTGACAGTTCCCAAGTGTTATATATGGACACCTAAGTCCCTCCTTACTTTTATTTAACTTTAAGGTTATGGTCATACTATAATTTTTCACTTTTCATCAGGGTGTTTAATATTTTTGATCGATTTTGATGGCACTGTCTTAAGTTATATTGTTGCTTTACAAATACTGGAAAAATAAATAGCCCTGATGGACTCAATGTATTCCATACAAATAAGGATCCTATTGTTACAGAATCTATTAAAGAACCCTTCCATGAAGTTTTTTTTTCACTAAATGTATGTATAAGTGCATGTAATATATTGTGTGTATATATACAGTATACTCGCCTACTGCTGTGTTCTTTGGTATCCAGCACCTTTCTGTTCCTCTTCTGAGTGACATCATCTCTCTTCAGACTCGCCGGCTCATGACCTGGATGTCTCTTTTAAAATGTAAGTCTATGGATCCACATTTTGACCTTCCATAGGCTTACATTGTAAAAGCAACTTCTGGGTTACTCAGAGCGCAGTGTAACCTGGAGAGTCTGAAGCAGTAATGTCCCTCAAAAGTGGAGGAAAACAGTGTTGGATATTAACACATATGGCATTCTGCTTGATCTCGAGCTATGGTGACTTGATGGATGGACGATCTGTAGGAAGATTGATCTTGTGCAAGCCTCGATGGGTCCACCAGGGTCTTCTCAACCATTATCTTGATAGTATCAAGCTATCGGGTTGCTAGTCTTCCTCTTTGCCTTGTTCTTTCTATTCTCCCGACCATGATGTCCTTCTCCAAAGATTGATGTCTTCGTATATCACTGGAGTTCATATGCACAGATTCAGTGGAAAAAAAACTTCATGGGGGCTTCTTTAAAATTTATCTATGGGAGTTTTAAGATGGAGCTAGCTTAAGGCTGATTTGATATTTCTATCTCTACTCTTGTTTCATTTTAGGGTCTGTTTATACCATAGAATTTAAAAAAGTTAAAAAAAAGTTCAAAGTTAAAACAACCTATATGGACTCAGCAGGCCAAATAGAACCTCTGTTGACATTCATTGAGTGAATGGGGGGGGGCTATAGATTTGTTTGCCTTATGCGTCAGGAGTTTTCCTGGTATATCTGCCAAAACTTGCAAATTGTCAATTCCACCCTTGCTGCTTCTGCTTGATTTTGTAATGTTTTTTGTGTTTTCACTTGCATAATTATGTGCTTGTTTGTTTTTTGCAGATACCATTCCACAGGAGAGCTTAGACATCTGGGGAACATGGCACTCAACATTAAAATCAGTATCAAAAGATCAAGGAATGACAGGTAAAGCACAGTATGATGCTTGTTGTGTGATCACTAAGGGTTAGCAAACTGCCTATAAGCGGTCAACTTTCTGAATTGTCGGCATCCATTTTCATAAAATCGTATTAAAGAGATACTCCCAAGTTGCAGCTATGCAGTCTCTCCTTAATTCCTGGTTACTTTTGGTCAGGTGCTCCTCCTTAAAGAGGTATACCCATCTCAAAGATCGTTATCCAATATGTAGTAGGTGTGATACCAAAAATATCAGCAAATACCTCCAATTAGAAATGTAGTATAGTTTTTCTGATTTGCTACCTCTCTTTCCTTCTGTGCAGGCTTTGCGGGACCTTAGGCATCCATGGTTACGACCACTAGCAACTAGCTAACCAACTTACTATATCAGTGGTCGTAACCATGGATACCTAAGGGCCTGCAATGCCTGCACATAAGGAAAGAGACATAGCGAATCAGAAAAACAATACTACATTTCTAATTGGAGGTATTAATATTATTATTATTGCACCTACTGCATATTGAGATGGGATTACCCCTTTAAGTGAGAGTTCTGGTGAGCAGCCTTTACTGATACTCTGTAGATCTAAATGTAGAAGTCTGTGCCATTGTGTGGACATTATTGACTTTTGATCATGCTTTACTATATATTTTTTATTTTTCTTTCAGGTTCATATGGGAATATCTACGAGAGCAGTTCCTTACATCAAGGGCCTTATTCACTTTCCCAAAGTAATCTGACACAGAATTGGCCTTCATGTAAAAACTCCACAGTTGAAGTAGACCATGACAAGTCCAATATACGAAGGACACACACCTCAACTGCTCTTCAAGATGGCCGGCCACACAATTCAGTGACACGTGTTAGCAGCACTCCGCAAACAGAGACCGCTAGAAGAAACCTTGAACACAAGTCAAGATGTGAACAGAACATGGTCTCGAGCAGTGCAGAACATGTCACGGAGGACAATGTACAGAAAACGTGCACTCAAAATAGACCACCGCCTTTAAATTTACGGCATCCTGACATTAACAGAAATGAAGCAAGGCTTCCTCCACCCTATCCTGGCTCCATAAAACAAGGTGCATCACAGCCACATCGCTCTCCAGTGTTTTCAGCTGAACAGGCCATATGGCGACTACCAAGGTCTGAGACAGCAGTAGGGACATCTTTAGGAAGGACTCAACCCTCTGAGCAATCTGTTCAAAATAGACAGACTTCATTAAAATCTCCTGCCAACAGCCAAAACAGTAAAACTTTAACGGATCCAGACTGGCAAGAATGGCAAAGAGAAAGATGGCAGATATGGGAGCTTCTGTCCGCCGATAATCCAGATACACTACCTGAAACCTTAGTATGATGGTTCTGACATAATAAAGACACAAACACCCATATTGCTAAAGGACTGAAACAAAGAGTGGTGTTATCAAAAGTGATCCTTTTATTTTTTTTACACGTTTTAAATTTTGATTTTTTTTTAAATTGGACTGTGCCTCATATATGATCACTGCCAACCACCCATTTGGTCTTTTCTGTATCCAACTAGCAAATAATTTTGTCATTGATGCAGTACTTGTATTTCTGATGACTAATTTTTTAAAGACATACTACAATTAGTGGCCAAATAGCTTTATGGTATTTAAACATTCCCTAAGAAAAATCATGTTTTATACTGGGATGTAACTTATAGGCACATGCAAAAAGAAAAGTCAGCAAAATAGTTTTTTTTTTCATCACTGCACTTGTTTTGCCATGTGGATCTTTTTTTTATATATCAGATATGCACAAACTGGTTTATGTGCTTTGAAACTTCTTAAGAATAGAACTGTTCCTTTAAGCCGTGCTTGGAAAATTAGCTACGAGAGAAGCCATATTGTGGGCACTACCATAACTGACGCATGTTCCTGTATCTGTGTACATAGAAACAATTCAATCAGTAGGTCAGATTTCAGGCCAAGCCTGCTACTATAGGAGGATTTAAGCAGTGGTCCTCTGTGCAAACATTAACCACTTCAGGGCTGCGCTGCCACATTACAGGTGCGTCTATGGAGCACTGTTGTGGCAAAGCAAAGTTATAATACAACTCATAGATAATATATACAAATATACATATATAAATATATATTTATCTTGTGTAGTTTCCTGTATTGTTTCCCAACAATAAACTGGAATCACTGTAGATTAGAAATATATATATATTAAATATTGCAAGTCATTAAAAGAGAACTGCTTTTGTCTACTGTCCAGTACCGGATATGTAAAGTTGGTGAGTTTTTCAAAGACGGTAATTGACTTAAAGGAGTTGTCACTAGGTTGGAAACTATCTACTATCCAGTGGATAGGAGATAATTTCCCGATCGCAGGGGGTCTGACCGCTGGGAGCCTCTTCACTCCTGAGAAACAGGGCTTGTGGTTGCCGATCATGCACACATCTTCATTCATTCCACTACTGTAGACCAGCTGAGTGCTACGCTCAGTTACCTACAGCTTTCCCATTAAGAATGAATGGAGAGAATGTGCACATGATCAACCAGTGCTCCATTCACACACAGCTCTTAAGACCCCTGGTTCTGATGATCAATTGGGGTCTCACCAGTTAGACACCCAGAGATCATTGGTGCCCCGATCACATAGAGCATAACATCCAAAATTTAGAAAATCCCTTTAAAGGACATTTACAAACTGCCACCATATTATGTGATCACCATGGATGTGTAGATGTTATTGTCAGTGGATTTAGAACAGAACCATCCAAATTGTTGTCAAAGAATAAATAGAACTCCAGGTTATTGTATATGAAACACTTCATGTATATGATACAAAAAAATATTTTAATCACGTGAAATTTAAGTTGTAGGCACCTATGACAACACTTCTGTGCGGATTACGCCATGACAATGACTTAGCCCCTTTAATCTAGGGATTTAATGTTGTCATTGCAATATTATGTGAATTCATATTTTCATCCATATAAATGTACAGATTTTAAAGGGGTTTACCAATATGAGATCAGTGGGTGTCAGAGAGCCCTCGTGATTAGCTGGACGTGTAGTGGCAGTGAATAGTACTACATGCTTTCTCTCTCTCTCTGGGTGAAAACTTGTAGTAGCATTCATGGTCACTACAAAATGTTAGTTTGTACTGATCTGGTGATGATAACCTATCCCAGAGGACATACACGTTAGATTAAAGTTGTCCAAAGACGACGACTTCGGCAGATCTTCCTATCATTCCATGTGCATGGTTGCCTCCCAACTTACTCCCGACAGGATATGTCAGGAAACATAAGGATTGGGAGATTGGCTCTCAAACGCCCGATCCTTTTGTTAAACACAAGGATAAGCTGCTGACAGGTAATTTTTGCAGTGGCTCTCTAATTGGTCAAATCCACAAAGCGAAGTAGAGAATGGCACTCACCATCCCATGAAATGTTTTTTATTTGTATTCGCGTAAAAAAGAGGCAGGAGAGTTATTTAGTGGAGATGCATCGGACAATGGCCGTTTCACGCTAATATGCTCTTCTACATCAACCGTAGAAGCGCATATTAGCACGAAACGGCCATCGTCCGATGCATCTCCACTAAATAACTCTCCTGCCTCTGTTTTATGTCAATCCAAAAAAAGGACATTTGATCGGACAGTGAGTGCCATTCTCTACTTCGCTTTGTGGATTTGGACATTTGCTCAGTATTTCATTTTGATTTTGGCACCTGGGATCCCGGATTCGGTACTCAATTGCAATCTTGGAACAGTGCAGCTGTGTCGGCCATCTAAGTCAAACATTTCTGTGTATGAGGGAATCAGGAAAGGCAGCTGTCTGCCGATCAATAGTTCTGCTGACAGCCATCTAATATGTATGGCCAGCTTCAGAAAAGGTCAGGCATATTAAATCCTTTAAAATCAGTTAAGATGTTGGCCTTGATATCATTATTCCTGAAGCTCCTGAGCCCAAGAATGGAAGCTTTGTCATTGGAAAACTAACGCCGTCCGCCAGTCACCTATCTCTAAACTCTCCAAACCACAAACCCATATGAGTGTAAAGCCTTACTATAGGCATTAGGGTCTCAATATAGTCCATTACTGTGACAACATTTCTGGTACTGGATCAAGTTAATTTACAAGCAGATTGATTTTAATGACATTGCATGGATGTGATAGGTACAGCAAGTTGGTAACTGCTTGAGGCATCATAGACCATGTAGCTTTTGTGGTAAGGCCTGTAGAAAACGTTCACATGCAGACTGCATTTTTTTTAAGTTGTGACAAATGTAATATATTGGGTATTTTTGGCGTCTTGTTCATGTATATGTTATACATGTCTCATTGCACATACATTATAGCACAGTATTATGCAGGTACTTTATATATAGCATTATAGATAAATATTCAATAGTAACCATTTTGGTCCAAAGTGTTCACAATCAGGAGTTATTATAATTTGCATTGCTTTTTTTACTCTTATGATCCTAAGTTTGGAAAATTGTAAGTCTTATTCATTTTGAGTTTTTTATGTCAGGGAATTACGCATGAAATACATAATGTTCTTCTCTAGAAGCACTACATAAAGCGCAAGCCATGGGCCTAAGAACGAACAGGCAGGTACGTTGCTAACTACAGCCCATTCTTCCTGCCGTAGACCACTGCCATCCCGAGCCGTGATAGGTGGCTCCGGTCGGCGTTTCTGCAGCTTTCGCTGAAGTCACGTCGACAGCAGCGGCTTTTCTTTCACACTGCTCTGTTGATGGGATGTCATGCTGATTGGCAGTAAGGAGTCAGTTGTCAATCTGTGGGAAGCTGACTGTCAATCAACATGATGCCTGCAGTCACGCTCCATTGACAGAGCAGGATGAAAGAGGAAGAGCTTCTCTTTTGACGTGAAGCAGCAGAATCGCCGGCAAGAGTGCTCTGTGACCGCGCTGAATCGGCGCCAGGTAGAACAGGCAAACAGTTAGCAGCTACCTACCTCTTAGTTCTTAGGCCTATAGTAAAAAAATATGGTCCCGGATTATCCCTTTAACATAAGGACATTAGGTAATCCTTCAACTTTATAACAAGGAGTAGGTATTATCTACATCTCTCTTTTACAAAGTACGAAAATCAGTAAATTGGAGAAGCCATTCACAGGATAGATTGGAAGAGATGAGTGGTTGATGTATTACAACAATGCCTCATGATATAAAATGATGATTGGGATATCATATCTCTGGGAAGTGATCTGACATGGGCCATATGGTGGACCAGTGTATTTTCTGATGAGTGATTATATAGTTACATACATAGATAGTTATTGCACTGGGAAAAATACAAAAGTCCATTGATGTTGAGCCAAGGGGTGGGAGAGTATAAGAATAAAAGGGTTACATAATGAACATTCTTCAACAGCCGCAATCATTCCACCATTAATCCTGATTGAAAAAATGTACAGTATATGAGTAAAAATAACGAATTGGAATATATTTAGGGATAATTTTCTTGCTGCTCCAGTACTTTTCTTTCTAGCTTTTTCTTAGGCTACTTTCACACTAGCGTCATACTCGGCCGGTCGCAGTGCGTCGGGCCGACGTACCGATGCTAGCAGTGAATGCGCCGCACAACGGCGGCAGTGGATGCATTTTTTCCAACGCATCCGCTGCCCCATTGTGAGGTGCGGGGAGGTGGGGGCGGAGTTCTGGCCGCGCATGCGCGGTCAGAAATGGCGGACCGTCGGCAGCAAAAAATGTTACGTTTAACGTTTTTTGCTGCCGGTGGTCCGCCACAACATGGCACAACTGTCGCACAATGGTTGTGACGTGTGTCAATGCGTCGCTAATGTTAGTCTATGGGGAAAAAACGCATCCTACAGACAACTTTGCAGGATGCGTTTTTTCCCCTAAACGATGCATTGTGACGTATTGAAAACTACGCTAGTGTGAAAGTAGCATTAGCGGCAAGTGACCCTGGTGGTCAATCACTGGCACATGGCCTCTACATCAAAAGGAATCTGTCAGCAGGGTTTTGCTACCTCATCTGAGAGCAGCATAATATAGAAAAGAGACCCCGATTCCAAGGATGTATCACTTAGTTTACTGGGTGCAGCAGTTGTGACACAATCAGAGCTTTTAGATGTCTAATGCAGCAGAGCTGAGAAAGCTAACCCTGCCCACACCAGGCTCTCCATGTACAAAGTCCATAGACAATGAGCTGCTTATCATAGAAGGGGGCAGTGTCAGATCAGGAAGCATGAGCTAGCTTGTCACAGCAATGATAATGTCCTAGTGATAATACCTTCACTGTAAGTAAACAACAGCTTGATAAGTGATCATTGAATTCAGTGTTTTAACCCCTACCTCATCCTGTCCTCAGATTGCACAGCATAAATCTACTGACCAATTCCCTTTAACATCCCCATGATGTATATATCCCACTGTACACTCAATCACTGGCGATCAGTAGCTCCCCGTCCTAGGAGTGACATGCTGGTAGGAAATATCACTTAATGCCACGATTGGTTTTGTGGAGAGTGGCTGACATGCTGAATCTCTGTAGACACAAATGTGGAGACTTGTATATGATAACTGACCAAAATTAGATATTTACAGGAGAATGAATCAAAGTGACTAACATAAAGATCCCCTGAAAACATAACTTTTATTATATTAGTTTAAAAAACTCCCGACAAAAATTGTATGACTGTGCACTAATAAAAGATAGCAGTAATTGATGTATTATCACAGAGGTACTGGATTATATATCTTCATAATTTGTCCCCTTCACTCTTGTCTTATGGTGGAGATCAATGCCCCAGATATAGGGCTTTCTTGTGTCCTTCTACAAATATGACATATGCTGTAAGGTGGTCCTAGTTTACGACTGAGCCATCTGCAGTTATTATAATATACCCCATGAGATATAGTGAATAGTTGGACTTACTCCAGGACAAGACCAAAGGTATAGTCAGATGATTAGTTGTATTTCCCTGGTATCCCCTAGAGTAGGGGTGTCAAACTGCATTTCTCGAGGGCTGCAAACAGGTCATGTTTTCAGGATTTCCTTGTACTGCACAGGTGATAATTTAATCACCTACACAAACAATGAGTTGGTGATTAAATTATCACCTGTGCAGTACAAGGAAATCCTGAAAACATGACCTGTTTGCAGCCCTCGAGGAATGCAGTTTGACACCCCTGCCCTAGGGTAGCCTCACCTGACCCAAGGGGATGGCACCTTAACAACAATACGCACTTGGCGCCCCCCACTCACAATTCATCTGTCCCTAATACACCCTATATTGCCCTTAATGTGATATAGTATCCAATAAGGGGAGGGTAGCTCTACGACCGAGGAGCCAATATATCCAAATTAATATGGTCAGGAGTAATATGATATAATTGGGGAATACTATGTTGATTATTATCCCAATTACAGAAGGATCAACAGAGAAAGGACACAATATAGAAGATAAACCATCTGCCACAGTGGGCTCGCAGGAAACTCAAGTGCTTTTTTTTTATATTTGATGTATCTTTCTATCAATGGAGGACTTTGTATGCTGTTGATGACATTTCATGTAGATTTTTTTTATCAGTAACATACATGGAATACTTGACAGAGCTTCTCTATTGAGGATAATCAGCTTAGGATCACCTTAGAGCAGGTCATATTTGTATAAGGACATGAGAAAGCCTATATCCTGGGCATTGATGTCCACCATGAGACGAGAGTGAAGGGACACATTATGAATGTATCTATTCCAGTACCTCTGTGATAATCCTTACATCAGTTACTGCTATCTTTATTAGTGCACATTCGAACAATTTTTGGGGGGATTTTTTTAAACTAATATTATAAAAGTAAAGTTTTAACGGGGATATTTGCTAGTCAATTTGTATAGGTTACCCACTTTCTACAACCCACTTTGGGGCTTGTCTAGCACAACGTAGCACATATACCAGGACTCTAGGGTCTGAAGGGTACTTTCATTTAAACAAGCTCTGGCACATTGCTAGGATATATCATTATTCATATCGGTGACGTCCAACCTCTGCGACCCCCTGCTGTTCCTGAAGAAAAACGGACAGTTGTCTATAACTCCTGCATAATTTGTACTTTACATCCGTTCTGAGGACTTTTGAGAATCCAAGCAGTTGCGATCCCATCAGTGGGGATGAAGTGGCACATTGCAGCTTTAGGCCATCATTTTCTAGCAGTGAACAATAATATTTTCAGTGTACACGCCCTTTAAGAAAAAAGTAATACTTGACTATAGTGCTTGTTTGAGTATATGGATTATAGCTCCGTTTGTGCGGACATTGTATGCCTTCTAACGCTCGGTTATTGTGCTTTCATATGTATGAGATTTGTCATTGTGAATAATGTACTTGGTATACATTGCTGCTGGGCGTCTGGTACACAGTGCTGGGCAGTTTGTGTCAGGCTTTTCCAGCAGAGAACATGACAGTATACTTGGATTGTAAGGGAATTTCTGTGCAAATAGGTTTCTCGAAATATGCTAGTATTTAAAAGTGTATCTGTCGTTCTGCTACTGTACATAGAAAATCATGATGGGCACATGCTAGTAAGCTCCACGTTACCCCAAAAATAAAAATGCTTCAATAAAGAAGAGGAATATGTATTAATTCCTGTGTCAGATGATTTGTTAGCATGAGACTTCGAATGGTTAAGATTCTATTATGTGTTTATGCAATGTACAGTATGTTGTAGTGTTTTTTCTATTTGATTTTTGATTAGACACATTCTACAAAAGCCATTTAACTAGTGTTCTCTTATTTGTGGATGATATATATTGGTTTGTTTATGGAGACCAATAATTCATGGTCATCTGCAAAAATAAAAAGTAATCCATACCGAAGACAAAGCACAGTCAGGTCTATATTGGCGTTTATGCTGGCCTAGGCACATTAGTCATGCCTGAACTGGTAAGTCAAGACTAAAGGTGCCCATATTCCTTAGATAGTAGCTACGATGCCCATTCACAATTGACTAATATGGGCGAAATCTGCCGATCAGTGGGTTTGCATGACCGTATAATATATATGGGGCCCCCTGACAGGTGATTGTTGGGGAACATAAGGATCCAGACAGTCCGATTTCAGACTAGAGGTCTGGAAAAAAATAATCTGATCGCATATGGATCATCTGTATAGCATAGGGTTTTTAGGGATACATTGTAATTATTTAGCCTACAAAACTGTATTTGGTGTTGCAAATTTTAATAACTGATGTGTGAAAAAACAGATGCCATATGGATTCCAACACAGTTAAAAATATCACTTTTTCTGGATGAAAATCAATTTTTTTACATGCTCTTGTGAACTTGATGATAGACCGCAATGGAGCGCTCATCAGCGTATGAGAGCTGAGCGAAATAGCTGCTTTCCAGACGATTGGACAGGTATCTAAAGCATATGGGGGCACTCTATTCAATCACTAGTTTTGGCTGACATGGCCTCGTTCAGACAGCTGTATTTTCAGTCTTTTGTGTTGTCCATTTGTGCAATGTACAGCATATTGACTATAATTATCTATTGTCAAGCCTAAGAAATGAAAGATTACTAAATGTACATTTATACAGAATCAGAACTACCATCAGAGGACACACAAACACATATATATTTCACAACAAGGATATGCATACATCACCAGACCTATCATCAGTATACTGTCATGGCCAAAAGTATTAACACCCCTGCAATTCTGTCAGATAATACTCATTTTCTTCCTGAAAATGATTGCAATCACAAATTCTTTGGTAAAACCAGGGATTCAAGCTTGAGGAGGCTAATTTGCATATTCCAGGTGCCTTCTGGGAAAGCGAAGAGTCTCCCTAAGCTAGAAGATCGTTGGGTACAGCCGGGACCAGCTGCTTGGAAAGAATCACCAAATTTTTGCCTGTAGGACATTATTGCAAGAGAGCTTGGCTGAGTAGATTACACAAGAAGGTAAACACACAGCAAGTCAGCAGGATCTAGGAGCAACATGGCAGATGTGACAACCTACATGGTGAGCTGCAGCATGTGCTACATGTTCACAGATCGACCAGAAGAAGAATTAAATTTCACCTGTCAGAAGTGTAGACTAGTGGCCCTTTTAGAAGAAAAGGTGCGGGGTCTGGAAGAAAGAATAGCAACTTTGAAACTCATCAAAGAGAATGAAGACTTTCTAGACAGAACAGAAGCATCTCTACTGGTCACAGAAGGTGAAAAAAGTGTCAGAGAACCTCCAAAAGCAGATGAGTGGAAGCATGTGACCAAAAGAAGCAAGAAGACCATGGAGAAATCACCAACCACACAACTGAAGAACCAATATCAAATCTTTGTAGAGGATGAAGATGGCACACCTAAGGATGAAGCAATACCAGCAAGCAAAAAAGAAAAGGGCACACAGCAACAAGTGACAGCAAAAAGTACAGCCAAGAAGCAACGAAGAGTGGTGGTGGTGGGAGACTCACTACTGAGAGGCACAGAAGCAGCCATCTGCAGACCGGACATAACTGCAAGAGAAGTATGCTGCCTTCCAGGTGCGATGATCAAGGATGTGACCGATAGGATACCAAAGCTCTTCAACTCCAAGGACGTCCACCCATTTCTTCTGATACATGTTGGCACCAATGACACGGCAAGGAAGGACCTACCGACAATCTGCAAAGACTTTGAAGAGTTGGGGAAGAAAGTAAAGGAACTGGATGCACAGGTAGTTTTTTCTTCTATCCTTCCAGTAGACGGGCATGGCACCAGGAGATGGAACAGGATCCTTGATGCAAACAACTGGCTAAGACGATGGTGCAGACAACAAGGATTCGGATTCCTGGACCACGGTGTGAATTACTTGTACGATGGACTCCTCGCCAGAGACGGACTACACCTCAACAAACCTGGGAAACACACATTCGCCAGAAGACTCGCTACACTCATCAGGAGGGCGTTAAACTAGAAGAAGAGGGGACGGGAAGAAAAACATTAGACTTGAACAAAGAAGATCCAGGAAAACATACTCAGAAGGGAGGTAAGAACATTTCTAAAACAATCCACAGCGAGGAGATTGGAACAAAACAAAATCCTCTAAACTGCATGCTTGCAAACGCCAGAAGCCTGACAAACAAGATGGAAGAACTAGAAGCAGAAATATCTACAGGTAACTTTGACATAGTGGGAATAACCGAGACATGGTTAGATGAAAGCTATGACTGGGCAGTTAACTTACAGGGTTACAGTCTGTTTAGAAAGGATCGTAAAAATCGGAGAGGAGGAGGGGTTTGTCTCTATGTAAAGTCTTGTCTAAAGTCCACTTTAAGGGAGGATATTAGCGAAGGAAATGAGGATGTCGAGTCCATATGGGTCGAAATTCATGGAGGGAAAAATGGTAACAAAATTCTCATTGGGGTCTGTTACAAACCCCCAAATATAACAGAAACCATGGAAAGTCTACTTCTAAAGCAGATAGATGAAGCTGCAACCCATAATGAGGTCCTGGTTATGGGGGACTTTAACTACCCGGATATTAACTGGGAAACAGAAACCTGTGAAACCCATAAAGGCAACAGGTTTCTGCTAATAACCAAGAAAAATTATCTTTCACAATTGGTGCAGAATCCAAACAGAGGAGCAGCACTTTTAGACCTAATACTATCTAATAGACCTGACAGAATAACAAATCTGCAGGTGGTCGGGCATCTAGGAAATAGCGACCACAATATTGTACAGTTTCACCTGTCTTTCACTAGGGGGACTTGTCAGGGAGTCACAAAAACACTGAACTTTAGGAAGGCAAAGTTTGACCAGCTTAGAGATGCCTTTAATCTGGTAGACTGGGACAATATCCTCAGAACTAATAATACAGATAATAAATGGGAAATGTTTAAGAACATCCTAAATAGGCAGTGTAAGCGGTTTATACCTTGTGGGAATAAAAGGACTAGAAATAGGAAAAACCCAATGTGGCTAAACAAAGAAGTAAGACAGGCAATTAACAGTAAAAAGAAAGCATTTGCACTACTAAAGCAGGATGGCACCATTGAAGCTCTAAAAAACTATAGGGAGAAAAATACTTTATCTAAAAAACTAATTAAAGCTGCCAAAAAGGAAACAGAGAAGCACATTGCTAAGGAGAGTAAAACTAATCCCAAACTGTTCTTCAACTATATCAATAGTAAAAGAATAAAAACTGAAAATGTAGGCCCCTTAAAAATAGTGAGGAAAGAATGGTTGTAGATGACGAGGAAAAAGCTAACATATTAAACACCTTCTTCTCCACGGTATTCACGGTGGAAAATGAAATGCTAGGTGAAATCCCAAGAAACAATGAAAACCCTATATTAAGGGTCACCAATCTAACCCAAGAAGAGGTGCAAAACCGGCTAAATAAGATTAAAATAGATAAATCTCCGGGTCCGGATGGCATACACCCACGAGTACTAAGAGAACTAAGTAATGTAATAGATAAACCATTATTTCTTATTTTTAGGGACTCTATAGAGACAGGGTCTGTTCCGCAGGATTGGCGCATAGCAAATGTGGTGCCAATATTCAAAAAGGGCTCTAAAAGTGAACCTGGAAATTATAGGCCAGTAAGTCTAACCTCTATTGTTGGTAAAATATTTGAAGGGTTTCTGAGGGATGTTATTCTGGATTACCTCAATGAGAATAACTGTTTAACTCCATATCAGCATGGGTTTATGAGAAATCGCTCCTGTCAAACCAATCTAATCAGTTTTTATGAAGAGGTAAGCTATAGGCTGGACCACGGTGAGTCATTGGACGTGGTATATCTCGATTTTTCCAAAGCGTTTGATACCGTGCCGCACAAGAGGTTGGTACACAAAATGAGAATGCTTGGTCTGGGGGAAATTGTGTGTAAATGGGTTAGTAACTGGCTTAGTGATAGAAAGCAGAGGGTGGTTATAAATGGTATAGTCTCTAACTGGGTCGCTGTGACCAGTGGGGTACCGCAGGGGTCAGTATTGGGACCTGTTCTCTTCAACATATTCATTAATGATCTGGTAGAAGGTTTACACAGTAAAATATCGATATTTGCAGATGATACAAAACTATGTAAAGCAGTTAATACAAGAGAAGATAGTATTCTGCTACAGATGGATCTGGATAAGTTGGAAACTTGGGCTGAAAGGTGGCAGATGAGGTTTAACAATGATAAATGTAAGGTTATACACATGGGAAGAAGGAATCAATGTCACCATTACACACTGAATGGGAAACCACTGGGTAAATCTGACAGGGAGAAGGACTTGGGGATCCTAGTTAATGATAAACTTACCTGGAGCAGCCAGTGCCAGGCAGCAGCTGCCAAGGCAAACAGGATCATGGGGTGCATTAAAAGAGGTCTGGATACACATGATGAGAGCATTATACTGCCTCTGTACAAATCCCTAGTTAGACCGCACATGGAGTACTGTGTCCAGTTTTGGGCACCGGTGCTCAGGAAGGATATAATGGAACTAGAGAGAGTACAAAGGAGGGCAACAAAATTAATAAAGGGGATGGGAAAACTACAATACCCAGATAGATTAGCGAAATTAGGATTATTTAGTCTAGAAAAAAGATGACTGAGGGGCGATCTAATAACCATGTATAAGTATATAAGGGGACAATACAAATATCTCGCTGAGGATCTGTTTATACCAAGGAAGGTGACGGGCACAAGGGGGCATTCTTTGCGTCTGGAGGAGAGAAGGTTTTTCCACCAACATAGAAGAGGATTCTTTACTGTTAGGGCAGTGAGAATCTGGAATTGCTTGCCTGAAGAGGTGGTGATGGCGAACTCAGTCGAGGGGTTCAAGAAAGGCCTGGATGTCTTCCTGGAGCAGAACAATATTGTATCATACAATTAGGTTCTGTAGAAGGACGTAGATCTGGGGATTTATTATGATGGAATATAGGCTGAACTGGATGGACAAATGTCTTTTTTCGGCCTTACTAACTATGTTACTATGTTACTATGGTATTATTATCTTCATTTAATTTGTCTTAAATGAAAAAACACAAAAAGAATTGTCCTAAAGCCAAATTGGATATAATTCCACACCAAACATAAAAAAGGGGGTGGACAAAGGTATTGGCACTGTTCGAAAAATCATGTGATGCTTCTCTAATTTGTGTAATTAACAGCACCTGTAACTTACCTGTGGCACCTAACAGGTGTTGGCAATAACTAAATCAAACTTGCAGCCAGTTGACATGGATTAAAGTTGACTCAACCTGTGTCCTTGTGTGTACCACATTGAGCAAGGAGAAAAGAAAGAAGACCAAAGAACTGTCTGAGGACTTGAGAAACCAAATTGTGAGGAAGCATGAGCAATCTCAAGGCTACAAGTCCATCTCCAAAGACCTGAATGTTCCTGTGTCTACCGTGCGCAGTGTCATCAAGAAGTTTAAAGCCCATGGCACTGTGGCTAACCTCCCTAGATGTGGACGGAAAAGAAAAATTGACAAGAGATTTCAACGCAAGATTGTGCGGATGTTGGATAAAGAACCTAGACTAACATCTAAACAAGTTCAAGCTGCCCTGCAGTCCGAGGGTACAACAGTGTCAACCCGTACTATCCGTCGGCGTCTGACTGAAAAGGGACTGTATGGTAGGAGACCCAGGAAGACCCCACGAGACATAAAAAAGCCAGGCTGGAGTTTGCCAAAACTTACCTGAAAAAGCCTAAAATGTTTTGGAAGAATGTTCTCTGGTCAGATGAGATAAAAGTAGAGCTTTTTTGGGCAAAGGCATCAACATAGATTTTACAGGAGAAAAAAGAGGCATTCAAAGAAAAACACGGTCCTTACAGTCAAACATGGCGGAGGTTCCCTGATGTTTTGGAGTTGCTTTGCTGCCTCTGGCACTGGACTGCTTGACCGTGTGCATGACATTATGAAGTCTGAAGACTACCAACAAATTTTGCAGCATAATGTAGGGCCCAGAGTGAGAAAGCTGGGTCTCCCTCAGAGGTCATGGGTCTTCCAGCAGGACAATGACCCAAAACACACTTCAAAAAGCACTAGAAAATGGTTTGAGAGAAAGCACTGGAGACTTCTAAGGTGGCCAGCAATGAGTCCAGACCTGAATCCCATAGAACACCTGTGGAGAGATCTAAAAATGGCAGTTTGGAGAAGGCACCCTTCAAATATCAGGGACCTGGAGCAGTTTGCCAAAGAAGAATGGTCTAAAATTCCAGCAGAGCATTGTAACAAACTCATTGATGGTTACCGGAAGTGGTTGGTCACAGTTATTTTGGCTAAAGGTTGTGCAACCAAGTATTAGGCCGAGGGTGCAAAACTTTTGTCTGGCCCATTTTTGGAGTTTTGTGTGAAATGATCAATGTTTTGCTTTTTGCTTCATTCTCTTTTGTGTTTTTTTCATTTAAGACAAATTAAATGAAGATAATACCAAAGAATTTGTGATTGCAATCATTTTCAGGAAGAAACTGAGTATTATCTGACAGAATTGCAGGGGTGTCAATACTTTTGGCCATGACTGTATGAATACAGCAACATAACCACCATCAGTACATGAATACAGCACCTGAACTGCCATCAGTACTTGAATACATCACCAGAACCACTATCAAAATATAAATACAGCACCAAAATCACAATCAGAACATGAATACAGCAAAATACAACAAAAAGTGACTGCCTCCATACTAGACTGAGCACTCCCATCAGCCTTACGCCATTTTTAAGCAAAGCTGGATCCTACCTGGACCCTACTTGCTGTTTACATTTATAGGCTTTAAGCCTGAGAAGAGACATGTTTGTTAAATATTATTTTTAGGGTACCAACAGAGAACGTTTCTCTTGTTGTGCCTAGTGGGCACACATGATTTAGATATTCTTTTGTTTGTACATGAATACAGTACAATAACCATCATCAGTAAATGAATACAGGAAAAAGTCAACATTACATGAATACATCACTAGAACTGCCATCACTACAAGAATGCAAAGCCAATAACAAGTAATATAACATACTGACAAATTTTAGATTATAAATAGGGATGAGCGAATAGCTTCAGCTCCCTCCTTATCCGAATAGCTATAGCGCTTACCAATTAGCTGCATTGGGAACCCGGATGCCTGGAACGCTCCTGATAATCAACTGTTCGGCTCTGCAGCTGCATGTGTCGTGACTGTGTGACAGTCACAACACATGCATTGAGGGCCTGTTTGTTGGGTTCTCTATGCATGTGTTGGGACTATCACACAGCCATGACACATGCAGCTGCAGCGCCGAACAGCTGATTATCGGGAGCACTCCAGGCATCCGGGTTCCCAATGCAGTTATTCAGTAAGCGCTATAGCTATTCGGATAAGGAGTTATCCAAAGTTATTCGCTCATCCCTAAATATAAAGTCTGTATTGATTATTTCTCTTATCAAAATGATACTTGTCTTATGACATAGCAGCAAAAGATCAACATTTTAACTGTCCAGCACTGATGGTACGCATGCCCACATAAAATTTACTGCTTCCAAGCTTGTGTTTTTTACTATTTCAGCATATTAAGGGAAAATATGTAGCTGAATTATATACAAAGTCATACAGATCTAACAAACGAGGCAGTAGGGTTCTTTAAGATGAGTGTATTTTGGTACACTGTCCTTGTGCTGACCATGTACCTAGCAGGCCACACAGGGACCAATTCTCGTCAGTGGGGTTGTTTAGATTAATATTTTTATACAAATTCCATTGAATCATGGTCCTTGCGAAAAAAAAAAATCACAGCATGCACGTATATTATCTATTTTTTAGATCGGACTCAAAGTGTGTGTAAAAAAAACAGAAGTCATACGGGCTCTATCTCTAAGGTGTCCGTTTTTATCAGATCTTTTGCAATTAATATAATAGAATGTAACACTTTGGCACTCAAAAAATATGTTGCAAAAAAAGTTTATTTAACAAAAAACGTGACCAGATGAATTTTAGGTAACCAAATCAATGTTTCGGCCTTAGGTCCGGCCTTTGTCAACATGTATCTGTGTTAGAACATAAGTAGAAACAAAAAGAGTAAAAAAAAATTTAAGATAAGGTCTCGGTGTACATAGAGGAACTGGTATAGAGTTGAGTTTCATGGATATAGAGTGTAGCCGTTCGGATAGGGTGCCATCTTGGCCAACAAGATGTATAGCATGTGCCATGACATATGGTAGCATAAATCCTAGGGGGGAGAGAAAGAGAAGATGCTGATTAGCACATTCATTATCATAAAAGGAGACACAGGATGCTTGAGACAGGTGATATCCATTGCATAAGTATGTAGGATGAAATAGCAAATAATGGTAGATGAAATATTGCAGAATAGGATAATGGACAAAATATGAAAAATAGAAAATAAAAATAAAAAATGAAAATTGAAAAAAATGTAAAATCTTCTCTTTCTATCCCCAACAGGATTTATGGTACCATAGGTTATGGCACATGCTATAGATCTTGTTCACCAAGATGGCACCCTATCCGAGGCGCTACCCTCTATATCCTTTAAACTCAACTGTATTCCTAACCTAAGGCTGAAATGTTGATTTGGTTATCTAAAATTCATCTGGTTACTTTACGCTTTTTGTTAAATTCTTTTTTTGGCAACATATTTTCGAGTGCCGAAGATGTACATTGTATTATATGTGAATATATATTCACTTACTTCTGAGCACCATATGCCATTCGGTTGAACAACCATTTTCCACTTCCCATTGCAATTAACCCCTTTCCGACATCTGGAGTAATAGTTCACCAATCTCAGACTCCTCCCCCCCCCCCCCCCCCCTTTGATGTGTGCTCCGGCGCCGAGCCCACATCTTTCCCGGTACATGTCAGTTATTTTAGCTATAGTTATAGCTGACATGTGCCTAGAACATCCACGGGTGGAATCGCAATCCACCCGCGGCTATTAGCCTGTTAAGTGCCGCTGTGAAATGCTGACAGCGGCATTTAACTCGCACTTCACCTGTTCATTGGCATGGCAATCACAGGTCTCCTGGAGACCTCTATAGTTGTCACTGCCGGATTGCTATGAGTGGCACCCGTTGGTCGGCGCTCATAGCAAGTGAGTAATTCTACTACATAGAGGCAAACTGATCCTCGTCTGTATGTTGCAGGGCCAATTCGGTTATGGCAGCTTCTAGTCTCCCATGGAGACTATTGAAGCATGCCAAAAGAAAAAAAAAATGTTTTTAATTTTTTTTTTAAATATAAAAGTTCAAACCACCATTCAAAATAAAATATAAACATACTGATCCGTAGCTAAATAAGTTACGTATAGATAAAAAAGTGTTATATGAAAAAACGATAAAAATATCTTTTTATTTCATTCAGACACGATAAAAACATGCAGATTTCTTAAAAGACAGAGTGCCTCAAACCAAAAAAGACATGCACATGAGGAGATTAAGCTGGAGCAGTCTGCGTCAACGTAAAAGGAACCTCAGCTCAGCGCGCAAAAAATAAGTCCTCACCCAACCCGAAATCACAAAAAATGGAGACGCTAAGGGTATCGGAAAATGGTGCAAGTTTTTTTTTTTTTTAACGAAGCTTGGATTCTTTTTCACCACTTAGATAAAAAAAAATAACCTATTCATGTTAGGTGTCTATGAACTCGTAATGACCTGGAGAATTATAATGGCAGGTTGTTTTTAGCATTTAGTGAACCTAGCAATAAAGCCAAACAAACAAGTGTGGGATTGCACTTTTTTTGCAATGATACCGCACTTGGAATTTTTTCCCATTTTTAGAGAACACGACTTGGCAAAACCAATGGTGTCATTCAAAAGTACAACTCGTCCTACAAAAAAAACAAGCCCTCACATGGCCATATTGAAGGAAAAATAAAAAAGTTATGGCTCTGGGAAGAAGGGGAGCGAAAGATAAAAATACAAAACCAAAAATACCTCTGGTCGTTAAGGGGTTAATAACAGGAAACTGTATTTGACCATCTATCTATATATATATATATATATATATATATATATATATATATATATTTCATGTAAAAAATGGAGATGCCAATGCTATATAGAATATTATGAGGATGAAAAATCATCCATTTTTTTCTGTATGAAGAAAAGCCAATTTGTAATTTTAGGTCTTAGAATTTTTTCAGAAATTCATGTGATCGTCTTTATTTTATCCAGAACAAAATGTTGATTTTTTATTCACATTGTCCACACTAGGTCAGTGTTTGATATCTGTATGACATCCATTTTTATACATCAATAATTAAAAATAAGATCTATTACCTGTAAACGTCTCCCTCACCCTGCTTGTGGGAATACGAATAGCACGTGGTTTCCACATCGGACACCTCACACCTTTACTACTATAAGGCCACGTGCACACACTCAGTATTTGGTCAGGATTTGACCTCAGTATGTGTAAGCCACAACCAGGAGTGGGTGATAAATACAGAAGTGGTGCATATGTTTCTATTATACTTTTCCTCCTGATTGTTCCACTCCTGGTTTTGACTTACAGATACTGATGTAAAATACTGACCAAATACTCAATATGTGCACGGGGTCTTTTTCAGAAAGTAATCTGGTGATAACAAATGGCTGCTACCTCAAATGATGATGGCCTTCCGGTGACTAACGTGTTTCAGGAAAGATTCATATCATCTGTATAAGGCTTCTTTCACACTTGCGTAGGTACGGGGCCGACGCACGTTGTGAAAATTGTGCACAACGTGGGCAGCGGATGCAGTTTTTCAACGCATCCACTGCCCAGTCTATGTCCCGGGGAGGAGGGGGCGGAGTTCCGGCTGCGTATGCGCGGTCGGAAATGGCGGACAAGACTTACAAAAAAACCGTTACATTGAACGTTTTTTTGTGACGACGGTCCGCCAAAACACAACTGATCCAGTGCACGACGGACGCGACGTGTGGCCATCTGTTGCGATCCGTCGGCAATACATGTCTATGGGCAAAAAACGCATCCTGCGGGCACATTTGCAGGATCCGTTTTTTGTCCAAAACGACGGATGCCAAATGCAAGTGTGAAAGTAGCCTAAAGATCTAAGTAGCCTAAGATCACACAGTAGTTGAAGGAGACTATATGCATGTGTCGTAAAGACCCCCCAGTGGTGAACCCAGGAAGGAGGAGAAGAGTGTCCCACCCCATCCCCAATGATGGACTGTACTCGTATATCTAATATATAATTGCCTAGAATACTACTTCCTGCAATTTGTGCCAACTTCCGTGGCTTTGTCCGGAGCTAATGTCCGGAGCTAATGTCCGGAGCTAATGTGCGGAGATAATGTCCGGAGCTAATGTCCGGAGCTAATGTCCAGAGCTAATGTCCGGAGATAAGTGACGTCAACAGTGTCCAGTGTCTGATTGGTTGCCGCCTGCTGCGAGCGACCAATCAGAAACGTGCCGTACTGTGACACACTCCGCCCGCCATTTTGGTGTGATTTTTGAATTTTTACCTCACAGCAAGTTTCTACTGCGTGGAGGCGGGCCCAGTGACGTTGCTCTTCAAGCTCCTGCCGAATTTCGTCAAAAAAATGATAATACCATTTACCAAAACTATATATATTTAGTTGTGAAGTGGTTCAGTGACATTTTCACACCAATTTTGAACTTTTGTTTGGTGTTTTCTCCATATACTGCCTATTATTTTTGTTCTTTCTTACTATTATTTATTAATTGTATTATTCTTACATTTGAATAAATAAAGTATATATGGATTCTAGACTCCCGATTCTTTAGAATCGGGCTGCCATCTAGTATACAATAATGAGATTATTTCCCTGATGTAACACAAGCTGGGACCCAGGACCACTGGACTTCCCGTGTTTCTGGGAACAGAAAAGAACTTTACTGATATTGTTCTGCTAAGTATCGGACTTTCCTGCTTTTTTCACCTTTTGTTTTTATAGCTGCTTTTGCACCATTTATGTCCATTATTTCTATATATTTTTTATATGTTAAGCACTGTGCTTTTTGTGTAGTAAAGATGAAACCTTAATATCTTTGCCTTGTTGCCCTAAAGAACCTAAGCGTCTCTGTAAAGTCTGAGTGGTGCTTTGTGCATGTGACCTGGGTATGGCCTGGGGGCTGTGAGCACATTGAGTGCATGACTTTGGGACTTTTAGCCCTTTTAGTAAGTGGTGGCAGAATTGAGTATGTTTGGTGTGTGGACTGGTTGAGGGTACGTTCTGTGTTCAATCTGTAGACTGAGTGAGGGGTGAGTGTGAGATTGAATTTTACACTGACCTGGTCCCCTTACAGCGGCCCATCCCACGTCCCGGAGACCGAGTGAGAGCCTGATTGTCATAGTTGCCAACCTTCCATAAATTTACGGACAGTCCATAAAAACCTGATGCTTTTCTCTGCCGTCCATAGCGTCCGTACAAATAGGACCTGTCACAGAAGAAGAGACGTGAGCCTGGAGGGTGGCATCAGACTCACATGAAGAGGAGTTCAGGCAAAATGGTGGGATTCTGCTGGCTCGTGGCCTGGGACTCGGCGCACTACAGGTAGTCAGGGGAGCCCGATGCCATCCTGCTCATGTCTGCTGCTCCGATCTGCTCAGTGTTGTTCCGCTCTCTGACTGTGAGTGACCGTGTCGAGGCCAAATAGATTCCTACAATGGATCCAGGCAGGGGCTGACTGGCAAATTTTAGCCTGGGGGGCAAGCACACAGCAGTGGCCCATGAGTAGCGGCTCATCCTTAAAGGGGTTGTCGGATCTTATGCTACATGTCTACAGACACTATGTGTGAATCCTCATATCATGCGCTATGAAGATTCTCTGGTGCCGGCAACAGGTGGTCTTGTGACTGCAAGCATGCGATATATATATTCCCAGCCACATTTCGACTAGACTGTTTTGGGCCTTGTTCAATACAGTTGCATTAGGCCATGCAAGTCTAGTCGGCATGTGACCGCATGTATGCAAATCACAAACTTACAGCCACACACCCGCCAAATGACCACAGCACTGCCAGCAATGTGAGAAGCACAAGTCTGCAGTCCAAAGAATGGCAGAGTGAATGCACCAATGGCACACACACACACACGCACAGCCCCACTGTATAATGACAGACACATGCACAGCCCCACTGTATGATGACACACACACACAGCCCCACTGTATAATGACACACACAGCCCCACTGTATAATGACACACACACACACAGCCACACTGTATAATGACACACAGCCCCACTGTATAATGACACACACACACAGCTACACTGTATAATGACACACAGCCCCACTGTATAATGACACACACAGCCCCACTGTATAATGACACACACACACAGCCACACTGTATAATGACACACAGCCCCACTGTATAATGACACACACACACAGCTACACTGTATAATGACACACAGCCCCACTGTATAATGACACACACACAGCTACACTGTATAATGACACACAGCCCCACTGTATAATGACACACACAGCCCCACTGTATAATGACACACACACACAGCCACACTGTATAATGACACACAGCCCCACTGTATAATGACACACACACACAGCTACACTGTATAATGACACACAGCCCCACTGTATAATGACACACACAGCCACACTGTATAATGACACACACATAGCCCCACTGTATGACACACACAGCCCCACTGTATGACACACACACACGCACAGCCCCACTGTATAATGACAAACACACACAGCCCCACTGTATAATGACATACACACACCCACAGCCCCACTGTATAATGACACACACGCACAACCCCACTATATGACAGGCACACGCACAGCCCCACTGTATGACACACACAGCCCCACTGTATGACACACACACACGCACAGCCCCACTGTATAATGACACCCACAGCCCCACTGTATAATGACACCCACACAGCCCCACTGTATGACACACACAGCCCCACTGTATAATGACACACACACACGCACAGCCCCACTGTATAATGACACACACACAGCCCCACTGTATGACAGGCACATGCACAGCCCCACTGTATAATGACAGGCACACGCACAGCCCCACTGTATAATGACAGGAACACGCACAGCCCCACTGTATAATAACACACACACAGCCCCACTGTATAATGACACACACGCACAACCCCACTATATAATGACAGGCACACGCACAGCCCTACTGTATGACACGCACAGCCCCACTCTATAATGACACACACACGCACAGCCCCACTGTATAATGACACACACACAGCCCCACTATATAATGACATACACACACACACATGTACAGCCCCACTGTATAATGACAGGCACACGCACAGCCCCACTGTATAATAACACACACACAGCCCCACTGTATAATGACACACACACACAGCCCCACTGTATGACACACACGCACAGCCCCACTGTATAATGACACACACGCACAGCCCCACTGTATAATGACACACACACGCACAGCCACACTGTATAATGGCATACACACACAGCCCCACTGTATAATGGCATACACACACGCACAGCCCCACTGTATAATGACACACACGCACAACCCCACTGTATAATGACACACACACGCACAACCCCACTGTATAATGACACACACACGCACAGCCCCACTGTATAATGACACATGCACAGCCCCACTGTATGACAGGCACACGCACAGCCCCACTGTATAATGACACACACCCACAGCCCCACTGTATAATGACACACACGCACAACCCCACTATATAATGACAGGCACACGCACAGCCCTACTGTATGACACGCACAGCCCCACTCTATAATGACACACACACGCACAGCCCCACTGTATAATGACACACACACAGCCCCACTATATAATGACATACACACACACACACATGTACAGCCCCACTGTATAATGACACACACACGCACAGCCCGACTGTATAATGACACACACACACACACACACACGCAACAGCACCACTCTATAATGACAGGCACACGCACGGCCCCACTGTATGACAGGCACACGCACGGCCCCACTGTATAATGACAGGCAAACGCACGGCCCCACTGTATAATGACAGGCACACGCACGGCCCCACTGTATAATTACACACATGCACAGCCCCACTGTATAATGACAAACACACAGCCCCACTGTATAGTGACAGGCACACGCACGGCCCCAATGTATAATGACAGGCACACACACGGCCCCACTGTATAATGACACACACACACACACAGCCCCACTGTATAATGACAGGCACAAGCACAGCCCCACTATATAATGACAGGCACACGCACGGCCCCACTGTATAATGACACACACACGCACGGCCCCACTGTATAATGACACACACACTCACACACAGCCCCCCTCTGTATAATGATAGGCACACGCACGGCCCCACTATATAATGACAGGCACACGCACGGCCCCACTGTATAATGACACGCACACGAATGGCCCCACTGTATAATGACAGGCACATGCACGGCCCCACTGTATAATGACACACACACACACACCCATTGTATAATGACAGGCACACGCACGGCCCCACTGTATAATGACAGGCACACGCACGGCCCCACTGTATAATGACAGGCACATGCACGGCCCCACTGTATAATGACACACACACACACACCCATTGTATAATGACAGGCACACGCACGGCCCCACTGTATAATGACAGGCACACGCACGGCCCCACTGTATAATGACACACATGCAGCTCACAGATGCACGCAGCACACACACGCACGCAGCTCACACACACGCACGCAGCTCACACACGCACGCAGCTCACACACACACACGCACGCAGCTCACACACACGCAGCTCACACACACACATGCACGCAGCTCACACGCACACATGCACGCAGCTCACACACACACGCACGCAGCTCACACACACACGCACGCAGCTCACACACACACGCACGCACGCATGCAGCTCACACACACACGCACGCAGCTCACACACACACACACTCTCCTCATACACACACACACACTCTCTCTCCTCATACACACACACACTCTCTCCTCATACACACACAGACACTCTCCTCTGTGGTGCAGGGGCGGCTGATGTCCATGTGCAGCTCTTCAGTTTCTCCTGCTCACAGCTCTGCACTGTCCCGGCACCTCCCCCATCTCTCCTTCTCTGCCGGGATAGCAGATAAGAGCAGGAGAAGCCGGAGCTCCGTGCACACACAGGCCGGTATGCTGACCTTTCATCTTGGCTGCTGGCTCTCTCCCTCAGAGTGGCAGTGGCGCATAGGAGCTTGCATGTTAGGGCTGCTGGCGGGATGACACCACCGCGCACTACAGGTGCGCTATGTAATAGGGTACGTTCACATTTGCGGTTTGCGCCGCAGCGTCGCCACCGCAACACAACGCATGCGTCGTGCGGCCCTATCTTTAACATTGGCGCCGCATGGGGCCGCATGTGCATGCGTTGTGTTGCGTTTTACGCCGCATGCGGCGTTAGGGCGCACCTGTCTGGGCGCGGCAAACGCAACATGTTGGATTTTTTGTGCGGCGCCGACCTTTTCAAAAACGCATGCGTCGTGCGGCCCTATCTTTTAACATTGGCGCCGCATGTGCATGCGTTTTGCTGCGTTTTTGTTTGCGTTGTGCGTTGCGGCGACGACGCTGCGGCGCACAACGCAAATGTGAACTTAGCCTTAGTCACTGCCAGTCCTCCAGCGGCCCTGTGCAGCTGCTTAGACACCGGCCCGGGGGGCATATGCATTTCTGCCACCTGGGGTGGACACAGACAGAAGATGGTCACCAAAATCCCATATTTTTAGGTGTGAATCCAACCTTATTAGGGTATGTTCACACGTTCAGGATTTCCATCCTTTTTTTTTCAGGACAGTTTTTTTAACCCCTTCCCGACCTGTGACACAGCGTATGCGTCATGAAAGTCGGTGCCAATCCGACCTGTGACGCATATGCTGTGTCACAGAAAGATCGCGTCCCTGCAGGCCGGGTGAAAGGGTTAACTCCCATTTCACCCGATCTGCAGGGACAGGGGGAGTGGTAGTTTAGCCCAGGGGGGGTGGCTTCACCCCCTCGTGGCTACGATCGCTCTGATTGGCTGTTGAAAGTGAAACTGCCAATCAGAGCGATTTGTAATATTTCACCTAAAAAAATGGTGAAATATTACAATCCAGCCATGGCCGATGCTGCAATATCATCGGCCATGGCTGGAAATACTAATGTGCCCCCACCCCACCCCACCGATCGCCCCCCCAGCCCCCCGATCTGTGGCCCGCTCCCCTCCGTCCTGTGCTCCGCTCCCCCGTCCTCCTGCCCGCTCCCCCCGTGCTCCAATCACACACCCCCGTGCTCCAATCAAACCCCCCCGCACTCCGATCCCCCCCCGTGCTCCGAACCACCCCCCCTGCACACCGATCCACCCCCCCTGCACACCGATCCACCCGCCCGCACACCGATCACTCTCCCCCATGCTCCGATCCCTCCCCCCCCGTGCTCCGACGCCCCCCCGTGCCCTGATCTCCCCCCCCTGTGCCCTGATCTCCCCCCCTTATACTTACCGATCCTGGCGGGGTCCCGTCAGTCTTCTTCCCCGAGCGCCGCCATGTTCCAAAATGGCGGGCGCATGCGCAGTGCGCCCGCCGAATCTGCCGGCCGGCAGATTCGTTCCAATGTGAATTTTGATCACTGTGATATAATCTATCACAGTGGTCAAAATAAAAAAACAGTAAATGACCCCCCCCATTTGTCCCCCATAGATAGGGACAATAATAAAATAAAGAATTTTTTTTTTTTTACTAAGGTTGGAGTTAGAACTAGGGTTAGGGGTAGGGGTAGGGTTAGGGGTAGGGTTAGGGGTAGGGGTAGGGTTAGGGGTAGGGTTAGGGGTAGGGTTAGGGGTAGGGTTAGGGGTAGGGGTAGGGGTAGGGTTAGGGTTTCGGTATGTGCACACATATTCTGGTCCTCTGCGGATTTTTCCGCAGCGGATTTGATAAATCCGCAGTGCTAAACCGCTGCGGATTTATGGCAGATTTACCGCGGTTTTTCTGCGCATTTCACTGCGGTTTTACAACTGCGATTTTCTATTGGAGCAGTTGTAAAACCGCTGTGGAATCCGCAGAAAGAAGTGACATGCTGCGGAATGTAAACCGCTGCGTTTCCGTGCAGTTTTTCCGCAGCATGTGTACAGCGATTTTTGTTTCCCGTAGGTTTACATTGAAATGTAAACTCATGGGAAACTGCTGCGGATCCGCAGCGTTTTCCGCAGCGTGTGCACATACCTTTAGAATTAGGCTATGTGCACACGGTGCGGATTTGGCTGCGGATCCGCAGCGGATTGGCCGCTGCGGATCCGCAGCAGTGTTCCATCAGGTTTACAGTACCATGTAAACCTATGGAAAACCAAATCCGCTGTGCCCATGGTGCGGAAAATACCGCACGGAAACGCTGCGTTGTATTTTCCGCAGCATGTCAATTCTTTGTGCGGATTCCGCAGCGTTTTACACCTATTCCTCAATAGGAATCCGCAGGTGAAATCCGCAGTAAATCCGCAGGTAAAACGCAGTGCCTTTTACCCGCGGATTTTTCAAAAATGGTGCGGAAAAATCTCACACGAATCCGCAACGTGGGTACATAGCCTTAGGGTTAGGGTTGGAATTAGGGTTGTGGTTAGGGTTAGGGGTGTGTTGGGGTTAGGGTTGTGGTTAGGGGTGTGTTGCGGTTAGGGTTGTGGTTAGGGTTACGGCTACAGTTGGGATAAGGGTTAGGGGTGTGTTGGCGTTAGAATTGAGGGGTTTCCACTGTTTAGGCACATCAGGGGGTCTCCAAACGCAACATGGCGCCACCATTGATTCCAGCCAATCTTTTATTCAAAAAGTCAAATGGTGCTCCTTCCCTTCCGAGCCCCGACGTGTGCCCAAACAGTGGTTTACCCCCACATATGGGGTATCAGTGTACTCAGGACAAACTGGGCAACAATTACTGGGGTCCAATTTCTCCTGTTACCCTTGAGAAAATAAAAAATTGCTTGCTAAAACATCATTTTTGAGGAAAGTAAAATGATTTTTTATTTTCACGGCTCTGCGTTGTAAACGTCTGTGAAGCACTTGGGGGTTCAAAGTGCTCACCACATATCTAGATAAGTTCCTTGGGGGGTCTAGTTTCCAAAATGGGGTCACTTGTGGGGGGTTTCTACTGTTTAGGCACACCAGGGGCTCTGCAAACGCAACGTGACGCCCGCAGACCATTCCATCAAAGTCTGCATTTCAAAACGTCACTACTTGACTTCCGAGCCCCGACATGTGCCCAAACAGTGGTTTACCCCCACATATGGGGTATCAGCGTACTCAGGACAAACTGGGCAACAATTACTGGGGTCCAATTTCTCCTGTTACCCTTGAGAAAATAAAAAATTGCTTGCTAAAACATCATTTTTGAGGAAAGAAAAATGATTTTTTATTTTCACGGCTCTGCGTTGTAAACGTCTGTGAAGCACTTGGGGGTTCAAAGTGCTCACCACATATCTAGATAAGTTCCTTGGGGGGTCTAGTTTCCAAAATGGGGTCACTTGTGGGGGGTTTCTACTGTTTAGGCACACCAGGGGCTCTGCAAACGCAACGTGACGCCCGCAGACCATTCCATCAAAGTCTGCATTTCAAAAGTCACTACTTCCCTTCTGAGCCCCGACGTGTGCCCAAACAGTGGTTTACCCCCACATATGGGGTATCAGCGTACTCAGGAGAAACTGGACAACAACTTTTGGGGTCCAATTTCTCCTGTAACCCTTGGGAAAATAAAAAATTCTGGGCTAAAAAATGATTTTTGAGGAAAGAAAACGTATTTATTATTTTCACTGCTCTGTGTTATAAACTTCTGTGAAGCACTTGGGGGTTCAAAGTGCTCACCTCACATCTAGATAAGTTCCTTTCGGGGTCTAGTTTCTAAAATGGGGTCACTTGTGGGGGGTTTCTACTGTTTAGCCACATCAGGGGCTCTGCAAACGCAACGTAACGCCCGCAGAGCATTCCATCAAAGTCTGCATTTCAAAATGTCACTACTTGACTTCCGAGCCCCGACATGTGCCCAAACTGTGGTTTACCCCCACATATGGGGTATCAGCGTACTCAGGAGAAACTGTACAACAACTTTTGGGGTCAAATTTCTCCTTTTACCCTTGGGAAAATAATAAATTGCAGGCTAAAAAATCATTTTAGAGAAAATAAAATTTTTATTTTATTTTCATGGCTCTGCGTTATAAACTTCTGTGAAGCACTTGGAAGTTCAAAGTCCTCACCACACATCTAGATTAGTTCCTTTGGGGGTCTAGTTTCCAAAATGGGGTCATATGTGGGGGATCTCCAATGTTTAGGCACACAGGGGCTCTCCAAACGTGACATGGTGTCCGCTAATGATTGGAGCTAATTTTCCATTTAAAAAGCCAATTGGCGTGCCTTCCCTTCCGAGCCCTGCCGTGCGCCCAAACAGTGGTTTACCCCCACATATGGGGTATCAGCGTACTCAGGACAAACTGGACAACAACATTTGCGGTCCAATTTCTCCTATTACCCTTGGCAAAATAGGAAATTCCAGGCTAAAAATCATTTTTGAGGAAAGAAAAATTATTTTTTATTTTCATGGCTCTGCATTATAAACTTCTGTGAAGCACCTGGGGGTTTAAAGTGCTCAATATGCATCTAGATAAGTTCCTTGGGGGGTCTAGTTTCCAAAATGGGGTCACTTGTGGGGGAGCTCCAATGCATAGGCACACAGGGGCTCTCTAAACGCGACATGGTGTCCGCTAACAATTGGAGCTAATTTTCCATTCAAAAAGTCAAATGGCGCGCCTTCCCTTCCGAGCCCTGCCGTGTGCCCAAACAGTGGTTTACCCCCACATATGAGGTATCGGCGTACTCGGGAGAAATTGCCCAACAAATTTTAGGATTCATTTTATCCTATTGCCCATGTGAAAATGAAAAACTGAGGCGAAAAGAATTTTTTTGTGAAAAAAAAAGTACTTTTTCATTTTTACAGATCAATTTGTGAAGCACCTGAGGGTTTAAAGTGCTCAATATGCATCTAGATAAGTTCCTTGGGGGGTCTAGTTTCCAAAATGGGGTCATTTGTGGGGGAGCTCCAATGTTTAGGCACACGGGGGCTCTCCAAACACGACATGGTGTCCGCTAACGATGGAGATAATTTTTCATTCAAAAAGTCAAATGGCGCTCCTTCCCTTCCGAACCTTACCATGTGCCCAAACAGTGGTTTACCCCCACATGTGAGGTATCGGTGTACTCATGAGAAATTGCCCAACAAATTTTAGGATCCATTTTATCCTGTTACCCATGTGAAAATGAAAAAAATTGAGGCTAAAAGAATTATTTTGTGAAAAAAAAGTACTTTTTCATTTTTACGGATCAATTTGTGAAGCCCCCGGGGGTTCAAAGTTCTCACTATGCATCTAGATAAGTTCCTTGGGGCGTCTAGTTTCCAAAATGGGGTCACGTGTCGGGGAGCTCCAATTTTTAGGCACACGGGGGCTCTCCAAACGTGACATGGTGTCCGCTAAAGAGTGGAGCCAATTTTTCATTCAAAAAGTCAAATGGCGCTCCTTCCCTTCCAAGCCCTGCCGTGCGCCCAAACAGTGGTTTACCCCCACATATGAGGTATCAGCGTACTCAGGACAAATTGGACAACAACTTTCGTGGTTCAGTTTCTCCTTGTACCATTGGGAAAATAAAAAAAATGTTGCTAAAAGATAATTTTTGTGACTAAAAAGTTAAATGTTCATTTTTTCCTTCCATGTTGCTTCTGCTGCTGTGAAGCACCTGAAGGGTTAATAAACTTCTTGAATGTGGTTTTGAGCACCTTGAGGGGTGCAGTTTTTAGAATGGTGTCACTTTTGGGTATTTTCAGCCATATAGACCCCTCAAACTGACTTCAAATGTGAGGTGGTCTCTAAAAAAAATGGTTTTGTAAATTTCGTTGTAAAAATGAGAAATCGCAGGTCAAATTTTAACTCTTATAACTTCCTAGCAAAAAAAAATTTTGTTTCCAAAATTGTGCTGGTGTAAAGTAGACATGTGGGAAATGTTATTTATTAACTATTTTGTGTCACATAACTCTCTGGTTTAACAGAATAAAAATTCAAAATGTGAAAATTGCGAAATTTTCAAAATTTTCGCCAAATTTCCGTTTTTATCACAAATAAACGCAGAATTTATTGACCTAAATTTACCACTAACATGAAGCCCAATATGTCACGAAAAAACAATCTCAGAACCGCTAGGATCCGTTGAAGCGTTCCTGAGTTATTACCTCATAAAGGGACACTGGTCAGAATTGCAAAAAACGGCCAGGTCATTAAGGTCAAAATAGGCTGGGTCATGAAGGGGTTAAAAAACTGCAGCTCTTGGCAGAAAACGCAGGTCCTTTTTTTATGCGTTTTTTGATGCGTTTTTTTATCCTTTTTTTTACTGTGTGTTTCCTAGGAAGCTTTTTAGGGCTAAAATGGCTGAAAATACCCTAACCCTACCCCTAACCCTACCCCTACCCCTAACCCTACCCCTACCCCTAACCCTACCCCTAACCCTACCCCTAACCCTAACCCTACCCCTAACCCTACCCCTAACCCTAACCCTATTCTAACCTTAGTGAAAAAAAAAAAAAAAAATTCTTAATTTTTTTATTGTCCCTACCAATGGGGGTGACAAAGTGGGGGGGGGTGTCATTTACTATTTTTTTATTTTGATCACTGAGATAGGTTATATCTCAGTGATCAAAATGCACTTTGGAGCGAATCTGCCGGCCGGCAGATTCGGCGGGCGCACTGCGCATGCGCCCGCCATTTTGCAAGATGGCGGCGCCCAGGGAGAAGACGGCCGGACGGACACCGGGTAAGTATAAGGGGGGGAGATTAGGGCACGGGGGGGGGGGGCATCGGAGCACTGGGGGGGGGCATCGGAGCACGGGGGGGGGCATCGGAGCACGGGGGGGCGGGATCGGAGCACGGGGGGGCAGCCACACTCCGCCCACGCACTTCCGCCCGCTCCCCCGCACTTCCTGCTGCAGCGGTTCTGCAAATCAAATCGCAGTAAAACCCGCAGATATATTTTTGATCTGCAGGTTTTACTGCGATTTTGACCTCACAATGGAGGTCTATGGGTGCAGAACCGCTGCGGTTCAGGAAGAAGAATTGACATGCTCCTTCTTTTTTCCGGGAGCTATTCAGCGCGGCTTTTTTTTTACAATTTCCGGACCATGTGCACAGTGTGTCCTGTTTTCCATAGGGTACAGTGTACTGTACCCTGCATGGAAAACAGCTGCGGAACCGCAGCGGCAAAACCGCCGCGGTTCCGCGGTAAAAAACGCACTGTGTGAACATGGCCTTAAGTTACACCTCAAATCTCAGTGTTCCTTGCCAGGCTATGCCATGTTTTCCTGCTGTTCAACAAATAATAATAATAATAATAATTTTTATTTATATAGCGCCAACATATTCCGCAGCGCTTCACAAATTAGAGGGGACTTGTACAGACAATAGACATTACAGCATAACAGAAATACAATTCAAAACAGATACCAGGAGGAGTGAGGGCCCTGCTCGCAAGCTTACAAACTATGGGGAAAAGGGGAGACACGAGAGGTGGATGGTAACAATTGCTTTAGTTATTCGGACCAGCTATAGTGTAAGGCTCAGGTGTTCATGTAAGGCTACTTTCACACTAGCGTTAACTGCAATCCGTCCCAAAAACGTCTTTTTCCCGAAAAAACGGATGCGTCAAAAAACTGCAAAACGTATGCAACGAATACAGCATTTCGACGGATCCGTCGCAAAACCGTCGCAAATCCGATAAACGGTTCCGTTGAAATGCTGGATGCGTTGCATACGTTGCATACGTTTTTTCCATCCGTTGCATACGTTTTTACGACGGATCCGTTTTTAAAATGGGAGGCACCAAAATTTGATTGGCTACTGGAAACTAGGGAAATCTATATACTGACTGTATTTACAGCACATCTTTGAGGGTTTTAGTTTAGTGGCAATGATGGATGGTGTAATTGGGAGGATTTCGAGTTTGGTTACTGAAGTTATATTTGAGACGAATCGCCTGGATATCATAGTGCGGGAGAAGGAGGCGGCAGCAGAAAGACGGATGATGCAACGGAGAAGGCGACGATTCTGGATACATCCAATCAATGAGCTGCGGATGACCAGGGGTGTCCAGTCCACTCTCTATCTGGAGTTGCGGTGCAACCCCCAAAAATTCTTTAGTTATGTACGGATGAGGATGGAACATTTCGATTATTTGGTTGGAAAAATAGAGGATGTCATCCAAAGGCAGGACACAAGGATGAGGCTTGCCATCACACCGGCGGAGCGGCTCATGGTGACACTGCGGTAAGCATTTTTTCTTTATGTCATTGCTCATATTGAATGTGAGTACATGCTGCAGAGAATACTGCGCTGACACATTGCGCCGCATTTACTGTAGCATGTCATTTGTTGGTTTATGTGAGGCCATTCCACTTGTTTTTTTTTCTTGTGTCATTGGTCATATTGAATGTTATTACATGCTGCAGAGAATACTGCGCTGACACATTGCGCCGCATTTACTGTAGCATGTAATTTGTTGGTTTATTTGAGGCCATTCCACTTGTTTTTCTTGGTTGATGGTCTGTGCAATTTTTTTTTACATTTTTTTTTATTTTTCCCTGCAGCTTCCTAGCTACGGGTGAGTCTTTGACTTCACTCCATTTCCAATTCCGGCTGGGGATTTCCACTATTGGCGGAATTGTGAAGGACACATGTCGTGCGATTTGGGACACTTTACAGCTGGAGTATATCCCACAACCAACAATGGAAATCTGGATGAGAAGTTCCGAACAATTTGAGCGAATGTGTAATTTTCCAAATTGTGTTGGTGCTGTGGACGGCAAACACATTAGGATTGCAAAACCGGCAGGAACAGGATCAGAGTACTATAACTATAAAAAATACTTCTCAATTGTACTCATGGCTATTGCTGACGCCAACTGCCGATTCCTTGCTGTGGATATAGGAGCGTATGGCCGGTCCAACGACTCCCAAGTGTTTAAAAACTCTCCGATGGGTCGCTGCCTGTATGGAGATACATACAATTTCCCGCCAGCAAGACCGCTCCCAGGAACCAGTGAACCAGCCTTGCCCTATGTGTGTGTAGGTGATGAAGCCTTTCAACTGTCGCCGCACCTACTGAAACCATACAGCAGCCGTGAATTACACCGCACCAAGCGGGTATTTAATTACCGTCTTACCAGAGCAAGAAGAGTGGTAGAGTGCTCTTTCGGTATTTTGACAGCAAAGTGGAGAGTTCTGCTGACGGCAATAAAACTGGATACAAAAACTGTAGACGATGTTGTCAAGGCATGTGTGGTGCTCCATAATTTTGTTATTTCAAAGGAGCCCGTTACCTTGGATGACGAACAATTGGAGACATCCTTGTGGGATTACCGAAGTGCCTCTGTTCGCTCCACCGGTTCTGTTACTAGGATGAGGGAACAGTTTGCTGAATATTTTTTGTCACCTGTTGGGCGGATTCCATGGCAAGACATAATTGTGTGACTTTTTTTTAATTTTTTTTCTTTTTTTTTTCCAAAATTTTTTGGTAGCAACTGCCACAAAAAAAAAAAAACAAAAAACAAAAAAAGAGTGTGTGTGGTTTGCTTGCTAATATAATATAAAACCATTTTGTTAAACCTTGAAAACGTCTGGTGTTTCTTTTCACTTAACCTTTCATATTTACCTTAATTAATGAACACACACACACAGTAGATTGTAAACCAGAATTATGTTTATTTCAAAAAATATATTTTTTGTGGGTAATTTTCCCACACAATTTTTTTTTTGGTAATTTAAAGAACCTTTCTTTTTTTGGCAAAAAAAAACTATGTACAAGTACATTCCAGGTTCACAGGTCCTGGTATTGTTGGGTGGAGTAACTATGGGAGGAGGGGCTGGAAGGTTGGACCACGTCGGTAGGTGGGATTGGGGAAACCCTACCTGTTGCGTCTGTAGTGGAAGGGGGGGGGAAAACAGGAGGCTGACCAGAGGGGTGTTGTGTTGGGGTAGGTGGAAAACTTACTGGGGAAGGAAAGCTGGGCAAAGATGAAGAAAACACGGGTGAATACATTTGGGTTGTGGGCCGGGTTGGGTATTGGTAGTGATGTTGATATTGAGAGTGATGTGGATATTGGGACTGGCGGTGATATTGTGGGGCATGGTGTTGAAATTGGGACTGGGATGTGTGGGGAGGTGTGGGGGTAGATTGGGGTTCGTTAATTACCTTCAGCAGAGCGTTATGGCAGCTATTCATTACCCGCATCTGCTGATCAAAAGAAAGCTTTTCCATGCTCCTGAGCATGGACTGAAAAAAAAGATTGGCTGGAGCTTGACTTACATCTAAATGCAGTCTATCCAAGCGACTGCTGATTTCATGTTGGTTTTCACTCATGCGTGATTGCATCATGCTGAAACCAGCAGTCACTTGTTCTCCCAAAATTTTAAATGAATTTTGGAAGCCTGCATTTAGATGCAAGAACTCAGGAGCATAGCTCCTTTCCTGACCCCTCTGACGCTGCCGCCATGAACCTACCGGTGGTGTAGAGGTGGCAGGGTCAGAGGGGTGGGGTAAAGGGAACGCTATCTGTTGACCATCAGATGCGAGTAAGGAAGGCTGCACTCCACTGGTAGAGGCGGATGAAGTGGAGGGGACAGAGGGGTGAGAGGTGTGGGGCCTACCGACGTGGTCCCCGGTGGCGGACTCAGGAGGGATCGCTTCAGAGGGTGCAGAGGTAGATGCAGGCGCACGGTGGCTGGAGTAGGTGCTGTGAAAGAAAAAAAAATAAGTTAATATATTGATATGAAAAAGGCCGGACTGAAACAAAAGTTTTGTGATTAGACAGGTTCTTACTGTGATGTTGAATACTTACGCTCTACTCAGCATGGTTTCCCTCAGGAAGGAGAGGTTCGTGCCATATCTGTACCTCCTCTTCTTCCTTGCTGCTGAGCCACTCGGGGCCTGCATCTCCTCGTTAAACTCCCTCTTAAAGCGATCCCTCAATGACCGCCACCGCTTCCTAACCTTGGTACCTGTGAAGACAGGAATGAAGAAAAAAAAAAAAATATTCGTAAATGCAAGACATTACATTCAGCTCAAAACATCACTGAAAAGTGAATACTTACATAGTTTGCTCTGCTGCTGTGGAAGAAGGTCCTCCCACCTCGCAAAGATGTTCCGGCATACTTCCAACCAGAGCCGACGGGTGACACTGGTATCAGCATGCCTGCGGTCAGCCATGTTCCACAGTGGCTCCCGTTCACGAACCTCCTCGATGAGGGCTTCAATATCGATATCTGAATCGTATTCGGGAGCACATTGTGAAGCCTGTTAGAACAAAAAAAAAAGAAAGAATTAAAAATTAGTAGACTGAAAGCAAAAAATTAACAATTGAAGCCCCACAAAAAACCGACTCACTGATGGCCGACCGCGGCGTCGAGTCCGCCGACTCTGGGAGCGCCTGGGAGAACCTTCATGCTGTGCTGGACGTTCAGCAGCACCAGCAGCAGCAGCAGCAGCAGCAGCAGGAGACTGAAATAAAGGATAAAAAAATTAGCTTTAATGTATGTATATGTTTTCTGTGTTACGTTATATATGAAATTCTGTTTTGTGTACGGTGCAGTGTGATGTGTGAAGCAAGTGTTTCACCACTACTTACACTTGGTTCCTCCTCCACTTCGATGTCTCCACCCGTCTCGGTCCCTTCCGACAGCTCCTCATCGGATTCTGATTCCTGTTTAAACATAATAAATGCATGTAGTGACTCAAAATGATGTAAATTTTAAAAAAAAACCAAAAAAATTTTTTTTACTTACCGATACCTGCTGTTGCTGTGGAGGAGGGCTGCCGGAAGAGGACATTGTGTGGCTGTGGTCCAGGTGGCTGTGGTCCTGGTAGGTCTGTAAGTTAAAAGACACTTGCAATCTGCTCTACACATTGAAGTAGCAGATTTGGAGTCTTCAAAACTTACTTTTCAGGTTTTCTGGATGTGGGCCAGGTGGCTGTGGTCCAGGTGGCTGTGGTCCTGGTAGGTCTGTAAGTTAAAAGACACTTGCAATCTGCTCTACACATTGAAGTAGCAGATTTGGGGTCTTCAAAACTTACTTTTCAGATTTTCTGGATGTGGGCCAGGTGGCTGTGGTCCAGGTGGCTGTGGTCAAGGTGGCTGTGGTCAAGGTGGCTGTGGTCCAGGTGGCTGTGGTCCAGGTGGCTGTGGTCAAGGTGGCTGTGGTCCAGGTGGCTGTGGTCCAGGTGGCTGTGGTCCTGGTAGGTCTGTAAGTTAAAAGACACTTGCAATCTGCTCTACACATTGAAGTAGCAGATTTGGGGTCTTCAAAACTTACTTTTCAGATTTTCTGGATGTGGGCCAGGTGGCTGTGGTCCAGGTGGCTGTGGTCCAGGTGGCTGTGGTCAAGGTGGCTGTGGTCAAGGTGGCTGTGGTCCAGGTGGCTGTGGTCCAGGTGGCTGTGGTCAAGGTGGCTGTGGTCCAGGTGGCTGTGGTCCAGGTGGCTGTGGTCCTGGTAGGTCTGTAAGTTAAAAGACACTTGCAATCTGCTCTACACATTGAAGTAGCAGATTTGGGGTCTTCAAAACTTACTTTTCAGATTTTCTGGATGTGGGCCAGGTGGCTGTGGTCCAGGTGGCTGTGGTCAAGGTGGCTGTGGTCAAGGTGGCTGTGGTCCAGGTGGCTGTGGTCAAGGTGGCTGTGGTCAAGGTGGCTGTGGTCCAGGTGGCTGTGGTCCAGGTGGCTGTGGTCCTGGTAGGTCTGTAAGTTAAAAGACACTTGCAATCTGCTCTACACATTGAAGTAGCAGATTTGGGGTCTTCAAAACTTACTTTTCAGATTTTCTGGATGTGGGCCAGGTGGCTGTGGTCCAGGTGGCTGTGGTCCAGGTGGCTGTGGTCCAGGTGGCTGTGGTCAAGGTGGCTGTGGTCAAGGTGGCTGTGGTCCAGGTGGCTGTGGTCAAGGTGGCTGTGGTCCAGGTGGCTGTGGTCCAGGTGGCTGTGGTCCAGGTGGCTGTGGTCCTGGTAGGTCTGTAAGTTAAAAGACACTTGCAATCTGCTCTACACATTGAAGTAGCAGATTTGGGGTCTTCAAAACTTACTTTTCAGATTTTCTGGATGTGGGCCAGGTGGCTGTGGTCCAGGTGGCTGTGGTCAAGGTGGCTGTGGTCCAGGTGGCTGTGGTCCAGGTGGCTGTGGTCCAGGTGGCTGTGGTCAAGGTGGCTGTGGTCCAGGTGGCTGTGGTCCAGGTGGCTGTGGTCCAGGTGGCTGTGGTCCTGGTAGGTCTGTAAGTTAAAAGACACTTGCAATCTGCTCTACACATTGAAGTAGCAGAGTTGGGGTCTTCAAAACTTACTTTTCAGATTTTCTGGATGTGGGCCAGGTGGCTGTGGTCCAGGTGGCTTATGCCGGTCAGTGTGGTCCCTACTCTATCTGCAATATAATAAGTATAATGGATTGAAAGTTAGACCAAAGCAGAAATAGGTAATGTTTACCACTAAACACCATGTTAAAATGAGAAAAATATGTGAACACCCAAACCCAAAAACTGGTGCACGTTATACCATTCTTTTCCATGTCCCAAAAACAAAAAAAGGTAAACTGTGAGACACCTTTAAAAATATTTTTATGTTTTAAAAAAAAAACAATTACCTCCCTGAAATAAAATTTCAAAGGATAACCTTTATTAAAAAATGACCACTCAAACAACTCTGTATTGCATGTGTAACCATTGGTACATACACCTGATTTAAATTTACCTTTAAGAAATTATACTACGGACAATTTTTTAAGAAACATTTTATTAATATATAATTTTTTTCTTTTTTTTTTTTTTTAAATCACAATGGAGCAGAAATGCTCTTTATTTTAAAATACAAGTACATCGAATGGGAATGGTTAAGTAAATTTAAAAAAAAAAAAATATAACCTCAAGCTGCAGACCATTAGACTTTGCAATAATACATCCATTTTAATAAACAAAAAAAAAAAAAAAGGTGCACAAAACACTATACTAAAGGTACTGTCACACTAGACGATATCGCTAGCGATCTGTGACGTTGCAGCGTCCTCACTAGCGATATCGTCCAGTGTGACACGCAGCAGCGATCAGGCCCCTGCTGTGATGTCGCTGGTCGGGGAATAAAGTCCAGAACTTTATTTGGTCGCTGGACTCCCCGCAGACATCGCTGAATCGGCGTGTGTGACACCGATTCAGCGATGTCTTTGCTGGTAACCAGGGTAAACATCGGGTAACTAAGCGCAGGGCCGCGCTTAGTAACCCGATGTTTACCCTGGTTACCAGCGTAAAAAAACAAACAGTACATACTTACATTCAGCTGTCTGTCCCCTGCCGTCTGGTTCCTGCACTGACTGCTGGCCGGAAAGTGAAAGTGAAAGCACAGCACAGCGGTGAGTCACACAGCGATGACTCACCGCTGTGGCTGTGCTCTGCTTTCACTTTACGGCCAGCATTCAGTGCAGTAACCAGACGGCAGGGGACAGACAGCTGAATGTAAGTATGTACTGTTTGTTTTTTTACGCTGGTAACCAGGGTAAACATCGGGTTACTAAGCGCGGCCCTGCGCTTAGTTACCCGATGTTTACCCTGGTTTACCGGGGACCTCTGGATCGTTGGTCGCTGGAGAGCGGTCTTTGTGACAGCTCTCCAGCGACCAAACAGCGACGCTGCAGCGATCCGGATCGTTGTCGGTATCGCTGCAGCGTCGCTAAGTGTGACGGTACCTTAAAGGTACCGTCACAATGAACGATATCGCTAGCAAACCGTGACGTTGCAGCGTCCTGGTTAGCGATATCGTTCAGTTTGACACACAGCGGCGATCAGAATCCTGCTGTGATGTCATTGGTCGCTGCAGAAAGTCCAGAACTTTATTTCGTTGCTGGACTTTATGTAGACATCGCTGAATCGCCGTGTGTGACGCCAATTAAGCGATTTGTTCACTGGTAACTAGGGTAAACATCAGGTTACTAAGCGCGGCTCTGCACTTATTAACCCGATGTTTACCCTGGTTAACAGTGTAAAAGTAAGAAAAAACACAAACACTTCATACTTATGTTCCGCTGTCTGTCCCTCGGCGTTCTGCTTCTCTGCCCTGTATAAGCACAGCGGCCGGAAAGCAGAGTGGTGACGTCACCGCTCTGCTCTGCTTTACGGCTGGCTGGCGCTCACAATGCAGAGAAGCACAGCACGGGGACAGACAGCGGATATTTTTTTTTTTACCTTTTTTTTTTTTTACTTTTACACTGGTAACCATGGTAAACATCGGGTTACTAAGCGCGGCTATGCACTTAGTAACCCCATGTTTACCCTGGTTACTGGCATCGTTGGTTGCTGGAGAGCTGTCTGTGTAACAGCTCTCCAGCGACCAAACAGCGACGCTGCAGTGATCCGGATTATTGTCGGTATTGCTGCAGCGTCACTCAGTGTGACGGTACCTTAATTAGTAAATACATCAAAAATCAATATTAACCAATATGGCATTGACAAATGCACATGCAACCAACAAGACGCACACAAACATACCTGCAAGCCGAGTCATAACGCAAGCATAACACATGAACAGTCGCAATATTGACGAAGGCATAATAAGGTGCAGGCACGTGAACACATACATACAAAAGCACACAGCAGTACAAAAATAAACACACACACCCACACACACACACACACACGGCCATCAGTCCTCCGGCTGGAGCTTGATGTCTTCACAGTGGCAGGCCTCACGGTGGATCTGGACTGTAGCATGGCAATGGCTGTTGCAGGATGACGGCAGGCCTCAGGTTGGATTCAGGTTTTATAAGCTCTTGCTATAGTCAGTACGTCATACACAAATGCGCACACACACACACACACAAATGGCAATATACTCACACTGTTGTAGTGTGTCTGGTCCTTGCTGCCAGGCTGGGCTCTTGGTGTCCGGCTGGGCTCTTGGTGTCCGGCTGGGCTCTTGGTGTCCGGCAGGGCTCTTGGTGTCCGGCAGGGCTCTTGGGGTCCAGGCTGGGCTCTTGGGGTCCGGCTGGGCTCTTGGTGTCCGGCAGGGCTCTTGGGGTCCAGGCTGGGCTCTTGGGGTCCGGCTGGGCTCTTGGTGTCCGGCAGGGCTCTTGGGGTCCAGGCTGGGCTCTTGGTGTCCGGCAGGGCTCTTGGGGTCCAGGCTGGGCTCTTGGGGTCCGGCTGGGCTCTTGGTGTCCGGCAGGGCTCTTGGGGTCCAGGCTGGGCTCTTGGGGTCCGGCAGGGCTCTTGGTGTCCAGGCTGTGCTCTTGGTGTCCGGCAGGGCTCTTGGTGTCCGGCAGGGCTCTTGGGGTCCAGGCTGGGCTCTTGGGGTCCGGCAGGGCTCTTGGTGTCCAGGCTGTGCTCTTGGTGTCCGGCAGGGCTCTTGGTGTCCGGCAGGGCTCTTGGGGTCCAGGCTGGGCTCTTGGGGTCCGGCTGGGCTCTTGGTGTCCAGGCTGGGCTCTTGGTGTCCGGCTGGCTGGAGGCTGCTTCTTCTTCTCTCTGAGTCTTGCTGGCATATGTGGGGGTTGAAGGCCCAGACCAGGTTTATATAGATTTGGGGATGTCTGGCCATTTAGATAAAAACACCTGTTTCTGAGCATGCTCAGTAGAAAAAAACATATTGCAGCGCTGCATTGCGTCGTACGACGTGTCTCGACGCATCCGTCGCTCATAGACTTTCATTCTAGCAAAAGACGCATGCCGACGAATGCGCCGAGACACGTTTTATTGGCGGAGACAAAAAACGTTACAATCTTCTTTTTTCCAGACGACGTGTCGCCTCTTTTCGACGCATCCGTCGAAAGACGTATACCGACGAATGCAAATCCGTCGCAATACGTCGCCAATACAAGTCTATGGGGAAAAAACGTATGCAGCAAAATATTTTGCTGCATACGTTTTTTCTGCAAAACGACGCATTTTAACGTATTGCAGTTAACGCTAGTGTGAAAGTAGCCTAAAGCTGCATGAACCAGTTACCTGCCTAAGTATGTAGCAGTACAGACACAGAGGGCTATTAACTGCAACAAATAAATGAAATGGGTGTCCAGTAGCCACTCCAGGCCCAGAACTGGCCGCACCAGTCCCAGCCAGAAGTGGCCACACCAGGCACAGAAGTGGCCAAACGAGACCCAGAAGTAGCTACACCAGGCCTAGAACTGTTCCACCACGGGTGAGTAAAATACATGAATCCTAATCCATTCTTCATCCTGATGGAGTTGCCGCACTGTGGCATTGTGTGTAGCTGCTAGTGAGGTGAATACCCCCCGCCACGGGCGATGGTCCATCTGACCAGAACACATCACTTAAAGGGACACTGTCACCTGAATTTGGAGGGAACAATCTTCAGCCATGTAGGCGGGGTTTTCGGGTGTTTGATTCACCCTTTCCTTACCCGCTGGCTGCATGCTGGCTGCAATATTAGATTGAAGTTCATTCTCTGTCCTCCGTAGTACATGCAATCTTGCGTTGTGCAGGCGTGTACTATGGAGGACAGAGAATGAACTTCAATCCAATATTGCAGCCAGCATGCAGCCAGCGGGTAAGGAAAGGGTGAATCAAACACCCGAAAACTCCGCCTCCATGGCTGAAGATTGTTCCCTCCAAATTCAGGTGACAGTGTCCCTTTAAGGTAGCCCTGAAGAATAAAGCCCACTATTCTTTCCCATGCGCAGATACGGGGCAGTAAGATGCTGCTATCTGGTCCCTCAACAAACCCTGCAGGAAAACCAGAAAACCGCTACATGTGGACGAGCTCCCAGCACACAAGACCGTTTTAATGCAACTTTCCATTAAGGCTTTATGCCGTGAAAACACAGAACAAGAACGGATTTCCATGTCCCCATCAGCGGCAGCGTTTATCACTCCCGGGCGCTCTCCCGCTGCGGGATTAGAAGCCGGGCTGCAGGTCGCGTTCATTATTAGCCCATCACGGGACGGAGACTCCGCCGCCGCCACGCCGGGCGCATTAGCCGCAGGTCCGCGGGGAGCTCGGTGCGCATGAGCCATTGTGCTGGCGGCAGTGGGAAGGTCTGCAGGCGCCGCGGCTCCGAGACACCAGGCTGCTCTGTGCCGTCACTGCAGATGGCTGAGGAAAGAGGGTGACAGCCACACCCCGCAGAGACCACGCCCCGACCACCGTAACAGCCCCGCCCCCTCCTGAGAGCTTTTGCAGACAGGATCCGCCCACTGCATCTCCTATTGGTGGAAGATTTTTGTATACGGCTCAGTCTCTCTCCGCCCTACAATTCCTGTTGCTCAGCAACCAGAGGACGCTGACTGACGCTCGTTTACCTTAGTAACGGGAGGCTGAGACAGCGGGAGAAAGTGTGATCGGTGCACGGCTGGTGAGTACGCGGGTCACCGGGTCCGGTCTGTGCAGTGTCCGGTCACGTCTCATCCATTACAGTGACGCTACTAATACTGCGGGGTTCAGTACTGGTGCATGGAAGCGTGCGCGGAGCAGCCAGTGTCAGTCTCTACCACCCCTCCCCTTCCTCTCTCTCTATTCTTCAGTCTCTTCCTCTCCCTCTATTCTCTCTCCTCTTCCTGTATTTCTCTCTTCCTCTCCATTTTCCTCTCACTTCCTCTACCTCTATTCCTCTCTTCCTATCCCTGTTTTCCTGTCTCTTCCTCTCTTTTTCTCTCCCTCTATTTCTCTCTTAAAGGGAACCTGTCACCCCCAAAATATAAGGTGAGCTAAGCCCACCGTCATCAGGGGCTTATCTACAGTATTCTGTAATGCTGTAGATAAGCCCCCGATGTCACCTGAAAGAGGAGAAAAAGAGGTTAGATTATACTCACCCAGGGGCGTACGATAGGCGTCGCGGTTCGGGGCCTCCCATCTTCTTACGATGACGTCCTCTTCTTGTCTTCTTGCCGCGGCTCCGGCGCAGGCGTACTTTGTCTGTCCTGTTGAGGGCAGAGCAAAGTACTGCAGTGCGCAGGTGCCTGGAAAGGTCAGAGAGGTCCGATGCCTGCAGAACTGTATTGCAGCGAGCGTGAAGGAAGTCATAGGAAAGGAGTGGATACCAGAAGGGGACCAGCCCTACGCAGGCTGCCACCTTCTGAGGCGCAGAATCCTGGTAGCCGGAACACCGAGGGAGTAACGACCTTTATGCCTTGCTCCAGAGACCGGCAGGACAGCTAATTTCACGTTACCTGTCCACCCTACACCCAGGAAGAACGGTGGCACCCCTTAGAGGCTGGGGCATTATAGAGTCCCTATATACCGCCTCAAGCCACCAGTCATACGGGTTTGTCCTATCCTATATGGGGGACAGAACCGTTATAATAGATGAAAGTGGATAAAATCAGCACTGCTGCGCTGCTGTAGAAACTTCCTGAAGAAGAAGCCATGAGCTTCGAAACGCGTTGAATAAACCACCCGAACATCTTATAACTATATCTGGATCCATCATTTGTGGCAGCAGTGCGGATTTCATCCACATTCATCTATTATAGCAGTTCTGAGAGGTTGCAGCGCCGACCTGTGGATCTGCAGCAGCTGACAACTGCACGCTTTTACTGTGTACCGCCAGGTGAGCAATTCTCTCATAATTGATTGGAAACAATCCTGGGGATAAGACCCTATTTGCGCTTTTTTTGTCTCCTACCTTTCTATATGGGGGACAGAGAGAGAGACATTACATCTGTGAGGACCTTATGTGAAGCCATAGGCAGTAAGGAACTACAACACTGCAGTGCAAGGGAAGGCTACTGATTTCCACCTGGACAAGGGGACTCTGGACTTGCCTCCAAACCGTCCGGACTCTGCCTGAGAGAGATTGCAACCTTGTGTCCTTGTTCTTTTCTGCGCCTCACCATCCTCCATCTACACACTGGGAAGCCCTGGGGATATACTTCACCTGTGAGAAGGTACACCATCTAGCTGACATAACATCACCCCAGCGGACCCCTTAAAGCAGCGTCGGTCACCCTGACCGAATACCACAGGTGGCATCACGAACACAAACTTTATCCCTTTAAAGACCTTTCCCTTTTACATGGACGTCCCAGGGCCACGGACCGGGTCAGCCACCGTGACATCCCCCTGTGAACCGAAGGACCCTGTACCGAGTACTCCACGGCCCCATGGGGGCGCTCCACCTCCACCTGGTGATGGTCAGCATGGATGCGGGCCCCACGGGTGGATTCCTCGCTACCCGTGCCCCTACGACCCCTTCTCTCTCTTCTTTCTGTAGCTTTACATTTCTCTAGCTCCCTCGCTCTGGGAGCTCCTTTCTTCACGTCTCACTCCTTCTACGTCCTCTCACAATCTCTCACGTCTGCTCTGCTCTCCTCCTCCCCACAGACTGACTACACACTCCCCTCCAACCCTCACCACCCTTCTTGCCTGAGTGAGATCCCACCCCTTTTTCTAGGGTCTGCCCAACTTGCCAGGCTAAGTGATGTAATGTTGGATGCAAGTGTGTGGGTCCTGGGTAGTGTTCCCTCCTTACCCGAGAGCAGAGTTCCACACCTCTGGATGAGGTGCAGTACCTCTGTGGCGACTGGACCCTCAGGGGCACCACACTTCTTTCTTTCCTTTTTCTCTTTCTTCAACACCCCAACCCTTCTATCTTTTTTCCCTTCTATCTCTTTTTCCTCTCTCTCTCGCTCTGTTTTTCCCCTATTTTTTCCTTTCTATTTGTCCCCTCTTTCTCTTTCTTCATCACACTCTTTTTCTTCCTCTCCTTTCTCTCTTTCTTCCACGTCCACAACATGTGTCTCTCTTTTTCCTCCTCTCTTTTTCTCTCTCTTTGTTCTCTCTTTCTCTCTCTTTATTCATCATGCCCTCTTTCTGCCTCTCCCTCTCTCCTTTTTTCTCTCTTTCTTCCACATCCCTAACCCCATCTCTTTTTTCCCTCCCCTCTTTCTATCTCTCTTTTCTATTTATCTCAGTTTCTTCCTCCCGGTTTTTCCTATCTTTTTGTTCCTTTTCTTTCTCTCTTTCGTTATCACACCCTCTTTCTCTCTCTCCTTTCTCTCTATCTTACACACCCCAACCCCTCTCTCTCTTTTTCCTCCTTTTTCTTTCTCTTTTTTCCTCTCTTTGTTCCCCCTCTTTCTCTCGTTTTTCATCATGCCCGCTTTCTGATTCTCTCTCTTCTTTTTTCTCTCTTTCTTCCTTAGGGCTCATATTCACCTGCAAGAAACTCGGATGAGTCTCGCACGTCAATACCCGGCGCTGCTGCTGGCACAGAGGAGCGGAGTGTGCGGCTGAATGTATTCCTATGCGGCCGCACGCTCCGATCTGTGTGCCAGGTGCAGTGCCGGGTATTGAAGTGCGAGAGTCATCCGAGTTTCTCGCAGGTGAGTATGAACCCTTACGACCAACCTCTATCTCATTTTTCCTCTCCGCTCTCTGTCTCTTTTTTCTTTCTATTTATCTAGATTTCTTCCTCTCTCTTTTTTCCTCTCTTTCTGTTCCTTTTCTTTCTCTCTTTCTTCATCACACCTTCTTTCTGCCTTTCTCTCTCCTTCTCTTTTCCCTTCCCTATCTCACTTTTTCTTGCTGTAGCTTATCAGAACTCGTATGATGCCACTTATGAGCCTCATTTATGGATTGCACCAAGTTTATACCTCTTCCCCTATCCGTAGTATATGGGATAGTTTCTGAGGTTGTGACTGTTGAGACCCCCGATTGATCCCAGCACCTGACCAGATCTCGGTCCTATCCATCACTGTGACCTATATCAGATGAGCTGTACGCTCAGGAGGACGGCTACAATGTGTACCGCTGCCATTAGATTCTGGGACAGAAGAATACTAGTGTCCTGCCAGGATCTGAGTCTGGAGGGTGCCCAGCATTAGTGATGCACACAGCGTAGCAGCGATGCCTGTCACCAGCAGAAGATTAGTATGTTATTCTGTATTTCTATGATGTTGTGTTAAACCTTGTTTTTCCATCGTTTTCTCACCCTTCATCTGCAGCCATGGAAGAATTAATTGATAAAACATTAGGAGTGAGGATCGCTCCAGGTCTCCTCTACTTCATGGATGTTCTAGTAGGAAACACTTACCAAACCAATGTCACTGTGCAAAACATTAGTCATTTGGCCAAATCCATCAAAATCCATGGACCAAAAGATCCCCAGGTAAAGATCAGTATCATGAATGTATTGTATGGTTTATATGTGTGGCTTCATGTTGACATATGTCGTTTTCCATATTGTTAATGGGGTACAGGGTTGGCAACCATGCAGAAAATCCGAGACAGTCTATAAAATAGGGCACAATTTTCCCCTTCCCCCCAAAAAAAAAAACTAAATTTGATGCGTAGTGATTTTATTGAAGCTGGAGAAACTTATGCAGATTATTCTGTGGTCTCATCATTTTACGGGTTCAGTGAATGCAGCTGTCTTTATCATGGACTGTATGCATAGGTCACTTATGATCCTGATATCTTCCAGCACGCAACCTCCGGTCCTCCCAATACCTCCTTCGCTCCTCCACACTCATATGTTCCTCACCCATTTGCCTCCAAAACTGTCCACGAAAATCAGTTTGGCAACTTGATCCTCTCACAATGTCCTGATCACTAAGTGACATCCTTCCCAGGGCCTCGTGAGATTTTTTCCATTGTTATTTATAGGCATTTGCAGATGGATAATGGAAATATCATTCCTAGTGGGATTTCACGCCTAACCTTGCTCATGTCTATAGATAATTGTAATATTTATTCCATACAGCGGCCAATTTTGAGTCTTAGGGAGGGCCTATCAAGTCGTTTTACTTTATCATAGCATTCCCAGAACCAGAGGTTTTTAAACTTTTTTATTTTTCCATAAATGTACAGTAGCTGCAGTTGGGATGTTTTTGTGGCACCATTTGAGGATACATATTAAGTTTTATCATTTTTTGAGGAAAAAATGGGAGAAATTGCATTTGATTTTGTGATTTTTTTAATGTTGTTTGTTTTTATGTTGGCTACTAAATCTGTATGTTTTTAAGGGCATCTGTCAATCTGTCAGTAGAATCAACCCTTGTAAGCTGTCTATATGGGCATGTAGGTGATAGGAAGCTGAATAACATGATACCTTGATATCAGAGGCGTAGCTAGGGTTTTGGTTCGGGGGTGGGGGGGGGGAGTGAAGCTTCTGAGTGGGCCCCCTAACCAGGTAGCCTTGATTACAACTGGGTGACGCACCTTAATAGTGGAGGAGAACCTCAACAGATGACCGCGCTGTTACTGAAGATAATCTCTTTATAAAGACCAACATGGATATTACCGCCATATGGTCAGTGGTAGATTCCAGCCTTACAGAACATATAACAGATCACAGCACAGTTACAGATAATGACTTACCTCTGATGTTCTCTCCCTTGGAACTCACATTCCAGCCCCATCACCATCTATTCCCAACCTGCACAAACTCCTCATCCTGCTGGTACCCCAATACTAAGCCGCTGCTGCCGTATGTGACCTTATTACTGCAACTGCTACCCCAATACTAAGCCGCTGCTGCCGTATGTGACCTTATTACTGCACCTGCTACCCCAATATTGAGCCGCTGCTGCCGTATGTGTCCCTATTACTGCACCTGATACCCCAATACTGAGCTGCTGCTGCCGTATGTGACCTTATTACTGCACCTGCTACCCCAATACTAAGCCGCTGCTGCCGTATGTGACCCTATTACTGCACCTGATACCCCAATACTGAGCCACTGCTGCCGTATGTGACCCTATTACTGCACCTGATACCCCAATACCAAGCCGCTGCTGCCGTATGTGACCTTATTACTGCACCTGCTACCCCAATACTGAGCCGCTGCTGCCGTATGTGTCCCTATTACTGCACCTGATACCCCAATATTAAGCCGCTGCTGCCGAATGTGTCCCTATTACTGCACCTGATACCCCAATACTGAGCCACTGCTGCCGTATGTGCAGCGCCCCAGAGACCTGGTCGTTGCAGTATGGCCCCAAGGCGAGTAGCGGTACGTCCGATGGCACTAAAGAGTTCTCCTGACCAGGTATCACCAGAACACATTACACTTCACACTCCGGCCACTAGGGGGAGCAAAAGGCTTTATTTATTGGACCACTCCTCACACTGGTAAAACTAGGGGCTGGGGAGGAGGTTAGTCAGAAGCTGACTGGGTTGGAACCAGGCAACATCCCGTGGCAGGGGGTGTTGCAGGGAGAAGACACAGGGGGGTCCCTGTCAGGCGTGGGAACCTGGCAGGTGCCTAGCGACAGAACAGAACGTAACGGAACCGCGCCTGCACACCTTGCGGCGGTATCCTAAGGAAGAGACAAGAGGGGAAGAATATTGTGGAACAGTGTAAACGAGATCAGCACAAAGGAGAGCCAGTAAGAGTCGTGAGGAAGGCAACATCTTATTGAGGCGCGTAGTCAGTGGCCGGATCACCGTAGGAGTAACTGACTTCAGGCCTTACTTCAAATTCCGCTGGACAGTTGATTATAGGTTGGCTGTCTACCTTTTACACCTACGAAGACATAGGGGGCAACATTGGGAGAGGGGCGTCTCTAGGGTCCCGGAAGACCTCCAAGCCTTCCCGTCAAACGGGTGGCGTCCTAGCCATACTTTATCTGGGGGACGTTAGAAACTAGCAACATCTGGAACCAAAGAACGAGAGAGAGAGAGAGAGCTGTAGAGAACGAATGAAAGAGAACAGCAGTTGTGAGGACTATTCCGAATGCTCAGCAGGGTAGGACTACAACACACAGGCGCTATTGGTAGGCAACAATTTCCATCTGCGAGGGAAACTCTGGATGTGCCCATCGGACCGGCCGGTCTCTGATAGCCCGGTTGAACGTGCTCTGGACTGAGTGTACTGAAGCCTTCAGTAAAGAGGTAAAGAGACTGCAACCTTGTGTCCTCGTTATTGCCTGCACCTCACACCATCACCATCCACCTTACTGGGAAGCCCTGGGGACATACTTCACCTGTGGGAAGTTATACCATCCAGCTGCCATTCCATCACCCCAGCGGACCCCACAGCAGCGTCGGTCGCCCTGACCGAACACCACAGTTGGCGTCACGAACTACTGACAGACTGTATTACCATTTTCATTGGACGCCCCTTAGCAGGGTCACGAACGGGTCCAGCCACCGTGACAACCGCAGAACCGAAGGAGAAGGGACCAATACCGAGTGACTTGTGGCCCTGTGTCTGGGGGCGCTCCAACTGTGTCCCTATTACTGCACCTGATACCCCAATACTGAGCCGCTGCTGCCGTATGTGTCCCTATTACTGCCCCTGATACCCCAATACTGAGCCACTGCTGCCGTATGTGACCCTATTACTGCCCCTGATACCCCAATACTGAGCCGCTGCTGCTGTATGTGTCCCTATTTCTGCACCTGATACCCCCAATACTGAGCCGCTGCTGCCGTATGTGTCCCTATTACTGCACCTGCTGTGTTCTCTGTGCCCTCTAAATTCTAAAGCAACCCTCTACAATATAGTAAAGCCAGGTGCAAGTGCCCTAGAAAACAGTGCCCATATTTTGCCCCTAGAAAGTAATAATGCCCTGTGTGCCCCTTTGATAGCCACAGTAACCTGAGTTCCCCTATAACAATAAGTGCCCACTTTACATTTAATAATGTCCTGAGTCTCCCCCTGTACAGCTCCCCTATACACAGTATGATGCTCTTATACACAGTATAATGCCCCCTGACTGTATAGTACCACTCACACAGTATACTGACTCATTAGTAGCCTCCAAACTGTTTGATGGCTCCAACAATGTATAATGACCCCCCACACTGTAATTTCCATACTGTATGATGGCCCCCTAGATAGCCTCCATATACAGTAGCATAATGCACTAAATAGTCCACAATATAGTATAATGCACTCCCTATAGGTAGACTCTATAGTATACGGCAGCCCCCATAGGCAGACACTGTAATAAGGCAGCACCGCCATATAGGCAGACCCTGTAATGAGGCAGTACCCCCATAGGCAGACTCTGTAATAAGGCAGCACCTCCAGAGTCAGACCCTGTAATAAGGCAGCACCCCTATAGGCAGACCCTGTAATAAGGCAGCCCCCATAGTCAGACCCTGTAATAAGGCAGCACCCCTTTAGGCAGACCCTGTAATAAGGCGACAGACCCTGTAATAAGGCAGCACCCCCATAGTCAGACCCTGTAATAAGGCAGCCCCCATAGTCACACCCTGTAATAAGGCAGCCCCCATAGTCACACCCTGTAATAAGGCAGCACCCCCACAGTCAGACCCTGTAATAAGGCAGCACCCCCATAGTCAGACCCTGTAAAAAGGCAGCCCCCATAGACAGCCCCTGTAATAAGGCAGCACCCCCATAGTCTGACCCTGTAATGAGGCAGCACCCCTATAGTCAGACCCTGTAATGAGGCAGCACCCCTATAGTCAGACCCTGTAATGAGGCAGCCCCCATAGTCAGACCCTGTAATAAGGCAGTCCCCATAGTCAGATCCTGTAATGAGGCAACCCCCATAATTCGACCATGTAATAAGGCAGCACCTCCATATTCAGACCCTGTAATAAGGCATCATCCCCATAGTCAGACCCTGTAATAAAGCAGCCCCCATAGTCAGACCCTGTAATAAGGCAGCCCCCTATAGGCAGTCCCTGTAATAAGGCAGCCCCCATAGTCAGACCCTGTAATATGAAGACACAAAAGAGCATAGTAGAACCAAAAACACTCAGTTTAAAAAAATCACAGTAATCCGCAAGTGCTAGTAAAAAGATGTAAAAAACTGGGTATTTAGTTAATACGTTTTTTTGCAAAAAATGTATACTAAGCTGCTCCACCAAACGTCACGGTATACCCATATCAGAGCAGTCCTAACTGATGTATGTAATCCCTATCGGATGTATTTAAAAACCTTATCTGTATGTTACCTGTGTGAACAGGGTTCAGAGAGGAAAAGTCCATGTGGACATGCTGAGTGGAACAGCTTTTGTGCAGATAGCCCAAGAGGAGTGGTGGCTAACTCCCTAGTTTTGTAGACACAAGAGAACAATTATGGAAACAGGAACACATGGGCTACTCGCACAGTGAACAAGTCTGTAGGAACATGCTCACTCACCACCAAGAAACTTGAACTTGAACTGTTTCCATAATTGTTCTCTGGTGTCTACAAGACTGGGGAGTTACCCACCACTCCTCTTGGGCTATCTTCACAAAAGCTGTTCTACTCAGCATGTCCACATGGACTTTTCCTCTCTAAACCCTGTTCACACAGGTAATATACAGATGATCAGGTTTTTAAATACATCAGATAGGGATTGCATACATCAGTTAGGACTGCTCTGATATGGGTATTCCGTGACGTTTGGTGGAGCAGCTTAGTATACATTTTTTGCAAAAAACATATCAACCAAATACCCTGTTTTTTACATCTTTTTACTAGCACTTGCGGATTACTGTGATTTTTTGAAACTGAGTGTTTTTGGTTCTACTATGCTCTTTTTTGTCTTCAAGTTTCTTGGTGGTGTGTGAGCATGTTCCTACAGACTTGTTCACTGTGCGAGTAGCCCATGAGTTCCTGTTTCCATAATTGTTCTCTTGTGTCTACAAGACTGGGGAGTTACCCACCACTCCTCTTGGGCTATCTGCACAAAAGCTGTTCCACTCAGCATGTCCACATGGACTTTTCCTCTCTGAACCCTGTTCACACAGGTAATACACAGATGATCAGGTTTTTAAATACATCAGATAGGGATTGCATACATCAGTTAGGACTGCTCTGATATGGGTATACCGTGACGTTGTGTGGAGCAGCTTAGTATAAATTTTTTGCAAAACACATATCAACTTAATACCCTGTTTTTTACATCTTTTTACTAGCACTTGCGAATTACTGTGATTTTTTGAAACTGAGTGTTTTTGGTTCTAGTATGCGCTTTTGTGTCTTCAAGTTTCTTGGTGGTGTGTAAGCATGTTCCTACAGACTTGTTCACTGTGCGAGTGGCCCATGTGTTCCTGTTCCCAGACCCTGTAATAAGGCAGCACCCCCTTAGTCAGACCCTGTAATAAGGCAGCACCCCCCACAGTCAGACCCTGTAATAAGGCAGCACCCCCATAGTCAGACCCTGTAATGAGACAGCACCCCCATAGTCAAACCCTGTAATGAGGCAGCCCCCCCACAGTCAGACCCTGTAAAAAGGCAGCCCCCATAGTCAGACCCTGTAATAAGGCAGCATCCCCCACAGTCAGACCCTGTAATAAGGCAGCACCCCCCACAGTCAGACCCTGTAATGAGGCAGCCCCCCACAGTCAGACCCAGTAATAAGTCAGCCCCCATAGGCAGACCCGGTAATAAGGCAGCAGCACCCATTAAAAAATAAATAAATACTCACCTCTCTTCTTCCTGGTTCCTGCGCTGCTCCTGCTGATCTCCTGACAGCGGGCGCCGGGCAGTGACGTCATCGTGCCTGCTGTCAGTGTCGGCGACGTCAGACCCCGACACTGATAGGGGGATGATGGGAGAAGGAGTGTAGCGCTCCTTCTCCCATCATTGCGGTCAGCTATATCGGCTAAATGCCAGTACAGCTGACCTTCCGATGATGGCGGGGGGCCCACTGCTGGCACCGGGCCCCCCCGCCTGTTTAGAGGCTCCATAGCGGCTGGGCAGCAGAACAGAGAGATCGATTCTCCCTGCTCTGCCGCAGAATGTAACTGTATCGGCGCCTCAGAGCCCCCTCAGGGCAACGGGCTCGGGGCGCCTGCACCCTCTGCCCCCTGGTAGGTACGCTAATGCTTGATATCTGTGATCCAATGTCCAGAGCTGTTCCAGGCTATGGGCCAGCCGGACATAGATCTCCCTGAGAATCGGCCTCTGGAGATTATTTTACACAAAAGGGGAGTTACCAGTGTGATTTGGAATGGCTACTCTCTGTTGTCCTGATCTCCCTGCAGAGCTGTCTGTTATTATACCCGACACATCTGCAGCTTCCTCTCAGCTTCAGCTTCCATATCACAGGCAGCCAGGGTTTTAATATTGTTGCAATATAGCAGAGCTGTGACAACTGCAGCAAATGTGTTTGCAAGAAGATAAAGTTCAGTTCTACTGTTTTGTGTTAGTTACTTATCTCGGACTGGTAATTTTCTTTTCCATTTATAATAACTAGAGATGGGCAAACCAGAAAAGTAAAGTTCGGTGTCCGTACCAAGCACCTATTGTTCTGGCATGGACACCAAACATGGACTTCACCAGGAAGTCCATGTTACTGTTCGGGTTTGGCTCCCCCGAACACTGGGTGTTTGTAGCCCAGTGATCATTACCATTGGTCAGACAGCTGTGATTCCCTCAGCTGTGATTGGAGGTAAAAAGTTTACCTCTGGTTACTATCATCAGCTGATGGGACAATTGCTCCCATCAGTCTGCGTCTGCTGCTGCTGCTAATGACAGCAAGAGCTGCACGCTAAATAAATAATTTAAAACAAAAACAGCATGGGTTCTCCTCTATTTTTGATAACCAGCCAGGCAATACTGACAGCTGTGGCTGCAACCCTCATCTGTCAGCTTTAGCAAAGTTGGTTATCTAGAATAGAGGGGTCCCAATGCTGTTTATTTTAATTAATTAAATAAATGATTTAAAAAGACGGTGGGGGGGCCTCCCTCATTTTTGACAGCCAGCCAAGCTAAAGCAGACATCTGGGGGTTGGTATTCTCAGGCTGTTAAGGAGCCATGGATATTTCCCCCCACAGCCCAAAAAATAGCAGCCCATAGCCTCTCAGAAAAGGCGCATCTATGAGAGGCACCAATTCTGACACTTTGCCAAGCTCTTCCCACTTGCCCTGTAGCGGTGGCAAGTGGGGTTCATATTTGTGGGGTTGACGTCACCTTTCTATTATCCGGTGACATGAAGTCCATGGCTTAGTAATGGGGAGGCTTCTATAAGACACCTATTCATTACTAATCCTATAGTTACATGGTAAATAACGACACAGCCAGAATTTTATTTGAAATTAAAACAAAACACACTTTTACTTTTTTATTTAAATATAACAAATGCAGTTATACTCACCTAATATCCATTCCATTAAACCCATCATTTCCTGTAATAAAACAAAAATAAAAAAACAATATCCCTTACCTGTCTGTTGTTCTGTCCCTTTTTGTAATCCATGTCTGGGGATTACTAGCAGCATCAGTGAGCAGTGGTGACCGCATCGAGGTTACCACCGGTCACTGAGTCTGCATTGCAAGCTGGGCCAATGTACTGCGGTGACCTCCCTCTGATGAGACCACCAGTAGCACAGTACTCACAGTAGTGAGAAAAAAATCTCACGGTGCTGAGGCGAATTTACTGCAGTTCAAATTCACCTCAGTGAAATTCTCCCATCTCTAGTAATAAGCTCAGATTCTCATGCGGATCAGTGTCTGGCCCATAGTCCTGAACAGCTCTGGGGAATCATGGGAGGTCATCAAGCGTCCCAGTCCACTAGCCAGACCGCATGGGCCAGGGATTGCCCTGCCGAACACCCAGTCTCCTTTTAATGTGGGAATATCGCTACTCAGACAGCACAGGGTGAGGGTAAAATAGTGTGGCAATGCTTTTTTGAACCACAAAACAGGCAGATAACACATAGAACAGTCCCATCAAAATACCCCAAAATGGTGCACATTACAGAGCCTCACTCTCCTGATCCGCCGGGATAATGGCATCTGTTACTTCAGAGCTTCCAGGGTCAACTACCCCACCTGTGGCATGCACACAGAGAGGAAGTAACAACAAGCGTAGGAAGATGACAGTCCATTCAGATCCAAGGGTCAGAAGACCGGAGGGTCACAACCTGGCTTCATCTTCCAGGGTCGATTACCCCATCTGTGGCACGCACACAGAGAGGAGGTAATGACAATCTTAGGAAGATGACAATCCATTGAGGTACAAGGCCAGTTGACCCAAGCATCACAACCTGTCTTCTCTGAACCTCTCCACGGAGCCAGGTGACTGGCAGGTCCCAATCCTGGTTTGTCTGAATGTATCCATGGTTCAGCGATGGTCAATGGAGCAGATCTGTATTTTTCCAAGCAGGGCCGAGGTCCCCTAGGTTGGCATCCTGTAGAATTGCGTCCCTTGTGATGGAGCCATGATGTATTGGCTGCTGTCCTGTCTCTGGATGTCTTGATGTCTTGGCTGAATCTCTGGCTCTCACAGTCTCTTATGGTACCGTCACACTAAGCGACGCTGCAGCGATACCGACAACGATCCGGATCGCTGCAGCGTCGCTGTTTGGTCGCTGGAGAGCTGTCACACAGACAGCTCTCCAGCGACCAACGATCCCGAGGTCCCCGGTAACCAGGGTAAACATCGGGTTACTAAGCGCAGGGCCGCGCTTAGTAACCCGATGTTTACCCTGGTTACCATCGTAAAAGTAAAAAAACACGCTACATACTTACCTACCGCTGTCTGTCCTCGGCGCTCTGCTTCTCTGCACTCCTCCTGCACTGGCTGTGAGCGCCGGGCAGCCGGAAAGCAGAGCGGTGACGTCACCGCTCTGCTTTCCGGCCGCTGTGCTCACAGCCAGAGCAGGAGGAGTGCAGAGAAGCTGAGCGCCGGGGACAGACAGCGGTAGGTAAGTATGTAGCGGTTGTTTTTTTTACTTTAACGATGGTAACCAGGGTAAACATCGGGTTACTAAGCGCGGCCCTGCGCTTAGTAACCCGATGTTTACCCTGGTTACCAGCGAAGACATCGCTGAATCGGTGTCACACACGCCGATTCAGCGATGTCTGCGGGGAGTCCAGCGACGAAACAAAGTTCTGGACTTTCTTCCCCGACCAGCGACAGCACAGCAGGGGCCTGATCGCTGCTGCCTGTCACACTGGACGATATCGCTAGCCAGGACGCTGCAACGTCACGGATCGCTAGCGATATCGTCTAGTGTGACGGTACCTTTAGAGGCATATCACCTCTTTTTATGTTTAACAAGTGTCCTTCAATCCGGCATCACAGATAAGGGAAAAATTGCGACGACACAGTCACATTGTTTGAATATTTAATCTATTTGCATAGATTTTCCTCCTCTGCTTTAAAAGTCAGCAAACTATCTGGCCTAGACAATGCGTAATTAGCATATCAGTAAACATCACTAATCATCAAGGATAAGATCACAATATGATACATCAAATGAAACTTACAAGTCAATATTACAGGCTTACACAAGCAAAAGTCTGTTTTCTTGACTAACCAGAAAGAAATGTATACATTCAAAAGTCAACATATAGAAACAGTCTATTCTTTGCTTGCTAAAAATAGTCGTCTGGTTAATTAAGATACAATGCTGTGTCATCACAAGCTCATTTACATATAAAAAAACATTGATTTCTGGAATAAGACATCGGATTACAGCTATCAAGGTATCATTTTATTCAGCTTCATTCCATATAGACAGCTTAAGAGGGTTAGTCCTACTGAAAGATTCTCTTTAAAGGTTTGTTCCTCCAAAATTATGTTCTGATAGGTCACAATAAAGCTATGCTATGCAAACCATTTATCAGCCTTAAAAATAGAAAAGACAGATTAGACTTTGTCAAAAAACATCTAAAGAAGCCAGCAAAGTTCTGGAAAAGCTTTCTATGGACAGATGAAACTAAGATCAACCTGTACGAGAATGATGTTTAGAAGAAAGTATGGAGAAGGCTAAAGGTACCGTCACACATAGCGACGCTGCAGCGATACCGACAACGATCCGGATCGCTGCAGCGTCGCTGTTTGGTCGCTGGAGAGCTGTCACACAGACAGCTCTCCAGCGACCAACGATCCCGAGGTCCCCGGTAACCAGGGTAAACATCGGGTAACTAAGCGCAGGGCCGCGCTTAGTAACCCGATGTTTACCCTGGTTACCATCCTAAAAAGTAAAAAAACAAACGCTACATACTTACCTTCCGCTGTCTGTCCTCGGCGCTCTGCTTCTCTGGTCTGGCTGTGAGCGCTGGGCAGCCAGAAAGCAGAGCGGTGACGTCACCGCTCTGCTTTCTGGCTGACCGACGCTCACAGCCAGAGCAGGAGGAGTGCAGAGCACAGCGCTGGAGGACAGACGGCTGTAGGTAAGTATGTAGTGTTTGTTTTTTTACTTTTAGGATGGTAACCAGGGTAAACATCGGGTTACTAAGCGCGGCCCTGCGCTTAGTTACCCGATGTTTACCCTGGTTACCAGCAAAGACATCGCTGAATTGGTGTCACACACGCCGATTCAGCGATGTCTGCGGGGAGTCCAGCGACGAAATAAAGTTCTGGACTTTCTTCCCCGACCAGCGATCTCCCAGCAGGGGCCTGATCGCTGCTGCCTGTCACACTGGACGATATCGCTAGCGAGGACGCTGCAACGTCACGGATCGCTAGCGATATCGTCTAGTGTGACAGTACCTTTAGAACCGCTCATGATTCAAAGCAGAACACATCCTCTGTAAAACATGGTGGAGGCAGTGTGATGGTATGGGCCTGCATGGCTTCCAATGGCAATGGGTCACTAGTGTTTATTGATGTGACTGAATACAGAAGCAGTTGGATGCATTCTGAAGTGTACAGGGCAAAACTTTCCGCTCAGATTCTACCAAAGGCAGCAAGGTTGATTGGACGACGCTTCACAGAACACATGGGCAATGAGCCAAAACATACTGCAAGAGCAACTCAGGAGTTTAAGGCAAAGAAGTGGAATATTCTGCAATAGCCAAGTCAATCACCAGATCTTAATTCAGATGCCTAAGATAGATCTTAAGTCAGAAAGACCAACACACAAGCAACAACTGAAATCAGCTGCAGTAAAGACCTGGCAAAGCATCACCAAGGAGGAAACCCGGCGTTTGGTGACGCCCATGGCTTCCAGACTTCAGGCAGTCATTGCCTACAAAGGATTTTCTACAAAGTATCTAATATATAATTGCCTAGAATACTACTTCCTGCAATTTGTGCCAACTTCCTGTCCGGAGATAATGTCCGGAGCTAATGTCCGGAGCTAATGTCCGGAGATAAGTGACGTCAACAGTGTCCAGTGTCTGATTGGTTGCCGCCTGCTGCGAGCGACCAATCAGAAACGTGCCGTACTGTGACACACTCCGCCCGCCATTTTGGTGTGATTTTTGAATTTTTACCTCACAGCAAGTTTCTACTGCGTGGAGGCGGGCCCAGTGACGTTGCTTTTCAAGCTCCTGCCGAATTTCGTCAAAAAAATGATAATACCATTTACCAAAACTATATATATTTAGTTGTGAAGTGGTTCAGTGACATTTTCACACCAATTTTGAACTTTTGTTTGGTGTTTTCTCCATATACTGCCTATTATTCACTGACTGTTATACTGAGAGACTGCCGTTTATTAACCTCTTCTTTGCCACATTGGGTATATTGCTCTATTATTTGCCACATAAGGACATTGTCCATTATTGCCCAGCAATTTCTCTGCAATATAAACTGCCTATTTATTAATATCTGCATTCCTGCAAAGAACTATTGCCTATTATTAACTGGCTATTTTCCTACTACCTGACACTGCCTCTTATTAACCTGTTGTTTGCCACCACCACGCTTAAAGCTGTTTAGCTTAGCCAACATGAGCTCTAATAGTAAGGATACTAATGACACAGAGCCCAAAGCTGCTGATGGCGCACGTAAGATTAGGTCTGATAGAAAGTATACTAATAATGCAGAGCAAAAAGACGCCGATGCCACACGTAAGCGCAAACAGCGTGCTAACAAGAGTACAGAGGATAGATGCAAGCGCATGGACACTGTTAAGTATACTAATGACACAGAGTCCAAAGCTTATGATGGCGCACGTAAGATCAGGTCTGATATAAAGTATGGTAATGATGCAGAGCGAAAAGCCGCCGATGCCGCACGTAAGCGCAAACAGCGTGCTAAGTCTGATGTCTTTCATCCCTCCCCTCATAAGCATGTTCATGGATCCTGTGTAACTGTACCTTAAATAACAAGAATTGTCAAGAGCTGGTGAGTGCAGCCATTTTTTGTTCTTTCTTACTATTATTTATTAATTGTATTATTCTTACATTTGAATAAATAAAGTATATATGGATTCTAGACTCCCGATTCTTTAGAATCGGGCTGCCATCTAGTTACAAATAATCATTTTATTTATGGTAAAATTAATTTGTCCAATTCCTTTTGAGCCTCTGAAATGAGGAGGCTTTGTATAAAAATTGTTGAAATTTCTAAATGTTTCACAGGATATTTTTGTTCATTCCCTTTAAACTTGAAAGTCTATATTTCAATTACATCTCAGTTGTTTCATTTTAATTCAAAAATAGTGACATGCGGAGCCCAAATTACTGTCACTATCCTAATATTTCTACACTCAACTATATATGTAAAGTAACTGACGTACATAAAATACCTCCGGGTGGGTGGGAGAACTGGAGTCAATTCAGGCAAATTGTGTGATTTCTTTTTAAAAAGTTGCATATGATGAACCAGGGGAAAATGCTGGAAAAGCCACAGTGACATAAAACTAACTACACAATAAAAGAACACCTGACAATAGTAAGTGGATGGCTTGTATAGCGCTGAGAAGTTACTATGGAATTTCCAATAGGACTCTTAGGAATTTCCATTGTAAGGAGTGGACCGACCAAGGATGTTGCAGCTGTTTCTTCACGTGTGATGAGTCATTACATGCTCATTTTCATTTTATTAGCTATGGTAATTATTGTAATGTTCTGTCAGGAGTTTGTATGTTCTCCCCGTGTTTGCGTGGGTTTCCTCTGGGTTCTCCGGTTTCCTCCCACACTCCAAAGACTCGTAATGATAGGGAATCTAGATTGTTAGTCGCAATGGGGGCGGTGCCAATAGTACATGTAAAGCGCTGTGGAATTAATGTGAGTAAAATAAATAAAAAATAAATAATGTTTTCTTATGTTCCTTTTCAGTTCACGCTATATGTACAAAATCCAGAGAAACCGGTAGCTCCCGGGCTTCAAGTGACCGCATCGGTGGAATACCGTCCCATCGAAAAGGAAGATATTCGGAACAAGCTACTGGTTGTTGTTGATGATGATGTCATTGAGGTGCCATTATTGTGGTAAGATATGTACTTTATACTTATTCTCCACTATATTTGTGGGGTCAGTCTAATGAATTCAAAAACTTAACTTTCGGGGAAGATTGAAAAGAAACTGTAATCCACCATTAGTTTTGGGTTTTCTTTTTATAGCATACACCCTGTGATATAAATGACATATTAACTTTACTAGAATTTTTTTTCTTAACATTTTTTCAACTTTACTTGGGCATTTGACCTTGTGGTTTTGATCTTTTACATAATGCTATATTGTGCCTTTGCATGCAAAACTTGTTTTGGCTACTGGCTGCCATGGCGTCTATTCGTTATGCAATCACCAGATTCCACTCTCATGAGAGCCTGCTGTTAAGTCAACACCGGGCCTTGGTTACAGCCACCAGTCACTATGCGCTGAGCAATGCCTGTACTGAGTGGTGACCAAGGTCTGCTCCAGGTTTTCTTTTGGCCCCGGGTGAAAGAGTCTCAGTGGGCCCCTTTAAGCATACCATGATTCGTGATGCCCATATATTGCTCCATTCAGTATGATGGGCCCCATATGTTGCTCCATTCAGTATAATGGGCCTCATATAATGCTCCATGCAGTATAATGGGACCCATGTAGTGTTCCATACAGTGTAACGGACCCCATATATTGCTCCATTCAGTATAACGGACCCCATATATTGCTGCATTCAGTGTAATGGGCTCCATGTATTGCTCCATTCAGTATAATGGGCACATATATTGCTCTATTCAGTATAATGGGCCCCATATATTGCTCCATTCAGTATAATGGGACCCATATAGTGTTCCATACAGTGTAATGGACCCCATATATTGCTCGATTCAGTATAAGGGACCCTATATATTGCTGCATTCAGTATAATGGGCTCCATGTATTGCTCCATTCAGTATAATGGGCCACATATATTGCTCTATTCAGTATAATGGGCCCCATATATTGCTCCATACAGTACAATGGACCCCATATGTAGCTCCATTCAGTATAATGGGTTTCATATATTTCTCCATTCAGTATAATGGACCCCATATAGTGCTCCATACATTAAAAATAAATAAACAAATACTCACTGCTCCAGTCTCTGCAGTTTCCGTTTTTCTCTGCACTGCTCGGCACTGAGGAAGCGCTGTAGTGACATCATCACTCCCTGTAAATGTCACAGAGCTCAGACGCAGAGGAGGAATGATGGGAGAGGTAGTGTCAGTGGATGGCTTCCTCTCTCGTGGATGCCGAAAGAATTAAAAGTATGATGTGGGAGGAGGGGCCCAGTGCCGCCTGGTCTGCCGCCATCGGTGGTACGTCATTGAGTGGGCATCCCCATTTGTCCAGAGACTAGCACTTGCCCTGGTGCGCTGGGTGGTGATGCCGGCCCTGGCGGTTACTGAGGCAGCACTGGCTGGAGGAATAAAGGCAATTTCCTCCTGGCGCAGGGTTCTCAGTGCAGGCACAGTTCAGCTTCAGAACACTATTAACCTGCAGATTAACCCCATTTCTGCAGGTTAATATCATTTTTTTTACATGGCAGGTTTCCTTTAAATACAATAATAGCTTATAGTTGTCACTAAAACCACCAGCACGTTGGTAAAAACCTGGTAGACCACATTATTTTATCCGTAAAAACAGATATTGTGCCATTTAAATCTGAAATCTATGTGGGTTATTGCAGGGGTTTTCCTGTTTTATATACAAAGCTTTTTTCATGTATAAACATAATATAATATCTTTCAGGATCTGTATTCTGTGAATGAATATTCACTATTTACATCCATATGCTAAAAACTTGACTTGATGTCTGACTATCATACAGTTGTATTCAAAATTATTCACCCCCCATTGCTAATTAGCTTCATTAGCCTCATGTACAAATTCTCTACTTGCGCCAATAAACTAATAGCACAAGAACAATTTAATTATCTTAACACAATTAATATAAGTGGTTTCTCTAAATTCAGCACAAAATGCCACTTTTACTGATTAATGTAGACTACTGCAGAACAGAATCCCCCTCATGGCAAGGGGCACATGGCATCTTTTAGGCCCTGCCACTGAATTTTCGCATTAGGAACACTCCGGCCTTCATTTTCCTAAGGCGGCCTTGCCGTCATGCTTACTGTGGCTCCACCACTTCTTACTCTATACTGTTAATAAGTATATAAAGAATTAGCATGTTCTTCTTTTAACTGCTTCATATTTTCTGAGCAGGATTTTGATAAGTAAACTACAGACATTGTCACTTTGCGCTGTTATGCTGATTAACATTATACCTGGAGTGAAGAAATCCATCTTGTGGTTCTTGTGTAATCAGTGTTAGAAGTTTTCAGTTTATGAGATGCCTGTGCTATACGGCGGGACCGTGGAATATTCTATGCATTACATAAAATAGGGGGCAGGTCACTGAGGAATCAGTAACCTGTCATAAGCCATACAGATGCATATGTAAGTAGAGCACCACTGGAAGACCCCCCACAGGCCGCCCTGAAGCACGAGAATCTCATTAACTGAAAACTACAAATAAAGACTAAACAACCACAAGGCAGATTTCATCAACCAAGGTATCATTGTAATCAGTATTACGGTGCCGACCTGACACTGTCTGTAGGTTACTAAGTACAATCCTGCTGATAGGTTTGCTTTAAAAAGGTAATATACCACAGAAATTTGGGGATTCTGTTCTGAGGAACGATGAAAGTAAAGTGGAACTATGAAGTCCATGGATCGGCGGTATATCTGGAAAAAAAAGAATGAAGCATACGCTGACAAGAACATCCTGCTGACACTAACGCATCATTGCGACCCCGTGATGCTCTGGGCTTGGAAACCCAAAGAATAATAATTAACCGGAGGTTATTTAACAGAGTAAGAGTCTTCAGAACTGCTGCTGGAAGCAAAGCTAGTGTCTGGCTATGCATCTCATTTGCAGCAGGTTATAACATGCCAAAAACTATAGCTGTACTATGTGCTAAAGAGGCTTGTTGTGAAAGGGTTGAATAATTCTGAGGCAGCAGTAGTCAGTAAAAGTGGCATTTTGCATGGAATTTGGAGAAACTATTGTTGTGTTAGTTGTACTGAGGCATTACAAGTCATATTGTTTGATTGTTTTATTGCAAACAGCAGAAAGTTTGTAGATTTTGCTAAGAAATCGAATTTACAATGGGGATTGAGTCAATATGATTACAACTGTAATTAAACTGCAGAAAAGGATTAAAGGTACTGTCACACTAGACGATATCGCTAGCGATCCGTGACGTTGCAGCGTCCTGGCTAGCGATATCGTCCAGTGTGACAGGCAGCAGCGATCTGGCCCCTGCTGTGATGTCGCTGGTCGGGGAAGAAAGTCTAGAACTTTGTTTCGTCGCTGGATCTCCCGCTGACATTGCTGAATCGGCGTGTGTGACGCCGATTCAGCGATGTCTTCGCTGGTAACCAGGGTAAACATCGGGCTACTAAGCGCAGGGCCGCGCTTAGTAACCCGATGTTTACCCTGGTTACCATCGTTAAAGTAAAAAAAACAACCACTGCATACTTACCTACCGCTGTCTGTCCCCGGCGCTCTGCTTCTCTGCACTCCTCCTGCACTGACTGTGAGCACAGCGGCCGGAAAGCACAGCGGTGACGTCACCGCTCTGCTTTCCGGCTGCCCGGCGCTCACAGCCAGAGCAGAGAAGCACAGCGCCGGGGACAGACAGCGGTAGGTAAGTATGTAGTGGTTGTTTTTTTTACTTTAACGATGGTAACCAGGGTAAACATCGGGTTACTAAGCGCGGCCCTGCGCTTAGTAACCCGATGTTTACCCTGGTTACCCGGGGACCTCGGGATCGTTGGTCGCTGGAGAGCTGTCTGTGTGACAGCTCTCCAGCGACCAAACAGCAATGCTGCAGCGATCCGGATCGTTGTCGGTATCGCTGCAGCGTCGCTTAGTGTGACGGTACCTTAAAGGGACACTGTCACCTGAATTTGGAGGGAACAATCTTCAGCCATGGAGGCGGGGTTTTTGGGTGTTTGATTCACCCTTTCCTTACCCGCTGGCTGCATGCTGGCTGCAATATTGGATTGAAGTTCATTCTCTGTCCTCCGTAGTACATGCCTGCACCAGGCAATCTTGCCTTGCACAGGCGTGTACTATGGAGGACAGAGAATGAACTTCAATCCAATATTGCAGCCAGCATGCAGCCAGCGGGTAAGGAAAGGGTGAATCAAACACCCAAAAACCCCGCCTCCATGGCTGAAGATTGTTCCCTCCAAATTCAGGTGACAGTGTCCCTTTAACACCGCGCTAACCTGAGATGGAGTGGCTACTATAGAGGTAATGGATCAGTGGATATTGTGCAGTTATCAATAGCTGGAGTACTCACTCGTACTAGGGATGATGTTCACATCTGTGAGGACCGTGCAGGTAGATTTATGTGTGACAATGGACAAGTGAGATAGCTAAAAAGATGAATAAGAAATGGTGTTACATATTCGTATTAGTTTTTGAAACTTACGGCTGGCACCTGACTGGGTAATGATTGTACTCACTAATACTGAAAACAGATATGCTTGGTCTCTGTGGGGTCAGCAGAGGATTTAAGCGTTTACCAGTAGAGGATGCTGAGGAAAAAATATATAATATATATATATATATATATATATATATATATATATATATATATATATATATATATATATATATATATGATAAACAGCTACCAATTTATCCAGTCAGGTGCCAGCCGTAAGTTTTAAAAACTAATACGAATACGTAACACCATTTCTTATTCATCTTTTTAGCTATCTCACTTGTCCATTGTCACACCTAAATCTACCTGCAGGGTCCTCACAGACGTGAACATCATCCCTAGTACGAGTGAATACTCCAGCTATTGATAACTACACACAATATCCACTGATCCATTACCTCTACAGTAGCCACTCCATCTCAGGTTAGCGCGGTGTTAATCCTTTTCTGCAGTTTAATTTCATTACTCACAGGGATCCACACAAAACCTGTCTAATCACCAACTGCTTCTGGACTGTGGCCTCCTCGGGTGAGAAGCGCCAGCGTATATCCTCTTTTTCTACCATGATTACAACTGTAGGTGCATAGCGTCTAACAAGAAACAGGTGCTATGCTTCATGTGCGGCCTAGTTCTGTTGGCCATACGGACCGCCAGGCTTCTACTCTTTGGATGAAAGCATTAGTGTTTCTAGTTACTGCCAGCAAGCGGGGATCCTGAAAAGTCTGGAGAACTTAATGCAGAAAGTATACCTTCATTTTAATCAATGACTAAGCTCTACTTGCATGAAATCAGACAACCATTTTAGACATAAGAAGATGGAAACATGGAGGAATGCGTGATTTATGATGCTGGGAATTTGAGCTATGCCCAACTACATTAATAATACTTGAAAGTGAGAAAGAAGGTAATTTTACCTGACTGCAAATGAATGAAGTGGAAACACTGTTGATCAAATATTAATATTAATGTCCTTCCACATTTCACTGGTTTAAATAGAGTCATTATTTAATAATTCATTTTAAGCACTATCAGAATAACAGATGTCTTCCAGTAATTCTTAATTTTAGACATATTTAGGTTGTTTCTTTGGTGAAGAAGTTAATTCCTGCTTGCTATAATTCACTCTTGCAAGTACTTGAGTTAATGAAATTGGACGCCGTTCTGAGGCACTATCACTTCTGTCACAGCTGTCCGCTATCTCCTCCTGGTATCCATTATTACTGTAGTTGGATAGTTTCTACATTCATTGCTATACACACTACCCTTACCTACTGATCATTCACTTATGCATTATAGGCTCAGGGAATTGGCAAATCCTCTTGTGTTTCCCCTTAAATGTGTGCTTCAGGAATCTACTATATAATTGTCTAAGGGTCACTTCCGTCTTTCTGTCCTTCTGTCTGTCTGTCTGTCACGGATATTCATTGGTCGCGGCCTCTGTCATGGAATCCAAGTCGCTGATTGGTCGCGGCAAAACAGCCACGACCAATCAGCGACGGGCACAGTCCGGAAGAAAATGGCCACTCCTTCCTCCCCGCAGTCACTGCCCGGCGCCCGCATACTCCCCTCCAGTCACCGCTCACATAGGGTTAATGCCGGCGGTAACGGACCGCGTTACGCTGCGGGTAACTCACTCCGTTACCGCTGCTATTAACCCTGTGTGACCAAGTTTTTACTATTGATGTTGCCTATGCAGCGTCAATAGTAAAAACATCTAATGTTAAAAATAATAAAAAAATAAAAAATCATTATACAATCACCTTCCACCGCCTTTCCCGCTCGTCGCGACGCTCCGGTGACCGCTCCATGCAACCGGCAGGTTCCGGTGGCAATGATGGTATGTGACAATGACCTGCCATGACGTCACGGTCATGTGACCATGACGTCATCACACCCTGGGACCGGAAGCTGCCGCGCGGTGACAGAACTACAACGGGCCCTCAGATCAGAAGGTGAGTATGTTTATTTTTTATTTTTTAACCTGTAACATATGTGGCTGGGCAGTATACTATGTGGCTGGGCAATATACTATGTAGCTGGGCAATATACTATGTGGCTGAGCAATATACTACGTGGTTCTGTGCTGTATAGTACATAACTGTGCAATATACTACGTGGCTATGTAATATACTACGTGGCTGGGCAATATACTATGTCACTGGGCAATATACTATGTAACTGGGCAATATACTATGTAACTGGGCAATATACTACGTGGCTGGGCAATATACTACGTGGACTGTGCAATATACTACGTAGCTGGGCAATATACTACGTGGCTGGGCAATATACTACGGGGGCTGTGCAATATACTACGTAGCTAGGCAATATACTATGTGGCTGGGCAATATACTACGTGGGCTGTGCAATATACTACGTAGCTGGGCAATATACTATGTGGCTGGACAATATACTATGTGGCTTGGCAATATACTATGTGGCTGGGCAATATACTATGTGGCTGGGCAATATACTATGTGGCTTGGCAATATACTACGTGGCTGGGCAATATACTACGTGGCTGGGCAATATACTACGTGGACATGCATATTCTAGAATACCCGATGCGTTAGAATCGGGCCACCATCTAGTAAAAAAATAAATGGCTAAATAAAATACCATTATAAATAATTTCCTGTTATGAAAAGAGAAAGAAGCGGAATGCACTCACCAATCTTCAAAAAATAGCAGCTTTATTGAGTCTTCATAAGAAAAACTTCATGACCCGGGAAAGAGGAGTGGAGCTCAGGCGAGCAGGAGGAGACGACTGCCGTTTTGCGCAGTGCTGGCGCTTCAACGGGTCAAAGCGCCAGCACTGCGCAAAACGGCCGTCGTCTCCTCCTGCCCGCCTGAGCTCCACTTCTCTTCCCCCGACCATGAAGTTTTTCTTATGAAGACTCAATAAAGCTGCTATTTTTTGAAGATTGGTGAGTGCATTCCGCTTCTTTCTCTTTTCATTACATGGAATACAATTGTGACAATGGAGTTGCACCCGTGATCTTTCTGGTTATGGCTGTCTTATATTAAGACTCATCATACACACTGGCTTTTCAACTAACACATTTTTTGACAGTGCCGTTCATTTTTTTCTTTTTTGTTTCTACTATAAATAATTTCCTGATGCTCATCCATTGCATATTTAGGAACCAAACGTAGCTGCTCTCCTTCATGCCTTTTTGATTTAAGCGTCAAACCATTGTTTAGTTTGGTCGAGTCTACCTTATCAAATTGGAGAGATGTCCCGGTTTCATGGTACAGTAGAGTCAACCTTATAAAAATGATAATTCTTCCCAAAGTCCTATACCTTTTCCAAACCCTCCCAATAGACATTTCTCAACAATTTTTTCAAAAACTCAAAAATATAATTTCAAAATTTCTGTGGGCAGAAAAAACCCATAGGATAAATCATAAAACCTAGATAAAATCAAGATGTAGAGTGGGTTTGGATCTCCCTGATTTTGAAAGATATAGATTATCAATCCACATATCAAGAGTGATTGAGCTGCAATTCCCTTGTCCCACAAAACTCTGGGTTCTACTTGAGTTGAACGATCTTCATGATGGCTTCTAACACTACCTATGGCCCACCCCATTTAATAGATTTAAATACAATAATATCACGAACCCGTACACTATGACCACCTTCAGATTATGGCACAAAACAAATAAAAAAATGAATCTTATTCCAAATATATGCAAAGCCACTCCTATCTTGCATTTGATCCCCCAATAATTATAGATCTCTTAAGACGAAAATTAGGCTCTCAATTCCCTTCAGAAACATGCCGATTTACTGTACAAAAACATATGTATGAGCAAGGACAAGATCAGCTCACTCACTAAAAACCTTCACTTGAAAGATGAGGAAATTCAAACTCTACAGGAAGTAACAAAACTTTATCTCCCAGACATTTCTACCTCAGCACCTGATCCGCCAATTCTTAAACTATTTATGAACACAAAAGGAAAGGGAAAAATGATAGCCAAAATAAGTAAGAACCTAACCCAAACACAGGAGATCCTAGATTTCATAAAATAATGGGAATTAGAACTAAACACAACATTTCTCCCAGAAGAAATTCATACAATCTTCAAAAACATCCACTGTCTAACATCTTCATTGAGATTCCAAGAACTTAACTATAAAATCATATCAAGATGCTATAAAACACCTGACATATTGAATAAAATGGACAGCTCAATCTCCCCTCTTTGTTGGAGATGCACCAAAGAGAAGGGTTCTCCAACTCATATTTGGTTGGAATGCACAAAAATTAAAAGTTTCTGGGAGAGAGTTAGAGAGCATATAAAGAATATAAAGAAAATAAAACCTTAAATGTAGACATCCCATTAACGTCAAGTTTTATTCTATTCAATCTGGATCCTTCAAATTTACACTTTAAAAAAGGCTCGCTGATACCTCACCTGCTCAACGCAGCTAAAATAACTATCACAAGACACTGGAAAGATGTAGAGACCCCTACCTGCAAAGAATGGATAAGAGAATCCAACCAAATCGGTATATATAAGAAAACTAGACTTTCAGGATCTAAAAACCTAACGACTCTAAACGCATGGATAACCTGGTTGAATGCCTCAGATGATCACCAAATAAGCACAACCGGTAATCCTTAACTTCTGTCTTCCTACAAATTTCTTTTGTTATTCCCTTTTTTCTCTCTTTACATTTAGCTTGTTCTGTAATGTTCATGCCTTGATTTGAGTTTGATCTCCCAAATCGCTTAGTTAATCTCTATATTTTAAGCAGGACTCCCTACCCTTCCCTTTCCTTCCCGTGTCCCTCCCCACCACTGCCCCTTGTTTTTTAAACTCTTCTTCCAACTCTTTTAGTACGCAAATCCGCAGCCTTACAGTGTTATCGTTGTGGTTTATTAAGATTTTTTTTTTCTTTTACTATTTCTGGAAAATATTTACCCATTTTTCCTTTCCTGTTATATTATTGAAATTTTCTAAATAAAGAATATATAAAAAAAAAAATGTCCGAAATATATTTCATTAGTCAATCACACATGTTTTATCTAGGAGGCTAATCGCTAGCATATTGATATGGCTAGCACGTTGTTATACTGGCAAAAAACTGTCCAACCGCTCTCCATTCATGTGTGCGAAGATGTGCTCCCAGTGGATATTTAGAACTAAATACCAGCAGTGCTAAAGATAAAAACACACAGCTTTTCATATTACATTTCTGATATAAAATGTAATATGATATTACTTGGAAGTAGGTGGAAAAGGTAATTTCCAGGACACAACAGTTACTTGTTAGTATTCACAGAGACAGAGTGGACAGCAGTGTGAGCAGCATCTTCTTACCTCAGCATCCCCAGTACCTCCAGCATTAATTCAGAAAAATAGGTTGAACAGCAGCAGGTCTGGACTCTTCTTACCTCAGCACCATGGTATTCCCAGTATTAGATGAAAAAGACACAGTGGATAACAGTGTGAGCAGCCTCTTCTTACTGCAGCACTCACAGCAGTGTGAGTTCCCTCTTCTTACCTCAGCACTCCTACTTTTTCAAATATTTGATCAGAAAGACAGTGTGGACAGCATTGTTAAAAGCCTTTTCATATCTCAGCACCTGTGGCATTTCCATTAATAGATTAGATAGTAGTGATGAGCAAACGTGCTCGGATAAGGTGCTATCCGAGCACGCTCGTGTCTTAATCAAGTATTTTCTGGCACACTGAAAATACTCGGTTAGTACACGAGCACGCTCGGATAGCACCTTATCTAAATCTGTAAATGGAAATACCACAGATGCTGAGGTATGAAAAGGCTTTTATCAATACTGTCCACACTGTCTTTCTGATCAAATATTTGAATTAGTAGGGGTGCTGAGGTAAGAAGAGGCAACTCACACTGCTGTCCACCCTTTGTTTCTGATTCTAATACTTGAGACATCAAGGGTGCTAAAGAAACACCTTATCCGAACACGCTCACTCATCGCTATTAGATAGCCATATTGGACAGCTGTGTAAGCAGCCTCTTCTTGCTCAGCACTCCTGATATCTCCAGGAATAGATCAGAAAGACAAGGCTAAATAGTTGTACAAGAAACGTCTAATTTCCTCAGCACACCTGGAATTTCAAATGTTAGAACAGAAAGACAGGGTATACAGCAGTGTGAGCAGCCTCTTCTTACCTCAGCACTCCCGGTATCTACTTGAATAGAACAGATGGACACAATGGACTGTGGTGTAAGCAGATTCTTCTTACCTCAGCACTCCACATATCTCCTTGACTAGATCAGATAGACATGGTAGACAGCAGTGTAAGCAGCTTCTTCTTACCTTAGAACCTCTGGGATTTCCAGCATTAGATCAGTATGACAAGGTGCACAGAAGTGTGACTGGCCTCTACTTAACTCAGCACCCCTGCTATTTCAAATATATGGTCAGAAAGGCAGGGAGGGTGGAAAGCAGTGTGACCATCTTTTTTACCTCACCATCCCTGGTATCTCCTAGATAGATCAGATAAACAAAGTATATTTCAGTGTGAGTGGCCTCTTGTTAGCTAAGCATCTTTGTTATTTCTAGCAATAGATCAGATACACAGGATGGACAGTAGAGTGAGTAACCTCTTATTACCTTAGCATTCCTGGTATCTCTAGCAATAGATGTGAAAGACAGGGTGGACAGCAGTGTGAGCAGACTCTTTTTATTTTAGCACTCCTAATATCATTAGTAATACAATAGCTAGACATGGTGCACAGAAGTTTGGTGTGATCATCCTATGCTTATCTCAGCACCCCTGTTATATCCAGGAGTAGCTCAAAATATCCACTGGGAGCACCTCTTCCTACACATGAAAGGGATGGCAGAGTTTCCCACTGCATATTCTCAAAGGCATCTATGTTGCTAACATTTAGGAAAGGTTTCGGTCAGGGTAACAAGGTTTTTAATTCTATGCTCTTTACCTCCCTAGACCAAACAATTGTGTTTTGTTAATTAAAGATATTTAGGATCCTCTTTGTCTTTCCAGAAGTCTTTTGAAGACTAGCACTTCTTGAAGGTTTCTTGTGCATGATGCTAGCCCCACATCGGCAGGGAGTAGGGTATGAACCTTGGATTTGCAATGCATATGGAGGGCGTGACTTGGTTATTGGTAAAAATTGTTTGCAAGCCTCAGTCACGTATCTCCTGGACAGTTAGTTGTCAAAGGTTGCAAGTGTGTATTACCTGTTGTGGATTCTGTTTTTGGGCTCCCTCTGGTGGTTACTGATGGTACTGGGTGACTTGTGTTTTCTGCGGTCTCTGGTGTCCACCTGTTCTATCAGGATATGGGAGTTTCCTATTTAACCTGGCTTTCTTGTCATTTCCTCGCCGGCTATCAATGTAATCAGTGTGTCTTGTTACCTCTGCTTCCCGCTTCTGTAAATCTTCAGGACAAGCTAAGTTTTTGATTTTCCTGTTCCACGTTTTGCTTAATATTTTGTCTTAGTCCAGCTTGCAGATATGTGATTCCTTTTTGCTGGTTGCTCTATTGGGCTGATATTACTCCTCATGTTCCATGAGTTGGCACATGAGTTCAAGTAATTTCAGGATGGTTTTTTGTAGGGTTTTTCGCTGACCGCGCAGTTCACTTTTGTATCCTCTGCTATCTAGCTTTAGCGGGCCTCATTTTGCTGAATTTGTTTTCATAACTACGTATGTGCTTTCCTCTCATTTCACCGTCATTACATGTGGGGGGCTGCTATTTCTGTGGGGTGTTCTCTGGAGGCAAGAAAGGTCTGTGTTTCTTCTAATAGGGGAAGTTAGTCCTTCGGCTGGCGCGAGACGTCTAGAATCATCGTAGGCACGTTCCCCGGCTACAGCTAGTTGTGTGTTGAGGTTCAGGATCGCGGTCAGCTCAGTTTCCATCACCCTAGAGCTTGTTTTGTTTTTTGTGCTTGTCCTTTTGTGATCCCCTGCCATTGGGATCATGACAGTATAGCCGGCCCTAAAGTGGTATCGTATTGGCTGAAGTGGGAGGAAAAGTAGTCTGAGGAAGTTTTTTTTTTTTTTTTTCCCCCTCAGAGTTTGCTGCCTAGCATTAATTGCAGCCTGGCTGCGTCTCACCTCCTCTTAATCCTTGAATGGCTCTGCCCTCAGCTGTTTATCATGGACGTCCAGAGTTTGGCTTCCAGCCTGAATAATCTTGCTGCTAAGGTTCAAAATATACAAGATTTTGTTGTACATGCTCCTATGTCTGAACCTAGAATTCCTGTCCCAGAGTTTTTTTCTGGAGATAGATCTAGTTTTCTGAATTTTAGGAACAATTGCAAGTTGTTTCTTTCTTTGAAATCTCGCTCCTCTGGAGACCCTGCTCAGCAAGTCAAAATTGTTATATCTTTCCTGCGGGGTGACCCTCAGAATTGGGCATTTGCATTGGCACCAGGGGATCCTGCGTTGCTCAATGTGGATGCGTTTTTTCTGGCATTGGGTTTGCTCTATGAGGAACCTAACCTAGAGATTCAGGCTGAAAAAGCTTTATTGGCTCTCTCTCAGGGGCAAGATGAAGCAGAAATATATTGTCAGAAATTTCGGAAATGGTCGGTGCTTACTCAGTGGAATGAGTGCGCCCTGGCTGCAAGATTCAGAGATGGCCTTTCTGAGGCCATTAAAGATGTTATGGTGGGGTTCCCTGTGCCTACAGGTCTGAATGAGTCTATGACTATGGCTATTCAGATTGATCGGCGTTTACGGGAGCGCAAACCTGTGCACCATTTGGCGGTGTCTTCTGAACAGGCACCTGAGACAATGCAATGTGATAGAATTCAGTCCAGAAGTGAACGGCAAAACTATAGGCGGAAAAATGGGTTGTGTTTTTATTGTGGTGATTCAGCTCATGCTATATCAGCATGCTCTAAACGCACAAAAAAGGTTGATAAGTCTGTTGCCATTAGTACTTTACAGTCTAAGTTCATTCTGTCTGTGACTCTGATTTGTTCATTATCAGCCATTTCCGTCGATGCCTATGTGGATTCAGGCACTGCCCTGAGTCTTATGGATTGGTCATTTGCCAACCGCTGTGGGTTTAGTCTGGAGCCTCTGGAAGTCCCTATCCTTTGAAAGGAATTGACTCTACACCTTTGGCTATGAACAAACCTCAGTACTGGACACAAGTGACCATGCGTATGACTCCCGTTCATCAGGAGGTGATTCGCTTCCTGGTACTGTATAATTTACATGATGTCTTAGTGCTTGGTCTGCCATGGTTACAAACTCATAACCCAGTCTTGGACTGGAAAACAATGTCTGTGTTAAGCTGGGGATGTCAGGGGGTTCATGATGATGCACCTCCGATTTCTATCGCTTCATCTACTCCTTCTGAGGTTCCTGTATTTTTGTCTGATTATCGGGATGTTTTTGAGGAGTCTAAGCTCAATTCGCTTCCTCCTCACAGGGATTGCGATTGTGCTATAGATTTGATTCCTGGCAGTAAATTTCCTAAAGGACGTTTGTTCAATCTGTCAGTGCCAGAGCAAACTGCTATGCGGGATTATGTTAAGGAGTCCTTGGAAAAGGGACATATCCGTCCATCTTCGTCCCCTTTGGGAGCAGGTTTTTTTTTGTGGCCAAAAAAGATGGTTCCTTGAGGCCTTGTATAGATTACCGTCTTTTGAATAAGATTACAGTCAAATATCAGTATCCTTTGCCATTGTTGACTGATTTGTTCGCTCGCATTAAGGGGGCTAAATGGTTCACTAAGATTGATCTTCGGGGTGCGTATAATCTTGTGCGGATAAAGCAGGGTGATGAGTGGAAAACCGCATTTAATACGCCTGAGGGCCATTTTGAGTATTTGGTGATGCCTTTTGGACTTTCTAATGCTCCTTCTGTCTTCCAGTCCTTTATGCACGATATTTTCCGTGAATATCTGGATAAATTTATGATTGTGTATTTGGATGATGTTTTGGTTTTTTCTGATGACTGGGAGTCCCATGTTCAGCAGGTCAGGAAGGTGTTTCAGGTCCTGCGGGCCAATTCTTTGTTTGTAAAGGGTTCTAAATGTCTTTTTGGAGTCGAGAAGATTTCTTTTTTGGGGTATATTTTTTCCCCTTCTACTATTGAGATGGATCCCGTCAAGGTTCAGGCTATTTGTGACTGGACGCAGCCTACATCTCTTAAGAGTCTACAGAAGTTCTTGGGCTTTGCTAATTTTTATCGTCGTTTCATAACTAATTTTTCTAGTGTTGTTAAGCCTTTGACGGATTTGACTAAGAAGGGTGCTGATGTTGCTGATTGGTCTCCTGCGGCTGTGGAGGCCTTTCAGGAACTTAAGCGCCGGTTTTCTTCTGCTCCTGTGTTGCGTCAGCCAGATGTTTCGCTTCCTTTTCAGGTTGAGGTTGATGCTTCCGAGATTGGAGCGGGGGCGGTTTTGTCGCAGAGAAGCTCCGATTGCTCAGTGATGAAGCCATGTGCGTTCTTTTCTAGAAAGTTTTCGCCCACTGAGCGGAATTATGATGTTGGTAATCGGGAGCTTTTGGCCATGAAGTGGGCATTTGAGGAGTGGCGTCATTGGCTTGAGGGTGCTAGACATCGTGTGGTGGTCTTGACTGATCACAAAAATCTGATTTACCTTGAGTCTGCCAAGCGTCTGAATCCTAGACAGGCTCGTTGGTCACTGTTTTTCTCCCGTTTCGATTTTGTGGTTTCATACCTGCCAGGTTCAAAGAATGTGAAGGCGGATGCTCTTTCTAGGAGTTTTGTGCCTGACTCCCCTGGAAATTCTGAGCCCACTGGTATCCTTAGGGATGGGGTGATTTTGTCGGCTGTCTCCCCAGACTTGCGACGTGCTTTGCAGGAGTTTCAGGCGGATAGACCTGATCGTTGTCCGCCTGAAAGACTGTTTGTTCCGGATAATTGGACCAGTAGAGTCATCTCCGAGGTCCATTCTTCTGCGTTGGCAGGTCATCCTGGAATATTTGGTACTAGAGACTTGGTGGCCAGGTCTTTTTGGTGGCCTTCCTTGTCGAGGGATGTGCGTTCTTTTGTGCAGTCTTGTGAAGTTTGCGCTCGGGCTAAGCCTTGCTGTTCTCGGGCCAGTGGATTGTTGTCACCTTTGCCTATCCCGAAGAGGCCTTGGACGCACATTTCCATGGACTTTATTTCGGATCTCCCCGTCTCTCAAAAAATGTCCGTCATCTGGGTTGTGTGTGACCGCTTTTCTAAGATGGTTCATCTGGTACCCTTGCCTAAGTTACCTTCCTCCTCTGAGTTGGTCCCTCTGTTTTTTCAGAACGTGGTTCGTTTGCATGGGATTCCGGAGAACATCGTTTCTGACAGGGGATCCCAGTTTGTGTCTAGATTTTGGCGTACGTTCTGTGCTAAGATGGGCATTGATTTGTCCTTTTCGTCTGCATTCCATCCTCAGACGAATGGCCAGACGGAACGAACTAATCAGACCTTGGAAACTTATTTAAGGTGTTTTGTTTCTGCTGATCAAGATGACTGGGTTACCTTTTTGCCGCTTGCCGAATTTGCCCTTAATAATCGGGCTAGTTCTGCTACCTTGGTTTCTCCTTTCTTTTGTAATTCGGGGTTTCATCCTCGTTTTTCCTCTGGTCAGGTGGAGCCTTCTGATTGTCCTGGAGTGGACATGGTGGTGGATAGGTTGCATCAGATTTGGAGTCATGTGGTGGACAATTTGAAGTTGTCCCAGGAGAGGGCTCAGCAGTTTGCTAATCGCCGTCGCCGCGTGGGTCCTCGACTTCGTGTTGGGGACTTGGTGTGGTTGTCTTCTCGTTTTGTTCCTATGAAGGTCTCTTCTCCTAAGTTCAAGCCTCGGTTCATCGGTCCCTATAGGATCTTGGAAATTCTTAACCCTGTGTCGTTTCGTTTGGATCTCCCGGCATCATTTGCTATTCATAATGTGTTCCATCGGTCGTTGTTGCGGAGGTATGAGGTACCTGTTGTTCCTTCGCTTGAACCTCCTGCTCCGGTGCTGGTGGAGGGAGAGTTGGAGTATGTTGTGGAGAAGATCTTGGATTCTCGTGTTTCCAGACGGAAACTCCAGTATTTGGTCAAGTGGAAGGGTTATGGTCAGGAGGATAATTCTTGGGTGGTTGCCTCTGATGTTCATGCTGCTGATTTGGTTTGTGCATTTCATAGGGCTCATCCTGGTCGCCCTGGTGGTTCTCGTGAGGGTTCGGTGACCCCTCCTCAAGGGGGGGTACTGTTGTGGATTCTGTTTTTGGGCTCCCTCTGGTGGTTACTGATGGTACTGGGTGACTTGTGTTTTCTGCGGTCTCTGGTGTCCACCTGTTCTATCAGGATATGGGAGTTTCCTATTTAACCTGGCTTTCTTGTCATTTCCTCGCCGGCTATCAATGTAATCAGTGTGTCTTGTTACCTCTGCTTCCCGCTTCTGTAAATCTTCAGGACAAGCTAAGTTTTTGATTTTCCTGTTCCACGTTTTGCTTAATATTTTGTCTTAGTCCAGTTTGCAGATATGTGATACCTTTTTGCTGGTTGCTCTAGTGGGCTGATATTACTCCTCATGTTCCATGAGTTGGCACATGAGTTCAAGTAATTTCAGGATGGTTTTTTGTAGGGTTTTTCGCTGACCGCGCAGTTCACTTTTGTATCCTCTGCTATCTAGCTTTAGCGGGCCTCATTTTGCTGAATCTGTTTTCATAACTACGTATGTGCTTTCCTCTCATTTCACCGTCATTACATGTGGGGGGCTGCTATTTCTGTGGGGTGTTCTCTGGAGGCAAGAAAGGTCTGTGTTTCTTCTAATAGGGGAAGTTAGTCCTTCGGCTGGAGCGAGACGTCTAGGATCATCGTAGGCACGTTCCCCGGCTACAGCTAGTTGTGTGTTTAGGTTCAGGATCGCGGTCAGCTCAGTTTCCATCACCCTAGAGCTTGTTTTGTTTTTTGTGCTTGTCCTTTTGTGATCCCCTGCCATTGGGATCATGACAATTACCTTCTCAACTACTTACACTGTGTAGAGCATATCTAGTCATTATATCTAATTACTGTCTTGTGTTTTTCTTCCAGTTTCACCCCTTCCTGCTATCTACAGATTGATCCAGAAGTGAATTTTGGCAGCATAGTGGCAAACAGTAAAGTGATTTACAAGGAGATTACAATTACAAACCATGGTTCTTCTCCAGGTAAAATCCAGAACATTGATCTGACACATTTTTTTATTGTACATAAACAGTATAAACAATCCATATACTATCTAAATTAAATAAATATGTGGTGTGACAACTCTTTGCCTTCAAAACAACATCAAAGCATTAATTGTTCTATATACACTTGACAACAGTTTTCAAAGAAACTCAGCATGGAGGTTGCTTCAAACACCTTTGAGAACCAACCACAATTCCGTTGTGGATGTAAGCTTGTGAAATCCTTATGTCTGTCCATGAAATCCCAGACAGACTTGGGGATACTGATCAGGGTTCTGTGAGGACCAAATCATCACTTTCAGGACTCCCTTTTTGTTTACACTGGATATAATTCTTAATTACATTGGCTATATGATTCGGGCTATTGTCCCATTGCAGAATAAATTAGGGGCCAGTCAGACATGGTAGATAAATGTTAGGCTCAGCAGTTGATGTGGATCCTCAAAGCCTCAGGTCTGATTGGGCATATGGATCCCTTGCATTGATGCAGCCGACAGGAAGGCACATGGGGAGTGAGGATTTGGCATACTGGAGACCACATTAGCACAATAGCAGTTGGAGAAGCCACACCCAGAGAAAGCAGAGGAATCACAGGCGTAGTGCAGTAATGAATGTTCAACATAAACCAGTCCGACAACAGAATATGGTTTACTGCAACCGAGGGGTAAATCCAGGAGGAGGATTGCAGAAGGTTACCCAGCAAGACAGATGGTATGCAAGGTCACAAAGATATGTAAACTAGGAGCAGATGGTGGAGCACACCAAACAAGGTATACACAGCACTAGGAGTCTTAATCCTAAAAAACAAGTCTGTTTCTTAGTGGGCCTTAAATAGGCATAGGGATATGATGTCATCGAGCCATGCCGGGAAACTTGCACTACTCAACGTGGAGAACAACAGACAGCACTGGACTGAGGAGAAAGTAGTGGAGCCCAGGAAGCATGGGACAGGTGTATAACAATAGGCATCTGCCTGTATTTCTGAGGATTGAATACACTCCTAATCTTGACCAAACTCCCCAACTCTTTTTGCTGAAAAACAGCCCCAAACTTCCAAGGAACCCCCACTATTCTTCACTGTTGCTCAGTATTGTACCGTTCTCAAACACCTTTGCAAACAATCTGCCTTCTATTACTTCCAAATATTTAACATTTTGATTTACTACTGCGGCTTTTCTGTACTCTAGTTCTTATATTTTTGTGTATAGTTTAATCACTTGACCTTGTTAACATGTTAAAAGTATGGTTTTGAGCCACAGTTCTTCCATAAAGACCACTTCTGGCCAGACTTCTCCAAACAGTATGTGGGTGCATCTGGGTCCCATTGGTGTTTGCCAATTCCGAGCTGATGACACATGTGGGCATTTTCTGATTTCAAAGTAGGCATGATGTGTTTTTCATCTGCTATACTAAGTTTCTTGGCCACCACTGCTTCTGCATTCCTCAACATTGCCCATTTCTTGGTACCCTCAATGTTGAGAAAAACAGAAAGATATTTATCCATCATACAGTATTATCACGGTATACATAGTAGTATTACTTTGCAGTATACTTCGGTGGGTTTTCTCCCATGAACTGCTCAGGTCACATGTCAGGTGATATTGGGTTAATTTTCTCATTTAAAAAATCACAAAATCTACTATTTTGTACACATTTGTTTAACCTACTTTCACGATTTGTCTGAAATTTTGATGTAGTTTTAGGTCAAATTTAAACAAATATGGAAAATTCTGAAGGGTTCACAAACGTTCAGGTACCACTGTATATAACATCAGATGGAGATTTTTAGATTAAACTAAGCAGAAAAAAAAGTGATGTGTGAAATCAAAGCCTTATAGAGTTGCTATAAATACAACTTCTAAGTGTGAATTATTTGGACTTCTTACAACTTAGAGGTTATTTTTCTGACAACGTAGTTTAGAAAAATATCTCTATATTATGGCACTAAAATCTAATGGGCACAACACAATCCGTGTATCGTCCCTGTGTATAATTCCACTAGATGGCAGCATTAGAACTCATGTAAAGCATGTTTGGAAGAGTGCGGCTTCCTCATTTCATTTTAGCATCTGAAGACTAGAAAAGAAGAGTATTACATGCTGCTGTTTTCGGCTCCCGCAAGTCTGTTTAATTAAAATGAAAGCATTGATGAGATGTTGAAAGACTTCAAGCACTGCTAGTTTACAAGTGCAAGTGCACTCTGACCTACTTAGCCATCCACTTCTGCATACCTTCTTAAGTGTGATCATAGGGTTAGATACTATAACATTGCTGGATTTAAAGGCACAGTAATCTAAGATTTGTAATGTCATGTCCTCAACAGCATTGGAACGTGTGTACGTATGACAACTACCTATCAATCTGTGAGATAAACTTTTAAAACATTTTAATTGTTGTCTGGTTTAATGTAAACCATTTTTTATTTTCCCTATTAGGGAATTCTGAAATAACTAATCCTGATTTATGCTGACAACCCACTGATTTGCACAGTACAATGCTTATTTTCTACTGTGGCAGTGCTGCAGAATAAATAAACACCATGCATGATTTCTCACAGATTTCTGGTCTTTGGGAGTTCCTGCTAGAAGCCTTTTTTTGTGACCGGCTTATTATCATGGGATCTTTTTTTTGTTTCTTTCATTATCGTGTGGGGCCAGAAGTGTAGTTAGGGTTTTTGGTTCAGTTGTGGCAAAACTTCTGAGTGGGCCCCTAACCAGGTAACCCTGACCCTAAGTCCGGGGTCACACTTGGGTCTGCAATGCGAGAAACTCGCACGAGTCTCTCAGAGTCTCTCGCATCAATACCCGACACTCGAGACCGGAGCGTGCGGCTGCATAGAAATACATGCCACCACACACTCCGGTCCCGAGTGCTGGCGGCAGTGCTGGGTATTGATGCAAGAGACTCGTGCGAGTTTCTCGCATTGCACTCGCAAGTGTGACCCTGGCCTTATAGTTGATGTAGGAGAACCTCAGCAGATAGCCAGGTTGTTACTGAAAATAATCTCTACACAATAACCATCATTTATATCACCGCCATATGGTGACCATATAGTGGTAGATACCAGTCCTGCAGAACATACAGTGCAGACCAAAAGTTTGGACACACCTTCTCATTTAAAATTTTTTCTGTATTTTCAGGACTATGAAAATTGTACATTCACACTGAAGACATCAAAACTATCAATTAACACATGTGAAATTATATACTTAACAAAAAGTGTGAAACAACTGAAATTATGTCTTATGTTCTAGGTTCTTCAAAGTAGCCACCTTTTGCTTTGCTGACTGTTTTGCACACTCTTGGCATTCTCTTGATGAGCTTCAAGAGGTAGTCACCGGGAATGGTCTTCCAACAATCTTGAAGGAGTTCTCAGAGATGCTTAGCACTTGTTGGCCCTTTTGCCTTCACTCTGCGGTTCAGCTCACCCCAAACCATCTCGATTGGGTTCAGATCTGGTGACTGTGGAGGCCAGGTCATCTGGTGTAGCCAGGGCCAACTCCAGGTTTTTGAGGGCCCCGGGCGAAAGAGTCTCAGTTGGCCCCCCTTTAACACATGCCACGATTCATGATCGCATATAAACACAGCCATGTAGTATATAACACAGCCAATGTAGTATATAGCACAGCCACGTAGTATATTGCACAGCCCACGTAGCATATAACAGCCCACGTAGTATATAGAACAGCCATGTAGTATATAGAGACACTTGCCCCATATAGTGCTGCACAAACGTTATGGCCCCATAAATGCTCAATGCAGACACTTGCCCCATATAGTGCTGCACAAACGTTGATTATGGCCCCATAAGATACTCCATACAGACACTTAACCCATATAGTGCTGCACAAACGTTATGGCCCCATATAGACACTTGTCCCATATAATGCTGCACAAACGTTATGGCCCCATATAGACACTTGCCCCATATAATGCTGCACAAACATTATGGCCCCATATAGACACTTGCCCCATATAGTGCTGCACAAATGTTATGGCCCCATAAGATGCTCCATACAGTCAATTGCCCCATTTGCTGTTGCTGCGATAAAAAAAAATCACATACTCACCTCTCCGTCGCTCAGGCCCCGGCACTTTCAATACTCACCTGTCCTCGTTCCAGCCGCCGCTCCATCTTCTTCAGCGTCTTCTGCACTGACCCCAGGCAGAGGGCGTGCATTAACCACGTCACCGCGCCCTCTGACCTCAGCGTCACTGCAGAAAACGCTGAAGACGGAGGCAGATCGGCGGCTGGAACGAGGAGCAGGTAAGTATCGTGCAGCGCAGCGCTTCCCTCCCCGTTATACTCACCTGCTCCTGGAGCGGTGCAGTCCTTGCTTCCCGGCACGGCAGCTTCTTCCTGTATTGAGCGGTCACCGTTACCGCTCATTACAGTAATGAATATATGGCTCAACCCTTATGGGAGGTGGAGCCGCATATTCTTTCCTGTAATGAGCGGTACCATGTGACCGCTCACTACAGGAAGAAGCTGGGGAGCCAGGGACCACGCCAGCCACCAGGAGTAGGTAGGTGAGTATAATTCGACAGCCCCCAGCCACTCCCCCTCCCGGTGGTCCTAGGCACTGGCAGCGGCCTGCCTGGCCCTAACGCCGGCCCTGAATGGGCCCCTCTGTCTCGCCAGGGCCCCGGCACTTTCCCGGGTACGCCGGGTGCTGACGCCGGCCCTGGGTGTAGCACCCCATCTCTCTCCTTCTTGGTCAAATAGCCCTTACACAGCCTGGAGGTGTGTTTGGGGTCATTGTCCTGTTTAAAAATAAATGATGGTCCAACTAAACGCAGGCCGGATGGAATAGCATGCCGCTGCAAGATGCTGTGGTAGCCATGCTGGTTCAGTATGCCTTCAATTTTGAATAAATCCCCAACAGTGTCATCAGCAAAGCACCCCCACACCATCACACCTCCTCCTCCATACACGGTGGGAACCAGACATGTAGAGTCCATCCGTTCACCTTTTCTGCTTCGCATAAAGACACGGTGGTTGGAACCAAAGATCTCAAATTTGGACTCCTCAGACCAAAGCACAGATTCCCACTGGTCTAATGTCCATTACTTGTGTTCTTTAGCCCAAACAAGTCTCTTCTGCTTGTTGCCTGTCCTTAGCAGTGGTTTCCTAGCAGCTATTTTACCATGAAGGCCTCCTGCACAAAGTCTCCTCTTAACAGTTGTTGTAGAGATATGTCTGCTGCTACAACTCTGTGTGGCATTGACCTGGTCTCTAATCTGAGCTGCTGTTAACCTGCGATTTCTGAGGCTGGTGACTCGGATAAACTCAGAAGCAGAGGTGACTCTTGGTCTTCCTTTCCTGGGGCGGTCCTCATGTGAGCCAGTTTCTTTGTAGCGCTTGATGGTTTTTGCCACTGCACTTGGGGACACTTTCAAAGTTTTCCCAATTTTTCGAACTGACTGACCTTCATTTCTTAAAGTAATGATGGCCACTCGTTTTTCTTTACTTAGCTGCTTTTTTCTTGCCATAATACAAATTCTAACAGTTTATTCAATAGGACTATCAGCTATGTATCCACCAGACTTCTGCACAACGCAACTGATGGTCCCAACCCCATTTATAAGTCAAGAAATCCCACTTATTAAACCTGACAGGGCACACCAGGGCTACACCAGATGACCTGGCCTCCACAGTCACCAGATCTGAACCCAATCGAGATGGTTTGGGGTGAGCTGAACCGCAGAGTGAAGGCAAAAGGGCCAACAAGTGCTAAGCATCTCTGGGAACTCCTTCAAGATTGTTGGAATACCATTCCCGGTGACTACCTCTTGAAGCTCATCAAGAGAATGCCAAGAGTGTGAAAAGCAGTCATCAAAGCAAAAGTTGGCTACTTTGAAGAACCTAGAATATAATACATAATTTCAGTTGTTTCACACTTTTTTGTTAAGTATATAATTCCACATGTGTTAATTCATAGTTTTGTTTCCTTCAGTGTGAATGTACAATTTTCATAGTCATGAAAATACAGAAAAATCTTTAAATGAGAAGGTGTGTCAAAACTTTTGGTCTGTACTGTATAGATTCCAGTACATTTACAGATAGTTACTTACATTTGACGTTCTTTCTGGTGGAATCGTTCACTTTTCTCGTCTTTTCCATCTGGCCCAGACCAACACAACAGGACTCTGCTGCATAGAATGCAGCAAAGACACATTTGACTTCTCACATTACCTGCACCGTCTCCATGTATTCCCAACCTGCACAAATTCATCCTGCTAATAGCCCAATACTGATCCGCTGCTGCCATATGTGTCCCTATTACTGCACCTACTCTGTGGTACTGTGTTCCATCCAAATGGTATAACATCCCTCTAAAATATAACAATGCACTGTACAAGTGTCCTAGAAAACAATGCTCACAATTTGCTCCCTATAAGGTAATAGTGTCATGTGCGTGCCCCTTTCACAGTCCAATAACCTGAGTAACCCTATAAAAATAAGTGCCCACTTAACATTTAATAATGTCATGAGTCTCCTCCCTGTACAGCTCCCCTCTACACAGTATGATGCTCTCTTATAAACAGTATAATGCCCCCTCACTGTATGGTACCCCCCACACAATATAATGACCTCTTAGTAATCCCCAAACTGTTTCATGGCTCCAACACTGTATAATGGTCCCCACACTGTACAAAGACACCATTTTATCTATCTATGTATGATGGCCCTCTAAATGGCTTCCATATAGTACAATGCACCAGATAGTTCTTAATATAGTATAATGCACTCCCCATAGGCCTCTATTTAGTATAATGCACTCCACATATGCCTTCGTATAGTATAATGCACTCCCCTATAGGCTTCCATATAGTACAATCTACCCCTCATAGGCATACACTATATAGTATAATGCACTACTCGTAGGCAGACTCTATATAATGGACTACCCATAGTCAGACTCTATATGCTATACTGCATACTGCACTCACCATAGGCAGAATCTATATAGTATAATGCACTCCCCATATGCCTCTATTAATGCACTCCCCATAGGCCTCTATAGTATAATGCACTCCACATAGGCCTCGTTCCCCCATTGCTCTGAGTGCCCACACATCTCAGGACAGTGGGCGCCACGTTTTGATGTAATCCCGCCTGCTGTCAATGATGTCAGACGCAGAGGTGGAATGATGGGAGAAGGAGCGTGACTCTTCTTCTCTCATCAGTGATATTTACTGTATCGGCAGCCAACTGATTAATTTGAACTTGCGATACCCTGGTTCACGGGCCCTATAGCGACCTGGGTGGCTATGCAGGGAGATCGAGTCTCCCTGTTCTGCCGCAGAGTTCAACTGTATGGGCTATTTGCACACCCATACAGTTAACTGTAGAGTAGCTCTGGGTGGGCCCCTGAGAGTGCGGGGCCCGGTGCAACAGCCCCCTCGGCAGCTACCCTACTGTGTGGGCCATACTATTTTTAATTTTCCATTGATGTAGTGTCAAAACTTGGATGTCGGGTGACCTGGGACCAGGGTCGCCCTATTCCCCAGGTTCCTTCTGAAGGTGAAGATGCCGGGGCCACCAACCTTGCCTTATCTCTTGTATCAGCCCTCTGTCTATTCCCTTCCCCCACCCAGGAAAGAGGGGACCAGCCATGCACTGCGGTACACCAACCAGACGAGCAAGGGCAACTGAAAATACCAGGCATACAAGTATTCACTCACATATAACAGAGGAATGCATCGGGGAGTGGAGGATGGGGGAAAACCAAAGTAAAAGGAGGAAAGGGAATTATCACACTTACAAACCATGCAACAGTCACAGATAACTCCTTCAAACTCCTTCTCATATAACCACCAAACAACTCACCTCCCAGCCATGCAGCATTAGCTATCTCTGATGATGTGTTTCAACAGGACCCAGATTATGTAGGGGATAGGATTGGATAACCGAGCTTAGCTGATAGCTCAGAATCCCAGAGCTCCCAACATGGCCGATTAACCCCAGTACTGCCAAAAGAAATTAACACCATTTAAAAAGAAGGTGTAGTGCTTTTTTCAGCGCAGGAGTAGGAGCAATAAGACGCTGTGGTGTTCTGACTCCTCTCTGTTGTGGTAACCCTGTGACATGTAGTCTTGTTCTGAGGGGCTGAGTTGTATTTTTCAATGACTCCATTTTGTTGCTCATACAAATATGTCATAGAATAGAGATAGTAAGATCAGATATTCCAGATATCTTGTATAAACCATTGCTGACCGCAGGTGTCTCTCTTTACTACCACATTTGCTGTCAAAAAGTAAAAAAGAAAAATGGTTCAGTTTTTGACAATACATAAATATATTTTGTGCATGTCTTAAAATGACGAATACTGCCAGGACGGTGCTAGACAAATAAATTCATTCAAATAAATATGTCTGTCCAGGTTTCTGTGAAAATACAGTTTTTCTGGGATTCTGATGGAAACCCTGAAGTAGTGCTTGGCAGACAGCACAGTACTAATGTGAACTTAGCCTTAGCAGTATCATGTAGTGCGTGTGATCCCGGTCCACACAGTACCATATTATATCTGCAACACTCAGTGTACATCCTGTGCCTCACTGCTTTAGTGACAAACAAATTATAATGCTGTCGATTCACTGAAAATGCCGCTTTGACAACATAACACTTAAGCTTTCAGTCTTAGTTTCTTTTTTTTAGATTACATTTACTAATACTGTGTTCCATATTAGAATACCAAGATTGTAATTCAATTTTGCCTTTTAGAAATGTGGATGTGAGACAGGGTCTAGCAGTCCCACTGACGAAAAGCTTATTACACGTTTGCATGTTTTACCTGGAGTTTACTTTTCAGACTCAATGTTTTTTTTATATGAAGTAATAATTTCCTTTCTTCTCCGCAATGTCTGAAAACTCCACTATACTGTGCGATCGTTCTTCACACATTTTTCACCCTTGCCATTTTACCTTTTTAGCAATTACATCACTAATTCTTCTTGATGCTGATTTCTATTTAACGCCATGTACTGTGTTTATTGCCCGTATCCATGTACCTAAACTGACAGTGATGATCCATGCTGTGCGAGAAAAAAGCCCACAAGGGCACTCTAATGAACGTAATAATGAATCCAATAAGACAGCTCTAAATTGGTTCGTGCTTTTCTTCGGCTGAGGACAATCTCTGTAGCCTTGTGAATGCGATAAACACCTTTGTGTTTTCATTTAGATGATTTTCATACATTACTTTACCACTTCTTTTATACTCCACACTCTTCCGTGGACACCTGTGGAAATTGATTACTACAACTAGGCATTACTGTTAGCTAACGAACTAGAAGATAGCTAATTACATAGATACAGTGGCTTGTGAAAGTATTCACTCCCCTTGGCATGCTTGATGAAAGGAAGTCCACCTGTGTGCAATCTAAGTGTCCCATCGCCAATCAGTATATGCAGTACACACCTTTTCTGAAAGGCCACAAATGATGAAACACCATTAAGCAAGAGGCACCACTAACCAAACAATACCATGAAGACCAAGGAGATCTCCAAAAAAGTCAGGGACAAAGTTGTTGAGAAGTACAAGTCAGAGTTGGGTTCTAAAAAATATCCCAATCTCTGATGATCCCCCGGGGCACCAACCATCCCATTATCATCAAATGGAAAGAACATGGAACCATAAGAAACCTGTTAAGAGAGGGCTGCCAACCAAAACTCTCAGCCTGAGAAAGGAAGGCATTAATCAAAACCAAAGGTAACCCTGAAGGTGCTGCAGAGTTCCCAAGCAGAGACTGCAGTATCTGTCCATATCACTACAACAAGATGTACATTCCATAAAGATGGCCTTTTTGGAAGAGTGGGCAGAAAGGAGTCTTTACTTGCACACAAAAATTGTAAGGGTCATTTGGAGTTTGCCAAAAAAACATGTGGGTGACTCACCAAATGTATGGAGGCAGGTGCTGTGGTCAGATGAGACCAAAATTTAACTTTTTGGCCACCAAGGTAAATGCTATGCCTGGCGCCAGGCCAACTCAGCTTATCACCCCAATAACTCCATCCCCACAGTGAAACATGGTGGTGGCAGCATCATGCTTTGGGAGGTTTACCTTCCTACAAGAGAATGATCCAAAGCATACTGCTAAAACAACACTCGAGTGGTTTAAGGGGAAGTATGTAACTGTTTTGGAGTAGCCTAGTTAGAGCCCAGACCTTAATCCAATTGAGAATCTGTGGCCAGATTTAAAGATTGCTGTTCACCAGAGGAAACCATCTAATTTCAAGGATCTGGAGCAGTGTTGTTGTGAGGAATGGGCAAAAAACCCAGTGGCAAAATGTGGAAAGCTCATAGAGACTTATCCAAAGTGACTTACAGCTGTAATTTCCGCAAAAGGAGGCTCTACAAAGTACTGACTTTAGGGGCGTGAATAGTTTTGCACACTGAAGTTTTCAGTTATTTTGTAATTTGTTCTATTTGTAGTTTGCTTCACAATAAAAATAAAAACAAATGTTCACAGTTGTAGGCATGTTCTTTACATGATGTAAAAACTAAAAAAAAAAACAATGAAATTCCAGGTTGCGAGGTATCAAAATCCGCAAAATGCCAACAGGGTGAATACTTTCACAAGTCACTGTAGTTGATATATTATGAATGTTCCTTCTATGATGTCAATGTATCTCTTTTATCAGGTACTTTTAAGATAAAATACAGTGGCCACCTCCCCATCAGTATGTCTCCAACCAGTGGAGTAATTGAGCCGAAATCTGCGCAAATAATTAAAGTGGATCTCTGTACAGATGCTCCGGCTGTCATAGAAGAAACCGCAAAGTAAGTAGAAAGCAATGTAACCATTAAATAAATATAATAAATATAAATAAATATGTACTCTATAGTATAGGACTGTACATTATGGTCATGTACCAAAAGTTCAGAATCATGAAAAATTAAAGAGCACAAAAAAACCAAAACAAGAGAAAGGTTTAAATTGATAAAAGTATAATTTCTGCTGAAGATCCCCGTGTCTTTCATCACGATTCTCCATGGCCAGCCTTCATAAGAGATCGTGATTTCTGCTGTACGTCGCAGTGCTGATTCCCTGATACGTATAGCACACGCGACTGGACAATTGCAGCTTTACGTCTCCGGAGGGGAATATTAAATACAGTTAGAAAGAAAAAAAAATAGAAAAAAAAATCACAAAAACACAAAAGTTCAAATCACCCTCCTTTTGCCCCACTAAAAATAAAACAATTAAAAAATAGACATATTTGGTATCAACACATTCAGAAATGTCCAATGTATCAATATAAAGTAAACTATTAGAACTGTAAACGGCGTAACAAAAAAGAAAACTACAGAGTTATGTTTTTTGGTCACCGCAACATTACAATAAAGTGTAATAAAAGATAATCTAAATATCATATCTACCGGAAAATGGTATCAGGAAAAATGTCAGCTCAGGGCCCAGGAAATAAGCCGTCACCCAGCCCCAGATCCGAGAAATGAGAATGTTATGGATTTCGGAAAATGGTGACAAAAGTTAAAAGTTTTTTTATTTTTTATTTTTTACAAATGTCTGAACTTTTTTTTCATCTCTCAAATAAAAAAGCGAAGCATGTTTGGTATCTCAATCATTTTGTCAGGTCAGTTTTACCATAAATTGAACATGGTAAATAAAAGTCCCTAAAAAAAATTGCATTCTTTTGCAATTTCACCGCACTTGGATTTTTTTTCTCATTTTCCAGTACATTATGTGGCAGAACAAGAACTGTGTTATTCAAAAGTGCAACTCGTCCCTCAAAAAACAAGCCCCTATAGGGCTACATGGCGGGAAAAATATAAAGTTATGGCTCTTGGAAGAAGTGGAGGAAGTGGGTGATGGGGTTAAACATGAAGTCCTGTAGAATTTGGGGGAAAAAACCTTTACATACAAATATTGATATGAACCTAGTTGCTGTATATGGATAATTACCGTCCTCTTTAGAAGTTCACACAGGAAGGAATTGTACATGCTTTCTGCAGGGTAAATCTGCAGGTAAATGGACTTGCAGGTATTGCCATGGGGGGCAGTTATTGTCTTGGGGCAGATATTGTCTTGGGGCAGATATAGTCATGGGGGCAGATATTGTCTTGTGGGTCAGATATTGTCATGGGTGACAGATATTCACAAGGGGGGTAGATTTTGGCACAGGCAGCAGATATTGTCATAGGGGCAGATATTGTCATTGGGGGGCAGATATTTTCATGGGGCAGATATATAATGTCACGGGGCAGATATTGTCATGGGGCAGATATTGTCACAGGGCAGCAAATATTCTCACAGTGGGCAGATATTATCTTGGGGGCAAATATTGTCATAAACGGCAGATATTGTCACAGGGCAGATATTGTCATGGGGAGCAAATATTGTCATAAGCGGCAGATATTGTCACAGGGAGCAGATATTCTCATGGGGACAGATATTGTCATGGGGCAGACATTGTCCTGGGGGCAGATATTATCATGGGGCAGATATTGTCACGTGGGGCAGATATTGTTATGGGGCAGATGTTGTCATGGGTGGCTGATCTTGTCACGGGGGGCATATATTTTCATGGGATGCAGGTTTTCATGGCCGCAGCGTCTAATCTTCTGTTGCAGATGTTTACTGGCAATTAGTGATGATATGGATTGTTTCCTTGGCATAGGCATGCTCAGAAAACACCTTATCCAGCACGTTCGCTCTTCACTGCTGACTCTAGATTTTTCTCAGCTCAAATACAGTGGGGAAAATAAGTATTTGTGATTTTCTGGATTTTATTTTCGATCTTCTATCTCTCAATGTTAAAATTAACCCACCATTAAAATTATAGACTGTTCATGTCTTTGACAGTGGGCAAGCTTAAAAAATCAGCAAGGGATCAAATACTTATTTCCCCCCCTATATGTGGCACAATCTGTTGGCCATTGGCAGTGATATAAACCTGCCGTGTGTGAGGATCTGTTTTATACATCTATGTGCATGAAAGTTGACTTTTGTTGTCTGGCTGATTACTTTAGGGTTAAATTGCAAGGTCACGAGGAGCAGTTCTTGAAGATAAAAGGAAATATAGTCAACCAGAATCTAGAATTGTTAGATCTTTCTGGAAAACCTCTAAAGTGCCTTATTTTTGGACCTGTCTACATTGGAACATCAAAAATCCGCAAAGCAGTGATTTATAATGATAGCCCTGAGACGATAAGCTGGGTCTCCGTCCTGGATGATAATGCCCTGGGTGCTGAAGTGGTAAGTTGTCCAAAAATTGGGATTGATTTTTGAAAATCAAACTCTGTATTACAGATTTTCTGTTTGCTGATTGGTGCAATTAAGTGATCAAGAATTCTGATATTAAAGGGAATCTGTGACTGGGTTTTTACCATCTTTTTTACAGTAATTTATAGGGACAGAGACCATGATTCCAGTGATGTGTCACTTACTGAGCTGCTTAATGTAGATTTAATAAAATCAGTCGGAGAATGTTACTAGAGAACTAGCAAGTCTGGGACCATGTAGTCCTCCATATTCATTCGTTCTGCTGTATAACCCTGCCCAAACCACTAATTGACAGCTTTCTGCCTATACACAGTGTACAAAGAAAGCTGCCAATTAGTGGGCTATTCAGAGCTCAGCGTTAAGAGAACTGGTAGATTTGCAGCAGATAAAACAGTGATTTTATCCAGTAAGTGACATATAACTGGAATTAGGGTCTCTACCCTGCACTCAGATAAAGTAGCAAAACAATGGTGAGAGATTCCCTTTAACTAATGTTGCTTGAGTTACATAATGTAGGATTAAATCAGGATGACCTGACCACACAGACAGTCATAAAATGCAATGATCTGGTCAACATCCATTACCAATTTCTAAACGTACTGGTTTAGCTTGATAAATTTATGGAGGGCAGAAGAGATGATTCGCCGGACTGTGGACCAGTGGCCAGGTCAGTGATCTGAAACCCCTGGATAGGAGACCTGTAGACTGTCTCTTACCTGCTGACATTCATGGCTTCATGGTAGCGTGTCCGGCCTGCCATGACGGCATGGGTGTGTCACACTGCAAAAATTACATCAACCAAAGAACTGTCAGGGATGACAGCAAGTATGAGGTGGTTTGCAGGATTCCCGTCCTACAGCCATGAAATACTGACCAGCCCTATTCCCTCATCCATAGTGGCCAATCTTAGGCCTTTTAAATCAACAGCATTCTAAATGTATGGCTTGGATTCAGGTAAGAGTTCATACTGGGACCCTGCAGGGACGGATTTCACTTTTGTCTAATGGCCGATTGTAGACAATGTGTTTGCCTTAGGCAAAATAATAGTGGAACTTTAAATACTGAAATATCATACTAAAAACACAGTCACATACCGTATACTGAAGTCAGAGTCACTATACAAAGAGCAAAATGGCCAACAGTACCACTATACAAGACCCAAATAATACCACCACATGATCATTTCAGCACTACGCTCAATATTACCATCATACTGTTACAAAAATAAAATCAATATACAAAGCATACAAATATACCAATTTTACCAAGATACAGTGACCATATTGTGGTAGTTACCGCAGAATTAAATACCGTAGAGTTAAAACCAATCACGCACAAGCTCTGCTTTCTCTGATCAGTTTTGTTGCCTTTTCCGTCTGGCCCGGACCTCCATGAAGACTTCTTACAAACCCAACTTGTGCTGATTTTGCTGCGGAAACATTTTTGGCTTCCCATTTTTTTAGCATCCTTCCTACCCATGACCAACCTTCACAAACTCCATCCTTTACTGATATCCCAATTTTGTGCCTGCTGCTCCTCTCTCTGCCATACTTCCTGTATTTCCTGCATTGTACTGTATTCTAAATGTACTGAAAAAATAATTACACTAATATATTGGCACGTAAATAGACAGTGCGCCCAAAATTAATATCGACAAATAGACAGTGTCTCATATTGTTCCGCAGCCTACAGAAACGACACCTCATGCAACAATCTACCACCTAGAAAGTGGCATGGCCGCCCAATTGATCCCCAATCTGTCACACCATCACCACCCCAAAACATAGTAACATAGTAACATAGTTAGTAAGGCCGAAAAAAGACATTTGTCCATCCAGTTCAGCCTATATTCCATCATAATAAATAAATACCCAGATCTACGTCCTTCTACAGAATCTAATAATTGTATGATACAATATTGTTCTGCTCCAGGAAGACATCCAGGCCTCTCTTGAACCCCTCGACTGAGTTCGCCATCACCACCTCCTCAGGCAAGCAATTCCAGATTCTCACTGCCCTAACAGTAAAGAATCCTCTTCTATGTTGGTGGAAAAACCTTCTCTCCTCCAGACGCAAAGAATGCCCCCTTGTGCCCGTCACCTTCCTTGGTATAAACAGATCCTCAGCGAGATATTTGTATTGTCCCCTTATATACTTATACATGGTTATTAGATCGCCCCTCAGTCGTCTTTTTTCTAGACTAAATAATCCTAATTTCGCTAATCTATCTGGGTATTGTAGTTCTCCCATCCCCTTTATTAATTTTGTTGCCCTCCTTTGTACTCTCTCTAGTTCCATTATATCCTTCCTGAGCACCGGTGCCCAAAACTGGACACAGTACTCCATGTGCGGTCTAACTAGGGATTTGTACAGAGGCAGTGTAATGCTCTCATCATGTGTATCCAGACCTCTTTTAATGCACCCCATGATCCTGTTTGCCTTGGCAGCTGCTGCCTGACACTGGCTGCTCCAGGTAAGTTTATCATTAACTAGGATCCCCAAGTCCTTCTCCCTGTCAGATTTACCCAGTGGTTTCCCGTTCAGTGTGTAATGGTGATATTGATTCCCTCTTCCCATGTGTATAACCTTACATTTATCATTGTTAAACCTCATCTGCCACCTTTCAGCCCAAGTTTCCAACTTATCCAGATCCATCTGTAGCAGAATACTATCTTCTCTTGTATTAACTGCTTTACATAGTTTTGTATCATCTGCAAATATCGATATTTTACTGTGTAAACCTTCTACCAGATCATTAATGAATATGTTGAAGAGAACAGGTCCCAATACTGACCCCTGCGGTACCCCACTGGTCACAGCGACCCAGTTAGAGACTATACCATTTATAACCACCCTCTGCTTTCTATCACTAAGCCAGTTACTAACCCATTTACACACATTTTCCCCCAGACCAAGCATTCTCATTTTGTGTACCAACCTCTTGTGCGGCACGGTATCAAACGCTTTGGAAAAATCGAGATATACCACGTCCAATGACTCACCGTGGTCCAGCCTATAGCTTACCTCTTCATAAAAACTGATTAGATTGGTTTGACAGGAGCGATTTCTCATAAACCCATGCTGATATGGAGTTAAACAGTTATTCTCATTGAGATAATCCAGAATAACATCCCTCAGAAACCCTTCAAATATTTTACCAACAATAGAGGTTAGACTTACTGGCCTATAATTTCCAGGTTCACTTTTAGAGCCCTTTTTGAATATTGGCACCACATTTGCTATGCGCCAGTCCTGCGGAACAGACCCTGTCGCTATAGAGTCACTAAAAATAAGAAATAATGGTTTATCTATTACATTACTTAGTTCTCTTAGTACTCGTGGGTGTATGCCATCCGGACCCGGAGATTTATCTATTTTAATCTTATTTAGCCGGTTTTGCACCTCTTCTTGGGTTAGATTGGTGACCCTTAATATAGGGTTTTCATTGTTTCTTGGGATTTCACCTAGCATTTCATTTTCCACCGTGAATACCGTGGAGAAGAAGGTGTTTAATATGTTAGCTTTTTCCTCGTCATCTACAACCATTCTTTCCTCACTATTTTTTAAGGGGCCTACATTTTCAGTTTTTATTCTTTTACTATTGATATAGTTGAAGAACAGTTAGCATATATAGTTGAAAAACAATTAGCATATAAGCAGTGCCCCCGAAATTAATCATGCCAAATTGAATGTGCCCTATATCGTAGCTCAGCCCGTGCCGAGTACAGTTCGCGTGCTACACTTTGCCTCACGAGGGGCCATCTGTGATTGTAGAGGGTCTCTCTAGTCACTGCTATGGGACAACAGCTGAAGACACTTGGCTATAGAACTCCTATAGAACTGAACTAGGAGATAACTGCAGATGGGGAATGTTGCCCTATAGACAGATACATAACGTTTGTTTCATGTGCATTTCAGTAAAACAAGCTTTACTATTCTATTTACTATGCTATTTTTCACAGGGCACAGATACTCAGAAAAGTGCAGATGCTGCTCTGCAAGACATGGGTCACAGGAACAGGACGAATGAAGTAGACGTCTCCAGCACGCTTACCTGCAGTCCCAATGGAGGTGTTCTTCTGCCTTTCCAGAAAACCACTCTAACAGTCTGTTTTAAACCCAGGTAAGTAATAGGTTTCAGTGTTTTCACATTGTAATGGGAGAGCAAGGGATAATAATACAAATGCTATAATTAATACTACAGTGTATAGGGCATCAAGTATAAAAAGTATCTCAAATCATGCAGTCTTTGAGAGCCATCAGGTCCAACCTGTAACTCTCGAGTATTGATCCAGAGGAAGGCGAAAATCCCTATGAGTCATATACAGTAACCAGAATAAATCCTTAGATCAACTGTAATGTGCCAGGGCAGGGAAGCAGTCGTGGACGTTTTGCTGCTTCTGCTCACTCTGGCACCCTATAGACAAAACATGTCCCTGTGTGCTGCTGTGTGTGGGGTGCATCACACTCACTTGTAGCCCATTGGCCTCCACTGGCTCCAGGCTTTCATACTCTTGCACTGAGGGGTTCTTTGGTAATCCCCTTCCCCGAGTAACAGGCTCACACTGTCCCTAGCAGCCTATTGCCTGTGACCGCTGCTGTCTCTTCACCACAGTTTCCATAACTGCCCTTGACACTTCCTGAACTTGATATTAACCCCCATCTCCCCCCTCCCTAATATGGGCCGGCCGTTACAGTTAGCCATGTCTACGCTAAACTGCAGCCCTAGAGAATTTTACTCTAAGATAACATACATCAATATAAAATACATTTAACCACTTGGGGTGTCAAGGAGCAGAACATCACCTCCACCACTCCTACACAACAATGACCCATCTCCAGAAATGTGATATTTATAGTTTGGGATAAAAAAGCATCTAGGAATTGGATCAATAAATTATTTGTTATCACTTCCAGTGGCAGAGATTTCTATAGTCTTGCTGCTCTTACAGTAAAGAATCCCCTTGTATGATTTAGAGCCTTTTTCTCTAGACTTAGGAAATGCTCTTTTGCTCTGTCTACAGGCCCAGGTTGTTTCTTTACGTTCCAATTTCAGTGCTGCCCTTCACCTTGGCCGCCCTCATCTGCACCTGCTTCAGTTCATATCTTTCTTATTCCCAAGTGCTCAAAATGATATTCAGCGTAACTTTGTTCTTGCCTTACATATATATTTACTGATGTCTTACTTTTTTGACAGCTTCGTTTCGGGAAAATGTCAGGAAATGTTTTATGCATTTGATACACTGACCGGTGCACTAATCTAAGTTATTTTCAAAAGATCTGGAACAACATTAAAATCTCATAATCTTTTTTATATAAGTGGTTCAAATATAATTCCCCATATCGTCAAAAATTAGGTATCATGGCTAGAATGTGTTCTCTGTACTGACGCACTCAGTGTGGCTACAGATCTGATTTACCGACCCATGGATAATTATGTTTCATCCTACAGCAGAACGATGCAAAGATTACCTGTGTAATGTGACATACGATGGACATACATGCAGACTCGGAGGGACACAAAGGTTCAGTATGGGCCTGTAGCAGACTAGGGACCCTGTGATCAGTGTTTGTATCTTCACTGTTCACAATAACAGCAGTTTTGACCAGGGGTGCCCAAACATTTACATGCCCCTGTAGTTACTTTTAAAGGGACCTTTTCATGTAAAATAGTGCTAATAACCTGCAGATATTAGACCCGACTGTCAATCAGTGTTACAGACGCCGCTCTCTACACACAGAGTGTTGACTGAAACCGTGCCGGCTCCTCCCCTGTGACTGGAAGCCAAACGCTGCCAGGAGGAATAAAATGAATTTCCTCCTGGCAGCGGGGCTCTCGGTGCCAGCGCATGAGGTCAGAACATTATTAACCTACAGATTAATCCAATTTCTTTGAGGTAATAGCGTTTTACATGACAGGTTCCCTTTAAGGTTTTTTTCAGGATATATATTTTTAAATCAATGTGTTTGCAGTTATTGTTAATGACAATCTCAGTTATATTTACGTTTCCATGGAGTGGTGTAATTAGAGTCCTATTGACTGTAGACCAGAGCCAATAACAGTACGTTGGTCAGATGTAGCGTTCTAGATCCTTTAAAGATATAGGTACCTTCCGCACATTATAAAAAGGACTAAAGATAAAATATATGAATCTCATCGAAAACATCATTTTCAAAGTAATACTTTTAAATACTTGTTATAAAGTTATAAAACCACTATACCAAAATTGATATTCCAGTAATAAGCCATATAAAGGCCATACAATGACAATATATTGCCAGCACATAGTGTTTGAATATAACTAGCATCCTGTTACTGAACAAAATCCACTATGCCAATAACACCACATACATGGTATAAATACCACCGCACTATGGCCGGAGCACGTATTATTACCACAAAGTAAACCAATACCACTATACATTTCCAAACAAAACAGCGCTAGCACTAATATTAACACCAGTGACATTATACACAGATCGTATAAGTGTATTGTGGCTGATCGGTAATACATCCAAACAAAGTTGTTCATTTTCACTTTTTTTTTTCTTCATCCAGTGCAGATGGCTATGACTTGTGTAAGCAAAGACTCCTCTTTACAGCAACACCACCCTCCACACATTTTTCCCCGCTTCAGCACTGTGGCAAATGAATAAGAAAAGTGCAATAGTACCTCCCTGGTGCCCCTTTAACAGTAGCTCCCTTTTGAGCCCCCCTATGGAAAATGGTACCATCAAAAGTAAAATAATGCCCCCAGTTTGCCTCCTCCAGTATTTACTTCCCCTATTTGCCACTATAAACTAATAATGCAAGTTTCTCATTCCGGCCCCCATACAGTAACTACTGTATGTTACCCATCATGGAACTCATTCTGTCATAATGTCATCCACCCTGGACATTTTCTTTAATAATGTCAGCTGTATTGGGCCCTTCCTTCAATAATGTCTCACATTCTGTAATAATGTCCCAACATTGCCCACATCTATATATATAATTGTCTAAGGGTTTTTCCGTCTGTCTGTCTGTCTGTCCTGGAAATCCTGGCTCTCTGATTGATCAGTCCTCCTGATACCTCTATATTGATCAGTCCTCCTGATACCTCTATATTGATCAGTCCTCCTGACACTTCTATATTGATCAGTCCTCCTGATACCTCTATATTGATCAGTCCTCCTGACACTTCTATATTGATCAGTCCTCCTGACACTTCTATATTGATCAGTCCTCCTGATACCTCTATATTGATCAGTCCTCCTGACACTTCTATATTGATCAGTCCTCCTGACACTTCTATATTGATCAGTCCTCCTGACACTTCTGTATTGATCAGTCCTCCTGACACTTCTATAGTGATCAGTCCTCCTGACACTTCTATATTGATCAGTCCTCCTGACACTTCTATATTGATCAGTCCTCCTGACACTTCTATATTGATCAGTCCTCCTGACACTTCTATATTGATCAGTCCTCCTGATACCTCTATATTGATCAGTCCTCCTGACACTTCTATATTGATCAGTCCTCCTGACACTTCTATATTGATCAGTCCTCCTGATACCTCTATATTGATCAGTCCTCCTGACACTTCTATATTGATCAGTCCTCCTGACACTTCTATATTGATCAGTCCTCCTGACACTTCTGTATTGATCAGTCCTCCTGACACTTCTATATTGATCAGTCCTCCTGACACTTCTATATTGATCAGTCCTCCTGACACTTCTGTATTGATCAGTCCTCCTGACACTTCTATAGTGATCAGTCCTCCTGACACCTCTATATTGATCAGTCCTCCTGACACTTCTATATTGATCAGTCCTCCTGACACTTCTATATTGATCAGTCCTCCTGACACTTCTATATTGATCAGTCCTCCTGACACTTCTATATTGATCAGTCCTCCTGACTCTTCTATATTGATCAGTCCTCCTGACTCTTCTATATTGATCAGTCCTCCTGACACTTCTGTATTGATCAGTCCTCCTGACACCTCTATATTGATCAGTCCTCCTGACACTCCAATCAGAGAGCCGGGATTTCCAGGACAGACAGACAGACAGACAGAAAGACAGACAGACAGACAGAAAAACCCTTAGACAATTATATATATAGATGTTCCCCAACCTGGTACACTTCTCCCACGCAGAAAAAAAAAATGTACCTGTCCGCTCTTCCTTGACATGCACCCTCTGTTAGTGGCGCATAGCAGCTTCGACTGCCAGCTTCTGATAGGCCGGCGGCCATTATAGCTATTGCAGTTCAGAGAACCGGTAGCTTTCTGCTCCACAATGCATTTTAACTAAATGTGTGTCCAAGGACGAATATTAAGCAGAAATCAGGCACTGTCTTCCCAGGGATGGTTGTAGTCTGCAGCCTCTGCGACTGTGATTATTATGCCCCTGTTTCTATGCTCCAGCACTACCACTCCACCTCTACTCCTGTCTTTGTTGATAGGCTGCAGTGCCCACAAAACTACTATAGCTCAAGCACAGCTGCAGGCAATCGCTGAGCTCAACAAGTCTATCAATGTAGGGGGCATGAGCTGCTTAGTGATTGGCTTGAGTGGTCAGGTGCGCTGTGGTCATGATGTGACCGCTGCAGCCCATCAACAAATACTGAGACAGAGAGGCAGCACTGCAGTGTGGGGAGGTAAAAAATGCTGAGTTTATATTTTCAACAGCTGCAACCCTATGAATTAAAAAAAAAATAACCCAGACAACCCAATGGAGTAATTTAGACAAACATTGTACTTATGTAGTGTATTGTATGTATATACTGTATATGTATACATATAGGAAGGAATGTATGTCACTCTATATGATGCTATATATGTATAGTTATATATGTGATGATATATATCTGTTATTACAAACCTTTTTCAGTCAATTATATGAAGACATCAGAATAGATGAGATTCCATCCCAGCAGGATTATGCTTTATTTATGAGATTTGAACCAGTTGGTAGTAAAGATGGATTTCTCCAATCAGATGTAGACAATACAGTGCATCATAAAGGTATGGCTCTTCTTTACACTTTGAAGAGAATCTGCTGTTAGGACAGACCTATTTACATGCAATGTCCATTTCCTAGATGGCCCCTTTTTAAATTAAGTAGTTCCCCTTATATAATAAAAAATAGCATATACTCAAAACTTTCACCAGCGCCAAGGCTAACATGACATGCCACGTGAGCCCTGCAGCCAAGAGGCCTCTGCTTTGATGCCGCTGCACTCTCTCTTCTTCCATTTGTCCGAGGGAAATATGAGCGTTGCGTGGTGTAACAATCACATGCGAGGCCTGGATGATCTGGCATTGACATCACTGGAAATTCGTCAGTGGAATAGGTGAGTGTCTGTTATTTTTAGTTTACAAGGGTGTGATGCAGCGAGGTCCTTGCTGTGCAGTGAGTAGGCAGTGACCCATATAAAGTTCAAAATAAGTTTTGTTTATTTCATAGCATACTCACAAACCGAAACATAAGCAAACAAGTCCTTCGGTATGCAGCCGGGAAAAGTAAAGACAGTCCACAATCTGTCGCCGTGAACGTATTACACCACCGTGTACGCTGGGGTGTCAGGCTTTTCAGGCTCTGCCTGGCCCTTGTTGCTCCACACGGAAAGAGCTCCTCATAAGCCTCCTGCTAGGTCTGACTCCCAGACCAATACTGACACACCCACACTCTCTTGCAGGGTTTTTTTTTCTATCCTCCAGATTCTATGGCCATGGGCCACTATAAGATCTGGGCTGGAGGAAACGGACCGGCCCCACTACCTTCCTGCAGTCCGTTTCAAAAATAAAAGCCCATACCGGGTTTTCCTGAATAATTTCTGGGTCAAATAACTTGATCCAGTTCACACTCACTTTTATTCTTCCCTGTGTCTCACAGACAAACCTGCTGTGAGCACAGGGCACTCCAGCGGATCTAATATGCTTCTAAGCACATCCTGGGGGATACATAGCGACCCTCGCATATGACACCGGTCACTGCCTTACAAGGGGGACTACTTTATTTAAAAATGCCGTTTTGTTCTGTTAATTCTTTTAGCCACTTAGTGGAGTTCAAAGATACCACTAAAAGGGTTGTGGGACTTACCTAGAAATTGTGACTCGCTGTGAGACCCCAAAAATAAAATTAGGACGAAGCTAAATACTGTCATTTTTTAATATTTTTGCAATAGAATTCTGTAGCTATTCAAAATACTAGTGAACGCGTCGTAGTGGCCTTTACGAAGATTTTTGTAATCTATAATATAAAGTCTATTTTGGAATATCAAAAAAAGTAATTTGCACCAGTTTTCAGGCATAAAAATTTACAAATCTTGGTGTAATCCTGTTTTGCACCAATATTTGTGAATTTATCAAATCTCTACCGCACTTGCCATTTATCCAAAAAGTCGTTTTCTGGAGAAATACATTTATTAAAGGGGTAATTTGTCTCCTGCAACTTCCGTTATAGGAGGTGAGTGGGGTCAGTGGCATCACGTCTATAGCTATTCCAGTGAATACTGTAGGTGAGCAATACCTACCACTTGCACAGGCGTGCTGCCAGATATCTGTCGACATGACATATCTGGTCCCCTCACCTCCTAAGGCTATGCTCATGTTAGGTTTTTGACACACGTCAGTGGCTCCATCTTGGCTTTCCTTCAGAAGCCCTGGCTCCCTGCGCCTTGCCACAAAACTTACTCTGGATATGTACTGGAGCAAAATTTGTGGAATACAATACAATAAAAAAAAAAAAATACGCCCCCACTCACCCTATCCCCCCTACTTTACTGAAGCTAGGTGAAAATAATGTGACGCCAAAAATTCAAATTTTGTGCAAATAAGAAAACTGGCATGAACGCTTTGATGAATCAGGGCCAAAATTGTGCTTATTTATGTATGATTTATTCAATAGCCATGCCCATGTATTATGCCAGTTTATAAGCTCTTTGGCACATCATGGGGCACACAATAGGAATAAATGTGGCTAGTAACCGTTCATCTAATGATGTAGAAAACATGGCATTCCACTAATGATAGAGAGTTAGAAAAGCCAATAATCTGGTATAAGATTTGTATAGTTGTACGCCATGAATTCAGGCTGTTGTGCAATAATAAACTGCTTTTGCTGTTTTATATCTTTGGAATAGGACAAAAGAAGCGCCACGTGGAGTTGGCTGTTACTGGCACTGCTCTCCCTGTCGCATTAACATTCAGCCCTGGAGCGGTGTACGATTTTAAGGAATGCTTGATTGGTGAAAGGATCGATATTCATTGCTCACTAAAAAATGAATCTCAGTTCCTCCCTGTGGTGTTTAGCTTTCGCAAGATATCCCATTTCCATATCTCACCAGCTAATGGAAAGATAGAGGCAGGACATGCTCAGGTACAAAAACATTTATCTACATCTACCAAGCAGCATTGTATTACGGTGCAAGATAAAGCTGTCCTGGGAATAGAAAGCCTGTTAACAATTATGCATTGCATTGCTTAATACATATTAATTAACTGGAAAAATAGTTCTAGATTTTCGCTGCATACTAGATGCGGTTATAGGATTTTGTAGCCTAGCTGTACTGGGAAAACCATTTTACAATGTAAATCAGTATCTAGATTTACTTATTCTTGATTCACATTCAATCCTACACTCAGAATCCTATTTGTCACCTTAGATTACTGGGTGCAGCCATTCTCATACAATCAGAGTTTTTAGATTTAGCAATGCAGCAGAGCTGAGGAAGCTAACTCCGCCCACACCAGACTCTGTATATATTATGTCCATAGACAGTGATGTACCTATCACAGGAGGGGGCGGAGTCAGACTAGGAGGCAGGATCTGCTGGGTCACAGCAAAGATAAGCTACTGGTGCTAAAACAGTCATGACAGGCAAACCACACATTGCTGAAATCTGTGTTTTAACCCCCACCTCATGCTCTCTTCAGCTTACATAGCAAAAACCCACCGACAGATTCCCTTTAACTGTGCGTAGCTAGGAATTCAGCTCTTGGGGAGCAAAACATTTGAATGTGCCCTTAACCAGGAAACCGTGTGTACAACTATGGTGGTGAACCCTGATCGTAGAGGAACTTCAGCAAATGACTGCGCTGGTACTGAAAATAAATCTCTACACAAAGCCCAACACTGATATTACTGCCATATAGTGGTAGATACCAGACCTGCAGATCATACAAGTAAATACAGTACAGTTATATATAGTAAATTACAGCTGATATTATTTCTGGTGGAGTAGTTCATTTTTCCATCTTTTCTATCTGGCCCAGACCGACATGGCAACTTCTTCCAGTCACGAATTGTCTGCAGAGATAACAACAAAGACACATTTCACTTCTCACATTTCCAGCCCTATCCCCAACTATACCCAACACACACAAATGCCTAATCCTACTGATATACTGAGCCGCTGCTGTCATATGTGTCCTTCTTACTGCCCCACATAATAATGCCACCACTGTGCCCCTTACAAGCTAAATGCCTCATTTGTGCCCCCTAGAAAATAGTATTGTCCTGTGCAAATGCCCTAGAAAAGTGTCCACATTTTACCCCTTTGATGCTTACAATACTCTGAGTGCCCCTATAACAATAATGCTTCTTCAGTGCTCACTTAACATTTAATAATGTCCACTGGGTCGCTCAATGTACAGCTCCTCTATATGCAGTATAGTGGACTCACAGCTCCTTATAGAGAGTATGATGTCCCAACAGCTCCCCTATATACAGTACAATAGACCTATAGCTCCACTATACACAATATAATGGCCCACAGCTTCCCTATACTCAGTATGGTGAACCAACAGCTCCCCTATACACAGAACCACCATTAGTACATGAATGCTGCACGTGAACAAGAGTCAGTACATGAATGCAGCACCAGAACCACTATTGGTAAATGAATGCAGTGCCAGAACCATCCTCAGTAGTTGAATCCAGCACTTGAACCACACTTTTCCTCCTCTTCATACTGCCCACATGATACTATGACTTCACATTAACATCCCTCATAAACAATAAAAGTTCCTATAGCCTTCTGCTCTATAAGGCACTTACCATTCTCACTTTGGTAGCAGGGTGACAGCCACATTCAGTGGCAGAAAGATGACCGCCTCACCCAGGTGACGACCTCTGATCAGTTATGGATTAGTATATTTGTACACGATCAGAACCACGGTCAGTACATTAATCCATTACCAGATCTACTGTCAGTACATGAATCTAACTTCTCCATACTGTGCCACCACGTCTCCATATTGTCTCCTAAGCTCTCACCTCTGCATACTGTCCCCCCACTCTCCCATCTCTACATACTGTTCCCCCACTTCTCCATATTGTCCCCACGCTCTCAACTCTCCATACTATCCCCCCATGCTCCCATCTCTATATATTGTTCCCCTACTTTTCCAATCCCCGATAGTTAAAAAGTATATCTGGGACTTAAGAAATCAAGGCATGTAGATGCTAACAGAGGCAACTACCTGTCTGTTGTACCCAGCATCGATCATTGACTGCTCATGCCAGAGATTCATCTACTCTCTCCAAACAGAGCAGCGGTTTCTCTTTTTGTTGACAGGGCGTGACTACTGGTATCTGTCACAATCCATTTTTGGATTTGTGGCAGATTTGGTTCCATGGAGTTAAATATTTTTTCCTTTTGGACTATCGGGAGTTAATGTCAGTTTTTCCCCGCTGGCAAGCTGGTGTAATTCCATTGCTGCTGGGTCAGCTGATGTGGGTGGTGACCACTCCCACCATCCTTTGAAAGGTCACCTGATGCATCAGCTGACTGTCAGTGTTAGAGCAATCTGCATTGACTAAGCTGGAGTAAGGAGCTCTCTAGGTGCAGTGGTGCTTCTTCTGAGTTCGCTGAACTGGTGCCTTTCTTCTGCTGTGCAGTGCTTTGCAGCAGAGAAAGCTAAGTGTGAAATTTTTGTTACTTTGTCCCTTTGGTGTCTGTCACTTCCCCCTGTGTTTATTATCTGCAGTGGTGCAGCTAGTGCCCGTCACCGGCCAGTGCACTAGCCAGGGCAGAGTTAGGCGCCAGTTAGGGACGAGGTATCCTGACGGTGGTGGGGGAAATGACCCGCATATGGCATTAGGGGAGTGCAGGGTCAGGATCAGGTTTGAAGCCCAGGTGGTGACCATTCCCCATTCCCTATGGGCAGGGTCTTCCTCTCACCTATACCTTCCCCATTGTATGTGTATTGTGCCGTTAGCTGACCGACCATCTGTTGGGTCGAGCCACATCGTGATAGTCACCGCGTGACAGTATCATGCTGTTTGACAGCTGACTACCGCTGACTAATTGGTGGAGGCTGTATGTCAATCATCATGCTACCAGTAGTCATGCCCTGTCAACAGGAAGGGAAACTGCTGCTCTGTTGACACAGAGTAGCTGAATCTCTGACAGGAGCAGTCAATGACCGGTACCGAGTAGAATAGGCAGGTAGTTGCCTCTGTTTGCAACTGCATGCCTCTTTTTAAGTCATAAGGGTAGTGTAGCTCCAGGTTGGCACCCCATTTTGGGGCCCCCAAGCACGGGGCCCGGGGCGACCACACTCTCTACCCCCCCTTGTAGCTAGACTACTATTCTAACTATATGAGGTTTTGTTTTTTTGTAGGACATCTGTAATTTTTTACCATAAGTACAGTGCCTTGCAAAACTATTCAGTTACAGTACTGAAAGAGCTGCTACGTAGTAGTGCCAATGTTCAGCAGTGCATGCAGAGATTATCCTATCCTGGAGTACCCTGCAGCTAAGTACAATTATAAATGCTGCATACATTAGATATAATAGTGTCGTCTTGTAATTGAGAGTCCACAGCACCATAAAACGATTTATTCTGCGGGCCCTGGGGTCTCCAGCCCTCTCCTCTGTACTCCGCTGTTCCCTCAAATAAGCATCACACATTAATTGGAATAACGATTTCACTAGGAAAAGTTGAGTATTTTATTTTTATGACATTCTCGCTCATCACCTAAAGGAAGCTGCTCAGAAAATATTTGTGCTACTGTGGAGTCTTTTTTTTTTAAATCCAGGAACATACTGAATTTAAACTATCATCTTAAAAATGGAAAAAAAAAGTTATAACCACTCATTCGGGAAGGGAATGAACATAATTCATCATTTCAAAAGCAAAATTGAAACAAAATGTAATAGTCTTGACTTTTTTAGGAGAACACAACTTTTACACTTCAATCAAAATATTCAAATTAAAGATATTTCAATAGTTTAGCATTAGGAATTTATCACAAATTACCATTCAGTAAAAAAAAAAAAAGAAAGTGGATTCAGAGTTGGGCCTTAAACGCGCACAGCAGTGGAAATAATAGAATCCGAAAAAAAACACAATGAATTATAGTTTTATACTCTACCTTTTGGATTGCTGACATTGTGCCTGCCTGTAAGCTAAAAGCCCTGAAATTGAAGACATTTTCCCTAAGAGCATTTTTACTACGGAAAATATAACAATCAATTCTTTTGCTGTCTCTTTTGTATCTAATATTATTGCGCTGTCCTTTTTTTATCTTCTAGGAAGTGATGTTTTCATTTGTACCACATCAAGTAGGATCCTTTAATGTGAAGCAAGTGATGGATATTTTGGGTCCCACATCAGATGAAAATTTGACATCTTTGAAAATGAAAGCCTTTCATCAGAAAAAGCTGAGTTTTACCGCAGTCTGCAAACCTTTAGCCAAGAAAATTGTCATGAAAATCAACCCAGGTAAGTTTGGTTTGATACTTTTGTTCTAATTGAAGACTTTTAGACATATTGTGTTCTGAAACTTGCTGAGAGCTTTTATCAGATAAGTAGAGATTTCCAGATTCAAAGAAGCCTGTGCTCTTAAAGGAACTGAAAACCATAGAGTAAGTCTGGTGACTAAGGCTAAAAATCTATTAATGGTGCTGTATACAAGAAAACAAAGTACCTTTAGGTGCTCACTCTAAAAATATTTAATTCTAACTGATGTGAATATTTTTCTGCCCAATGATGACAGAAGTATTCTAGGAGTGATACCTTTATTGGCTAACCAGAAAATAATATGTTTGCAAGCTTTCAGAGCACAGAGGCTCCTTCTTCAGGCAACCTGAAGAAGGAGCCACTGTGCTCTGAAAGCTTGCAAACATATTATTTTATGGTTAGCCAATAAAGGTATCACTCCTAGAATACTTCTGTCATCATTGGGCAGAAAAAAATATTCACATTGATTTTTCTGGCTAACACGGAACCACAATGCAATTTGTTATTGTACATCATAATTATAACTGAAAAATACAAAGCAGAGAAGCTATTTGGTACATCTCTGAATGACCTGTGCCAACCGGCCAAGCTTGGTGCACCTATATGTCACACTTCCTGTTAGGGAAATGTTTCACCTCACAGAAAGCAGCATCTTCAATCCCATGTTGTCAATTTTATTATTATTATTAGACCTATTGATCTGATATTACACCAAAATAATCTTAGTAATGTAATATCCATCCTGCAGGTATAACTCCCATGATTAGTAACCCCACCGGACAATTTGTCCACGTTTCACCAGAGGAAACGGCAGTATTTACTGGATCCACCAGTACTGCTACTTTGAAGGCAGACAAAACTCATATCCACAATCACGAGAACACGATCAGCCCAGACAAAAATGTGATGTTGGCATTTCCAAATGATCGAGCTGCAAGTATACGACCTAGTGATCGCAATACACAATATAGGTATGTAAGACTATGCATATTATATACTGATTTAGACCTCCTTCACACTTCCATTTTTCCAGTACATGTGATATCTGTTTTTTTAATGGATATCACACGTACCCATTATGACCTATGGTGCTATGCACATGTCCATCCTTTTACACAGGAAAACACTGATGGTAAAAATGGAAAATGTTATCCCCTATGGCGGGACTTTCAAATACTTTTACTTATATTGGCAAAGAACAGGAGCGCACTCCATGCCCTGGAATATTGATATGTTTACCTGATGAGGAGGTGTCCACGCCTTACATTCAGAAATATTGTGCCTTTTTGTTATGTGATAGAAGGATACGATGGTATAAACAAGAAACAACAGAGAGTTCCATTTTTATTGTTAACGTGTTTATTGAATCATTATACAACTATATTATGGAAAGTTAAAAATTCAAACTAATTAAATTAGGACATAAGGCCTCATGACATAATAAACGTTCACAAATTAGTGACAATGAGTGCAGATAAGAAAAAGATAAATCATACCCCTTGAACTTTTCCACATTTTTCCCATTGTACCCAAAAATGTAAATGTTTTTCATTTGGATTTTATGTGATATACCAACACAAAGTAACATGTGAAGTGTGAAGGAGATGATACATGATAAATGATAAATATTTTACAAATATAAATTTGAAAATTGTAACATGCATTTGTATTCAGCCCCCCTGAGTCAATACTTTGTAGGACCAACTTTCTCTGCCATTACTGCTCAAATCTTTTGGGGTATGTTTCTACCAGTTTTACACATCTAGTGACTGAAACTTTAGTCTATTTTTCTTTTGCAAACTACTTCTAGCTCAGTGAGATTGGATGTAGAACACCTGTGAACAGCAATTTTCAAGTCTTAGCTACAGATTTTCAATGATTTTTAAGTCTGGACTGTGACTGGGCCATTGAAACACATGAATATGCTTTGATCTAAACTATCCATTGTAGCTCTTGCAGTATGTTTAGGGTCGTTGTCCTGCTGGAAGGTGAACCTACGTCCCAGTATCAAGTCTCTTGCAGGATTGCTTTGTATTCAGCTTCATCCATCTTCCCATTATTATTATCTAATATATAAAGCTGAATGTGTGTGTGTGTATGTATGTGTGTATGTCTGGGATTGACATCTGCACCATCGCAGCTACAGCCACAAAATTTTGCGGTGAGAGCTTGGATGTGCAGTTTGAAGGACAGGGTTACTCTGAGGCAGCTGATTTCTGGGACAGGGGAAGTGTGATGTCATTTATTGTTATAGATGATCAGGTAGGGAAGATATGCGAGATGGAGGAAAGATAATTAGCTCAGGTTTGTTCACATTGAGCTTGAGGAAGCTAGAGGAGAAGAAGGAGGATATGGCTGATAGACACTCTGGGATTCTGGAGAGCAGAGAGGTGAAATCTGGGCCAGAGAGGTAGATCTGGGTGTCATCAGCATATAGATGGCACTGGAAACCATAGGACTTTATGAGTTTTCCCAGGCCAATGGTATAGATGGAGAAGAGAAGGGGTCCTAGGACAGAGCCTTGAGGGACACCAACAGAAATAGGGCGAGATGAGGAGGTAGTGTGCGAGTAGGAAACGCTAAATGTGCGGTTGGTAAGGTACTAGGATATCCAGGATAAAGCAAGGTCTTTGATGCCAAAGGAAGAGAGGATCTGTAGTAGGAGGCAGTGGTCAACTGTGTCGAAGGCAAAGGACAGGTCTAGAAGGAGGAGTATAGAGAATTGTCTGTTAGGTTTGGCTGTAAGTAAGTCGTTAGTAAGTTTGGTCAGGGCAGTCTCAGGGGAATGATGGGAACGAAAGCCAGATTGCATTTTGTCGAAGAGCAAGTTAGATGCAAAGTGAGAGGAAAGTTCAGCATGGACATGTTGCTCAAGGAGCAAATGGGAGCAGTGATATGGGGCGATAGATGTACATAGCGCTTGGGTCAAGGGATGGTTTTTTGAGGATAGGTGTGATCGTGGCATGTTCGAAAGCAGAGGGCAAGGTACCAGAAGTTAGTGCTAGGTTGAAGAGATGGGTTAGGGATATGATAAGTGTGGTGGTGAGGTTAGGGAGGAGGTGGGATGGGATGGGGGTCAAGTGCATAAATGGTGAGGTGTGATTTGGAGGGGAGATGGGTAAGCTCTCCTTCAGTGATTTTGGAGAAGGAAGTTATGGGATTAGGGCTTTGGTCTGGTATACAAATGGGTTTTGATAGTCGGACAATAAAGACTTGCCTTGTTTGGTGTATCTTATTTTTGAAGTGTGTGGCAAAGTCCTTGGCAGAGATTAGGGAAGTCAGAAGGGGCAGTGGTAGGTGGAAGAGGGAGTTAAAAGTGTTGAATAACTGGGGTTGTAGGATAAGGAAGACACGAGGGGTATAAAGTAGGCCTGTTTTGCCTGTTTCCCATCAAGTCTGACCAGCTTCCCTATCCCTGCTGAAGAAAAGCATCCACACAGCATGATACTGCCACCAACATGTTCAGAGTAAAATACGAATAGTTGTCATGTGGACAGATTCTCTCACCTGAGCTGTGGATCTCTGCAGCTCCTCCAGAGTAACCATGGGCATCTTGGCTGCTTCTGTAATTTGTTCACTCATTACTTGGGATGTCAGTTTAGGTGATCGGCCATGGCTTGGTAGGTTTGCAATTGTTCATGTTCCTTACATTTGTGGGCGATGTGGTCCATCCACTATGCTGTAACATCTAGCCGCTGCAGTTTTGATGTTGAATACATACGCAGTGTCAAAACTGCAGAAATTCCTGGTCTTGGGCACATACCCTTAAGCTTGAGGTTGGAGATTTGGAATAGGGCTTTGAGAGGTTTCACTCAGTTTCTGCTCGTTTGTCCACATGAAGTCTTTTTGCAGAGTTTTGGAAGCACAAACAGAGCAGAACATCTAAAAGTTTCTGCTCAGTTTTTGCTCCAACATCCTCCCCCACCCATCCAAAAAAGGAGCTTTTCTTGCAGCAGATTTCGATTGACAATCTTGCCATTTTTGACCTCCTCTGAAAACTCTGTCAGCCTTTAGATTGCATTATGCAATCTACAAGAATACTGAGATATTATTTTTCACAAACATTATATTTGGGATATTTTCAGACATACAGACTAATACTATTATTGCTGTTGTTATTAGGCAAGAAGTAACTAACAGGTCCAATTTTTATGCACATTAGGACTATTTTTACCAAAACTGAGAGGTATAATTATGTGGATCCAGATTATGCATATACAGAAGATGAAGAAAAGTTAAAACAAACTCACAGGAACTATTATACCAATTATATAAAGAACAGAAGAGAAAATCGTCTCAAAGCAGAGAATGATAGGTATGATGTGAATGAAAAGTTGTCAGTAACTTTGTCCCGTGTTTATAGCAGCATATGTGATATTTAACACCTCCTGTTGTTCCATCTACTTGAAAGAGACACCTAGCAGGTAGGAGTGTTAACAAGTGCACTTATTCTTGCACACATTGAAGTTCACCTTCAGATATAAATTATTGTAATGTTTATATAATTGTATCATGGTGTTAGTAAAACAAGCAAACACAAAATATTGTTACAACCTGGATACCCTTAAAGGGCCACTGTCACTCCCCTCCAGCCATTATAAACTAAAAGAGCCACCTTGTGCAGCAGTAATGCTGCATTCTAACAAGGTGGCTCTTTTAGTTTATAACGGCTGGAGGGGGGTGACAGTGGCCCTTAAAGTCATATGGGCCCAGGGACAAGAAAGGTTATTGATCACTTACTACCAACTGAATCATGACAAACTTGGGCATTATTTGGATTTCTTATCTCAAAATTATTTAAAAAACTAGCACCAATTCAGCAAAAGCAATGGGAGTTTTTAATTCAGCACCCTCAAAATAGTCTAAATCCATTCCAAAAACCTTAGCACCTGAAGCATTTTTTTTCTAGACCTGTGTTATCATTATCATTGTGTATCATATTTTTATGAGAGCCAGATTTTTGTATAAGTGATTCTCTTCGTAAGACAAAAAAACAAACTATATATATATCTATAATATAACTCTGGGAGCGTCACTCTGTCTGAAGCCTTTATAGACTGCGCAAGCGCCGGCGCAGTCTGGGCCTCACAGAGTGATGCTCCCGGGAGATCGCGGTATGCGTAAACACTGAACGCACACCGCGATCTCCAACAGAGAAGCAGGGACCGCCAGGAGGGTAAGTATCGGCTATATTCACCTGTCCTCCGTTCCACCGCTGCGCTCCGCCATCTTCCCGGTCCTCGGCCTGTGACCTTCAGTTCAGAGGGCGCGATGACACGCTTAATGCGCGCCGGCGCCACCCTCTGACCAGTCACAGCCAGAGGACCGGGAAGATGGCGGCGCGCAGCGGTGGAACGGAGGACAGGTGAATATAGTAACTGCTGGGGGGCCTGAGCTGGCGGCGATACCGGCACCTGACCCCCACAGCGCGCCGGTGTCCCCACCTGCTCAGGCCCCCCAGCACTCGGCGCCGAGTGGGTCAGAGGCAGCGGGGCCGAGCGGGTCAGAGGCAGCGGGGCCGAGCGGGTCAGAGGCAGCGGGGCCGAGCGGAGCAGAGCAGAGTGTGACAGATGTAGCAGAGCAGAGTGTGGCAGATGTAGCAGAGCAGAGTGTGGCAGATGTAGCAGAGCAGAATGTGGCAGATGTAGCAGAGCAGAGTGTGGCAAACGTAGCAGAGCAGAGTGTGGCAGATGTAGCAGAGCAGAATGTGGCAGATGTAGCAGAGCTGAGTGTGGCAGATGTAGCAGAGCTGAGTGTGGCAGAAGTAGTAGAGCAGAGTGTGGCAGAAGTAGTAGAGCAGAGTGTGGCAGATGTAGTAGAGCAGAGTGTGGCAGATGTAGTAGAGCAGAGTGTGGCAGATGTAGCAGAGATGAGTGTGGCAGATGTAGCAGAGCTGAGTGTGGCAGGATGGGGGCGCAGGATGGGAGCAGCACATGACAGGATGGGGACGCAGGATGGGAGCAGCACATGACAGGATGGGGACGCAGGATGGGAGCAGCACATGACAGGATGGGGACGCAGGATGGGAGCAGCACATGACAGGATGGGGACTCAGGATGGGAGCAGCACATGACAGGATGGGGACGCAGGATGGGAGCAGCACATGACAGGATGGGGACGCAGGATGGGAGCAGCACATGACAGGATGGGGGCGCAGGATGGAGCAGCACATACCAGGATGGAGACCATATACCAATATAAATGCTCGCCACCCAGGCGTAGAACGGGTTTAATAGCTAGTATATATATATATAGATATATAAATATATATATATATATATATATATATATATATATATTGTAGGGATTTCACTCACTCAGCTGCGACGGCTGACACTCAGGAGACGTGTTCCTTTAAAGTTCACTGGGTTTATTGCTTCATAAACCATGTGGCAAACAACAGAAAACAAATAGCCTTTGGTTCAGGTAAAGAAAAACAAGTGTCCAGTTCATCCGGCTCAGTCCTGAAGCCGTAACACACTCAGGAGGGTTTCACCTCCACACATACCTACCTGTGTTAAGCATTAGGCTTTCTTTTATATGTCTAACCACACCCAGAACCCATCACATGACCAGACATGTGGTTGTGACATCACCACAGGTCCTGAAACACATATAGGTAGCCATGGTTACATCACAGCAACAAGCCATCTATAAGACACATATCTCCCATCGATTAGACATCCTTTAGCCACGCTACATACCTCCCCCTCTGCCTAAAGCCGTGGGGCTTGGCACTTTCTCCCACTAGACAAGGGATTCTTGACAGGGCATCAGCATTACCGTGCAGCTTTCCGGCCCTATGTTCCACATGGAAACAGAAGTCCTGCAGGGCTAAGAACCAACGGGTGACCCTAGCATTTCTACCCTTCGTTTCCCTCATCCACCTAAGTGGGGCATGGTCGGATATCAGTCTAAATTTACGTCCCAGCAAATAGTACTGTAATGTGTCGACTGCCCATTTTATGGCCAAGTACTCCTTTTCAATGACTGAGTAGTTCTTTTCAGACGAGGACAGCTTCCTACTCAGATAGAGAACAGGATGCTCCTCTCCATGTAGTTCTTGGGAAAGGACTGCTCCCACCCCAACATCTGAGGCATCTGTCTGAAGAATAAACACTTTCTTGAAGTTTGGGGCCATCAGAACGGGTTGCTTACATAAAGCCTCTTTCATTTCTTGGAAGGCTGAATCTGTTTCTTCGGACCACTTAACCATTACTGATTTTGTCCCTTTTAGCAGGTCAGTCAGAGGCGCCGCCATTGTGGCGAAGTTTGGGATGAACCTCCTGTAATATCCCACGATTCCCAGGAAGGCTTTAACTTGCTTCTTGGAAACTGGTTTTGGCCATGTTTGAATTGCCTCCACTTTACTGATTTGGGGTTTTATTTCTCCATGACCCACTATGTATCCGAGGTACTTAGCTTCTTCTTTACCCAATGCACACTTCTTCGGGTTTATTGTAAATCCGGCCTCTCTTATAGCATCAAACACCGCTTGGACTTTCTCCAGATGACTCTCCCAGTCCGGGCTAAAGATGACGATATCATCTAGGTACGCAGCAGCGTATGCCTTGTGGGGTGCAAGGACTCTATCCATAGCCCTTTGGAAGGTGGCCGGAGCTCCCTGTAGGCCAAATGGCATCCGGACATACTGGAAGCATCCATCTGGTGTAGAAAACGCCGTCTTCTCCTTGGCTTCCTGTGCCATGGGGATCTGCCAATACCCCTTCGTCAAATCCAAGGTGGTTATGTACCTGGCGGGCCCAAGCCTTTCGATGAGCTCATCAACTCGGGGCATGGGATATGCGTCGAACTTGGAGACCTCATTCAACTTCCTATAGTCGTTGCAAAATCTCCACTCCCCATCAGGTTTTGGGACCAGGACAATTGGGCTCGACCAACCGCTCTTGGATTCCTCAATGACTCCAAGCTTCAACATACGCTCCACTTCCTTGGAGACTATTTCTCGACGGGCCTCATATGGCCCTTGCCATTTGGCCAAGAACTTGCTTTCCACTGTCGGAACTAACACAAGAACTCGGTCTCCCGGATTGAATTGCCTCACTCTTGCAGACCGGTTGTAGACCCTGGCCTGAGCTTCTTGTGCTTGGAGAAGGTGTTCTTTCACGATAGGCATCACCTTTGCAATCCTCTGCTGCATCAGGGCCACATGCTCAATGACGCTTCTGTGGGGCGTGACTTCGGCTTCCCAGGTTTCCTTGGCTATATCCAGGAGTCCTCGTGGATGTCGGCCATACAGAAGCTCAAACGGTGAGAAACCTGTGGAGGCCTGTGGAACTTCACGAATGGAAAACATCAAATAGGGTAAGAGACAATCCCAGTCTCTACCGTCTTTCTCTATAGCTTTTCTCAGCATGCTTTTCAGTGTCTTGTTAAATCTCTCAACAAGGCCATCTGACTGGGGATGGTACACCGAGGTCCTCAACTGGGAGATTTTCAGGGCTTTGCATAGTTCCCTCATCACCTTGCTCATGAAAGGTGTCCCCTGGTCAGTCAGGATCTCCTTCGGCAGACCTGTCCGGGAAAAGACATGGACCAACTCGCGAGCTATACTCTTTGAAGAAGAATTTCTCAAGGGAATTGCCTCAGGATAGCGTGTGGCGTAGTCCAGGATGACTAATATATACTGATGGCCCCGGGCTGATTTAACTAAGGGACCGACCAAGTCCATGGCAATTCTCTCGAATGGCACCTCAATAATGGGCAGTGGCACAAGGGGGTTCCGGAAATGAGGAGTGGGAGCAGTTAGCTGACATGTAGGGCAGGACCTGCAATAGTTCACTATTTCCCGGTGGCACCCAGGCCAATAGAACCTCTGCACAACCCGTTCCTGCGTTTTTTCCACCCCTAGGTGTCCACCCAAGATGTGTGAATGGGCCATGTCCAACACCTTCCGTCTATATGGACCCGGCACTACCAACTGCTCTACCAACTCCTCCCTTATTTTCGTGACCCGGTACAACAACTCCCTGCTCATTAGAAAATGGGGAAATCTTGTGTCTGCCCCCGGCTCCTGTACCACCCCGTCAATAACTGTGACATTATTAAAGGCTTCCCTCAGAGTGGGGTCCCTATGTTGGGCAGTCCCAAAATTTTCACCGGATACCTCTAACTCCAGAATGTCAGATGCAGGGGACACTTCCTCCTCATCTCCAGCCAGGACACAAAAAGGAAATCTGTCTGACTCTGGGTGTGGCACCACCCTTCCCGGGTTCACTGGTTCCCTACTCTTGCTAGGGAGCTCAGAACCTTTCCCCCACAAATCCCAAAACAAACAGAAATCCCGGCCAATAATTATAGGGTGCAACAAGTCCTGAACGACGCCGACTATGTGGGACTCCGTGCCACATGTCGTTTCAATGTTCACACTGGCCACAGGGTAGTCCTTTGCATCACCATGTATGCACCGCACTCCGACCTTCTTTCCCGGGAGCAGGTGGAGAGGAAAAGTGGCCCTCACCAGGGTCACTAGGCTCCCCGAGTCTAACAGTGCCGTTACTGCTTGACCGTTCACCTTCACGGGACATGCTTGAGGTCCCTCGTTGGGCGGAGAGTTCACACTGCAAGCTGGATACGCATAGTATGAACAACGGCGTCCCATGCTGCAGTCCATCTGCTCAGTGGTTTGGGAACAACGGGCAGCTATATGTCCTGGCTTGTGGCACCTCCAACAAATAATATCACCCGTGGGGACCTTGGGCACCACCTCCCCCGCCCTTTGTGACCTTGGACGCACCACCCCTTTTTGGGACTCAGCTGCCTTCTGGGATCCCCAGTACGGCATGGGCTGCCTCCCGAAGGAGCCTTCCAACCCTTGGTACCTCTCAACCAGTCCGATCAGCTCGTCGGCATTCTGGGGATCACCCTGGGCAACCCAAGACTGTATAGGCCTCGGGAGGGAATGGACAAACCGATCCATCATCACCCGTTCTACCATCTGTGCAGGCGCAGAGGACTCTGGCTGCAGCCATTTCTGGACCAGGTGCAACAGATCAAACATTTGGGAACGAGGTGGTTTGTCCCGGTGATAGCCCCAGGAGTGAACTCGCTGTGCCCTGACAGTCAGTGTCACCCCCAAACGTGCGAGAATCTCGGCTTTCAATTTGTGATACTCTTTGGCATCCTGCAAGGTCAAATCATAGTACGCCTTCTGGGGTTCTCCCATCAGGTATGGCGCAAGTACCTCTGCCCACTGCTCTGGCGGAAGTTTTTCCCTCTCAGCGACCCTCTCAAACACCGTCAGGAAGGCCTCAACATCATCCCCGGGAGTCATTTTCTGCAATGCGCGTCTTACCGTTTTCCGGACGTGGGTGTCATCAGCCAAACCTGGGGTTGGGGCGCTCGCCTTGCCCTGGATGGCGGTTGCCAGAAGCTGCATCTGCTGCTGATGCTCCTGCTGGCTCTGCTGCATCTGCTGCCGTTGCTTCTGCTGGCTCTGCTGCATCTGCTGCTGGCTCTGTTGTAACTGCTGCCGTTGCTCCTGCTGGCTTTGTTGCATCTGCTGCCGTTGCTCCTGCTGGCTCTGTTGTATCTGCTGCATCAACAGCCTGTTGGTCTCTTGCTGCCTTTTCTCCTGCTGTGACTGCATCTGGACCAATTGTTTCAGCAGGTCCTCCATTTTCTCCGGCAATGCTTGCTGGCTTGCAACAGCCTTGACCCAGGACATTCAAAATAAACTCACGTCTCCGCTGGGAACGCTGCTCGCACGTCTACCACCAATTGTAGGGATTTCACTCACTCAGCTGCGACGGCTGACACTCAGGAGACGTGTTCCTTTAAAGTTCACTGGGTTTATTGCTTCATAAACCATGTGGCAAACAACAGAAAACAAATAGCCTTTGGTTCAGGTAAAGAAAAACAAGTGTCCAGTTCATCCGGCTCAATCCTGAAGCCGTAACACACTCAGGAGGGTTTCACCTCCACACATACCTACCTGTGTTAAGCATTAGGCTTTCTTTTATATGTCTAACCACACCCAGAACCCATCACATGACCAGACATGTGGTTGTGACATCACCACAGGTCCTGAAACACATATAGGTAGCCATGGTTACATCACAGCAACAAGCCATCTATAAGACACATATCTCCCATCGATTAGACATCCTTTAGCCACGCTACAATATATATATATATATATATATATATATATATATATATATATATATATATATATATATATATATATATATATATATATATATATATATATATATATATATACTAGATGGTGGCCCGATTCTAACGCATCGGGTATTCTAGAATGTGCATGTCCATGTAGTATATTGCTTAATCACATAGTATATTGCCCAGCCACATAGAATATTGCCCAGCCACATAATATATTGCCCAGCCACATAGTATATTGCCCAGTCATGTAGTATACTGCACAGAGCCACGTAGTATACAGCACAGACGCGTAGTCACGTAGTATACTTCCCAGCCACATAGTATACTGCCTAGCCACATAGTATATTGCCCAGCCACATAGTATATTGCCCAGCCACATAGTATATTGCCCAGCCACATAGTATATTGCCCAGTCACATAGTATACAGCACAGAGCAGGTAGTATACAGCACAATCACGTAGAATACTGCCCAGTCACGTAGTATATTGGCCAGTCACGTAATATGCACCATATCCCTGTTAAAAAAAAGAATTAAAATAAAAAATAGTTACATACTCACCTTCCGGATCGAAGCGGCTGGTTACCGATGCTCGTCGCGCGCTCCGGTCTGAAGAGTGCATTGCGGTCTCGCGAGATGATGACGTAGCGGTCTTGCGAGATCACACGTCATCATCTCGCGAGACCGCAATTCATGGAGCGGTCACCGGGGCGTCACAAGGAGCATCGGTAACCGGTCGCTTCAATCCAGGGGCCAATCGAGGGTGAGTATGTAACTATTTTTTATTTTTTTTAACATTAGATATTTTTACTATTCATGCTGCATAGGCAGCATGAATAGTAAAAAGTTGGTCACACAGGGTTAATAGCAGCATTAACCGAGTGCGTTAAACTGCGGTCAACACTGCCATTAACCCTGTGTGAGCGCTGACTGGAGGGGAGTATGCGGGCGCTGGGCATTGAATGCGGGGAGGAAGGAGCGGCCATTTTCTTCTGGACTGTGCCTGTCGCTGATTGGTCGTGGCTGTTTTGCCACTACCAATCAGCGACGTGGATTTCCATGACAGACAGAGGCCGCGACCAATGAATATTCGTGACAGACAGAAGGACAGAGACAGAAAGACGGAAGTGACCCTTAGACAATTATATAGTAGATATATCTGTCACAGGGTCCTTCTCCAGTATCACACAATCAACAGAGCTAGAGTATAGTAAACTATTCCAAGACCTTTATTTAGGCAAAAATACGAAAGGTCCATATACGATCCACCACACAAAGGATAAAATAGTCCAGAACCTGAATGCAGTTCAGTAACAGACAGCAGACAGAGGATAGCATAGTCCATATACACTTCTTTCTCTCTGAGATGCTGTGAACACATCATCATTCCACACAGGACTCATCTGTATCTCCCCCTCTGATATTTTAAGTCTCCCTCCTCACTCACATGTCAGGAGAGGGAAGGTCTCAGGGGCTCATGGTTTCAACAAGATAGGTCAACATGTCATTAGCATATTAGCACACAATACAGTGCTGTGGGGGCTGATATTAGATGGCAGCAACAGCCATTCATCAATTAGCAAATAACCCCTTCTACAAGAGAACACCATGAAAATAGGTAAAATAGAAATATAAACAAAAATGATACCCATATAGCATATCACACCATCACAATATCTATCTATATAATCGTCTAAGGGGTAGTTCCATCTGTTTGTCTGTCTGTTAGTCTTTTTGTCTGTAACGGAAATCCTGCGTCGCTGATTGGTTGCGGCTGGCAGGCGACAGGCTTAGGCCGGCTGTGAATTGGCCCCTCCCTACTCTCCTCCAGTCATTGCCCCCTCGCTACTCCCCTCCAGTCAGTGCCAGTGTGTCGCCCCATCCCAGACCAACTTTTTACTATTGATGCTGGCTATGCAGCATCAATAGTAAAAAGATACAATGTTAAAAATAATTAAAAAAAATAAAAAATTGTGCTATTCTCACCTTCCAACGTCCACCGATGCCGGTGATGCAACCGCCAGCTCCCATTCCCAGTGATGCATTGCGAAATTACCCAGATGACTTAGCGGTCTCACGAGAACACTACGTCATCTGCGTAATTTCGCAATGCATCACTGAAAACGGAAGCTGGCGGCAGCGTCGCGCGCATCGGCACAGCTTCGCTGGACACCGGAGGGTGAGTGCATAACTATTTTTTATTTTAATTTTTTTTAACAGGGAAATGGTGCCTACACTGCTATATACTATGTGGGCTGTGTTATATACTGCGTGGGCTATGTTATATACTACGTGGCCTATGTTATATACTGCGTGGGCAGTGTTATATACTGCATGGGCTGTGTTATATACTACTTGGCCTGTGTTATATACTGCGTGGGCTGTGCTATATATTACGTGGGTTGTGCTATATATTACGTGGAACACTAAAATACCACATCCTAGATATCACTGGATGAAATATTCCAAATGTTTATTCATTACCTAATGAAATGTATTGAGAACAAAAAAAAACATAAAATTGATCAGTGGAAATCAAAATTAATATGTCATATATGTCTGAATTTAGTTTGTGTGGTCTCCACGTGCTTGTAATGACCTCCCTACATTGCCTGGGCATGCTCCTGATGAGGCAGCGGATGTTCTCCTGAAGGATCTCCTCCCAGACCTGGACTAAAGCATCCGCCAACTCCTGGGCAGTCTGTGGTGCACTGCTTTTCCTGCTCTATACATTATTAAAACCGGACAGCACACATGAACACAGATCCATGTGCAGTTTGGGATTTTCATAAACTTGTATGTGAGATATTGATCTTTGACTTTAATCAAAAACAGAAACACTTTGTGAACTGCCTCATAAACTACAATAAATACATGTTCTATCCATGAAAAACAGAGATAGTACACGTATGTGAAAAACAGTTGCTTGTCTGAATGAGGCCTTAGGGTATGTTCCCACACAGTTTTTATTTTAGGCACACAAAGCTGACGTGGTTTTCAAGAGAAAATTAGTAATCTAAGTATTTTTTGTTGAGGTTTACAGATCTGAGGTTTGAAATAATGTTTGACACAATTTTGAAGAGATGAGCCAATTTATCAAAGCATTCTTGACAGAATTTTGATGTAAAACATTGAAAAGTTACAAAATTTAGGCACAAATTCCGAGTTTTACATAAATTTTGCAACTTTTTGTGTCTTGACATCAATTTTCCTCTCGGCTTTTCCCTGTCCACTCCTCTTAAGTGACAGGTCTCTCCCTGTATGTGTGTATAAGGAAAGATCGATCCCTTCAGGGGTCCTGGTGGTAAGCAGCCACCGGGGACTGAGTCGCACTGGAGATTAGTCAAACAGGCCGGTTGCCGGCGGCTTTTAAAGCATCTTTTTCTCTGAAATGCTGCTGTGTCTGATACAAGCTACCTGTGGATTGGGCAGCATGTATCAGCTGTCAGATTCCCTAGATTCTTGGTAAAATAATGTATTTGAATTATTTTGGAGAAGGAAGCGTCACTTTCTGTCCACAACAGAAGCAGCTTCCATTGTTAGTTATTAGTCTCTGTTCTTTCTAGGGCATTTGAAGAAGTGAATAATGATGTAGACATTGGCATTACCCCAGCAGCCGGACTTCAGTCTCCTAGTACTCCACTTTCTAAGTTCTTTAATGAACAGCAGCAAACTAAATCAGCTCCTAGTAAAGGACGCATGCTGACCACTCGGCAACTTGCTACTGGAGAGTCCAGATCCATAACACGAGAGGTAAGTGTCTTACAGTCGAAAGGTTACTGTCCATCCATGTTTACTCTATTTTGTCTAATACTTCTACAAATTAAACAGTCGCACACAAACCACAGCTGCTTGCTTCTTTTGGGATATTGAAGGGGTGTTCCTGGACCCCACACATGATACAAATGCTGATCATGTGGTATGAATGCTGAGACTCCCACTATTTCGAGAGTAGCATTGCCCAGTTCTTGTTTCCACCAAATTGATTGCACATGTGCGTTTTATTTCTTCCATAAAGTTTATGGAAGATATTTAAATATCTGTCATGAGAGATATTGAAACATCTGTCTCATAGATTTTAGTAGTAATGATTAGAGATGGGTGGACCCTTGGATGTTCAGTTTTGGTGGAACAGTTAACAAAGTTTGGGTTCGGGTACCAGAACAGTACCCAGAGCCAAACCTTGAATAGGGGGCCAGAACATCCAATGTTTGCCACGTTGTCATGTTCTGTCAAAGTTTACCTTCGGTCACTGGCGTCAGCTTATGGGAGTATTCATCAGCTGACACCTGTGCTCTAAATAAATAATTTAAGCAAAAAAAACGTCAGTTCCCCTGTATTGCAAAACTGACAGCTGCGGGCAGCAACCCTCAGCTGCCAGCTTTAGCAAGGCTGGTTATCAAGAATAGAGGGGCCCTCATGCTGTTTTTTTAAATTATTTAAACAAATAATAAAAAAAACGGCATTTGGTCTCCCCCATTTTTGACAACCAGCCAAGCTAAACCAGACAACTGGGGGCTGGTATTCTCAGGCTGGTAAGGATATTGGCACCCCCAGCCTAAAAATTGCAGCCAGCAGCTGCCCCGAAAAGGCACATCTATTTTTATTATTATTATTGTTATTATTATTATTTTCCTTTTTTATTTAAAAATAACAAACACAATTTTACTCACCTAACACCTATTCCATAGAAGCCTTCATCTCCTGTAATAAAACAAAAATAAAAAACAATATCCCTCACCTGTCTGTGTTCTGTCCCACGCCGTAATCCATGTCTGGGGATAACCATTTTTCAACCTGGACGGTGCCAAAATGTGACCGTCCAGGCTGAGAACCACTGAGGAATGAGCTTCTGCGAGCTCAGCCTCAGTGATCAGCGATGACATCATTGAGGTTACGATGTAGAAAAGCCGCGGAGACACCATCACGTGTTTCTCAACACAAGCAATAAATAGCCAGGTCTTTCACCGGGAAGGAACAACCACGGGAAGGGCAGCATCCAAAAAGGAAAACCACCTATGCCAAAACATGGTGTCCATCCACAGACAGCTGTTTTGGGGTATTTGCCCCTCATCAGTGTGGAGTAGGAAACTGGCTATTGGGAGCAGTGCCTAGTAAAAGGACTATAAACATAAGGATGAATGACCTCGGGGAGATCAAAACATCCAACACCGCGGAGACACCATCATCCTTATGTTTATAGTCCTTTTACTAGGCACTGCTCCTAATAGACAGTTTCCTACTCCACACTGATGAGGGGCAAATACCCCAAAACAGCTGTCTGTGTATGGACACCATGTTTTGGCATAGGTGGTTTTCCTTTTTGGATGCTGCCCTTCCCGTGGTTGTTCCTTCCCGGTGAAAGACCTGGCTATTTATTGCTTGTGTTGAGAAACACGTGATGGTGTCTCCGCGGCTTTTCTACATGCATTTGCATATTTCCGATGAGGGATGGGGGCAGTGTTCTGGATCACTGCGTTGAGAAACACGTGATGGTGTCTCCGCGGTGTTGGATGTTTTGATCTCCTTGAGGTCATTCATCCTTATGTTTATAATCATTGAGGTTACCGCCAGTCACTGAGGCTACATTCCCAGCCGGGTCCCTGAACTGTTGTAACCTCGGTGAGATCACCGTTAACACAGTCAGAAAAAGTCTCACGGCGCAGCTCTGAGCTCAGAATGTTCACTGGGAGAAATTTCTCCTGGTGAACTCTGGTGAATTAAAAAAAACTGTGTTGGACCTTTCTATTCTTGATAACTAACCTTGCTAAAGCTTACAGCTGAGGGTTGCCCTCTGCAGCTGTCAGTTATGCCTGGCTGATTATTAAAAATACAGGGGAACCCACGCTGGTTTTTGTTTTAAAATTATTTAGAGCACAGGCGACTGATGAATACTCCCATCAGCCACCGCCAGCTCTCGCTGTTATTAACAGCAGCAGGCGTAGGCTGATGGGAGCAATAAACCCTTTAGCCGATGCCAGTGACTGGACGTAAACTTTTTACCTCCGATAACAGTGTGGGAACCGTGGCTGCCTGACCAGTGGAAATAATTTTACCGCCAATCAGAGGCAGTGTTTGCTGCGCTGTCATGTGCATAACAGCTCAAGAAACAACCGATGTTCGGGGGGAGTCGAACCTAAACAGTAGCCCGGACTTCCTGGTGAAGTCCATGCCTGAACAGTAGGTGTTCATTACGAACCCAGAACTTTACTTTTCGGGTTCGCCCATCTCTAGTAATGATTTAAACATGTCAGCCAATGTGCCACAACAGACACCAACTATATTTTGGTCCTCCGCCAGAGGACAAAATGTATCTTAGCTTAACCCCTTCACACCACAGACCTTTTTTGTTTTTGCATTTCTGTTTTTCGCTCCCCTTCTTCCCAGAGCCATAACTTTTTTATTTTTCCATCAATATGTCCATGTGTGGGCTTGTTTTTTTGTGAGGCAAGTTGTACTTTTGAATGACGCCATTGGTTTTACCATATCATGTACTGTGGAAAATGGGAAAAAAATTCCAAGTGCAGTGAAATAGCAAAAAAAGTGCAATTCCACAACTGTTTTTTGGATTTCTTTTAGCATGTTCATCAAATGCTAAAACTGACCTGCCACTATGATTCTCAAGTTCAGTATGAGTTTGTAGATACCAAATATGTACAGGTTTTTTTCTGTTTAAGTGATGAAAAAATAATCCAAAATTTGTTAAAAAAAAATAAATTGCGTCATGTTTTAAAACCCGTAGCGTCTCTATTTTTCGTGATCTGAGGCTGGGTGAGGGCTTATTTTTGATGTGCTGAGCTGATGTTTTTAATGATACCATTTTGGTATAGATATAAACTTTTGATCGCCTGTTGATGCATTTTAATGCAAAGTTGTGGTGAACAAAAAAAAATTCTTTTTTTTTTTTTTTTTGAAATTCTTTATTTAAGTTTTCAATTAACAGTAATAAAACAGTTAACATTTGCTCTCATGTCAAGAAATACGGGTATTTGTCATATTATAATATGTCTAAGGATATTCATGGCAGATGGATTAAACGTATACATTCCCTAGAAAGTGAAGACAGTTGAGCTTACAGAACTTAGAACAAAATTTCAGGACTGCAAAGAACTAGCCCTAGAAACAGTACGAGTTATGATAAAAATTTGTAAGGCTAGAGGGTGAGACGGAAGGACTAATTTACCGTGGATATAATTGAATTCAGATGAGGTGAAGGAGGAGTGGACGGCAAAGAAAATGGCTGGAACATGCAAAAAATAGAGTCAGGACGGTCATCGCGTCTTGCTAAAGAAAAGATAAGTAGGAAGGGCCAAACAGAACTCTTGGTAGGGGACTAGTAGATGAATTCCTCAAGGGGGATCCTCCGCCCCAAGTCCAAGAGTAGGGGATAAAAACACCTCCCACGGAAGCCAAGAATCCTTGAATTTCTCGTGAGAGCGTGCCTCCCAGCTAGATAATTCCCCAAAAAAGTAATTCTGACGTTTTGACTTTGTTTTTCGCTACGCCGTTTACCGATCGTATTAATTCTTTTTATATCTTGATAGATCAGGCAATTCTGAATGCAGTGATGCCAAATATGTCTATTTTTTATTGTTTTATTTTGAATGGGACAAATAGGAGGTGATTTAAACTTTTTAAAAATGTTTTCTATATTTTAAAAAATATTTTTTTTTTACTTTTCACTTGTTTCAATAATCTCCATAGGAGATTAGAAGCTGCGATAACCCGATCACCTCTGCTACACACAGGCGATGATCAGATCGTATCCTCTGTGTGTAGCAGAAATGCTCACTTGCTATGAGTGCTGACCACTGGGCAGGGGTTGGGGGATTACAGCAGCTCTGGTGGTGAACAGGCAGCAGATTTAGGGACATACTGGAGAGGCTGTTAGCAGGGAGACCACAGAGGAGGGTACCACAGGAGTTGAGAAAGGGAAATGATCTGGTCATGCACTAACATTTTAGTAGATTCGGGGTTGAGGAAAGGACAGATTTTGGAAATATTTTTAAGTTGAAGGTGGCAAGAAGTGGTAAGAGCTTGGATGTGTAGTTTGAAGGACAGAGCAGAGTTGATGGTTACTCTGAGGCAGTGGAGACAATAGGGGTTCCAAGATAGAGCATTGAGGGACACTACAAAGAAAATGGGCGAGATAAGAAGGTAGTATGTGAATGGGAGATGCTAAATATGCGGTTAAAAAGGAGATCCAGGAGAGGGCAAGATCTTTGACTCAAAGGGAAGAGAGGATCTGTAGTAGGACAGAATAGTTGACTTTATTAAAGGCAGAGGACAGGTCTTGGAGGAGGAGTATAGATATTTGCTTGTTAGCTTTGGCGGTAAGTGAGTAGTTTTTGGTCAGGGCAATTTTGGCGTGGTGGGGATGGAAGCCGGATTGTAGGTTGTCAAAGAGTGAGTTAGGTGAGAGGTAGAAGGAAAATTCAGCATGGACATGCTGTTCAAGGAGTTTGTAGGTAAATGGGAGCAGCGATATGGGAAAATAGTTGGACATAGATGTTGAGTTGAGGTATAATTTCTCCAGGTGTGATTGTGGCATGTTTATAAACAGAAAGAAGGTGCTAGAAGTTAACAATAGGTAGAACACATGTGTTTGATCTGGAATTATTGCATTGGTGAGGTGGGATATGATGGGATCAAGTGCCCAAGTGCTGAGGTGTGATGTAGAGAGATAGATCAGATAAACAGTGTGGACAGCAGAAACCCTGTATCTCGATTATTAGGTCAGATAGACAGTGTCAAGGGTTTACTGCGACAGAGAGGAGCCAGAAGACCACAGGGTCTGATTTCTTCTACTCCTGCACTGATTAGAAGCACTTTATGTTCTTATTAATCGGTGTAAATTTCTCTTAGCAGTGCAGTAGTTAATCTGCTCAGTTGAGAGCTCCTGGAGCATTAAAGCTTTCAGCTCTGCACCGTTAGCCACTCTCATCTGCTATATAAACTGGGCCCTGGCTAGCACTCATTGTCAGAGTTGCTTTTGCTGCATGGCTGGAGGTTGTTTTTGGTTATTATTAGAGAAGATAGTTGGTGGATTTATCTGTGACTGTTTATAGGTTTTGAGTGTGTGATAATTCTCTTTCTTCTCCTACTTTGGTTTAACCCCATCCTCCACTCCCTGCTGCATTCCTCTGTTGTATGTGTGCGTATATTTGTATGTTTGGTATTTTTCATTACCTTTGTGGGAAGGTTGGACAACAATGTGAGCAGCCTCTTCTTTCCTCAGCACTCCTGGTATCTCTAGTTATAGATCAGATAGAGAAAGTGGACAGCAGTGTAAGCAGCCTCTTCTTACAGCAGCAGTGCACCCCTGGTATCTCCAGTATTAGATCAGACAGATAGGGTGGACAGCAGTGTGAGCAGCCTTTTCTTACATCGGAACCGCTGGTATCTCCAATATTAAATCAGATAGAGTGGACAACAGTGTGAATAGCCTTTTCTTACCTCAGCACCCCTGGTATCTCCAGTATTAGGTCAGATAGACAGGATGGAAGGATGAACAACAATGTGAGCAGTCTCTTCTTTCCTCAGAAACCATGATATCTTTAGTAATAAATCTGATAGACAGAGTGGACAGCAGTGTGAGTAGCCTCTTCTTACCTCCGTACCCCAGGTATCTCTAGTAATAGATCAGATAGACAAGGTGAAGAGCAATGTGAGCAGACTTTTCTTATCTCACCACTCCTGGTACCTCCAGTATTAGGTCAGATAAACAGGGTGGACAGCAGTGTGAGCAGCCTCGCCTTACCTCAGAACCCCTGCTATCTCCATTAATAGATCAGATAGAGAAGGTTGATGGCATTGTGATCTGCCTCGTCTTACTTCAGCACTCCTGATATCTTTGTGTCTGTGAGAGGACCTGCTTGCTGATTTGAAGGTGATAGTCAACCCATTTACCTCCTGGACCCCGGTGTGGCACACTTTGCGCCAATAATATGTCCGCTTCTGTAGCACACACTGTGTGTACAGGCTTTGGTGTATTCGATGTTCATGATGCTCTGACCAGGATACAACAATATTTTTTATCACTATGCATTCTGACATTTCCCATAGATTAATGAAGGTCTTAATGCAATGCCCCGCACTTCAACGGAGAAGGAAGACTGCAGTCTTGTTCTGACACCTCAGCAACTTCACCGCATACTTATCGGTAAGACATAACACATGAATTATGTAAGCAAAAGGCCCTGAACAATAATTGTTCTTTTCAGACTGTATTCAAACTTAAGATGTTCAACTATACAATTAATGCTAGAGATAAATATATAAATGTGCAAGGAAGTCGACATCTCTGAAAATTAATATATGAATGGCTTGAACTAGTTCGGCAGGTAGCTTATTTATTTTTTCCCAGACTCTTACATAAAAATGCAGCAGAGCTTATCAGAATTTAATTAAATTTGTCTTTTTGAAGTTTTTAACATTTTCTTGCACTTTCATTTTAACTCTTACAGGTCCTACTACAATAGACTTTGGTGAAGTCTGCATTCGCTCCACATCAGTTAAAGAAATGAATATCATAAACAGTCTTCCCACGTACATCTGGGTTCAAGTGGAGATTGATTGCGAAGAGCTGCAGCAAACCAGCCCACTTTCTCATGTTGTGCCACCAATGTCAAAGACGGAGATCCCAGTTGTCTTTGAGACGAATGCGCTGGGGAAATTTAAGAAGTAAGGACAAATATATATTTATTCTTAAATATACATAGTATTCCATTATGTTAAGCCTGTGGGATCCCTGTTTCAAAGAGCCACATTTAAATTGGAAGTGAAATTGCTCAGACATCATATCATGCTTGGTGAGTTGATGTTCGTTAGGAGAACTGATGTAGTTAATCTGAAACAATCTGGATTTACCGTCAAAGCAGAAACAGAATGCTGAACAATAATATGAAAATGGTACCAGCAAGAAACTCATATTCCAAAAGATTTGGAAAATAAGTGAGCTGCAATTTAACCTGATAATGTCGAAGCATCATAGATTCACAGCGCTTGTCCTGAGTTCTAAACCCACACTATTGTAAATTGACGGTGTGGTGTTAAAGCTCTTGCTCCTACAATCTAGCAGAAGCAGGTGCTGGGCCCATCTGTCAGCCGGGGACCCTGGGGAGAAGACAGAAGCAGTTTATTACCTCTTCTGTCTTCCATTGTGCCGCTAGCTACATAGTACTCAATGAGCTCTATGTGGTGTGCAGAAGCATTGTCAATGTTTCTGTAGGACCTAGCAATCACATGATCTCTGGCTATCTGCCAACATAGTGGAGGCTTTTCTGGGACACATTATATAAATCAGCTGCAAAAAAAATAGCAATAGAAAATTAAATGTTCCCACCCTAAAAAATTTTTTTTATTTTCCTTAAAATACATAGCATTACATACAAATAACAAGAAAACGTAAAACCTACCCATATTAATTATCCAAGCTACAATAGTAACTTGGAGTTCTTGATGCTTACTGATACAATAAACATCTATTAGCTGGTAGTCAGTGATAAAGGTTATCTCCAAATACAGCTTTCAAACCCTAATGATCGGTGGTGCAGCCAATGTCTTGACCCAGGTGGTGAGTGGAAGTCTAAATGCCCTGCACTTTCTGTTGTACATAGTGACTTGATTCCTGTTGTTAGACACCATATAATGCCTGCTGTTGTACTGGAACTATGCTCCTGAGGTTCTAAATAGACTTTGTACACCTGATTTTCAAATTGAGGCCTAATGGGAACCTTTCTTGAGCTTTCGGGAAACCAAGTTTCATTCTGGAGTAGCGTAGTAAAAGGAAAGTTCAAAATACTGTCATCGTTGAAAAGATATGCTAAGAAAAGAGAAACTCAAGTTTGAATCTAAATGAAGGTGGAAGTGTATCGAAGGTGAAACTATTCCAAACTTCTGCCCAATCCCCCATTTTATTTTCCACCTAGCACTACCGCCTTGGGCTTGATTGATGTTTTTGCAGTGCAGCTCATTGAGTAACGTAAAATGGACATCAATTAAACAGGTTGCCCATTGCTCGGATAACACCTTCTTATGTACTTCATTGCTTAATGTAATGCAAAAACATCTTATACTCACCTCCCATACCGGCACAATTCTAGCAATGTCGGCACCAAGTCTGTCAATGCTCGTGTAGCATTGTTATGTCATGTGAACCCTGTAGCCAATCAACAGTCGCAAATGGGCTCCTGCGCTCTCACTTCCTTTCGATGTTTGTGTTACATTGTGGAATATCGTTTTTACAAAGGGATTGTCTGAGTAGTGGACAACCCATTTAAGTTCTTGAGGTGGCCTTGCATGAGGAATCTGTGCACTTTCCAGGAATCAGACCATGCTCACAGCACTCATAGTTTCATTTTCATAAAGATTCATAATTCAGTTTACTCAGAAATTAAATATCCAGTTGCATCCATGATTATGTATTTGAACTTGTTTTTTTTACTATCCTAACCAACAATGTTTTTTCTGTGGCGACCCTAAAGCTCCTGACAAGCTCCCATTATGAGTCACCGGCCTGTCCCAGCGGCTGGCACCTTCACTGCTCACACCGGTCTACTAAGTCTACGTTCACATTAGCGTTCCGCTAATGTGCGTCGCTGTTGCGTCGGCGACGCAGCGGCGACGCAGCGGCGACGCGCCCCTATGTTTAACATAGGGGACGCGTGCGTTTTTTGGGTGGCGTTTTTCGACACGTGCGTCGTTTCCGACGCTAGCGTCGGACGCAAGAAAATGCAACAAGTTGCATTTTTCATGCGTCCGATTTTCGTCAAAAAACGACGCACGCGTCGCAAAACGCAGCGTTTTTGCGCGCGTTTTGCGCGCGTTTTTTGTGCGTCGTGCGTTGCGTCGCCGACGCACCGGCGCGCAACGCTAATGTGAACGTAGCCTAACATAATTGCTGTGTCAGATCCAAAAGCCTGAATTAAGAAGGAACAATGCTTTGACATCTTAGGGAAATAAGTGGAACAGAAAGTGACCTCTTAGCTTTCATGATAGTGCATGCCTTCACCAACTTTACAAAATCAGTAACAACAGTGACGAAGATTGCTGGCCCTTCTGCTCTCAATAATTGTTCACCGCCCAAAAAAAGTACCATAAAAATTAACTTTTATTGATTATTTTTTTAAAATATATAGTTATCTACTCAAACTTAGACGTATAAGTTTATCACCGCATTAAACAAATAAGGAAGGTTCAATCTGATCTCATTTCTTATCCTTTTATCTCCGATGTTATTATTGTATTAGCCATTACATCATAGTTTAGGTATATTACAATTCTAATGTATCCATTTAACAACAATGACATATATCCCTATGTGTCTCACATACTTACTGTAAGTTTTAGCTTCACAATTACTGTAGATATTCTTCATTTACTTGTCCGACAAGCAGTTAACATCATAAATGGCTATTGCACCTCTGGGAATAACCTTTTGGTTACTGTTAGCATTTTATTTAGTACTGCAGGCATCACCAGGACTTTATTTCCTCATTATTAGTAGAAGGGGTCTTTATACGTATACTTTCATCAGCCACCTTTATGGGCTAGCATGGTCTCCAGGTGCAATGCTCTGTGACCCCAAGGCTCTAACTAAGAACAAATATGGCCCGAATAATAGCGATATATTGTATGTGAACCGGCTGTTTGCCAGAACGATAAGAAATTAAACCAACGAGCATGTTTTATGTATTCCAACCATAATGCTGACTGTTCTTATATTATTACTATCCTTGTGAAGCCAAAAAGACAGAATAAAACTTACTGCTCTGATTATGACTTGCAGGTCAATTTCCTACTCCGTGAATAACAAGCACATCGGACACATCTTAGTAACTGCGAAAGCAGTTCCCATTGCCCTTGAGCTGTCTTCTCACGAGCTGGTTCTGAAGCCCAACAACGACTTCTTAGCTGAGACAGGATTTAGATCGTCCATAAGATTGTATAATCGCAGGAATCATGCCGCTGAATTTAGCTGGAAGCCAATCATAACTGAAAAGGGAATTGCTTTTTCGATACGTCCTGCGAGAGGTAAAGAACGACAGATTGTTACTTTTCACAAATGATAGTTTTCATAATAGAAAAAGGATGTAAATCTATGTATGAGCTGACTCTGACTCTGACAGCGACATACTGTATTTAAGCTCCACTAATGAATTCCGATCTTCTTATTCACAGTTGTACGTATATTCCATAATTTATCATTGTTGTCTTTTCATCACTATATAGTGTTTTGTTCTGTAGCTCGCAGCAATTTACATATACGGATACGGACAGAAGAAATAATGCAGAGATTTGCTACTTTTTCATTCCTAGTCTTAAAATTGTGCATTTTTAATATCCTTTACTACAAATAATGCTAAGAGAAATAAACACTAATATAAAATTCAGCATAAAAAGAACATTTCCACATATAGCTTGAGAATATATCATTTAAAGTGAGCATCTAGATATGTAAATTGCAAGTGGAAGCGCCACACATGCGAAAAGTGACAAGTACAATGGATGCATACTGTAGGGTAGCACAGGTGGGGGAAAGATCCACAATCACTTTTAAGACAATGGATAATTAAATTCTGGGATATACAATGGCTTGTGAAAGTATTCACCGCCCCTTGGCTTTTTACCTATTTTGTTACATTACAATCTGTGTTTAAATAGTTTTGCAATATGATTTGTGTGTGATGCATCAGCACTAAATGGTCTAAGTTGGTGATGTGAGAAAATTGAAGCATAAATTAAATTTATGGGATCAAATAGCTAAAATTTTGGCATGTGCATACATATTCACCCATTTTGCAATGAAGCGCAAAAAATTTTCTTGTGCAAGTGATTACCTTCATTAGTCACATGCTTAAGGTACCTTCACACTAAACGACGCTGCAGCGATCCAGACAACGATCCGGATCGCTGCAGCGTCGCTGGAGAGCTGTCACACAGACCGCTCTCCAGCGACCAACGATGCCGGTAACCAGGGTAAACATCGGGTTACTAAGCGCAGGGCCGCGCTTAGAAACCCGATGTTTACCCTGGATACCATCCTAAAAGTAAAAAAAACAAACGCTTCATACTTACCTTCCGCTGTCTGTCCTCCGGCGCTCAGCTTCTCTGTACTGGCTGTGAGCACAGCGGCCGGAAAGCAGAGCGGTGACGTCACCGCTCTTATTTCCGGCTGCTGTGCTCACAGTGAGTGCAGGAAAGCACAGCGCCGGAGGACAGACAGCGGAAGGTAAGTATGAAGCGTTTGTTTTTTTTACTTTTAGGATGGTATCCAGGGTAAACATCGGGTTACTAAGCGCGGCCCTGCGCTTAGTAATCTGATGTTTACCCTGGTTACCAGCGAATACATCGCTGAATCGGTGTCACACACGCCGATTCAGCGATGTCAGCGGGAGAGCCAGCGACCAAAGAAAGTGCTGGCCCTCTAGCCCTGACCAACGACATCACAGCAGGATTCTGATCGCTGCTGCGTGTCAAACTGAACGATATCGCTAGCCAGGACGCTGAAACGTCACGGATCGCTAGCGATATCGTTTAGTGTGAAGGTACCTTTAGTGAAAGGAAGCCCCCCCTGTGTGCAATCTAAGTGTCACATGGTCTGTCAGTATATACACACCTTTTCTGAAAAGGCCACAGAGGCAGCACCACCATTAAGCAAGAGGCACCAATAACGAAGACCCAGGAGATCTCCAAACAAGTCAGGGATAAAGTTGTTGAAAAGTACAAGATGAGATTTGTCAATACAATCACAATAAGCCGTAGACTCCATAGAAGTAGCCTTTATGAAAGAATGGGTAGAAAAAAGCCTTTACTTGCATACCAAAATTGTAAGGCTCGTTTTGAGATGGCCAAAAGGTATGTTGGAGGCTCCTGAAATGTACAGAGGAAGGTGCTGTGATCACGAGACCAAAATTGAACTTTTTGGTCACCAAGGTTTACGCCATGTCTGGCTCCAAATCAACACAGCTCATCACCCTAAGAACACCATCCCCACAGTGAAACATAGTGGTGGCAGCATCATGCTGTAGGGATGTTTTTGGCAGCAGGGACAGGAAAATGGTCTGAATTGATTGGAAGATGGAATGTTCTAAGTACTGGGATATTCTTGAGCAAAACCTGTTTCAGTCTGTCAGTGATTTAAGACTGGGATGGAGGTTCACCTTCCAACAAGACAATGACCCAAAACATACTGTTAAAGCAACACTCGAGTGGTTTAAGGGGAACATGTAAATGTTTTAGAGTGGCCTAGTCAAAGCCCAGACCTTAATCCGATTGACAATCTGTGGTCATACTTAAAGATTCTTGTTCTTCAGTGATAACTATGTAACTTGAAGAGCTGGAGTAGTTTTGCCATGTGGAATGGGCAAAAATCTTAGTGATAAGATGTGGAAAGCTCATAGAGACTTATCCAAAGCGACTTTCAGCTATAATTGCCGCAAAAGGAGGCTCTAAAAAAGTACAGACTTTAGGGGGTGAATAGTTATGCATACAATTGTTGTTTGCTTCACAATAAAAAGAAAACCAAATGTTCATAGTTGTAGGCATGTGCTTTACATGAACTGATGCAAACCCTCAAAAATAACAATGAAATTCCTGGTTGTGAGATAGCAAAACACGAAAAATGCCAAGGGGGTGTATACTTTCAGAGGCCACTGTGTATGTGAATACCATAATATAACCTTTACACTTCTTTTTTTAAAAGGGGTGTTTGCATATCTAGTTTTCAGAAGCACACTGCTTGCTCATCTGCATCCCGACTTTCTGCTTTGCAGTGGGTGATGCCCTCCTGTATGTAGGCAGTTCAGAGCAATCTGCTTCAGAGCGGCAAGGTGTCTATACCCAGCCAACCAGCGACCACTCTGAAACTGCAAGGTGGCTTATAATCTAGGCAGTGAGCGATACAAGCTAAAATGATATCATCCCTCAGGTCTTGATAACAAAGAAGATTTTGATTAAGAGGTAGATTGCATATGTGCTTGTTTTTACATGGTGGACATTTCAATTTTGTCTATTTAAGAACACGAGACAACTCCTTTAAGTGCTCTCTTCTCATGAGGGCATGCACATGGCCTTAATACAACCTCCGAGGTGCGTGAACATGCATTTGTATACATGTTGCATTTTAACCATTTAACTATCAGAATATGTGATGATATCTGCTTGTAAACATAGACAGACAATAAGTGACATATGAATTCCTGCAGATCATGAACTGTTACCGTATATTTAGTTCGGAGCATCTGAAGTTCTGCGCAAGTCATATTTTAAGCCAAAAACATAATTTTCCTTTTTGGATATTTTTGCTAAATGTTCTTGCAATGGACCGGGTGCATGTTGTCAGTAAATATAATTTTAGTTCTTATTTCATGAGATGTTCTCCCTGGATACTTATATTTCCTTGCAGACTGATTAATTTTGCTGTTTACTGATGATCAGGACTATATTCAGTTTACTTTGTGATTGATTCCTATTAGGCATTGTTGATGCATATGAAGACCTTGAGTGTGAAGTTGTATGGCACCCAGGATTCGGCTCACCAGACACAGGCGAATTCAATCTGTGTGTACAACAGCGAAATACACACAAGCTAAAATGCATTGCAGAGGTAATCAGAGCCGGCGTCATGGATAATACGTATATTATCTTAGCTTACAATAAAAAGGACTGCCTGGAATTGGCGATTTGGAAACACTAATGATTTTTCCTTCATTTGCAGATTGGGTCGGCAAATGTCCAGTTTACAGAGCAAAGAATTCTTTTCCATTATGCTCCGCTTGGCCTATCTACCTTTAAGACAGCCATTATTCAGAACACTGGAATGAGCCATGCATACTTTCAGGTAACCATAAAAGAGGTTGTCCGACCCGTTAATCTGTGCTGTCTTGTGATATACAACTCCCCTATACATTTTGTTTTTTGCTTCTGCCGTTCGTTCCTCCTGAATTTCACTTCACTCCCTGCACCCACTTTATTTATCTGCAGCTCTACCAAATGTGACAACTCCCTGTACTTTATTATCTAACCTCATGGGCAGAGCTGGCACCACCCGGCCTCAGTGTCCAGCATTGCCCACAACACACTCATTGGCTGTCAGTAATATTGGAAATAACAAAGCAGTGTCCTCTGTCTGGGGAAAGCAGCACATCCACAGTGGTGATAGAGCGTCACATGTATCCACATCACATCCACAGTGGTGATAGAGCGTCACATGTCCCCACATCACATCCACAGTGGTGATAGAGCGTCACATGTATCCACATCACATCCACAGTGGTGATAGAGCTTCACATGTCCCCACATCACATCCTCAGTGGTGATAGAACTTCACATGTCCCCACATCACATCCATAGTGGTGATAGAGCTTCACATGTCCCCACATCACATCCTCAGTGGTGATAGAGCGTCACATGTCCCCACATCACATCCACAGTGGTGATAGAGCGTCACATGTCCCCACATCACATCCACAGTGGTGTCTGAGCTTCACATGTCCCCACATCACATCCACAGTGGTGATAGAGCGTCACATGTCCCCACATCACATACACAGTGGTGATAGAGCGTCACATGTCTCCACATCACATCCACAGTGGTGATAGAGCGTCACATGTCCCCACATCACATCCACAGTGGTGATAGAGCTTCACATGTCCCCACATCACACCTACAGTGGTGATAGAGCTTCACATGTCTCCACATCACATCCACAGTGGTGATAGAGCTTCACATGTCCCCACATCACATCCACAGTGGTGATAGAGCTTCACATGTCCCCACATCACATCCACAGTGGTGATAGAGCTTCACATGTCTCCACATCACATCCACAGTGGTGATAGAGCTTCACATGTCCCCACATCACATCCACAGTGGTGATAGAGCTTCACATGTCCCCACATCACATCCACAGTGGTGATAGAGCTTCACATGTCACCACATCACATCCACAGTGGTGATAGAGCTTCACATGTCCCCACATCACATCTACAGTGGTGATAGAGCGTCACATGTCCCCACATCACATCCACAGTGGTGACTGAGCTTCACATGTCCCCACATCACATCCTCAGTGGTGATAGAGCGTCACATGTCCCCACATCACATCCACAGTGGTGACAGAGCGTCACATGTCCCCACATCACATCCACAGTGGTGATAGAGCGTCACATGTCCCCACATCACATCCACAGTGGTGACTGAGCTTCCCATGTCCCCACATCACATCCACAGTGGTGATAGAGCTTCACATGTCCCCACATCACATCCACAGTGGTGATAGAGCGTCACATGTCCCCACATCACATCCACAGTGATGATAGAGTGTCACATGTCCCCACATCACATCCACAGTGGTGATAGAGCTTCACATGTCCCCACATCACATCTACAGTGGTGATAGAGCATCACATGTCCCCACATCACATCTACAGTGGTGATAGAGCTTCACATGTCCCCACATCACATCCACAGTGGTGATAGAGCTTCACATGGCCCCACATCACATCCACAGTGGTGATAGAGCTTCACATGTCCCCACATCACATCTACAGTGATGATAGAGCTTCATATGTCTCCACATCACATCCACAGTGGTGATAGAGTGTCACATGTCCCCACATCACATCCACAGTGGTGATAGAGCTTCACATGTCCTCACATCACATCCACAGTGGTGATAGAGCTTCACATGTCCTCACATCACATCCACAGTGGTGATGGAGCTTCACATGTCCCCACATCACATCCACAGTGGTGATAGAGCTTCACATGTCCTCACATCACATCCACAGTGGTGATAGAGCTTCACATGTCCCCACATCACATCTACAGTGATGATAGAGCGTCACATGTCCCCACATCACATCCACAGTGGTGATAGAGCGTCACATGTCCCCACATCACATCCACAGTGGTGACTGAGCTTCACATGTCCCCACATCACATCCACAGTGGTGATAGAGCTTCACATGTCCCCACATCACATCCACAGTGGTGATAGAGCGTCACATGTCCCCACATCACATCCACAGTGATGATAGAGTGTCACATGTCCCCACATCACATCCACAGTGGTGATAGAGCTTCACATGTCCCCACATCACATCTACAGTGGTGATAGAGCTTCACATGTCTCCACATCACATCCACAGTGGTGATAGAGCTTCACATGTCCCCACATCACATACACAGTGGTGATAGAGCTTCACATGTCCTCACATCACATCCACAGTGGTGATAGAGCTTCACATGTCCTCACATCACATCCACAGTGGTGATGGAGCTTCACATGTCCCCACATCACATCCACAGTGGTGATAGAGCTTCACATGTCCTCACATCACATCCACAGTGGTGATAGAGCTTCACATGTCCCCACATCACATCTACAGTGATGATAGAGCGTCACATGTCCCCACATCACATCCACAGTGGTGATAGAGCGTCACATGTCCCCACATCACATCCACAGTGGTGACTGAGCTTCACATGTCCCCACATCACATCCACAGTGGTGATAGAGCTTCACATGTCCCCACATCACATCCACAGTGGTGATAGAGCGTCACATGTCCCCACATCACATCCACAGTGATGATAGAGTGTCACATGTCCCCACATCACATCCACAGTGGTGATAGAGCTTCACATGTCCCCACATCACATCTACAGTGGTGATAGAGCTTCACATGTCTCCACATCATATCCACAGTGGTGATAGAGCATCACATGTCCCCACATCACATCTACAGTGGTGAAAGAGCTTCACATGTCCCCACATCACATCCACAGTGGTGATAGAGCTTCACATGTCCTCACATCACATCCACAGTGGTGATAGAGCTTCACATGTCCCCACATCACATCTACAGTGGTGATAGAGCTTCACATGTCCCCACATCACATCCACAGTGGTGATAGAGCTTCACATGTCCCCACATCACATCTACAGTGGTGATAGAGCGTCACATGTCCCCACATCACATCCACAGTGGTGATAGAGCGTCACATGTCCCCACATCACATCTACAGTGGTGATAGAGCTTCACATGTCCCCACATCACATCCACAGTGGTGATAGAGCATCACATGTCCCCACATCACATCTACAGTGGTGAAAGAGCTTCACATGTCCTCACATCACATCCACAGTGGTGATAGAGCTTCACATGTCCCCACATCACATCCACAGTGGTGATAGAGCTTCACATGTCCTCACATCACATCCACAGTGGTGATAGAGCTTCACATGTCTCCACACCACATCCACAGTGGTGATAGAGCATCACATGTCCCCACATCACATCCACAGTGGTGATAGAGCTTCACATGTCCCCACATCACATCTACAGTGGTGATAGAGCTTCACATGTCCCCACATCACATCCACAGTGGTGATAGAGCTTCACATGTCCCCACATCACATCTACAGTGGTGATAGAGCGTCACATGTCCCCACATCACATCCACAGTGGTGATAGAGCGTCACATGTCCCCACATCACATCCACAGTGGTGACAGAGCGTCACATGTCCTCATACCACATCCACAGTGGTGATAGAGCTTCACATGTCCCCACATCACATCTACAGTGGTGATAGAGCTTCACATGTCCCCACATCACATCCACAGTGGTGATAGAGCATCACATGTCCCCACATCACATCTACAGTGGTGAAAGAGCTTCACATGTCCCCACATCACATCCACAGTGGTGATAGAGCTTCACATGTCCTCACATCACATCCACAGTGGTGATAGAGCTTCACATGTCCCCACATCACATCTACAGTGGTGATAGAGCTTCACATGTCCCCACATCACATCCACAGTGGTGATAGAGCTTCACATGTCCCCACATCACATCTACAGTGGTGATAGAGCTTCACATGTCCCCACATCACATCCACAGTGGTGATAGAGCTTCACATGTCCTCACATCACATCCACAGTGGTGATAGAGCGTCACATGTCCCCACATCACATCCACAGTGGTGATAGAGCATCACATGTCCCCACATCACATCCACAGTGGTGATAGAGCATCACATGTCCCCACATCACATCTACAGTGGTGAAAGAGCTTCACATGTCCCCACATCACATCCACAGTGGTGATAGAGCTTCACATGTCCTCACATCACATCCACAGTGGTGATAGAGCATCACATGTCCCCACATCACATCTACAGTGGTGAAAGAGCTTCACATGTCCCCACATCACATCCACAGTGGTGATAGAGCTTCACATGTCCTCACATCACATCCACAGTGGTGATAGAGCGTCACATGTCCCCACATCACATCCACAGTGGTGATAGAGCGTCACATGTCCCCACATCACATCCACAGTGGTGATAGAGCATCACATGTCTGCACATCACATCCACAGTGGTGATAGAGCGTCACATGTCTCCACATCACATCCACAGTGGTGACTGAGCTTCACATGTCCCCACATCACATCCACAGTGGTGATAGAGCATCACATGTCCCCACATCACATCTACAGTGGTGATAGAGCGTCACATGTCCCCACATCACATCCACAGTGGTGACAGAGTGTCACATGTCCCCACATCACATCCACAGTGGTGATAGAGCGTCACATGTCCTCACATCACATCCACAGTGGTGACAGAGCTATAGAAGGGTAACAACCATAGTGCCATAGTTTGAACTATAATGTTGTTAAAATAAAATGGCCTATAGTAAAATGTGTGATATAGTCAATAAAGACTAGCACACTTCAGTAATAATGGTATGAAAATAAAACAAGGTGGGTCACTAGAATTTACAAGGAAGGAGATGCAGATGAAAATACGGCGATCTGAGAAAGACAGATAGTGTTCAGGCTTATGAGGGTGTAGTATTACTAAAGTCAATACAAGGAAGATCATAGAGCCTGTTCAATAGTGCTGCCCATGCTATCGACATTAGTGCCAGCTTTGGGTTTTAATATAATAGTACTTGTCAATGATCAAGTTTAGATAGCTGATTAATGGGGACATAAACAGCAAACAGCGCCAGAATTCTGGTATTGTCCAGTTTGGATGATAACACGATATCACGTTGCGCTGCTGTAATAAAGAACTTTTGGGACCAAGATGAGATAAATGCTTTTTAATTCCACAACGCGTTTCAATGCTGGACTAGATTCTTTTTCAGATTTTGTCGTATACTATGCCAGATGAAGAGACTTGAGTATTCTCGAAAGCTTGCAACTTGTTACCATCTTTTCATTTAGCCATTAAAAGGTGTCAACCACTGTGGACTCTCAATTTTTAATTTTTTTTTAAGTCATATCATTAAGAAGCTGGAATTGTACAAGCTTCACCTAAACAATTAACTATAACTTACGTAAAAGTTATACTAAGCATAGCAGTTAAAATACGTTAATGTATATATATATATATATATATATATATATATATATATTGCCTTCAAAAAGTATTCATATCCCTCAAACGTTTCCACAATTTTTCACATTGCGCCCAAAAACTTAACAGAATTTATTGCGATTTTATATGGTATATAAAACAATTTAAAAATGTGGAAAAATTCAAGAGGTATGAGTACTTGATCAAGACATTGCATATATAGATACAAATATCTCTATATCTATTAGTGATGAGCGAGTGTGCTCGTTACTTGAGTTTTCCGAGCATGCTCGAGCCTCAACCAGGTATTGCCGATGCTCAGATCCCTGCTCCGCATGTTGAGTGGCTTAAAGAAAGATGCAGGGTTTGCCTGCCATACATGGTTAAGCTGTAGCCATTTTTATTGGCTGTATTACAGCCACGAAACATGCGGGGCAGGGATCGGAGCATCGCATCCGAGCAACGCCAATACTTGGTTGAGAGTCGAGCACGCTCGGAAAACTCGAGTAACAAGCATACTCGCTCATCACTAATCTCCATATACTGTATCAATCTTTCTCCACGTCGAAAAGATTTTGTCATTTTTCATACAAATATTTATATTAATGATTTTTTTGTTTCTCCTCCCTTCCAGGTTGTAGATATTAGTCCTTTGCCTGGCATGACCATTACTCCATCTCTTGGAGTGATCCCTGTTGGAGGCCATGCTGCGCTAACAATCTTCTTCACACCAAGGACAGTCATGAAATTTGATACCAGGATTGAGGTATATATGTATTGCATTTGCTGGTAAAACATATTGACCTATTTAGTACTATTATTCAATTTTTTCCTACTTTAAATGTAAATTGAGTCGGTTAAAATATTGCATCTGAAATGGCAACAAATGTGTGCCTTGTCTTCCCATCCTGTACGTCATCCATTTTTAAAGGCTCTATTGTAAAGATTTTATAGGGAACTGGATAGGGCTTTTTATAATTTTTTTTATTTGTGTACAAAAAACGATTTCATGCCGATGTCAAGAATTTAATTTGCTAACATGCAGACATGAGAACCATGCTGGGGCAGGGGGAGGTTAGAACGTCTGCGACAGGGCCCCATGATTTCTATGTGCACCCCTGACTATGTATCTTATCTAAAGCAATGTAATGCATGGCGTAAATTGTATAACATGTATTACTCTTTCCTGTCAAGGTATCAGTGCGGAATGCAAAGTCTTTAGAACTAAGAATTGGAGGCTTGGTCGTGCCATCAGACGTGGACATTTCTGTAGTAAGTAGGAGCTTTGCCTCCATTTATTGTGACATGTATTGGACATTTACTAAAATCCCATCAGGCATTTCTTATAATTTGGCCCAAAAATAAAGTGCATATTGCAGTGCTCGAGAAATAACACGATGATGCGCATTTCACTCTGATTGCTTGAGACAAATAAATGCATTTGTACATAATTTGGTGTTCAAAGGAATTTAGCTGAAATTGTGTCTGTTCCTCATGGATAACCCTGAGCATTCACCAGTAAAGTATTGCCTGAAAAGAGCAGATTTGTAGAGCAGCATTATTAACATCCAAATAACTTGTCAGGTCACAAGAGTAATGCTTATGAAGAAATACTAAGCCCCAGGCCAGATCTAGTGCTCAGATGGTCTTATATCTGTGAACGGAAGGGGAGGCTTGAAATAGTTTGAATGTTTGAATGATTAACTAGAAGAAATTGATGCATAAATTGTGATTTTAGAAGAGCTTATCTCATAGGATAGCACTGCAGTGCTGGGGTCCTGGGTTCAAATCCCACCAAGGACAACATCTGCAAGGAGTTTGTATGTTCTCTCCGTGTTTGCGTGGGTTTCCTCCGGGTTCTCCGGTTTCCTCCCACATTCCTAAGACGTACTGATAGGGAATTTAGATTGTGAGCCCCATCGGGGACAGTGATGATAATGTGTGTAAAGCGCTGCAGAATATGATAGCGCTATATAAGTAATGCATAATAAATAATAAATTAAAAATAAGTAGAATGTAATAGATAAATACATAAAGATATAAACTGACTAAAAAAATTGTGAATATACCTAAATAATCATATAATAAAAATATTTAACAATATTAAAATAGTTAAAAAGCATTAAATCACAAGGAAACACAAATTAGACAATGTCAGAAGCACCATAGTGCAAAACAGGACATTAATAGGAGAGCTGTCTACAAATCATGGTTATATATATATATATATATATATATATATATATATATATATATATATATATATATATATATATATATATATATATATATATATATATATATATATATATCCATTCCAACAGGTATTTGCAAAAATACAAAAGGAACTTAATAGGCTAAAATAGTCCAAAAGTTAAATACATGAAAAGCAAAAAAGGGGAAGGGAGTAAATCATAATAAATGAATGGATAAGTACCAGTAGTCAGTAACCCGTTGTCATTACTGACTATATATTAACTCAGAGATTTGCTCTATAGAAGTTACTTCAACATATTTTTGCTGTGATTTTGAAAATAACGCCACAATATTGCATGGCTACATTGGCACTAAGGCTCTGCTGTTACTTCTTTTTGTTGATTTGTAAACTGTTCTTTTTATAATTTTCAGGGCTCATTCCTTTTTCCTGGAGTGTATGTAAACTCTACCCAAGCTATACCTTTTATGCTTCAGAATAAAGGGATGGCTCGTGCAAGAGTAGAATTTGACCTTTCAAAATATGAAGATTTTTCTTTGACATTCAAAGAAGATGCAGGTACTCTAATTATCTAAGAAGGGGCAAATCCGTATGAGATTGATGTAAACAAATGTATATATTTTGTCATAGTCTTTGTCTTTATTGCTTCTTACAGTAAAGTTCTCTACAGTTTGACTTTTGAGTATTGATGAGTGGAACTGAATTCCTCCTAGTCTTGGTTTTATATAGTCTGCATATACTGTCTGACTTTCTAAACCAAGCAAGCTAGGTATGAACTGGCAAAAACCAGGGAAGGCTTAAGGGAACTTGTCTTCAGGTAAAAGTGGGCACTTTTTGCTCTTACTTTATTCCCGCTGCTCCCATGGGTATGCATTTTTTTTTCTAAATACACCATACAGTTCCTTTTTATTTAGTGTTAATTTTATGGTCTTTACTAAAGTGGTGTTGTTCACAGGGTAACCATGCAAAGTGGGCTAAAACCACATCTGCAGGAAATTCTTTGAGCCACACACCTTTAGTAAAGAATATAAAAGTTAATGCAAAATATAAAGTCTCATCTCTGGAATTGTATGGTGAAGTTACAAAAACAAACAAAAAATGGAAAAATCCGGGGAGCAGCAGGAATAAAATAAGAGCAAAAATTGGTCACTTCTGACCTGGTGACACATCCTCTTTAGTAAGGATGACCCCTTTCAGGAAATGTTTACCTGCCAGCTCAATTTGTTGTAAAAAACAAACTGCACTTTTCTTCCACTTCCCTGGTCCAGATCTCTGTCTCTTTGCTCATCCTGTCATTGTCTATAGACTGCAGAAGTGACATCATGTCAGTGGCACTGCAGGAGCTTTGCCAATGTGGATGGCATGAGCCAAACAACAGAGTCTGGGTTCCACTTAAAAAAAGAGTGCTGGACTTGGGGAGGTTAAGAAAAAATAACTGTTTGAGTTTATATAACGAACTTAGCCGGTAGGCAAAACCTTTTTTGAAGAAGACAACCCCTTTAATTAGTCACAGTCATTACAACAAATTTTGCATAAAACAAAAGCACAAGTAATTACAAGAAACTTTGTGTTCAGAGATATATACTCATTTCTCCACTTGTGAGCCCATTCTACTCCCTCACCTACTAATCTCAACGTTCTAAAAAACTACAATTTAACTTGCTCAAGATAAGGCAGACTGTCATATCAACTTAGGGATTAGATTACATGCTGCCCATGAAGATTTTTGGAAGTCAGGGAGGAAGAGCACTCTAGGAGAGAGGCAGAGAGACACAGGGAGAAAATGCTGTTACTTTCTAGCCGGTGTCTATCACACCCAATTCTGGATTCACAGCTACACTTTTCAGTTGTATAATGTGTTCCCTGCTGCTGCTTGGGAGTACGTGTTACACACAGTCTATGTGTATTGAGTATGAGAGACATGTCTAAATGTCTAGTCTAAAGACAACTGAATATTAGAGATAGACTAGGGTAATTAGAGGAGACCTTTGTTAGGGTAAGGGATATGTAGTCATGTAAGAAATAATCGAATTCCTTTTGTGCACACTCAGGACATATTTTTCCAAAAAGTCTCCTAAAAAACTCTGTAGAGAAATGATTTCTAAGACCTGCATCCAGGACTGTATCTTAGGACAGAATTAGTTCAGTTGCCGTGGCCCCTAGCAAATCTGAATAATCTGAAGTTCCAGTAACTGGAAAATGAATACAAGGAGGTTCAAATGACTTTATAATGATTCAGAGAAAGCAATTCTTGTAAGAGGATGAAATGTAAGGCAAAGTGTTGCATATTGTATTACAAGTGACTTGTTTTACACTAGAGCTTGGGAGTCTTCTTCTCTCTAGATACTTTTTCTGATGGTTCAGCTGGATGGCATCACACCACGATGCGTGCCACTGCTTTCCGTACAGAGCATGGTGTGTTTCTTGTTTCCTCATTTGTAATATTAAATTTGCAGGATGAAAAGACCAGGATTATGTCATAAGAAACATACAACTCACCCATTTAGTGTTAAACCCAGTGGAAATAGTATAATCAAATGCAATGCTAAGTCATTCTTTCATTTGACTTTTACAATTATTTCACTTTTATGCATTGTAATGTATAAAGTGCATAAAGCACCATTCCAGCATTCAATTTTTTTATATTAGTGGCACTGCTGGAGTGGTATAAGTTTCCTGACCCTAGTCTCAATGGCGGGCATATCATTGGTGCAGCCTGTGCAGCTGCACAGGGGCCTGAGTGGTAAGGGGGCCCACTTCTACATCCAAAACTGGTGGAATTATGCATTTTGTTGAGCTGTTAGACTGCAAGTTATTGTTCATGTACAGGGGCCCTCTTCTTTGTGTGTACCCCAGTCTTAGCCTTATATTTACCAGCTGCCCTTATCAGCTGTTGCCTGTTGTGAATTCTGTTGTCGGGCTCCCTCCTGTGGTCATGAATGGTACTTCGGCTGGTTCTGTCCATGGACTTCCTCTGGTGGGTGTTTCTGAGTTTCCTTCCACAGGTGACGAGGTTAATGCGTTAGCTGCTGCTCTATTTAACTCCACTTAGATCTTTGCTCCAGGCCACCTGTCAATGTTCCAGTATTGGTCTAGTTCACTCCTGGATCGTTCTAGTGACCTGTCTTCCCAGCAGAAGCTAAGTTCCAGCTTGTATTTCTTTGGTTTGCTATTTTTCTGTCCAGCTTGCTATTATTATTGTTGTCTTGCTTGGTGGAAGCTCTGGGACGCAGAGGGAGCGCCTCCGCACCGTGAGTCGGTGCGGATGGTCTTTTTGCGCCCTCTGCGTGGTCTTTTTGTAGGTTTTTGTGCTGACCGCAAAGTAACCTTTCCTATCCTCGGTCTGTTCAGTAAGTCGGGCCTCACTTTGCTAAATCTATTTCATCTCTGTGTTTGTATTTTCATCTTTACTCACAGTCATTATATGTGGGGGGCTGCCTTTTCCTTTGGGGAATTTCTCTGAGGCAAGGTAGGCTTTATTTTTCTATCTTCAGGGCTAGCTAGTTTCTTAGGCTGTGCCGAGTTGCATAGGGAGCGTTAGGCGCAATCCACGGCTATTTCTAGTGTGTTTGATAGGATTAGGGATTGCAGTCAGCAGAGTTCCCACGTCCCAGAGCTCGTCCTTTATTATCAGTAACTATCAGGTCATTCCGTGTGCTCTTAACCACCAGGTCCATTGTTGTCCTGACCACCAGGTCATAACAGTACAGGTGGCCCAAAGTACTAATGCATCTCAATAGAGGGATAAGAGAAGTTCTGAGACCATTTTTTTTTTCTTTGCAGTATGTTTTGTCTCTTTTTTCCCCTTTACTTCTGGGTGGTTCAGGACACTGGTGTAAACATGGACATTCAAGGTCTGTCCTCTTGGATGGATAATCTCACTACAAGGGTACAAATCATTCAAGATTTTGTGGTTCAGAATCCGATGTCAGAGCCTAGGATTCCAATTCCTGGTTTGCTTTTTGGTTATAGATCTAAGTTCTTGAATTTCAAAAATAATTGTAAATTGTTTCTTGCCTTGAAACCTCGCTCCTCAGGTGACCCTGTTCAACAAGTAAAGATCATTATTTCTTTGTTACGTGGTGACCCTCAAGACTGGGCATTTTCCCTTGCGCCAGGAGATCCGGCATTGCGTGATGTTGATGCGTTTTTCCTGGCGCTTGGAATGCTTTATGACGAACCTAATTCAGTGGATCAGGCAGAAAAAATCTTGCTGGCTCTGTGTCAGGGTCAGGATGAAGCAGAGATATATTGTCAGAAGTTTAGAAAGTGGTCTGTGCTCACTCAGTGGAATGAATGTGCCCTGGCAGCAATCTTCAGAAAGGGTCTCTCTGAAGCCCTTAAGGATGTCATGGTGGGGTTTCCCATGCCTGCTGGTCTGAATGAGTCTATGTCCTTGGCCATTCAGATCGATCGACGCTTGCGTGAGCGTAAAGCTGTGCACCCTTTGGCGGTACTATCTGAGCATGGGCCTGAGCCTATGCAGTGTGATAGGACTTTGACCAGAGCTGAACGGCAGGAACACAGATGTCGGAATGGGCTATGTTTTTACTGTGGTGATTCCACTCATGCTATCTCCGATTGTCCTAAGCGCACTAAGCGGTTCGCTAGGTCTGCCACCATTGGTACGGTGCAGTCTAAATTTCTATTGTCTGTTACTCTGATTTGCTCTTTGTCATCCTATTCTGTTATGGCGTTTGTGGATTCGGGCGCTGCCCTAAATTTGATGGACTTGGAGTATGCTAGGCGCTGTGGTTTTTTCTTGGAGCCCTTGCAGTATCCTATTCCATTGAGAGGAATTGATGCTACGCCTTTGGCCAAGAATAAGCCTCAGTACTGGACCCAATTGACCATGTGCATGGCTCCTGCACATCAGGAGGATATCCGCTTTCTGGTGTTGCATAATCTGCATGATGTGGTCGTTTTGGGGTTGCCATGGCTACAGGTTCATAATCCAGTATTGGACTGGAAATCTATGTCTGTGTCCAGCTGGGGTTGCCAGGGGGTACATGGTAATGTTCCATTTTTGTCTATAACGTCTTCCACTCCTTCTGAAGTTCCAGAGTTTTTATCAGATTATCGGGATGTATTTGATGAGCCCAAAGCCAGTAACCTACCTCGTCATAGGGATTGCGATTGTGCAATTAATTTGATTCCCGGTAGTAAGTTTCCTAAGGGCCGATTGTTCAATTTATCTGTGCCAGAACACGCCGCTATGCGGAGTTATATAAAGGAATCCTTGGAGAAAGGCCATATTCGCCCGTCGTCATCACCGTTAGGAGCAGGGTTCTTTTTTGTGGCCAAGAAGGATGGTTCTTTGAGACCTTGTATTGATTACCGCCTTTTTAATAAAATTACAGTCACATTTCAGTATCCTTTGCTGTTGCTGTCTGATTTGTTTGCTCGTATTAAAGGGGCTAGTTGGTTCACCAAGATAGATCTTCGAGGGGCGTATAATCTTGTGCGTATTAAACAAGGCGATGAATGGAAAACAGCATTTAATACGCCCGAGGGCCATTTTGAGTACCTGGTTATGCCATTCGGGCTTTCCAATGCTCCATCAGTATTTCAGTCATTTATGCATGACATCTTCCGAGAGTACCTGGATGAATTCCTGATTGTATATTTGGATGATATTTTGGTCTTTTCGGATGATTGGGAGACTCATGTGAAGCAGGTCAGAATGGTGTTCCAGGTCCTTCGTGCGAATTCCTTGTTTGTGAAGGGGTCAAAGTGTCTCTTTGGAGTTCAGAAGGTTTCATTTTTGGGGTTCATTTTTTCCCCTTCTACTATCGAGATGGACCCTGTTAAAGTCCAGGCCATTTACGATTGGACTCAGCCGACATCTGTGAAGAGCCTGCAAAAGTTCCTGGGCTTTGCTAATTTTTATCGGCGCTTCATCGCTAATTTTTCTACTGTTGCTAAACCATTGACTGATTTGACCAAGAAGGGTGCCGATGTGGTCAATTGGTCTTCTGCAGCTGTAGAGGCTTTTCAGGAGTTGAAGCGTCGTTTTTCTTCTGCCCCTGTGTTGTGCCAGCCAGATGTTTCGCTCCCATTTCAGGTTGAGGTTGATGCTTCTGAGATTGGAGCAGGGGCTGTTTTGTCGCAAAGAAGTTCTGATGGCTCGGTGATGAAGCCATGTGCTTTCTTTTCTAGAAAGTTTTTGCCTGCTGAGCGTAACTATGATGTCGGTAATCGTGAGTTATTGGCCATGAAGTGGGCATTTGAGGAGTGGCGTCATTGGCTGGAAGGAGCCAAGCATCGCGTGGTGGTCTTGACAGATCACAAGAATTTGACTTATCTTGAGTCTGCCAAACGGTTGAATCCGAGACAGGCTCGATGGTCATTATTTTTCTCCCGTTTTGATTTTGTGGTTTCGTACCTTCCGGGCTCTAAGAATGTGAAGGCTGATGCCCTGTCAAGGAGTTTTGTGCCTGACTCTCTGGGTGTTTCTGAGCCGGCGGGTATTCTCAAAGAGGGGGTAATTTTGTCTGCCATCTCCCCTGATTTGCGGCAGGTGCTGCAAAAATTTCAGGCTGATAGACCTGACCGTTGCCCAGCGGAGAAACTGTTTGTCCCTGATAGATGGACTAGTAGAGTTATCTCTGAGATTCATTGTTCAGTGTTGGCTGGGCATCCTGGAAGCTTTGGTACCAGAGATTTGGTGGCTAGATCCTTCTGGTGGCCGTCTTTGTCACGGGATGTGCGTTCTTTTGTGCAGTCCTGTGGGACTTGTGCTCGGGCTAAGCCCTGCTGTTCTCGTGCCAGTGGGTTGCTTTTGCCCTTGCCGGTCCCGAAGAGGCCCTGGACGCATATTTCTATGGATTTTATTTCGGATCTCCCCATCTCTCAAAAGATGTCGGTCATTTGGGTGGTTTGTGATCGCTTTTCTAAGATGGTCCATTTGGTACCTTTGTCTAAATTGCCTTCCTCCTCTGATTTGGTGCCATTATTTTTCCAGCATGTGGTTCGTTTACATGGTATCCCGGAGAACATCGTTTCTGACAGAGGTTCCCAGTTTGTTTCGAGGTTTTGGCGATCCTTTTGTGCTAGGATGGGCATTGATTTGTCTTTTTCCTCGGCTTTCCATCCTCAGACAAATGGCCAGACCGAACGAACTAGTCAAACTTTGGAAACATATCTGAGATGCTTTGTTTCTGCTGATCAGGATGATTGGGTGTCCTTTTTGCCGTTGGCTGAGTTCGCCCTTAATAATCGGGCCAGCTCGGCTACTTTGGTTTCGCCGTTTTTCTGCAATTCTGGTTTCCATCCTCGTTTCTCTTCAGGGCAGGTTGAGTCTTCGGACTGTCCTGGTGTAGATACTGTGGTGGACAGGTTGCAGCAGATTTGGACTCATGTGGTGGACTGTTGTGAATTCTGTGGCAGAGCTCCCTCCTGTGGTCACAAGTGGTACTTCGGCTGATTCTCTCTGTGAGCTTCTGTTGGTGGAGGGAAGTGGTACTGCGGCTTCTGAGTTTCCTCCCTCAGGTGATCTGGTGAGGTCGTTAGGTGCTTCTCTACTTAACGCCACCTAATGCTTTGATCCTGGCTTCCTGTCAATGTTCCATTGTTGGACTTGCTTTTCCCTGGATCATTCCTGTGGCCTGCTGCTCTGCATAGCTAAGTTCTTCTTTGCTATTTGTTTGCTATTTTTTCTGTCCAGCTTGTCTATTTTGTTGCTGGAAGCTCTGGGACGCAAAGGGTGTACCTCCGTCCCGTTAGTTCGGTACGGAGGGTCTTTTTGCCCCCTTTGTGTGGTTTTCTTTAGGGTTTTGTGTAGACCGCAAAGTGACCTTTTCTATCCTCGCTCTGTTAAGAAAGTCGGGCCTCACTTTGCTGAATCCATTTCATCTCTACGTTTGTCTTTTCATCTTAACTCACAGTCATTATATGTGGGGGGCTGCCTTTTTCCTTTGGGGTATTTCTCTGAGGCAAGGTAGGCTTATTTTCTATCTTCAGGCTAGTTAGTTTCTCAGGCTGTGCCGAGTTGCATAGGCAGTGTTAGGTGCAATCCACGGCTGCCTCTAGTGTTGTTTGGAGAGGATTAGGGATTGCGGTCTGCAGAGTTCCCACGTCTCAGAGCTCGTTCTATGATTTTGGGTTATTGTCAGATCACTGTATGTGCTCTGACCGCTATGTCCATTGTGGTACTGAATTGCCTTTCATAACAGTACAGGAAGCCAAAAGTACTAATGATTCTCAATAGAGGGAAAAAAGAAGTTCTGAGACCATTTTTTTTTCTTTGCACTGTGTTTTGCCTTTTTTTTTCCCCTAGACATTTGGGTGGTTCAGTACACAGGTGTAGCGATGGACATTAGAAGTCTGTCTTCATTTGTGGATCAGCTCTCGGCAAGTGTACAAAAGATTCAAGACACTATTGATCAGAAATCTATGTTAGAACCAAGAATTCCTATTCCTGATTTGTTTTTTGGAGATAGAACTAAGTTTCTGAGTTTCAAAAATAATTGCAAATTATTTCTGGCCTTGAAACCTTGCTCCTCTGGTGATCCAGTTCAACAGGTTTTGGTTGTTATTTCTTTTTTGCGCGGCGACCCTCAGGACTGGGCGTTTTCTCTTGCGCCAGGAGATCCTGCATTGAGTAATATCGATGCGTTTTTCCTGGCGCTCGGATTGCTGTACGATGAACCTAATTCAGTGGATCAGGCAGAGAAAAATTTGCTGGCTCTTTGTCAGGGTCAGGATGAGATAGAGGTATATTGTCAGAAATTTAGAAAGTGGTCCGTGCTCACTCAATGGAATGAATCTGCGCTGGCAGCTATGTTCAGAAAGGGTCACTCTGAAGCCCTTAAGGATGTCATGGTGGGATTTCCTATGCCTGCTGGTTTGAATGAGTCTATGTCTTTGGCCATTCAGATCGGTCGACGCTTGCGTGAGCGTAAATCTGTGCACCATTTGGCGGTATTACCTGAGCTTAAACCTGAGCCTATGCAGTGCGATAGGACTTTGACCAGAGTTGATCGGCAAGAACACAGACGTCTGAATGGGCTGTGTTTCTACTGTGGTGATTCCACTCATGCTATCTCCGATTGTCCTAAGCGCACTAAGCGGTTCGCTAGGTCTGCCACCATTGGTACAGTACAGTCAAAATTCTTTCTGTCCGTTACCTTGATCTGTTCTTTGTCATCGTATTCTGTTATGGCATTTGTGGATTCAGGCGCTGCCCTGAATTTGATGGACTTGGAGTATGCTAAGCGTTGTGGGTTTCTCTTAGAGCCCTTGCAGTGTCCTATTCCATTGAGAGGAATTGATGCCACACCTTTGGCCAAGAATAAGTCTCAATACTGGACCCAGCTGACCATGTGCATTGCTCCTGCACATCAGGAGGTTATTCGCTTTCTGGTGTTGCATAATCTGCATGATGTGGTCGTGTTGGGGTTGCCATGGCTACAAGCCCATAATCCAGTATTAGATTGGAAATCCATGTCGGTGTCCAGCTGGGGTTGTCAGGGGGTACATGGTGATGTTCCATTTCTGTCAATTTCGTCATCCACCCCTTCTGAGGTTCCAGAGTTCTTGTCTGATTACCGGGATGTATTTGATGAGCCCAAGTCCGATGCCCTACCTCCGCATAGGGATTGTGATTGTGCTATCAATTTGATTCCTGGTAGTAAATTCCCTAAAGGTCGACTGTTTAATTTATCCGTGCCTGAGCACGCCGCTATGCGCAGTTATGTGAAGGAATCCCTGGAGAAGGGGCATATTCGCCCGTCATCGTCACCATTAGGAGCAGGGTTCTTTTTTGTAGCCAAGAAGGATGGTTCGCTGAGACCTTGTATAGATTACCGCCTTCTAAATAAGATCACGGTTAAATTTCAGTACCCCTTGCCATTGTTATCTGATTTGTTTGCTCGGATTAAGGGGGCTAGTTGGTTCACCAAAATAGATCTTCGTGGTGCGTATAATATGGTGCGTATCAGGCGAGGAGATGAATGGAAAACTGCATTTAATACGCCCGAGGGTCATTTTGAGTATCTAGTGATGCCATTCGGACTTGCCAATGCTCCATCAGTGTTTCAGTCCTTTATGCATGACATCTTCCGAGAGTACCTGGATAAATTCCTGATTGTGTACTTGGATGACATTTTGATCTTCTCGGATGATTGGGAGTCTCATGTGAAGCAGGTCAGAACAGTTTTTCAGGTCCTGCGTGCTAATTCTTTGTTTGTGAAGGGATCAAAGTGTCTCTTTGGTGTGCAGATGGTTTCATTTTTGGGGTTCATCTTTTCCCCTTCTACTATCGAGATGGATCCTGTTAAGGTCCAAGCCATCCATGATTGGACTCAGCCGACATCTCTGAAAAGTCTGCAAAAGTTCCTGGGCTTTGCTAATTTTTATCGTCGCTTCATCTGCAATTTTTCTAGTATTGCCAAACCATTGACCGATTTGACCAAGAAGGGTGCTGATTTGGTCAATTGGTCTTCTGCTGCTGTGGAAGCTTTTCAAGAGTTGAAGCGTCGTTTTTCTTCTGCCCCTGTGTTGTGTCAACCAGATGTTTCTCTTCCGTTCCAGGTCGAGGTTGATGCTTCTGAGATTGGAGCAGGGGCTGTTTTGTCGCAGAGAGCTTCTGATTGCTCAGTGATGAAACCATGCGCTTTTTTTTCCAGGAAGTTTTCGCCTGCTGAGCGAAATTATGATGTGGGCAACCGAGAGTTGCTGGCCATGAAGTGGGCATTCGAGGAGTGGCGTCATTGGCTTGAAGGAGCTAAGCATCGCGTGGTGGTATTGACTGATCATAAGAACTTGACTTATCTTGAGTCTGCTAAGCGGTTGAATCCTAGACAGGCTCGTTGGTCGCTGTTTTTTGCCCGTTTTGACTTTGTGATTTCGTACCTTCCGGGCTCTAAAAATGTGAAGGCGGATGCTCTGTCTAGGAGTTTTGTGGCCGACTCTCCGGGTTTGTCTTAGCCGGCGGGTATCCTCAAGGAAGGAGTAATTGTGTCTGCCATCTCCCCTGATTTGCGGCGGGTGCTGCAAAAATTTCAGGCTAATAAACCTGATCGTTGTCCAGCGGAGAGACTGTTTGTCCCTGATAGGTGGACCAATAAAGTTATCTCTGAGGTTCATTGTTCGGTGTTGGCTGGTCATCCTGGAATCTTTGGTACCAGAGAGTTAGTGGCTAGATCCTTTTGGTGGCCGTCTCTGTCGCGGGATGTGCGTGCTTTTGTGCAGTCCTGTGGGATTTGTGCTCGGGCTAAGCCCTGCTGTTCTCGTGCCAGTGGGTTGCTTTTGCCCTTGCTGGTCCCGAAGAGGCCTTGGACACATATCTCTATGGATTTTTTTTCTGATCTTCCCGTTTCTCAAAAGATGTCAGTCATTTGGGTGGTCTGTGATCGCTTTTCTAAGATGGCCCATCTGGTACCCTTGTCTAAATTGCCTTCCTCCTCTGATTTGGTGCCATTGTTCTTCCAGCATGTGGTTCGTTTACATGGCATTGCAGAGAATATCGTTTCTGACAGAGGTTCCCAGTTTGTTTCAAGGTTTTGGCGAGCCTTTTGTGGTAGGATGGGCATTGACTTGTCTTTTTCCTCGGCTTTCCATCCTCAGACTAATGGCCAGACCGAACGAACCAATCAGACCTTGGAAACATATCTGAGATGCTTTGTTTCTGCCGATCAGGATGACTGGGTGTCCTTTTTGCCTTTGGCTGAGTTCGCCCTTAATAATCGGGCCAGCTCGGCTACCTTGGTTTCACCATTTTTCTGCAATTCTGGGTTTCCATCCTCATTTCTCTTCAGGACAGGTTGAGTCTTCAGACTGTCCTGGTGTGGATACTGTGGTGGACAGGTTGCAGCAGATTTGGACTCATGTAGTGGACAATTTGACCTTGTCCCAGGAGAAGGCTCAACGTTTCGCTAATGGCAGACGCCGTGTGGGTCCCCGACTTCGTGTTGGGGATCTGGTTTGGTTATCTTCTCGTCATATTCCTATGAAGGTTTCCTCTCCTAAGTTTAAACCTCGTTTCATTGGTCCGTATAGGATTTCTGAGGTTCTTAATCCTGTGTCTTTTCGTCTGACCCTTCCAGATTCTTTTTCCATACATAACGTATTCCATAGGTCATTGTTGCGGAGATACGTGGCACCTATGGTTCCATCTGTTGATCCTCCTGCCCCGGTTTTGGTGGAGGGGGAATTGGAGTATATTGTGGAGAAGATTTTGGATTCTCGTGTTTCTAGACGGAAACTCCAGTATCTGGTTAAATGGAAGGGTTATGCTCAGGAAGATAATTCCTGGGTTTTTGCCTCTGATGTCCATGCTCCCGATCTTGTTCGTGCCTTTCATGTGGCTCATCCTGGTCGGCCTGGGGGCTCTGGTGAGGGTTCGGTGACCCCTCCTCAAGGGGGGGGTACTGTTGTGAATTCTGTGGCAGAGCTCCCTCCTGTGGTCACAAGTGGTACTTCGGCTGATTCTCTCTGTGAGCTTCTGTTGGTGGAGGGAAGTGGTACTGCGGCTTCTGAGTTTCCTCCCTCAGGTGATCTGGTGAGGTCGTTAGGTGCTTCTCTACTTAACTCCACCTAATGCTTTGATCCTGGCTTCCTGTCAATGTTCCAGTGTTGGACTTGCTTTTCCCTGGATCATTCCTGTGGCCTGCTGCTCTGCATAGCTAAGTTCTTCTTTGCTATTTGTTTGCTATTTTTTCTGTCCAGCTTGTCTAATTTGTTGCTGGAAGCTCTGGGACGCAAAGGGTGTACCTCCGTGCCGTTAGTTCGGTACGGAGGGTCTTTTTGCCCCCTTTGCGTGGTTTTCTTTAGGGTTTTGTGTAGACCGCAAAGTGACCTTTTCTATCCTCGCTGTATTAAGAAAGTCGGGCCTCACTTTGCTGAATCTATTTCATCTCTACGTTTGTCTTTTCATCTTAACTCACAGTCATTATATGTGGGGGGCTGCCTTTTTCCTTTGGGGTATTTCTATGAGGCAAGGTAGGCTTATTTTCTATCTTCAGGCTAGTTAGTTTCTCAGGCTGTGCCGAGTTGCATAGGCAGTGTTAGGCGCAATCCACGGCTGCCTCTAGTGTTGTTTGGAGAGGATTAGGGATTGCGGTCTGCAGAGTTCCCACGTCTCAGAGCTCGTTCTATGATTTTGGGTTATTGTCAGATCACTGTATGTGCTCTGACCGCTATGTCCATTGTGGTACTGAATTGCCTTTCATAACAGTGGACAATTTGACATTGTCCCAGGAGAAGGCTCAACGTTTTGCTAACCGCCGGCGCTGTGTGGGTCCCCGACTTCGTGTTGGGGATTTGGTTTGGTTGTCATCTCGTTATGTTCCTATGAAGGTTTCCTCTCCTAAGTTTAAGCCTCGTTTCATTGGTCCATATAAGATTTCTGAGGTTATCAATCCTGTGTCATTTCGTTTGGCCCTTCCTGCTTCTTTTGCCATCCATAATGTGTTCCATAGGTCGTTGTTGCGGAGATACGTGGCGCCTGTGGTTCCATCCGTTGATCCTTCTGCCCCGGTGTTGGTTGAGGGGGAGTTGGAGTATGTGGTGGAGAAGATTTCTGATTCTCGTGTTTCGAGACGGAAACTCCAGTACCTGGTCAAGTGGAAGGGTTATGGTCAGGAAGATAATTCCTGGGTTTTTGCCTCTGATGTTCATGCTGCCGATCTGGTTCGTGCCTTTCATTTGGCTCATCCTGGTCGGCCTGGGGGCTCTGGTGAGGGTTCGGTGACCCCTCCTCAAGGGGGGGGTACTGTTGTGAATTCTGTTGTCGGGCTCCCTCCTGTGGTCATGAATGGTACTTCGGCTGGTTCTGTCCATGGACTTCCTCTGGTGGGTGTTTCTGAGTTTCCTTCCACAGGTGACAAGGTTAATGCGTTAGCTGCTGCTCTATTTACCTCCACTTAGATCTTTGCTCCAGGCCACCTGTCAATGTTCCAGTATTGGTCTAGTTCACTCCTGGATCGTTCTAGTGACCTGTCTTCCCAGCAGAAGCTAAGTTCCAGCTTGTATTTCTTTGGTTTGCTATTTTTCTGTCCAGCTTGCTATTATTATTGTTGTCTTGCTTGCTGGAAGCTCTGGGACGCAGAGGGAGCGCCTCCGCACCGTGAGTCGGTGCGGAGGGTCTTTTTGCGCCCTCTGCGTGGTCTTTTTGTAGGTTTTTGTGCTGACTGCAAAGTAACCTTTCCTATCCTCGGTCTGTTCAGTAAGTCGGGCCTCACTTTGCTAAATCTATTTCATCTCTGTGTTTGTATTTTCATCTTTTCTCACAGTCATTATATGTGGGGGGCTGCCTTTTCCTTTGGGGAATTTCTCTGAGGCAAGGTAGGCTTTATTTTTCTATCTTCAGGGCTAGCTAGTTTCTTAGGCTGTGCCGAGTTGCATAGGGAGCGTTAGGCGCAATCCACGGCTATTTCTAGTGTGTTTGATAGGATTAGGGATTGCGGTCAGCAGAGTTCCCACATCCCAGAGCTCGTCATTTATTATCAGTAACTATCAGGTCATTCCATGTGCTCTTAACCACCAGGTATGAAGAGGTAAGTTCCGGACTGGACCAAGGGAACCCAGTGGATGTAGTGTATATGGACTTTTCAAAAGCTTTTGATACGGTGCCACACAAAAGGTTGATACATAAAATGAGAATAATGGGGATAGGGGAAAATATGTGTAAGTGGGTTAAGAATTGGCTCAGGGATAGGAAACAAAGGGTGATTATTAATGGAGCACACTCGGACTAGGTCGTGGTTAGCAGTGGGGTACCACAGGGGTCAGCATTGGGCCCTCTTCTTTTTAACACATTTATTAATGACCTTGTAGGGGGCATACAGAGTAGAATTTCAATATTTGCAGATGACACTAAACTCTGCAGGGTAATCAATACAGAGGAGGACAATTTTATATTACATGATGATTTATGTAAACTAGAAGCTTGGGCTGATAAATGGCAAATGAGCTTTTATAAATAAATGTAAAGGTTATGCACTTGGGTAGAAGTAATAAGATGTATAACTATGTGCTTAATTCTAAAACTCTGTAAAAAACCGTCAATGAAAAAGACCTGGGTGTATGGGTGGATGACAAACTCACATTTAGTGGCTAGTGTCAGGCAGCTGCTACAAAGGCAAATAAAATGATGGGATGCATTAAAAGAGGCATAGATGCTCATGAGGAGAACATAATTTTACCTCTATACAAGTCACTTGTTCGACCACACTTAGAATACTGTGCACAGTTCTGGTCTCCGGTGTATAAGAAAGACATAGCTGAACTAGAGCGGGTGCAGAGAAGAGCGACCAAGGTTATTAGAGGACTGGGGGGTCTGCAATACCAAGATAGGTTATTACACTTGGGGCTATTTAGTTTGGAAAAACAAAGACTAAGGGGTGATCTTATTTTAATGTATAAATATATGAGGGGACAGTACAAAGACCTTTCTAATGATCTTTCTAATCATAGACCTGAGTCACGGACAAGGGGGCATCCTCTGCGTTTGGAGGAAAAAAGGTTTAAGCATAATAACAGACACGGATTCTTTACTGTAAGAACAGTGAGACTATGGAACTCTCTGCCGTATGATGTTGTAATGAGTGATTCATTACTTAAATTTAAGAGGGGACTGGATACCTTTCTTGAAAAGTATAATGTTACAGGTTATATATACTAGATTCCTTGATAGGGCGTTGATCCAGGGAACTAGTCTGATTGCCTTATGTGGAGTCGGGAAGGAATTTTTTCTTACTCTTTGCCACATGTTTTTTTTTTGCCTTCCTCTGGATCAACATGTTAGAGCATGTTAGGTTAGGCTATGGGTTGAACTAGATGGACTTAAAGTCTTCCTTCAACCTTAATAACTGTTACTATGTTATGTTTTGGTTACATTTTTTACATTGTCTTTTTCTTGTTTAGTTTTTGAAGTTGACCCTATATATCCTCATCGATATACACTGGATATAGAAGAGAAGGAGGCCTTAGAATGTGCGCTTCATTTCAGTCCTAAGGAAGTAAGTTTTATACATAATTATAACCTCAAATATTGTTTTGCTCACATGGGTTCATGATGCTGAGATCTGAGGTCAAATGAGAAATTTGGAAAAAGTTAAACAGTACTTAAAATATTTGCATAGTTCCGGTGTGATTGTATTTATCTTCAGTGTTGATGTCCATTGTGATGAAGGTCTATGGTAAGCTCAGGAGAGATGTTCCTGGATGACGGGATGTTTGTTCAATCTCGTAACACGTGTAAGGGCTTGATTCATTAAGACTGGCATCAAACACAACAGTCTTAATAAAGGGATGCAGTGTTGTAAAAAGAGCCTGATTCATGAACAGGTGCATGCTACTTATAGTGTCATGTACGTCGCCAAAGATCTTACTTAGAAATCTTAGTAAATGTAGTATAGTTTTTCTGATTCGCCTAACTCAGGTGCAGGTATTGCAGGACAGGACCTTAGGCATCCATGGTTATGACTACTAGCAACTAGCTAACTAACTGTCTCTATATCAGTGGTTGTAGCCATGGATACCTAAGGTCCTGCAATGCCTGCAAATAAGGAAAGAGACATAGCAAATCAGAAAAACTATACTATATTCCTAATTGGAGGTATTTTCTGATATTATTATTATTATTACACCTACTACAAATTGGGATAGGATTTTGAAGATGGGAATACCCCATTTTTAAATGGTTGCTGCAGCTTGAAGATATGTAATATTCCCTCAAGTAGTATTGATGGAGCATCTTACCAGTTTTAGAAGAAATTTGTATTGAGTATCACAACAGATGATGTAATAGTGGCTGTTTTGCCCAGTGATCTCATGTCATACAGTGGAGAAAATAAGTATTTGATACACTGACGATTTGGCAATTTTTCCCACCTACAAAGAACGGAGAAGTCTGCAATTTTTTATTGTAGGTACGCTTCAACTGTGAGAGACAGAATCTTTAAAAAAAATCCAGAAAATCACCCTTGAAAAATCCAGAAAATCAGTTTTTATGAAGAGGTAAGCTATAGGCTGGACCACGGTGAGTCATTGGACGTGGTATATCTCGATTTTTCCAAAGCGTTTGATACCGTGCCGCACAAGAGGTTGGTACACAAAATGAGAATGCTTGGTCTGGGGGAAAATGTGTGTAAATGGGTTAGTAACTGGCTTAGTGATAGAAAGCAGAGGGTGGTTATAAATGGTATAGTCTCTAACTGGGTCACTGTGACCAGTGGGGTACCGCAGGGGTCAGTATTGGGACCTGTTCTCTTCAACATATTCATTAATGATCTGGTAGAAGGTTTACACAGTAAAATATCGATATTTGCAGATGATACAAAACTATGTAAAGCAGTTAATACAAGAGAAGATAGTATTCTGCTACAGATGGATCTGGATAAGTTGGAAACTTGGGCTGAAAGGTGGCAGATGAGGTTTAACAATGATAAATGTAAGGTTATACACATGGGAAGAAGGAATCAATATCACCATTACACACTGAATGGGAAACCACTGGGTGAATCTGACAGGGAGAAGGACTTGGGGATCCTAGTTAATGACAAACTTACCTGGAGCAGCCAGTGCCAGGCAGCAGCTGCCAAGGCAAACAGGATCATGGGGTGCATTAAAAGAGGTCTGGATACACATGATGAGAGCATTATACTGCCTCTGTACAAATCCCTAGTTAGACCGCACATGGAGTACTGTGTCCAGTTTTGGTCACCGGTGCTCAGGAAGGATATAATGGAACTAGAGAGAGTACAAAGGAGGGCAACAAAATTAATAAAGGGGATGGGAGAACTACAATACCTAGATAGATTAGCGAAATTAGGATTATTTAGTCTAGAAAAAAGACGACTGAGGGGCGATCTAATAACCATGTATAAGTATATAAGGGGACAATACAAATATCTCGCTGAGGATCTGTTTATACCAAGGAAGGTGACGGGCACAAGGGGGCATTCTTTGCGTCTGGAGGAGAGAAGGTTTTTCCACCAACATAGAAGAGGATTCTTTACTGTTAGGGCAGTGAGAATCTGGAATTGCTTGCCTGAGGAGGTGGTGATGGCGAACTCAGTCGAGGGGTTCAAGAGAGGCCTGGATGTCTTCCTGGAGCAGAACAATATTGTATCATACAATTAGGTTCTGTAGAAGGACGTAGATCTGGGGATTTATTATGATGGAATATAGGCTGAACTGGATGGACAAATGTCTTTTTTCGGCCTTACTAACTATGTTACTATGTTACTATGTTACCCTGTCTTCATTTTTACATAATTAAATTGAATTTTATTGCATGAAATAAGTATTTGATCACCTACCAATAAGAATTGTGGCTCTCACAGACCAGTTATTTTTTTTTTTTAAGAAGCTCTCCTGCTCTGCACTCATTACCTGTATTAATTGCATCTGTTTGAATTCATTACCTGTATAAAAGACACCTATCCACACATTCAATCAGTCACATTCCAAACCTCTCCACCATGGGCAAGACCAGAGACCTGTCTAAGGACACCAGGGACACAATTCTACACCTGTACAAGGCTGAGATGGCCTACAGGACAATAGGCAACCAGCTTGGTAACACACTAATCCTGCATGGCATGCAAGGTCCCCCTTCTCACGCCACCACATGTCCAGGCCCAATGAAGTTCACCAATGACCATCTGGATGACCCAGAGAAAGTGTGGGAGAAGGCCAAGTGATCAGATGAGACCAAAATATAACTTTTTGGTATCAACTCCACTTGCTGTGTTTGGAAGAATAAGAAGGATGAGTACAACCCCAGAACACCAGTCCCAACAATGAAGCATGGTGGGGGAAACATCATACTTTGAAGGTGCTATTCAGCAAAGGGGACAGGACATATTAAAGTAAGAAGGGATGGGGTCATGTAAAATGTTGACAATGACCTGAAACACACACAGCCAGGGCAACTAAGGAGTTGCATAAGAAGCATTTCAAGGTCCTGGAGTGTCCTAGCCAGTCTCCAAACCTGAACCCAATAGAAAATCTATGGTGGCAGCTGAAACTCAATGTTGCATGAAAGATCTGGAGAAGATCTGTATGGAGGACTGGGCCAAAATCTCTGCTGCAGTGTGTGCAAACTTAGTCAAGAAGTAAAGGAAACGTCTGATCTCTGTTTTGCGAACAAAGGTTTCTGTACCAAATATTAAGTTCTGTTTTTCTTTTGTATCAAATACTTATTTCATGCAATAAAATGCAAATTTATTATATAAAAATCATACAATGTAATTTTCTGGATTTTTTTTAAGATGCCATCTCTCACAGTTGAAGTGTACGTATGATAAAAAATACAGAGCTCTCCATTCTTTGTAGGTGGGAAAACTTACAAAATCATCAGTGTTTCAAATACTAATGTAGGAAGTTGTCATGGACACTCTGAAGATGTATGACCTAAGGCTGGACATATACTTTAGAAAAGTATTCTTCTGAACCCGCCAGTCGAGCATGATTGTATTCTCAATAGGAAAGGAGAGTAAGCCTCATGTGAACAATGGATGGTGTTGTACCATATTTTGGGGATAGAAGTGTCAGGAACCATTTTTTTTACCATATCTGTTGCTGTTGGATTGCTGGGACATCACCTTGGACATTAGATGGTTGGCCCGTTCCAGATGTGGCTGTCATTTATTTCATGCATATTGCAGCTTCAGTTTTTGTTTCATATGTATCATTGTTTAATTAAATTGTCTTAACAGCTACAAATGATGAAGAAAGTATTGCTAATTATGTGTAATCTTCTAAATATGTGGTAAACCGGATTTGCTAGAGAAGTGTCATAATGTCTCATTTAGTTTTTGTTATCTCTTTTAATTCAGTTTAGCCAAAAATCACCTTTCTCTTTGCAGCCAAAGGGTCATAACCGCACGCTGCATATATGATTACTTCCCATCCTCAAGCAATTACAGTCCTGCATTAAGAATGTGTCTAATGTGCCCCTAATTAGTTTACATATCATGCAAATCAGTGTGTGGAAAGTAAGCAGCCGATGCCTGCAGCAGTACATTGTGCCAGTTATTGATCCTGACTCTATATTTTAGTAATTATCCACACACAATACAGAATCTTAATTGTAGATGCAACAGACCAAAGAAGACAATGGAAAAGGTCTGACAAACTTGTATGGATGAATCAGGTGTGTGGCCCATAGCAAAAAATCAAAGCAAAGCTGTCATTTGATGATGATAAACTAGAAAATAAAAGGTGCAACCTGATTGGATACAACTTTAACACTTTATTGGGCTGATATATTAAAGTATTCACACCAGAAAACTGTCTTGGAACATTTTGAAAAATTGCAATATTCTTGCGCAATTTTCATTGCCATTTTCCCACCAGTCTTGGAGAGCTCCACCAAATTGGGTGGAGCAAAGATGGGACAGGGTGTGGCGGCAGCACCAAGGAAACTCGTAACTTACTCCAGAAATGTTACCCAAATCTCTGAGTGTTAGCTTAACGCTGCACCGCTTTGTGGTTTGACGCCGTATCAGCGGGAGAAACTGATCGTGGGGTGAGATGGCCCCATTATGCTGGTTCTTACTCGCCTGAAAATCTTAATGAGAGAAAACACGTTGAGAGTAGTGTAACCCCTTTGTTTAAAGAACCTACACAATGACCATGTGAGCCTGACATTCCCTTTTACTGGCAGATAGGGTGAGACTGTTCCTCACTTTTTAAAAGTGATGGTTGTTTACATTGTTAACCCAATGGAAATTGACCATTGGTTGATTTACTGACTGCCGTTTGTTAGTACTTAGTCAAATGTGGTAACCTTGGCTAATTCAGTATTGCCGGAATCTATATGACTTCATTTGTTGGCCACTATTGACAGATTGTTGTGGTTTCATGTGTGGCACTGCACTAGCTTGTATTTTTAATGAATTTTTGTTTCCTTTGTAATTTTAACAATAATATATTTATAAAAAGTTAAGTTTTAGTTCCACTTTTGCTCATCACTTAACATTTCTGGTAAGGCACACAGAAGAGCACGTCACTGAGAAGATGCCCCAAATTCATTAAGTGGCGTACGCCTCTTAAGTATAGTATGTTTCCATTCTAATGTAAAGAAGTATGCAATTCTGTGCAAAAATTTTAAGCAGTTGTGAAAAAAATGAAAATTAAAGGGAACCTGTCACCTGAATTTGGTGGGACCGGTTTTCGGTCATATGGGCGGAGTTTTCGGGGGTTTGATTCACCCTTTCCTTACCCGCTGGCTGCATGCTGGCCGCAATATTGGATTGAAGTTCATTATCTGTCCTTCGTAGTACACGCCTGCGCAAGGCAATCTTGCCAGGGAATGGAGGATGGGGTAAACCCAAAGTAGGAGAAGGAGGGGAATTACCACACACCCAGTATACCATCTCGTAACCATGGAGCAGATTATATAAGAGATGGAAGTGGCTAACAGTAAACAGCTGAGAGCCTTAATGCGGAAAAGCTTCCAAGAGCTCACAACTGAGCAGATTAACCCCTACACTGCTAAAACAATCCTTCACTGCTTAATATGAAGGTGAAGTGCTTCTAAACAGTGCAGGAGTAGGAGACACTGCAGTCTTCTAGCTCCTCTCTGTCGTGGTAAACCCATGACAGTAGACATCATTCTTTGTGTGTGGGGGCTATGTGGGAATTTCATATTGCATGGGGGCTATGTGGGGACATAATACTGTTTGAGAAGATGTCATAATGTGTGAAGGGCTTTGTGAGGACATCATACTGTTTAAGGGGCTGTGTGTGGACATCATCATCTGTGGTCAGCTATGTGCGGCCAACATATTGTGTGGGGACATCATACTGTTCAAGGGGACATCATACTGTTCATCATACCATGCATGCAGGTTGAGGGCACATCATACTGTTTAAGGGCCTCTGTCTTTATACTGTGTGTGTGTGTGTGTGTGGGGGGGGGGGGGGGCTATGGATCATCCAGTTGTGTTGGGATCAGTTGATAATGGTACAAGAGATGAATAACTGGATTTATTTATGTTTTATAAACTTTATTAAAAAAACTGTAAATTATATGATTACCGGTTGCTGCTACTGATGAGAATTACCCTATTGTTAAATGTATTATCAGTAGTAGCCAGTCACCAGACTTAATTCTGCTAAATATTAAGTCATAAGAATTAATATAAAGCAATAATAATAAGCAGAATTAAGTTCGGCCGGTTGGTTCGGCCCTCCACGACCACTACGGTCTCTCATGTGACCCCTTGGGAAAATTAATTGCCTTGTCCTGCTATGGATTGATCTTATTACAGTGAAAAATCAATTTAACAGTGTCTATAAATCCATCATTATATACAATGGCATATTTAGTGACCAGCGCTTAGGTGGAGTGGAAAGCTCAGGTATGACTCAGTGTGTAGAGGAATTGTGGCAAATTTAGAGTCCAGGTTTTCTCCATAGAGATCGGATCTGCAAAGTTTTCATATTCATTGCAGCAACATAAACCCCTAAAAAGCAGATGAAATGGTTCAGTGCTTCATGTTCCCCACGTCACACTGTTCTCTCTTTGCTCCGATGTGCTGTGAAGTGCATGTACTGATATCTCCTGTGGTCCTGCCATGCTGTTTGTGAAGCTATCAGTGTGCGCTCCCTTGAGACAAGCCTAGTGCATTCATGGAGACCTGACTCTTCTTCTAGAACACAGAAATGATAAAAAATCAGCAGGAAAGTATCTTCTGTTCAAAGCATTCTTATCACTTGCAGCCTCTGACTCACACCCGCTACCTCTTAAATATGTAAGCCACACATTACCATGCGCTTCACGTGGCGGGATACAGTACATTGCGTTGCACTCATAACTGCAATCATTATAATTTAGCTATAATGAACCAAGGGAGCCGTATTAACGCATGGCGTAATGAACACACGATTATACATTATGATCTCATTAGTATTTATAAGTGGCATCTTAACCTGTTAATGTCCCAATACTATTATTTTTTTATTGTCAATATATAAGAAAATTCTGATTAGACAATTAACACAAGGTTGGATGTTGGGACTTCAGATAAGGTGTTATTCCAGAATAATTACAGCAGGCACTTATCATTAGGCATGATAATGGGAAAATGTTGTACTTTGGTCTCTAATCGCCTGCATCTTATCATTTTTCTTTTACATTTGAATATATGCTTTTCATTGAATGTAACTCTTACTAATACAATGGTACGTGAATGGTGTTGTGTATGCTTACAGTGTACTTTGCATTGTATATGAAAAGAGCAGATAAGATGGTTATGTATTCTAACATGGTCCCGTTTCCATATATTGCACACCTCCTAAGAGCCCATTTTATTGTTAAGATGGTCACCAACTGCATAGTGGCACTCTGGTGACAATAATGAAAAAATGTTTATGAATATAAAAATGGCTTTTATGTTCATGTCAAAGTGTTCAGTAAAGGGGCTATACAACTCCTTTTTCAATGAAATAGTCCTCCCTTGTAAAATAAAAAATAACACATACCTCCCTCACCAGTGCTGATTTCAGCAATGCTGGCGCTGGATCTCCCAAGGCTTATGTGACATTATGTCATGTGAGCCCTGCAGACAATCAGTGGCCACTACGGGACTGCTGTGCTCTCACTTCTTCCACTTGACTGACATTCGTCCAAAGCAAGTAAGAATGCAGCAGCCCAATCACGGCCAGTGATTGGCTGCAGGGCTACTGTGGCAGCAACGCCGCTCGAACCCCAGAAAACCCTGCACTGATGCAGGAGATGAGTACACTTTAAAAAAAAAATATTTCAAAAGATGGACTATTTCATTTAAAAAAGGGGTTTCTAGGCACAGGACAATCCCTTTATGTTCCACGGTTCTAGCCATAGGTGTGTGAGGTTAAATTCCCCATTTAATTTTCCTATTACAACAAAGCTGTACTATCATCATATATATATATATATATACACACAGTATATAGTAAAGGCCTGGAGGAGAACTAGTTTCCAAAGAGAGCCTGGCTGCAAAAAAAGATGAGAGCATTGTTCTTAAGTCTATGGGGATATGATACTGACAGTCTTATTCAGTTGATTTCTGGCTTCTCTCCGCAGTAAATACTATTCCATAACATTAGCCTAAATATATTATTAATAATCTACTATATAATTGTCTAAGGGTCACTTCCGTCTGTCCTTCTGTCTTTCTGTCTGGCTCGGATATTCATTAGTTGCAGCCTCTGTCTGTCATGGAAATGCAAGTCGCTGATTGGTCTTGCCAGCTGCCTGTCATGGCTGCCGCGACCAATCAGCGACGCGACGGCCACAGTCCGATTAGTCCCTCCCTACTCCCCTGCAGTCAGTGCCCGGCGCCCGCTCCATACTCCTCGCAGTCAGCGCCCGCTCCATACTCCCCTCCAGTCACCGCTCACACAGGGTTAATGCCAGCAGTAACAGACCGCATTATGCCGTGGGTAACTCACTCCGTTACCGCCGCTATTAACCCTATGTGACCAAGTTTTTACTATTGATGCTGCATATGCAGCATCAATAGTAAAAATATCTAATGTTACAAATCATAATTTAAAAAAAACGTTATTCTCACCCTCCGACGTGCACCCTCTCCTCGGCAGTGCAAGCGACAGGTTCTGGTGCCAAAGATGCTATGCGAGAAGGACCTGCCATGACGTCACGGTCATGTGACCGCGACATCATCACAGGTCCTGCGCTCATACCAACCCTGGGACCAAAAGCTGCCGCGTGCACCGCACACAGGCGCCAGGGGCCCTCGGAAGGTGAGTATATGTTTATTTTAAGTCTTTTTTAACCTGTTACATACATGGCTGGGCAATATACTACGTGGCTGGGCAATATACTACGTGGCTGGGCAATATACTACGTGACTGGGCAGTATACTTTGTGTCTGTGCTGTATACTACGTGGCTCTGTGCTGTATACTACGTCGCTGTGCAATATACTACGTGGCTGGGCAATATACTACGTGGCTGGGCAATATACTACGTGACTGGGCAATATACTACGTGACTGGGCATTATACTACGTGACTGGGCAATATAGTGCGCCACTGGGCAATATACTACGTCACTGGGCAATATACTACGTAGCTGGGCAATATAGTATGTGACTGGGCAATATACTATGTGGCTGGGCAATATACTACGTGACTGGGCAATATACTATGTGGCTGGGCAATATACTACGTCACAGGGCAATATACTACGTAGCTGGGCAATATAGTACATGACTTGGCAATATACTACGTAGCTGGGCAATATACTATGTGGCTGGGCAATATACTATGTCACTGGGCAATATACTATGTAGCTGGGCAATATAGTACGTGACTGGGCAATATACTACATGACTGGGAAATATACTACGTGGCTGGGCAATATATTACGTGAATGGGCAATATACTACGTGGCTGGGCAATATACTACGTGGCTGGGCAATATACTACGTAGCTGGGCAATATAGTATGTGGCTGGGCAATATAGTGCGTGGCTGGGCAATATACTACGTGGCAGGGCAATATACTATGTGGCTGGGCAATATACTATGTCACTGGGCAATATACTACATAGCTGAGCAATATAGTACGTGACTGGGCAATGTACTACGTGACTGGGCAATATACTACATGGCTGGGCAATTTATTACGTGACTGGGCAATATACTACGTGGCTGGGCAATATACTACGTCGCTGGGCAATATACTACGTAGCTGTGCAATATAGTATGTGGCTGGGCAATATACTACATGGCTGGGCAATATACTACGTGGCTGGGCAATATACTGTGTGGCTGGGCAATATACTACATCACTGGGCAATATACTACGTAGCTGGGCAATATACTACGTGACTGGGCAATATACTACGTGACTGGGCAATATACTACGTGGCTGGGCAATATACTATGTGGCTGGGCAATATACTACGTAGCTAGGCAATATAGTACGTGACTAGGCAATATACTACGTGGCTGGGCAGTATACTACATGACTGGGCAATATACTACGTCGCTGGGCAATATACTACGCAGCTGGGCAATATAGTACGTGACTGGACAATACACTACGTTAGGGATGAGCGAAACGGATCGGTCAGTTTCATAGGTCGCTGACTTTCGGCAAAGTCGGGTTTCGTGAAACCCGAGCCGATCCCAGTGTGGGATCGGCCACGCGGTCGGCGATCTTCGCGCCAAAGTCGCGTCTCATATGACGCGTTAAGTGCCATTTCTCAGCCAATGAAGGTGGACGCAGAGTGTGGGCAGCGTGATGACATAGGTCTCAGTCCCCACCATCTTAGAGAAGGGCATTAGTGATTGGCTTGCTTTCTGCGGCGTCACAGGGGCTATAAAGTGGCGTGCACGCCGACCGCCATCTTACTTCTGCCAATCTGAGCATAGGGAGAGGTTGCTGTAGCTTCATCTGAAGCAGGGGTATTGTTAGGATGGGAATATTAACTCCAAACTGCTTGTACTTTAGCGATTTCCACTGTCCAACACCACCTTTTCTTTGCAGGGACAGTGGAGGCTTTTTTTGGGTGCATCAGCTCTGTAGCTTATTAGGCTGCCTTATAAGGCTCCCTGATAGCTGCATTGCTGTTTGTACGCCGCTGTGCAAACCAACTGCTTTTTTCAAAGCAAAAATCCTGTTGCTCCTTCTTTTCTGCACAGTTCTCTTGTTTCTTTGTCCACACTCTTGTGTGCAGCAGTCCTTTTTATTGCTGCCATACTTGTCCTTTGATCATTGTAGGGAGATTGAAATTCTACTACAGCCCTTGTATTTTTTGATATATCTGTCATCCACTTTCTGCCACTCAAACTGTTGTGTAATAAAGTGGGCCTGATTTTTTGCTGCTGTCTCCCACACACAAAAAAGGGAGATTTGTATTGCCACTGAGTGCATCTGCATCAGTCCTGTTTGTGGCATCTGTCATCCACTTTCTGCCACTCAAACTGTAGTGTAATACTTTGGGCCTGATTTTCTCCAGCTGTCTCCCACACATAAAAAGGAAGATTTGTATTGCCACTGAGTGCATCTGCATCAGTCCTGTTTGTGGCATCTGTCATCCACTTTCTGCCACTCAAACTGTTGTGTAATACAGTGGGCCTGATTTTTTGCTGCTGTCTCCCACACATAAAAAAGGGAGATTTGTATTGCCACTTAATGCATCTGCGTCAGTCCTGTTTGTGGCATCTGTCATCCACTTTCTGCCACTCAAACTGTTGTGTAATACAGTGGGCCTGATTTTTCCCTGCTGTCTCCCACACATAAAAAAGGGAGATTTGTATTGCCACTGAGTGCATCTGCGTCAGTCCTGTTTGTGGCATCTGTTATCCACTTTCTGCCACTCAAACTGTAGTGTAATACAGTGGGCCTGATTTTTTTCCTGCTGTCTTACACACCTATAAAGGGAGATTTAAAATCACAACAAGTTTACGTACACCTTCTAACTGGTTTTACAGTACCATATAACGTTTGTTAGTTTGGTTACATTTTTCCAAGAATGAGGAAGTCTGGTGGAAGAGGTTGTGGCCGTGGTCGGTCATTGCCAGCTGGTAATGATGGTAGTGGTGGTGGAGCAACAGGTGGTCGTGGGAAAAGCAATATAACACCTAAGTCTCGAGTTGTTGAGCCAGCGTCATCGTCTGGCTACACAAGGCCTCGAACGCTCCCTTTTCTGGGAGTAGGAAAACCGCTTTTAAAGCCAGTGCAGCAGGAACAAGTTTTGGCTTTCCTTGCTGACTCTGTCTCTAGCTCTTTCGCCTCCTCTTTGGAAAGTGCAAAATTTAAAATCAGTGCGTCGTCAGTGGATGCTCCCAGTCAGGAACAAATCGCTTCCTTGTGTCCTTCACCCAGAACAACAGAGAAGGATGCGTCAGGCGACACAACAGGTTACTCCATGGAGCTCTTTACACATATCGTGCCTGGGTTAGAAAGGGAAATTGTTAACAGGCCATGCCCATTACAAGATGAATCGGACATGGAGTGCACAGATGCACAGCCACAGCTAGATTATTATGCTGTTCCATTGACTCAGATCACATCATTGCCCTCGTAGTGTACTGAGCCAGAATCTGACCCTGATGAGACTCTGGTGCCCCGTCCCGAACGCTATAGCACCGGCTTACACGGTGACAGAGAGGAAGGTGCTCAGGACATAGAAGAGGAGGTGATAGATGACCCAGTTGTTGACCCCCATTGGCAGCCATTGGGGAACAGGGTGCCGCCGGCAGTAGCTCTGAAGCGGAGGAGGAGGAGCCGCAGCAGGCATCAACATCGCAACAGCCTTCATCTGGCAGGCCCGTATCTGGGCAAAAATGTGTGTCAAAACCAAAAACAGTTGTAGGACAGCGTGGCCATCCAGTTAAAGTAGCTGAGTGTGCAATGCCTGAAAAGGTATTCGATAGTAGTAAGAAATGCTCAAGGGCCTTTAGCAGAGGTCAGAATGTGAAAAATCTAAATACAACTTGCATGCGTAGACATTTAACCACCATGCACTTACAAGCCTGGACTAACTACCAAACGTCCCGTAACATTGTTGCACCCGCTCACAATGAAGCAAGTCAGCAACGCTACATTCCTTCCCTCACTGTAAGCACACCGTTTAGCACACCACCTGCAGCAAATGTGAAGGTATCGTCGCAAGGCCAAAGCAGTCAGGGAATCACCAGGTTCTTGGTAGGAAACACTGTATTTAGGCCAACAGCAAGAATACCATCACCAACCCTCTCTCAGTCTGCCATGTCCACCACCACCCCCGCTAGTTCCACCATATGCAGCTCTCCAGTCCAGCTCACCCTACAAGAGACTCTCGTTAGGAAAAGGAAGTACTCATCCTCTCATCCGCGTACACAGGGTTTGAACGCCCACATTGCTAGACTTATCTCGTTAGAGATGATGCCCTATCGGTTAGTTGAAAGGGAAGCTTTCAAAGCCCTGATGGACTACGCAGTACCACGCTACAAGCTACCCAGTCTACACTTCTTTGCGAGAAAAGCCATCCCAGCCATCCACCAGCATGTAACAGACCGCATTGTCCATGCACTCAGGCAATCTGTCAGTACAAAGGTGCACCTCACAACAGATGCATGGACCAGTAGGCATGGCCAGGGACGTTACGTGTCCATCACGGCACACTGGGTAATGTGGTGGATGCAGGGTCCACAGGGGACAGCCATGTTGGGACAGTTCTGCCTAGCCCACGGTCTAGGAAACAGTTGGCTGTAGGCATTCGCCCCCCCTCCTCCTCCTACTCATCCTCCAGCCGAAGCGAGAGCTCGTCCACAGACTGCAGTCACACGACTGCTCCATCCGCAGTTGCCACTGTTGCACACGAGGTATCCCATTATGGAACAGCTAGTGGCAAGAGTCAGCAGGCTGTGTTGGGAATGAAGTGTTTGGGCGACAGCAGACACACCGCGGAAGTTCTGTCCAAGTTCTTGCAGCAATAAACTCAGTCATGGCTGGGCAGTGCACATCTTGAGGCAGGCAAGGTAGTCAGTGATAACGGAAGGAATTTTATGGCTGCCATAGCCCTTTCATAACTGAAACACATTCCTTGCCTGGCTCACACCTTGAACCTGGTGGTGCAGTGCCTGAAAAGTTATCCGGGGTTACCCGACCTGCTCCTGAAGGTGCGCAGACTTTGCTCACACATCTGCCGTTCGCCCATACATTCCAGCCGTATGCAGAACCATCAGCGATCTTTGAAGCTTCCCCAGCACCTCCTAATAATTGACGTTGCAACAAGGTGGAACTCCACACTGCACATGCTTCAGAGGCTGTGCGAACAGAGGCATGCTGTTATGTATTTGTGGGAGGATACACATACACGGGCAGGCAGTTGGATGGCAGACTGTTGTGAATTCTGCTCTTGGGTTCCCTCCAGTGGTTGTTGGTGGGAATGCAGTTGTCTTGGACTCGCAGTCCTGGCCAGGTGTATCAGATGATTACAATTCTGACTGGGATATTTAGGTGTGCAGGATCCTTTAGCCCTTGCCACTTGTCAATGTTACTTGTGAAGTGTTGGATCACTTTCTGGCTTCTCCTGTTGCTGCCAAATTCAGCAAAGATAAGTGTTTGGTTTTTGTATCTGTGGCACACTGCTGTGTGCTTGTTTCAGTTTTATTCCTGCTCTGATTGTAGGATTCACTGGAGTTGCAGATTTACGCTCCTACATCTTTTAGTAGATGTAGGAAGTTTTTTGTATATTCTGCTGTGTATGTTTTGAAGGGTTTTAATACTGACTGCACAGAACTCTGTCCTATCCGGTCCTATCTAGCTAGAGTGGCCTCCTGTGCTAAATCCTGTTTTTCTGCCTGTGTATGTTTTTTCCTCTCCGACTCACCGCCAATAGTTGTGGGGGGCTGTCTATCCTTTGGGGATTTTCTCTGAGGCAAGATAGTATTCCAGCTTCCATCTTTAGGGGTATTTAGTCCTCCGGCTGTGACGAGGTGTCTAGGTGTGTTAGGCACACTCCACGGCTACTTCTAGTTGCGGTGTTAAGTTCAGGATTGCGGTCAGTATAGTGGACACCTTCTCCAGTGAAAGTTCTCATGCAGCTCCTAGGTCACCGGATCATAACAGCAGACATGGAGTTGTCAGGTGTGCAGTGGTCGAAGCTACAAGACCTGTGTCAAGTCCTTCAGTGTTTTGAGGAATGCACATGCCTGGTTAGTGCAGATGATGCCATCATAAGCATGAGCATCTCCTAATGTATCTGCTGATGCAACGTTTGACGCACATAAAGGAGCAGGCGTCTGCAGCCGATGACGAGGGAAGCCTTGATGACAGTCAGCCATTGTCTGGTCAGGGAAGTCTAGAGGACGAGGTGGCGGGCGAAGAGGAGGAGGACGAGGAGGATGATGGGGATGAATATTTTTTGGATGAGGAAGCTTCTCAGGGGGCAATAGAAACTGGTGGCGTTGCAAGGTCAGGTTCAGGGTTTTTGAGGGAGACAAGTGACGTTGATTTGCCAAAAAGTGCTCCTCAACCCGGCACAAGCAGTGATTTGACAACTGGAACATTGGCCCACATGGCGGATTATGCCTTGCGCATCCTAAAAAGGGACCCACACATTATAAAAATGACCGATGACGATTACTGGTTGGCCTGCCTCCTGGATCCACGCTACAAAGGGAAATTGCAAAATACCATGCCACATGAGAACCTTGAGCAAATATTGGCTACCAAACATGCAACTCTTGTAGACCGTTTGATTCAGGCATTCCCAGCACACAGCGGCACTGATGGTTCTCACACGAGCTGCAGGGGGCAACATGACAGAGGTTTTAGAGGTGCACAAATCAGAAGTGGCATTGGACAGAGGGGTTTTCTGTCCAGATTGTGGAGTGATTTCGCAATGACCGCTGACAGGACAGGTATCGCAGCATCAATTCAAAGTGACACGAGACAACATTTGTCCAGTACGGTTACTAACTATTTTTCCTCCCTTATCGATGTTCTCCCTCACCCATCATTCCCATTTGATTACTGGGCTTCCAAAATAGACACCTGGCCTGAATTGGCCGAATATGCAATGCAGGAGCTTGCTTGCCCAGCAGCTAGTGTGCTATCCGAAAGAGTATTCAGTGCTGCTGGTTCAATACTGACCGAAAGAAGAAATCGTCTGGCTACCCAAAATGTTGATGATCTAACCTTCATTAAAATGAACCAATCATGGATTTCTAATTATTTTGCCCCACCTTTCCCGGCTGACACCTAGCTTTCCTGTAAAAAGGTCTTGCTTTTGGACTGGTCTTACTGACTGTCCCAATTTCTCCATTTGCAGCTGTTGTATGTCCAGGATACAACATTTTTACACCTCCCTAAATGGGCTGACTACCCCCACGGGGCCGTGGTCACCATTTGGCGCAAGCACTTGTGAGAGTGCCGTTTGTCTGAAGAGGTGGGTGTGCCCACTTTTGGGAAACAGCACTGGCACAGGGTCCCTCATAGTACAATGAAGTGTCTCTGGCGGTGGTGGTGCGCACCCAACGTCAGACACACCGTTGTAATATGAGGGGCCCTGGGCCAGTACCACCGGCCATGAGAGAATGTCCCCCCCCAAGCTCAAACAGTGCTCTACCACTTGCAAAATTATCTCTCACTGCTCCACCACTGTTTAGTCTATGCGGTTAAATCCTTCAATAGCACTGCCAATACCAATTTCTTCACATATATGATGCTAGCAAAAATATTCAGAGGCCCTGTCCTACATATACACCAGTTAATACTTTGCGCCAAATACCACTGTCTGCAAGTCAGCAGAGGAGCCCACTCCTGTACCTAGGTATGCCACCTGTTTATTTGTTAATTTGTTTTTTGCCAGACATTAACATCTATTTATTATTTTGGACTACTATCTGTGTCAGACACTCCTTCCAATTGTCCTCCGCTGACCACACCAATGCTGCCTGTGTACCCCTGGAACCTATTTACAACTGCATCGAGCCTACTTTTTTATTTTAGGCCTAGTAAGTCTGTCTGCGGTCCCTCCTGCCAATTGTCCTCCACTGACCATGCCAATGCTGCCTGTGTACCCCTGGAACCTATTTAGATCTGCATCAAGCCAACTTTTTTATTTTAGGCCTAGTAAGTCTGTCTGCGGTCCCTCCTGCCAATTGTCCTCCGCTGACCACACCAATGCTGCCCGTGTACCCCTGTAACCTTTTTTAAACTGCATTGAGCCAACTTTGTGGTGTAAGGCCTACTACCAGTGTCTGCGCCACTCAATACAGCTGTCCTCCTCTTAAAAAAAGCTGAGCTGCAATTGTCAGGTTTTCAGCCTATCAGAATTTTAAAACTGCATTGGGGTTACAAGTTTGGTTGGGTTCTACAAACGGTGTCTGCCGCTCCAAGGTGTTCTCCAGGTTTACTGTCCTGAGTTTCAATCTTCAGGCTCTCATTAAGTAGCTTTTAATATAACACTGCATTTGGCCTACTAGTTTGGTTGGGGCCTACTAACGATGTCTGCCGCTCCAAGGTTTTCTCCTGGTTTCCTTTCCTAAGCTTCTATCTTCAGGCTCTCATTAAGTAGTTTTTAATATAACACTGCATTTGTCCTACTAGTTTGGTTGGGGCCTAGTAACGGTGTTCTCCAGGTTTACTGTCCTGAGCATCAATCTTCAGGCTCTCATTAAGTAGTTTTTAATATAACACTGCATTTGGCCTACTAGTTTGGTTGGGATCTACTAACGGTGTCTGCCGTTCAAAGTGTAAGGATTCCGGACTTCCTTTGTTCCTGTTCGCCCTGATCCAAGATGGAGTCTTGGATCTCACCCTGTCATGGAACTTCCTGTCTGTCTTGATTATTTAAGTCCGAGTCATGTGGTGTTCTGTGCTTGAGTATTTTGTGCTGCTGGCTACTGAGCTTCTGCCTGTGGTCTGGGGAACTCCCTGCTTCAGCTGCTCACTACTCAGCGGTCTGCCTCGCCCCTTTGAGCTGCATCTCACCTCTGGAACTGCTGCGACTGGCAGCACACCTGTGGAAGGATTTCCCTTGTTTGCTAAGCTTTTCCCAGTGTTGTGCCTCTTTGCACAACCACACCAGGTGAGCAAGATTCCAGTGTTGCTTTTCTCACCAAGAGTTTTGTACTCATCTACTAGGCTTAGATAGCGCTCTCCCTCTTTTTCCCTTCATCCTCTTTCACCATGACTTCATGCTCAATGCACCACCTGCTTACTATTGAACTTCCACAAGCAAGTGCTGTGTGCACGTGGGATCAAGTTTTGCTGGACTTCCTCGTTAAGTACTGTGTGCATTTCTACTTCACGTCTGCTGGATTCCCGTTTAAGTACTGTGTGCATTTCCACTAATATCCTACTGGACTTCCTTGTCAAGTGTCTTGTTTGCCCCCTCGTCATATCCTTGCTGGACTGGTTCATATTAGCGGTCGCGTCCCGCTATTCACTGTGCTGTGATTACCATATTGTGCTGAGCACCTTGTTACAATTGCAGGAATATCGGTGCTAGTTTTGTTTGCATTTCTGTTTTGTTTAAATACATCTTTTACTGCAGCTTTGCTCTCAGACTGGTTTTATCCCACGCTATCAGATTCCTTAGTACCTACAGTGGGGCAAAAAAAGTATTTAGTCAGTCAGCAATAGTGCAAGTTCCACCACTTAAAAAGATGAGAGGCGTCTGTAATTTACATCATAGGTAGACCTGAACTATGGGAGACAAACTGAGAAAAAAAAAATCCAAAAAATCACATTGTCTGTTTTTTTAACATTTTATTTGCATATTATGGTGGAAAATAAGTATTTGGTCAGAAACAAACAATCAAGATTTCTGGCTCTCACAGACCTGTAACTTCTTCTTTAAGAGTCTCCTCTTTCCTCCACTCATTACCTGTAGTAATGGCACCTGTTTAAACTTGTTATCAGTATAAAAAGACACCTGTGCACACCCTCAAACAGTCTTACTCCAAACTCCACTATGGTGAAGACCAAAGAGCTGTCAAAGGACACCAGAAACAAAATTGTAGCCCTGCACCAGGCTGGGAAGACTGAATCTGCAATAGCCAACCAACTTGGAGTGAAGAAATCAACAGTGGGAGCAATAATTAGAAAATGGAAGACATACAAGACCACTGATAATCTCCCTCGATCTGGGGCTCCACGCAAAATCCCACCCCGTGGGGTCAGAATGATCACAAGAACGGTGAGCAAAAATCCCAGAACCACGCGGGGGGACCTAGTGAATGAACTGCAGAGAGCTGGGACCAATGTAACAAGGCCTACCATAAGTAACACACTACGCCACCATGGACTCAGATCCTGCAGTGCCAGACATGTCCCACTGCTTAAGCCAGTACATGTCCGGGCCCGTCTGAAGTTTGCTAGAGAGCATTTGGATGATCCAGAGGAGTTTTGGGAGAATGTCCTATGGTCTGATGAAACCAAACTGGAACTGTTTGGTAGAAACACAACTTGTCGTATTTGGAGGAAAAAGAATACTGAGTTGCATCCATCAAACACCATACCTACTGTAAAGCATGGTGGTGGAAACATCATGCTTTGGGGCTTTTTCTCTGCAAAGGGGTCAGGACGACTGATCCGGGTACATGAAAGAATGAATGGGGCCATGTATCGTGAGATTTTGAGTGCAAACCTCCTTCCATCAGCAAGGGCATTGAAGATGAAACGTGGCTGGGTCTTTCAACATGACAATGATCCAAAGCACACCACCAGGGCAACGAAGGAGTGGCTTCGTAAGAAGCATTTCAAGGTCCTGGAGTGGCCTAGCCAGTCTCCAGATCTCAACCCTATAGGAAACCTTTGGAGGGAGTTGAAAGTCCGTGTTGCCAAGCGAAAAGCCAAAAACATCACTGCTCTAGAGGAGATCTGCATGGAGGAATGGGCCAACATACCAACAACAGTGTGTGGCAACCTTGTGAAGACTTACAGAAAACGTTTGACCTCTGTCATTGCCAACAAAGGATATATTACAAAGTATTGAGATGAAATTTTGTTTCTGACCAAATACTTATTTTCCACCATAATATGCAAATAAAATGTTAAAAAAACAGACAATGTGATTTTCTGGATTTTTTTTTCTCATTTTGTCTCCCATAGTTGAGGTCTACCTATGATGTAAATTACAGACGCCTCTCATCTTTTTAAGTGGTGGAACTTGCACTATTGCTGACAGACTAAATACTTTTTTGCCCCACTGTATATATTGTTACACCAAGGTGTTCTCCTGGTTTCCTTTCCTGAGCTTCTATCTTCAGGCTCTCATTAAGTAGTTTTTAATATAACACTGCTTTTGGCCCACGAGTTTGGTGGGGGCCTACTAACGGTGTCTGCCGCTCCTTGCTGTTCTCCACTGAACAAAGCAGTGCCGCCTGTTTACTACTGTTACCAATTTTGAAATGCATTTAGCCCACTTTATTATTTGGGCCTATATCTGTGTTTCCTCCTCATCCTGCCCATTGCCCAGTCAGTGATAGATGAGTCTGCTGGTACATTGACCCAGACCGCTACATTCCCCTTGCACGCTACACAGCCAGAATCTGACCCTGCTGAAAGTGAGGTTCCCCTTCCCGCATACTATACCACCTTACACGGGGACAAAGAGGAAGGTGCAGATGAAAGTGCAGGTTCCTTCATCAGGTGGGGGGGAATACTCGTTGGCGACGTCACTGGCACAGGGCCCCTCATAGTACGCAAAAGTGTCGCTGCTGGTGGGAGGTGCCCCCGCAGTGCAAACACACCGCCGTACTTTGAGGGGCCCTGTGCCAGTGCCAATGCCAATGAGTGGGCCCCCCCTGCTTGCTCAGGATCACAGCACTTGCAAAGTTGAAATACTTACCTCTCCCTGCTCCACCGCCGTGACGTGGTCCAGATTTCCTGGGCCCACTAAATACTTGAACCAGCCATACCCCCCACAACTTTAGCCAAAAGACCCCCAATGTCCAATGCCTAACTATTATTATAAGGTAAATTAAGATTGACAAGCCTCAGTACCAAGAATGGATGTTTTTGCCATTTAAATGGGCACTGTAAGTGTTTTCCTGGCCTCCAGTCACTGCTGACTATGCTTCCCCATTGACTTGCATTGGGTTTCGTGTTTCGGTCAATCCCCGACTTTTCGCGATAATCGGCCGATTTCACTCGACTCGACTTTTGAGATAGTCGGGTTTCGCGAAACCCGACTCGATCCTAAAAAAGTAAAAGTCGCTCAACCCTATACTACGTGGCTGGGCAATATACTACGTGGGCTGTGCAATATACTACGTGGACATGCATATTCTAGAATACCCGATGCGTTAGAATCGGGCCACCATCTAGTTTATATAATATGTATCTAGTCCAATGTGAGGCATGGTGAGTTGTGACTTACAAATAAACATTGGCTGAGAATAATGTGTCAGCCTGTTTTTGGTATGTGATCTGACCGCAGTCTGATATAGGGACTGAGACCTTGATTTCAGTATTGTATCCTTAGTTTTCTGAGTGCAGCAGTTGTGCAGAATCTCATTTTTTTCTGCTTCGGATCCAGCAGAGCTCGGAATGCTGTGCCCTTTACATCCCCACCCACACAACTAATTGGCAGCTTTCTGTGTGCATTAAATATTGACAGCTGCTAATCAGTGGTGTGTGTGTGCCTGGACTGGGAGGCACAAGATGCCTAGTCCTCTAGTAATAATCTCTTGCTGATAAAACACTGATTTTATTGAAACAGCTGAGCAAGTGATACATCGCTTGAATCAAACTTTCAGCCCCCACATCATTCTGCTCTCAGATTACATAGCAAAAACCTGCTGACAATTATAAGGGAAGTGAGTTACTCTCTCCTGACTGATGTAAATGACCCTTTCGAGAATTTTTTCGTTGGTTAAAAATTAAAAAAAAAAACAACAGCAGCAGAGATCATGAAATCGCTTAAGCTTTCATCAGATTATGGTGCTGTTAGATATCTGTTTGGCATATCCCTGATTGATGTGACATATCGGTCAGCCATAGCTCTACTTAAAGAAGGGGTGGGAAGGTAAGCGTTATATTACTGCGAGTGACTACCATCTATGGCTAGTTTCACATTTGCGTTAAAAAACGCAGCTTTTTTCACGCAAACGCATGTGGTGCAAAAAACGCATATAAACGCGTTAAAATGCTGCGTTTTTTAGACGCATGCGTTTTTGCATGTGTTAAAAAAATGGCGGCGTTTTGACGCGTTTACATGCGTTTTTTACCGTGTTCGCATTTTTGAAACGCATGATGAGAAATGTGTGACAGATGCTAATCATCAAAAACAACTAGAAAACCCACTATAAACAGAAATAGCTAGGGTTAGGGTTAGGATCCCTAGGGTTAGGGTTTGGGGGTGGCTTATTAGTGTGTATTCTGGTGTTTTTCTATTGAAATGCATGCGTTTAAAAACGCATGTAAATGCATGGGCTTAAAAACGCATGTGTTTACATAGACAGCAATGCGTTTTTTTGCCGCAAAAAAACGCATGCGTTTTTTTGCCGCAAAAAAAGTTGCTAGAAATTACTACAGGTTGCATTTCCGCAACAAAACGCAAGCATAGAAACGACGCATGCGTTGTCAAAACGCAGCAAAATGCATGCAAAAAAAAACGCATGCGTTTTTTAATGTTAAGTATAGAAAAAAAACGCATGCGTTTTTTGCGCTAAAACGCAGCGGCAAAAAATGCAAATGTGAAACCAGCCTAAAGTGTAAAATGGGAGATGAAATTAAAGGGACACTGTCACCTGAATTTGGAGGGAACAATCTTCAGCCATGGAGGCGGGGTTTTGGGGTTTTTGATTCACCCTTTCCATACCCGCTGGCTGCATGCTAGCTGCAATATTGGATTGAAGTTCATTCTCTGTCCTCCGTAGTAGATGCCTGCACAAGGTGCAATCTTGCCTTGCGCAGGCGTGTACTATGGAGGACAGAGAATGAACTTCAATCCAATATTGCAGCTAGCATGCAGCCAGCAGGTAAGGAAAGGGTGAATCAAACACCCAAAAACCCCGCCTCCATGGCTGAAGATTGTTCCCTCCAAATTCAGGTGACAGTGTCCCTTTAACCCCTTAGTGACAGAGCCAATTTGGTACTTAATGACCAGGCCAATTTTTGCAATTCTGACCACTGTCACTTTATGAGGTTATAACTCTGGAACGCTTCAACGGATCCCGCTGATTCTGAGATTGTTTTTTCGTGACATATTGTACTTCATGTTACTGGTAACATTTCTTCGATATTACTTGCGATTATTTATGAAAAAAACGGAAATATGGCGAAAATTTTTAAAATTTTGCCATTTTCAAAATTTGTATTTTTATGCCCTTAAATCAGAGAGATATGTCACGAAAAATAGTTAATAAATAACATTTCCCACATGTCTACTTTACATCAGCACTATTTCGGAAACAAAATTTTTTTTTGTTAGGGAGTTATAAGGGTTAAAAGTTGACCAGCAATTTCTCATTTTTACAACACCATTTTTTTTTAGGGACCACATCACATTTTAAGTCATTTTGAGGGGTCTATATGATAGAAAATAATGAAGTGTGACACCATTCTAAAAACTACACCCCTCAAGGTTCTCAAAACCACATTCAAGAAGTTTATTAACCCTTTACGTGCTTCACAGGAACTGAAACAATGTGGAAGGAAAAAATGAACATTTAACTTTTTTTTGCAAACATCTTAATTCAGAACCATTTTTTTTATTTTCACAAGTGTAAAAACAGAAATGTAACCATAAATTTTGTTATGCAATTTCTCCTGAATACGCCAATACCCCATATGTGGGGGTAAACCACTGTTAGGGCGCACCGCAGAACTTAGAAGTGAAGGAGCGCCGTTTGACTTTTTCAATGCAGAATTGGCTGGAATTGAGATCGGACACCATGTCACATTTAGAGAGCCCCTGATGTACCTAAACAGTGGAAACCCCCCACAAGTGACACCATTTTGGAAACTAGACCTCTTAAGGAACTTATCTAGATGTGTGGTGAGCACTTTGAACCCCCAAGTGCTTCACAGAAGTTTATAACGTAGAGCCGTGAAAATAAAAAATCGCTTTTGTTTACACAAAAATGATCTTTTCGCCCACAAATTCTTATTTTCACAAGGGTAACAGGAGAAATTAGACCACAAAAGTTGTTGTGCGATTTCTCCTGAATACGTCGATACCCCATATGTGAGGGTAAACCACTGTTTGGGCGCACCGCAGAGCTTGGAAGTGAAGGAGCGCCGTTTTACTTTTTCAATGTAGAATTGGCTGGAATTGAGATTGGACGCCATGTCGCGTTTGGAGAGCCCCTGATGTGCCTAAACAGTGGAAACCCCCCACAAGTGACCCCATTTTGGAAACTAGACCCCTTAAGGAACATATCTAGATGTGTGGTGAGCACTTTGAACCCCCATGTGCTTCACAGAAGTTTATAATGTAGAGCCGTGAAAAAAAAAATCACATTTTTTCTACAAAAATGATCTTTTTGCCCACAAATTTTTATTTTCACAAGGGTAACAGGAGAAATTAGACCACAAAAGTTGTTGTGCAATTTCTCCTGAGTACGCTGATACCCAATATGTGGGGGTAAACCACTGTTAGGGCGCACCGCAGAGCTTGGAAGAGAAGGAGTGCCGTTTTACTTTTTCAATGTAGAATTGGCTGGAATTGAGATCGGACGCCATGTCGCGTTTGGAGAGCCCCTGATGTGCCTAAACAGTAGAAATCCCCCACAAGTGACCCCATTTTGGAAACTAGACCCCCCATGGAACTTATCTAGATGTGTGGTGAGTTTTTATTTTCACAAGGGTAACAAGAGAAATTGGACCCCAAAAGTTGTTGTCCAATTTGTCCTGAGTATGCTGGTACCCCATATGTGGGGGTAAACTACTGTTTGGGCGCACGGCAGAGCTCGGAAGGGAAGGAGCGCCTTTTTGGAATGCAGACTTTGATAGAATGGTCTGTGGGCATTATGTTGCGATTGCAGAGCCCCTGATGTACCTAAACTGTAGTAACCCCCCACAAGTGACCCCATTTTGGAAACTAGACCCCCCAAGGAACTTATCTAGATGTGTGGTGAGAACTTTGAATGCCCAAGTGCTTCACAGAAGTTTAGAATGCAGAGTCGTGAAAATAAAAAATATTTTTTTTTCCACAAAAAAGATATTGTAGCCCCCAAGTTTTTATTTTCACAAGGGTAACAGGAGAAATTGGACTGCAATAGTTGTTGTCCAATTTATCCCGAGTACGCTGATGCGCCATATGTGGGGGTAAACCACTGTTTGGGCGCACGGCAGAGCTCGGAAGGGAAGGAGCGCCTTTTTGGAATGCAGACTTTGATAGAATGGTCTGTGGGCATTATGTTGCGATTGCAGAGCCCCTGATATACCTAAACTGTAGTAACCCCCCACAAGTGACCCCATTTTGGAAACTAGACCCCCCAAGGAACTTATATAGATGTGTGGTGAGAACTTTGAATGCCCAAGTGCTTCACAGAAGTTTAGAATGCAGAGTCGTGAAAATAAAAAATATATTTTTTTTTTCACAAAAAAGATTTTGTAGCCCCCAAGTTTTTATTTTCACAAGGGTAACAAGAGAAATTGGACCCCAGAAGTTGTTGTCCAATTTATCCCGAGTACGCTGATGCCCCATATGTGGGGGTAACCCACTGTTTGGGCGCACGGCAGAGCTCAGAAAGGAGGGAGCACCATTTGACTTTTTGAGCGCAAAATTGGCTGTCGTGTTTGGAGACCCCCTGATGTACCTAAACAGTGGAAACCCCCCAATTCTAGCTCCAACCCTAACCCCAACACACCCCTAACCCTAATCCCAACCTGATCCATAATCCTAATCACTAACCCTAACCATAATCACAACCCTTACCCCAAAACAACCCTAATGTCAACCCTAACCATAACCCTAATCAAAACCCTAAATCCAACACACCCCTAATCCTAATCTCAACCCTAACCTCAAACCTAACCCTAATCCCAATACACCCCTAATCACAACCCTAACCTTAACCCTAATCCCAAACCTAACCCTAATCCCAAGCGTAACCCTAATGCCAACCCTAACCCTAATACCAACCCTAATCCAAACCCTAACCCTAATCCCAGCTCTAACCCTAACTTTAGCCCCAACCCTAGCCCTAACTTTAGCCCCAACCCTAACCCTAGCCCTAAGGCTACTTTCACACTTGCGTCGTTTGGCATTCCGTCGCAATCCGTCGTTTTGGACAAGAAACGGATCCTGCAAATGTGCCCGCAGGATGCGTTTTTTGCCCATAGACTTGTATTGCCGACGAATCGTGACGGATGGCCACACGTCGCGTCCGTCGTGCACTGGATCAGTTGTGTTTTGGCGGAGCGTCGGCACAAAAAAACGTTCAATTAAACGTTTATTTGTACGTCGCATCCGCCATTTCTGACCACGCATGCGTGGCCGTAACTCCGCCCCCTCCTCCCCAGGACATAGATTGGGCAGCGGATGCGTTGAAAAACTACAGCTGCTGCCCACGTTGTGCACAATTTTCACAACGTGCGTCGGTATGTCGGGCCAACGCATTGCGACGGCCCCATACCGACGTAAGTGTGAAAGAAGCCTAACCCTAAATTTAGCCCCAACCCTAACCCTAAATTTAGCCCCAACCCTAACCCTAAATTTAGCCCCAACCCTAGCCCTAACCCTACCCCTAACCCTAGCCCTACCCCTAACCCTACCCCTAACCCTACCCCTACCCCTAACCCTAATCCTAACCCTAACCCTACCCCTAACCCTACCCCTACCCCTAACCCTAATTTTAGCCCCAACTGCTGTTCTCCTGCCGGCCGGCAGATGGAGACAGATGGCGGGCGCACTGGGCATGCGTCCGCCATGTTCTTCTGCCGGCGGCCAGGAGGAGCAGCAAGAGGATTCAGGGACCTAGGTGAGTATGCTAGGGTCCCCGAATCCCCCTATTTCTCTGTCCTCTGATGTGCGATCACATCAGAGGACAGAGAATTACACTTTACTTTTTTTTTTTTTTTGCGGTCGCCGGTAAACAGTTAATTACCGGCGATCGCAAAACAGGGGTCGGTAATACCGACCCCGATCATGCTCTTTGGGGTCTCGGCTACCCCCGGCAGCCGAGACCCCAAAGATTCTCCCGGTGCCGGCCGACGGGCGCACTGCGCATGCGCCCGCCATTTTGAAGATGGCGGCGCCCACCGGGAGACACGAGGAGCATCGGGGGAGCTAGGTGAGTATTGGGGGGCCACCTGGGACCCCTTTTCTCTGTCCTCCGATGTGCGATCACATCGGAGGACAGAGAAATTAAAAAGAGATCGCGTTTTTGTTTTTTTTTGTTTTTTTTTTGTGATCGCCGGTAAACGGTTAATTACCGGCGATCGCAAATGCGGGGTGGGTTAAAAAAACCCCGAATCATGTTCTCTGGGGTCTCGGCTACCCTCGGCAGCCGAGACCCCGGAGAAAATCGGCCTCTGGGGGGCGCTATTGACTTTTTCCACAGCGCCATTAATTAACGGCGCTGTGGTTTAAGTACCCTTAGCGGCCGCCGTTAAAAGGCGTATCGGCGGTCGCTAAGGGGTTAAGCGATGAGCGAACGTGCTGGGATAATGTGTTATCCGACCATACTCTTGTGCTAACAGAGTGTCTTCGGTGTGCTCGAAAATGATGTCCGAGTCGCTACGGCTGCATGTCTCGCGGCTGGTCGACAGCAGGGATTGCTGTTTGTTAGGCAATCCCTGCATGTGTTGCAGCGGTCTAACAGCCAATGATATGCAGCCGCATGGACCTAGTATGTTCGGATAACACCTTATCTGAGCATAGTCACTCATCACTACTGAAAGTTTTTTCCTGGGTGACTAGATGGCAATAAAATAAGTCATATTTTGCTAGTATGGCTGACAAGGAACCTCTGTGACACTGTGAATTCCAGTCACTGACACTGAAGGCCAGTTGGTCAAAATACCAATAAGAATGAATGGACCCAGAAAGTTAGCCTACAGGTTTCGTGGTTCATTCTAGTTTTAACTTTTTTTTCCGGAGGGATAATTTTGTACATTTACCGCATCCTGTGAGAGCCAAACTGTCTTCCTTTTCTAGACTAGTCTCAAAGTAGCATTTTTAGAAAAGAAAGATGTGTAATCTTCCGAGACTGGAAGAACAATAGACTGAAACATATAATCATAGAAGCAGGTGTAGGTATAGCCTGAAATTGCATCCAAAAATCTGTTGCCTAGCATATAAGACATGTACAAAGATATTGATTAAAGATCCCAGACACCTCTTAATATATAAGAATCACAGTCTGAAGACCGAGCAGTCAATCACATAGACAGACTCAAAATGAGGTTCATTTTCTTACTAAATAAAATGAATCAGGCAGTATGATCTCAGCCTGAATGCAGATTTCAGGATGATAGACAATTATATAATATGTCTTTCAAAAAATGATAAGGATTTATGAGGCATGTCCCATATAGCAGATACATCAGCAGTCACAGGAAGCCGCAATATGAGCAGGTGCATTATCCTGGGCTGAGCATTAATAGAAGAGAATTATGGATAGTACTTCATACTCACGTAGTATAGTGCTGTATTCTCCTCCTGCATTTAAAACTCTCAAAAATTATTTTCAGAACCGTTTAAAAAAATGTTAGATTGTGAGACCATGGGACAATGGGGACCTTCAAATGAAGGAACCAATTAATTGTTGATCTCCACATCTTTAATGTTAGTGGAAAAAAAGAGGAGGAAAATGTACACTAATCAAGAAAATGGAATAAAGGCACAAAGAAATGGCGAAAATGCCAGGACTTAAAATGTACCAAACTGCTCCGACATTTTTTTTTACAAACTTTTTGTGATAAACCTTTTGAGAAGTGGATATCACGATCATATATTGCAGAATGATAATTACTGTAGTTATTTAGTGATCTGCTATATTATATTGTGATGACATACGGTGTTTAGGTGTGGACCTAAAAATTCTTAAAGGGTTTGTGCCAAGATTCTAAGTTATTCTCTAGGGAATAACTCAATGATCCTTAAAGGATCGACCTCTTGGACAGTCACTGATCCTAAGAAGAGAACTTTGCAGTCTCATAGTCAAAGAATAAAGTACAAGTGCATGTGCTTGAACTCCTCTTTGTTCGGATGAGGAACATCAGAGACCCCATTTTCACAATCAGTGGTAGTCCCAGTAATATTACCCCCAAAGAAAATGAATTTATCCACCATCCCAAGGGTCAAGGATAGCTTACAAACCCTGTAAGTAGCGTACAAACCCTGTAAGTCACACTGTATGTAGTGGTTCTACACCCTGATTAATATTATTATTATTATTATTATTATTATTATTATTATTTATATAGCACCATTGATTCCATGGTGCTGTACATGAGAAGGGGTTACATACAAATTACAGACATCACTTACAGTAATCAAACTAAGCTAAGATAAGAATTTTGAACCAAAGACCTTCCTTTATTACCATAAAATTCTTTAATAATGTATATAGTAACAATTTTCTAAAGTAAGCAACCCTTTTAGCAGATTAGTATAAAAAAAATAGGAAAAAATGAAAGGATATACGAAATATATAAGAGCACAAAAAATGCTCTGATATAAAAATTAAAATGTAAACTAATTGCAAAACATAACAATCCTTATTGATGTAATTGGCTAAAATATCATAAAATGGCTCAGTACATGATTAGAAATGTGATTAAAACCAATGGCTGGGCAATAAGGAGAATATTGAGTATTTCATGATTACAGAGAAAATATGAAAGGTAGATGTGAAAGCTGAATAATAATGAAGGTCAGAGAGATACAAGGTAAAATAAAATATGATTTAAATCCAAATAATATAATTTCCTTTATTGCCCAAAGAAATACATTTATACAATTGTACGATATGTATTTATAAGTAAAGTGAATAGAGCTAAGCTAATAGTATAGCATACACAAAATAACGGCCCTATTCATCAAAGCAATTTTGCCAGAATTCTGGTGTAAATTGCTTTGAAAAATCACAAAATTATGGCGCAACTTGCATTTGCACAAAAAAATTGCGACTTTTGCCTTTTTGACTCCAGTTTCTCCCAGCTACATCAAAATGGACAGGGCATGACTCGGTGCAGGGCGTGATGCCACAGCTAGTCTAATGCATGTAGAGCTTTGGCATTCCCTATTCTAGAAATCTTACTCCAGTTCCTAAATTATTGGCCATTTTTTCAGAGATTAGTGCCACTCATCAGCCACTCCTGATTAATGAAGTGGCATGCATCTCTTCATGAATCAGTAGCGTCTGACTCCACCTCTCCCCCTTGTTAACACAAGTGAGAAAATCTAGTCTTGATGATTCAGAACCAAATGTTAGGTGTCGAGTTCGGCACAGGGGGAATCTTGAAACATCTCTGCTGCAGTCTCCCATTCTTCTCCAGCCGCAGTGGAGTCTGCTCAGCGGAGACGTCGGTCCCAGCGTCTAGCTCAGGCTGATACTGGATGACTGGTTACTACTGCCCTTTCAGGCTCTTTCCTTGTAGCCAGCAATGTTCAGCAGCGAGCAGGTCTTTCTGGGACTAAGTCCTGCTTTTCACATACTGAGCATGCCCAGGGCAAGATCTCTCGTTGGAGATCAAGGGTCACATTCTTAGATACTGCAGCAAATCCCATTGGTCCTCTAGGAAGGTCCTGAAGGTGCTCAACTTCTGTGGCAGCCTCCCATTGGTCCTTCTGGGAAGGTCCTGTACTTGCTGCAGCTATAAAAGGTTTGCATGACCGCACGCCCATGCGCTAGTATATACTTGAAATCGTGTGTGTGTTGATGTGTGAAAGTCGCTCATTAATCATCCCCTCCCTTGTGTATGACTGCTCATGTAAGGTGGATGTTTGCTATCGCCCGACAGAGCCATAAGTACTAAACACACGATACAGCGTCAATTGCTGTGACCGCCAGTGTGGCGCCGTGCGCTATTAGAGCGCTTTCCTATCCCAAGTCTGGGTGGTTAGTGGCATCAGCAAAAGCGGCACAGCATGCACTCTTGTGGATTTAAATTATATTTTCAGTTACTCTGACACCCCAGTTGCGGTGTCGAGCGCAAGTGGTCTGAACGTACTCTAATCCTGTGTCTTGGGATAGAGTCCTGAGATTCCTTGCTTCCGCTCTTGGTGCGGTACCTCGGCCCTGTGACACAACAGGGTTTGCTTCCTTCACCCAGGGTGAAGTTAACCTGTGTGTGTATCCACATTGTACTGCCATATAGTCCGTCATTACTCAGCAGCAGGTTCCATCTCTGCACGGTGGACCCCGGGCTGCGAATGATCCTTATACCATCTCTCTTATAATTTGGTGTGTTCCGCTAGCCCAAACAGTACACTAGCGCCAGGGTCTGGCTAGTAATGATGGACAAACAGCAATCCTTGCTGTATATCCAGCAGCTGGAGGATAGGTTGGCAGATCATGAGCGCACAACCTCAGCTGTGGATGTAACTGCAGTTGCTATACAGGCTGCTAGCGTGGCTGCAGCAACCTTGTCCACTGCCACCCCTGTTCCGACTCTGTCACCGCCCGCTGCCAGAAAAATTTTCTGGTGATAGTAAGTCTTGTAGGGGTTTCGTGAGTCAGTGCTCTATACATCTCAAGCTTCTGGCCGCTCATTTCCCCACAGAGCAGGCTAAGGTGGGATTTATTGTGTCTCTCCTGTCGGACAGGGCGTTCAAGTGGGCTACACCGCTGTGGGAGCGTGGTGATCATGTGGTGCAGAGTGCTTCGTTGTTCCTGAGCACTTTGAAACAGGTCTTTTTAGGACCTCGTGTTACCCATGATACTGCGCTCCAACTGTTGGCATTGACTCAGGGCTCGTCCTTGGTCAGCCATTTTGCCGTCCACTTTCGCACCCTAGCATCTGAGCTGGAGTAGTCGGATAAAGCCCTTATTCCGATATTTTGGAGGGGGCTGGCTGACCACGTGAAGGACGCTCTGGCCACTAGGGAGATTCCCGCCACACTGGAGGAGTTAATAGCAGTGTCCACTCGTACTGACCTCCGTTTTCACGAGCGGAGGTTAGAGCGAGCCCAGTGTAGGCAGAGGTTTCGGCTGGCTCCTACCTTCGCCAAACCTTTGGAATTTCCAGTCCAGGCCCCTGAGTCACATGAGGCCATGGAAGTGTCACGAGTGGGATCTAAGTCCCAGAAAGCTCGTGCACTCCAGGTTTGCCATGTTTGCCAGCAGTCAGGACATCTTGCCACCCAATGTTCCCAGTGGTCGAGGAAACGTCAGCGTCTAGTGGTAGTAGGTGGAGGTACACTAGACACGGCGACGTTTGCCTCCAAATTGTCCTTTAAGGGGACAATTACTATTGGCTCATTTACCCAATCAGTGGAGCTCTGCATTGATTCTGGGGCGGAGGGCAATTTTATGCCTTCTGCCTTCGCCCAACATCACGCAATTCCCATGGTAATGTTGGCTCAACCAGTAACCATACGAGTGGTAAATGGGTCGACACTGCCCTCACAGATAACACACCAGACCATCCCTTTTTCTCTGTCCATGTCGCCATCTCATCAGGAAATGATATCTCTGCTCGTCATTCCTGATGGAATTGATGAGGTCATGTTAGGGATACCTTGGCTACGGTACCACTCTCCTCATATTGAGTGGTCCACAGGCAGAATTTTGGGATGGGGTGAATCTTGTGGGGGTAGATGTCAGAGGGAATGTGTTCAGGTTGCTACTACTGAGGTACCCGCAAATCTATCCTCTCTCCCCAAGCAATATTGGCTCTATGCTGACGTGTTCTCCAAAAGGGCTGTGGAGACCCTTCCGCCTCACCGCCCCTATGACTGTCCTTTTGACCTCTTGCCTGGTGCTGAGCCTCCCCGGGGTCGAGTCTATCCGTTATCTCTCCCGGAGATGGAGGCCATGTCACAGTATATCCAGGAAAATCTTTCAAGAGCATTCATTAGGAAGTCAGTGTCACCTGCAGGGGCTAGGTTCTTCTTCGTGCAGAAGAAGAATGGGGAACTACATCCATGCATAGATTACAGGGGTCTTAATGCCATCACCGTTAAGAACAAGTATCCCATGCCCCTGATATCTGAGCTCTTTGATAGGCTTCGGGGAGCAAGGGTATTTTCTAAACTAGATCTGCAGGGTGCTTATAACCTGATTCGCATCCGTGAGGGGGACAAATGGAAGATGGCTTTTAACACCAGGGATGGGCACTATGAATATCTGGTGATGCCCTTCGGGCTCTGTAATGCCCCAGCCATTTTCCAAGACTTTATGAACGACATCTTCCGGGATATGCTAAACACCTCGGTCGTAGTCTATCTGGATGATATTCTCATCTACTCTCCAGATATTGACTCCCACCGGAGAGATGTTTGCAGAGTCTTCGACCTCTTACGGGCAAACTCCCTCTACGCAAAATTGGAGAAATGTGTGTTTGAGCAGGAGTCCTTACCTTTCCTGGGCTATATCATCTCCGCCCAGGGTTTGGCTATGGAACCTGCCAAACTACTGGCTGTGATGGACTGGCAGGAACCCCATTCTCTTAAAGCGGTGCAGCGCTTTATGAGGTTCATTCAGTTCATTTAGTCTTGGGATAGAGTCCTGAGACTGCTTTTTTTTGCGCTCTTGGTGCGGTACCGCGGCCCTGTGACACAACAGGGTTTGCTTCCTTCACACAGGGTGAAGATAACCCGTGTGTGTATCCACATTGTACCACCATGTAGTCCGTCATTACTCAGCAGCAGGTTCCATCTCTGCACCTTGGCCCCCGGGCTGTGAATGCACCTTATACCATCTCTCTTATAATTTGATGCGTTCCGCTAGCCATAACAGTAAATAGTCCTGGCTTTGCACTATAAGTACAAACACCCATTTATAACAGATACCTCAGGTATAGAGAATTGAACAATACTGACCCTGCATAATGTTGGGAGTCTTTCTTTTGCCGAGCAATGCACCCCAGCATACACGTTTTGTGTAGCCTACTCTCTAAGCTTCTATACCATTCAGTTTTTAGAGCTACCATTCATATCTACAATTTAATCATACTCATTATCCTCCTAGTTGTCTAGCCCTTGTTTTTAATCATGTTTTTAATCATGTCCTATGTAATTTTATGTTTTTTAGCCAATTATTTCAATAAAGATTGTTAGATTTTGCAATTTTTGCATTTTTTACTTTTGTATACAGGAAAGATAAATATCTTGAGGAGTAAAACTAAAAGTTAGGCCACCGCGCTACCTATCTCCTAGATAATAAATATAATGAACTAAAAAGTACCCACAAAAGGGTTAAAATAAAGCACTTACTGAGTGGTTGAAGTGCCAGGACTTGGACTGCGGAAGCTTGATGGAGCGCTGAAGAGATGAAGACAGCCGCTCCTCCGTGAGTCCGAGGTGAGTTCGAGGTAAGGAGGTCCGGACGGCAGCGTGAAGCGACAGGCCCGAGGGGAGCGTCCTCCCTATTGGCGCCTGGCTGCCACGCGCGCGCCAAGAATGTAGACAAGCGGCGTCCTGGCCAGGGGCGCCGCTACACTGCGATGGGGAATAGGGGGGCGTGGTCTGGGTGACGTCACCCGGAGCTACAAGAAAATGGAGCAGAAGACGGGTGCTGAACAGGACCTCTATTGCCTACGCGTTTCGAAGGTCACCGGACCTTCTTCGTCAGGGCTAGAGGTCCCTGGCTGTCTGCTGCTCTATATAGGATATAAAGGCGCCGCCCACTATACAAAAGAAAAAATGAATGCATGTATGTATGAGAGTGTCGCTAGGCTACAGGAAGAGGCTGTAAACTTATAAGCCCATGGACCTGATGGCATACCTCAGAATAATAGGTGATCTATGTTACTATGTACTAATGTTAAAAAAAAATTATTTTATTTAATAAATACATTAAAAAATACATTAAGAAATCTATATTTGAAAGATACAATTATTATAAAAATATATAAAAGAAGGAGGGGGGGATTTTTATATATAATTTATAACAGATCCAGTTCATTGTGGAAAGTATTTTATTTATTTTGGAACATAATTATTTCACCCATGATGACCAATTTTACCTCCAAACACGGGGCACGGCTATGGGCACTTGTTTCGCTCCCAGCTACGCAAACATCTATGTAGCCAAGTGGGAGGAGCTACATATTTCGCTCACAAAAAGCCCCAATACTGGCTTGATTATGTGGAGGCGTTTTATCGATGATATACTATTCATCTGGAATGGCCCCCAAAGAGAATTAGATGTATTTATTGCCAATCTCAATTCTAATGACTTTGGGTTGGAATTTACAGCCTCTTCCTGTACCCTAGCGACACTCTCATGCACATACATGCATTCATTTTTTCTTTTGTATAGTGGGCGGCGCCTTTATATCCTATATAGAGCAGCAGGCAGCCAGGGACCTCTAGCCCTGACGAAGAAGGTCCAGTGACCTTCGAAACGCGTAGGCAATAGAGGTCCTGTTCAGCACCCGTCTTCTGCTCCATTTTCTTGTAGCTCCGGGTGACGTCACCCAGACCACGCCCCCCTATTCCCCGACGCAGTGTAGCGGCGCCCCTGGCCAGGACGCCGCTTGTCTACATTCTCGGCGCGCGCGTGGCAGCCAGGCGCCAATAGGGAGGACGCTCCCCTCGGGCCTGTCGCTTCACGCTGCCGTCTGGACCTCCTTACCTCGAACTCACCTCGGACTCACGGAGGAGCGGCTGTCTTCATCTCTTCAGCGCTCCATCAAGCTTCCGCAGTCCAAGTCCTGGCACTTCAACCACTCAGTAAGTGCTTTATTTTAACCCTTTTGTGGGTACTTTTTAGGTCATTATATTTATTATCTAGGAGATAGGTAGCGCGGTGGCCTAACTTTTAGTTTTACTCCTCTGCATATATATGACAGGCTTGGCGCAGTAGCCGTCTAGGCACCAGCAGCTTCCCTCCACTCCTATACCCACTATCATTCGGAGCGCCGGTGTATTTATTATATTATTTCTTTTAGCTTTTTCTGTGCACATACACCTAGGCAGCTTCAATGGCGATTAGGGCATTGAGACATGATAGGGATTATAGTTTAACCCTTGTTAACAAACAATTTTCTTTTAACATTTCCCCTCCCCCTATGGATGAACAAGCAAGGCAATTATTGAAAACATTAGAGAAACTTTTAATTACGGAAATGAGGGACATATGGGAGGTGGCCACACTTGAGAAATATGTACAGACTAATATTATTCCGAAGGGATTAGTGATTTATAAATCCCTAGCAGGGGACTTCGGGGACCCCCAAATACAGCAAGACTGGGATGATATGTTCAATAATTTTTCAAAGCAAACTTTGCAATTTATCATAGACAAACGGAGGATAAAATTGAATCATACGAGCCAACAAATTATTGCGCTTTTTGAACAGCTCGATGAATATGAAAATTTGGCTGACTTCCAAACTCTCACTGATAGCATACTGATCAGATTAAAAGAAAAAGAGAAAGAAATCATAGCCAAAAAAGTGAGGAAATTTCACAGAGATAGGGTGCCTAATGCACTCTCTGATAACATGGCGTACTGCCGAGAAACACATTCGCCTTCTGGTAGTATACATCAAGCTTCTATGGACCTTGTAGTCCTAGATGAATACAATGAAACTCCAACACACAATACGCTAGATCGTTCGGAAATTTTTTCAACTTATACTAACACAAATTCCACCCAGTATACACCTGTTTCCATTGGTAATAGGAATCAGGTTAATATTAGACCGTCTGTTAATTCAGAAGCAGCCAACGTATCATTTGATTTTAGTACCCACGAACATTCAGGGCCACCATTAGAACTACAAGAGTCTCCTATTGCTTCCACCTCCAACTATTATGCCCCACTATCTCTAATTGATGATACGGGTGACATCTTTAGGAGCAATGAATTACCTGGATTGAGCCAGAGCGCAAGTACGGCACCTAATCTAGGAACCCATAATGGCTATTCAGATAAAAATAAAAGATTGATGGAAGTAAAATATGGCACTAATACCCCCATTACTCAAAAACGACAACAAAAAATTCCCCCTAAAAGACCAGAAGGGTTTACTAATAATAATAATAAAACTAAAAATAATAGCAAAAAAATCTCCAGCCTTATATCAAACAGAGGGAGAGGATTTAAAACACAGACTAAAATCACTCGGGATTTTTTTCGGTCACATACTCTAAAACCAAAAGAGGTAGGAGGGGGGGAAACTCTCCAAAAAGAAAATAAAAAATTCCCTCCCCTCCACCCAAAAAATATTTAACCTGAGTTCGCATGTACTTTCGGATAATGCAAAGTCCCTCCTACAAAAGGGACTGAAATTCGCACCAACCACAATAGCAAAACCTTTTAACCTATTCATCAGTATGAAGCAGTTTTTACGCAATTTGGCCATTAAGAAATATTTCCTTAAAAAAGCACCACAAGTCCCTAATCCTGTTTCTCATGAATACATACAGACTTCGCTATCTAATCCCTCTACATTTCATCCCGTACAAGAATACTCAAATGCCTTTCGGTCTTTTGAAGCTGCGGTCACACAGGATATTAGGAAAATGAGGAGAAAGAATCCCAAATATATATCCCAAAATCTAAATAACTCTGAACGAAAGGCACTACTGGACCTTCAAGTAAACCATGATATTATTATACGTCCAGCGGATAAAGGGGGTGGGATTGTTATCCTCAACAAAACCACATATCAGGAGGAATCTGATAGACTCCTGAATGATGAAACTACCTATAGGAAATTAAACAGTGACCCTACTGAACGTTATACCAAAAATTTGAATATTTTAATATCACGAGGTAAATCTTCAGGTATTGTAAATAAAAAAGAATCTTTATTCATCATGAACAAAACCCCCAGTGTGGCAGTGTTCTACTACCTCCCTAAAGTCCATAAAGATGCAATGCGCCCACCTGGGAGGCCTATTATTTCGGGGATCAATTGCCTGACAGCTAATCTGTCACGCTATATAGACACACACCTCCAAAAATGCATGCCTATTATCCCCGCATATCTTAAAGATACTAGTCAAGTGCTCCAAATATATGAAAAAATCGAATGGGAAAGTAGCTTCACAATGGGGACATTAGACATAAAATCACTGTATACAGTTATAGACCATTCAAAAGGATGTGAAGCGGCAGAACACTACCTTAATAAACTGGCCACCCACAAAAAACCACAGATCCAGTTCATTGTGGAAAGTATTTTATTTATTTTGGAACCTAATTATTTCACCCATGATGGCCAATTTTACCTCCAAACACGGGGCACGGCTATGGGCACTTGTTTCGCTCCCAGCTACGCAAACATCTATGTAGCCAAGTGGGAGGAGCTACATATTTCGCTCACAAAAAGCCCCAATACTGGCTTGATTATGTGGAGGCGTTTTATCGATGATATACTATTCATCTGGAATGGCCCCCAAAGAGAATTAGATGTATTTATTGCCAATCTTAATTCTAATGACTTTGGGTTGGAATTTACGGCCACTACCAGCAAATCGGAAATAAATTTTTTAGACCTAAATATCTTTATTGAAAATAATCGGATATTAACTTAATGCCACCATAAACCAGTAGACTCTAATGGATTTATTGACATTAATAGCTGTCATCTACCGATTTGGTTGATTAATATCCCCAAAAGCCAATTTACCCGGGTAAGACGTAATTGCACTAAAAAACGAGACTATATAACAGAAGCAGAACAACTTACCAAGAAATTTCTGGAAAAAGGATACCCCAAAGACCTGCTAGATGTGGCTAAACAGGAGGTCTATGAAACATCGAGGGATACCCTAGTACAGAGAACAACTAGGGATAAATTTACTCCAACTGATATCCCTACACATTCATCAGTTACCTATTATTACGCAGTTCCATCATGGATACAAACAGTTTACTAAAATCATCCATAAACACTGGTCAATCCTCCAGACGGACAAAGTAATAGGGGAACTGCTACCAAAACGTCCCAAATTTGTTTTTAGAAAATCACAAACAATAGGTAACATTATAGCTCCAACTACCAACAAGGGTCCTGCCAAAAGTATATCCTCAAAAAATCCAGGCTTTATACCTTGCGGCACTTGTTCCTGTTGTGTGCGTACAAATTAAAAAAAAAATAAAACAGCTTAAATTTTTTAACTCTAACGCCACTCAGGAATTTACTATTAAAGATCAAATTTCATGCTGGTCGTCAGGAGTTATCTACTTGATCAAATGCCCCTGTGGTAAAATTTACGTGGGTCGCACTAAACGTAAACTGAGGGACCGCTTGAAAGAACATTTCAATAATATAGAAAAAGGCTTCATTGGCCACCTCCTTTCCAGGCATTTCAGGGAATACCACGGTAGATCCACTAAGGGATTAATATTTTGTGGCATCCAAGTAGTTCAAAAAAACTGGAGGGGAGGTGACTACATAAAACTAATGTCACGCACCGAATCAAGGTGGATTTTTATGCTGGATAGCCTGGCCCCTAAGGGTCTTAATCATGAATTGGAGCTTTATGCTTTCAAATAGTTATCTATTTATGTATGACTTTTTATCAGTATTCTTGTTTTTTTTTTTTTTTTTTTTTTTTTAACAAATTATATATAAAAATTCCCCCCTCCTTCTTTTATATATTTTTATAATAATTGTCTCTTTCAAATATAGATTTCTTAATGTATTTTTTAATGTATTTATTAAATAAAATAATTTTTTTTTAACATTAGTACATAGTAACATAGATCACCTATTATTCTGAGGTATGCCATCAGGTCCATGGGCTTATAAGTTTACAGCCTCTTCCTGTAGCCTAGCGACACTCTCATGCACATACATGCATTCATTTTTTCTTTTGTATAGTGGGCGGCACCTTTATATCCTATATAGAGCAGCAGACAGCCAGGGACCTCCAGCCCTGACGAAGAAGGTCCGGTGACCTTCGAAACGCGTAGGCAATAGAGGTCCTGTTCAGCACCCGTCTTCTGCTCCATTTTCTTGTAGCTCCGGGTGACGTCACCCAGACCACGCCCCCCTATTCCCCGTCGCAGTGTAGCGGCGCCCCTGGCCAGGACGCCGCTTGTCTACATTCTCGGCGCGCGCGTGGCAGCCAGGCGCCAATAGGGAGGACGCTCCCCTCGGGCCTGTCGCTTCACGCTGCCGTCCAGACCTCCTTACCTCGAACTCACCTCGGACTCACGGAGGAGCGGCTGTCTTCATCTCTTCAGCGCTCCATCAAGCTTCCGCAGTCCAAGTCCTGGCACTTCAACCACTCAGTAAGTGCTTTATTTTTACCCTTTTGTGGGTACTTTTTAGTTCATTATATTTATTATCTAGGAGATAGGTAGCGCGGTGGCCTAACTTTTAGTTTTACTCCTCTGCATATATATGACAGGCTTGGCGCAGTAGCCGTCTAGGCACCAGCAGCTTCCCTCCACTCCTATACCCACTATCATTCGGAGCGCCGGTGTATTTATTATATTATTTCTTTAAGATAAATATCTTGGTACCGTGTTAGCCAGTAGAAAAATATTTAGAATTGAGAGTCCTCAGTGGTTGATACCTTTTAATGGCTAACTGAAAAGATGGTAACAAATTGCAAGCTTTCAAGACATTATGTCTTTTTACATCAATTAAGGAATTTGCACTTCAGACCATGTGGGGTCATCATAACACATAACCAGACCCCAATCAGAGGACAACAAAACATTCACTCCTAATTTAGGAACTTTCCAATATTTATGGACACAACTGTTTATCACTTATCACTCTCCCATAATGACAGTTCTGTGCTATGCTGTGCATAAATATGTGATTCTTCAGAATTTCTTTTAGTCTTTGCCTGATGAAGAGACGTATGTAGTCTCGAAAGCTTGAAATTTGTTACCATCTTTTCAGTTAGCCATTAAAAGGTATCAACCACTGAGGACTCTCAATTCTAAATATTTTACTTTTGTATAGGTATTTTTTGTGTTTAGTGTTTCCCCTTCTTCAAATATTATGATCCTAGAGTTGAAAGTCACAACCTGTGAATGGGCCCAAAAAGTCTGAAATGGAAATACCCCTTTAAAGAGAAACTGACAGCTGATACATGTTGCCCAATCTGTGGGCAGCATGTATCAGGCACTGTCTGTATCATGACGAACATTTAACCCTTTAACATGACAGCTAATGACAGCTGACAGCTAATGTATGCTGCCTGATCCATAAGCAGCATGTATCAGTATCAGACACTGGCTGCATGATCACAGCCAGGTATGTTTGACTCTGAAATGTTTCAGAGGAAAATATACTTTAATAGCTGCCAGCAGTCATGACTGTGCTAATAGACAAGTCAGACAGAGTCCCACCTGACAAGAGTCCCTGATGGATTCTGCCCGCCTGCTACCAGTGACTGACAGGTCTCTGCCTATCCCAGGGACCCGCCTGCCCAACTAGTCTACAGCACGGTCTCAGTCCCCGGTGGCCACTAAAGTATGTTTTTCTCTGAAACGCCACAGCAATTTACAGTCAAAAATGCCTGGCCAAGTTATTACAGCCAGCTCCTGATATATGCTGCCCACAGATTGGGCAACATGTATCCGCTGTCAGGTTCACTTTAAGCATATGTGGACGATTTAACCAGAACCCCATTGCAACATGCACTTTTTACACAATTAAACATTTGATATTGTAGGCCAAAAGAGGCTCTGAGACAAAACTAAAATCATAATATAAGCGAATTATAAAATATACTATAATAATGTGCTGATTTATTTATTGTTCCAAGGTAGCTAAAATAAAAAAATACAATAAATTATAATAATAAAAATAATATATATACAATATATATATATATTGTGTGTGTGTGTGTATATATATATATATATATATATATATATATATATATATATATATATATATATATATATATATATATATATATACAGTTAAGTCCATATATATTTGGACAGGGACAACATTTTTCTAATTTTGGTTATAGACATTACCACAATGAATTTTAAACAAAACAATTCAGATGCAGTTGAAGTTCAGACTTTCAGCTTTCATTTGAGGGTATCCACAATAAAGTTGGATGAAGGGTTTAGGAGTTTCAGCTCCTTAACATGTGCCACCCTGTTTTTAAAGGGACCAAAAGTAATTGGACAGATTTAATCATTTTAAATAAAATGTTCATTTCTAGCACTTGGTTGAAAACCGTTTGTTGACAATAACTACCTGAAGTCTTGAACTCATGGACATCACCAGACGCTGTGTTTCCTCCTTTTTGATGCTCTGCCAGGCCTTCACTGCGGTGGTTTTCAGTTGCTGTTTGTTTGTGGGCCTTTCTGTCTGAAGTTTAGTCTTTAACAAGTGAAATGCATGCTCAATTGGGTTGAGATCAGGTGACTGACTTGGCCATTCAAGAATATTCAACTTCTTTGCTTTAATAAACTCCTGGGTTGCTTTCGCTTTATGTTTTGGGTCATTGTCTATCTGTAGTATGAAACGACGACCAATCAGTTTGGCTGCATTTGGCTGGATCTGAGCACACAGTATGGCTCTGAATACCTCAGAATTCATTCGGCTGCTTCTGTCCTGTGTCACATCATCAATAAACACAAGTGACCCAGTGCCACTGGCAGCCATGCATGCCCAAGCCATCACACTGCCTCCGCCGCGTTTTACAGATGATGTGGTATGCTTTGGATCATGAGCTGTACCACGCCTTCACCATACTTTTCTCTTTCCACCATTCTGGTAGAGGTTGATCTTGGTTTCATCTGTCCAAATAATGTTCTTCCAGAACTGTGCTGGCTTTTTTAGATGTTTTTTTAGCAAAGTCCATTCTAGCCTTTTTATTCTTGATGCTTATGAGTGGCTTGCACCATGCAGTGAACCCTCTGTATTTACTTTCATGCAGTCTTCTCTTTATGGTAGATTTGGATATCGATACGCCTACCTCCTGGAGAGTGTTGTTCACTTGGTTGGATGTTGTGAAGGGGTTTCTCTTCACCATGGAGATTATTCTGCGATCATCCACCACTGTTGTCTCCCGTGGGCGCCCAGGTCTTTTTGCATTGATGAGTTCACCAGTGCTTTCTTTCTTTCTCAGGATGTACCAAGCTGTAGATTGTGCCACTCCTAATATTGTAGCAATTTCTCGGATGGTTTTTTTTTCTGTTTTTGCAGCTTAAGGATGGCTTGTTTCACCTGCATGGAGAGCTCCTTTGACCGCATGTTTACTTTACAGCAAAACCTTCCAAATGCAAGCAACACACCTCAAATCAACTCCAGGCCTTTTATCTGCTTAATTGAGAATGACATAATGAAGGGATTGTCCAAACCTGTCCATGAAATAGCCTTGGAGTCAATTGTCCAATTACTTTTGGTCCCTTTAAAAAAAGGGTGGCACATGTTAAGGAGCTGAAACTCCTAAACACTTCATCCAATTTTAATGTCGCTACCCTCAAATGAAAGCTAAAAAGTCTGAACTTCAACTGCATCTGAATTGTTTTGTTTAAAATTCATTGTGGTACTGTCTATAACCAAAAGTAGAAAAATGTTGTCTCTGTCCAAATATATATGGACTTAACTGTATATATATACTGTATATATAAAGCACAGTTTGATAAATAGGGGCCCTTGACTGCAGGATCTGACTACGCAGGGTTTGTTGTCTGTTACTGCGGAAACTTTCATTTGATGAATCCCTTGAACAATTAAAACATTGGTTGTGTCGGAGACATAGACGATAGCAGAGAGTGAACACGATGCACAGATGGGCAGATACAGGAGTAATTCATCTCTGCTGATTCTGTACTTATACAATTGTCAGCCTGATTATCAGTAATCCAGGTACTCTGTATTGATCACATAATAATTGTCTTGCTTTCTCCAAGAGCTTGCGGGTTAAATGTGATTAATGGTAGATTTGTCGAGCACACTAAGACCTTATGGTGTCTGCGACAATTAATGGCAAATTAATGTATGTTGTTAAGTGAAGTATTGGTTACCTATGCTTGTTTCCTTTGCAGTTTCCCACAATTTGCCTGCTATTAATGACTCGGAATCTGTGAATGTATTAGCAGCCAGTATATTACTATGGATTTTTCTACTGCAGGTGGCAGCCTATGACTTTCAGCTTCCTGTAAATATCAACTTCACTGGTGGATTATCTGACTCTGACAGCTCTGTTCCCGTCACCCCAAGCCATTCAGAAAAGCACATTGTTGTCCCAAGACCTCAAACAGTGAATGTCATCACTCCTGCCTGCAAAGTAAATGCTACGGGTACGTCAATACATTTGTCTGTAACCTATTAATAGAGTAAAAGTGCTCACAACCCAAGCAATGCTGGTAGATAGGAGGGTTGAAGGCTTCCAGATGTGGTCTGTGATTGACTTTGATTTTTTTTCCGAGATTCATGCCATTTTTCTCGGTGCCACAAAAAAACACATGAAAACGAAACCAAAACGGATTTTGCTTGGAAATATGTCAAGGTACATCCTTTGCAGGGTAATGACTTGTCTGTAAGGCCAAATAATTAACCCCAGACCGAAAATCTCCTCCCCCACTTAGGCTTAGCTCAGACGCAGCATTTTTGAAGCATTTCTCAACTTTAACATTGCTTTCAACTACTACAAATGCATTCACTGTGTGACACATAAGCAGACCCATCTTGTTTCATTTATGAAGGAGGGACTCTTAAAGTCACAGAGACTATTTTTACTGGTGCATAAGGTGGCATTAATCTTCTTAAATGGCCATTATGAAACAGTGGGTCTCCTAAGCTGTTGTAGCCTATGCTGTGAGTGGATGGGCTGCCAAGAATTACGACGCACCACAATACCCCTGTCATAAGATGTCCAGGAGGACCTCCTGAAAAAATGTTCCATTGAATGCAAGACCTGCCGTGTTACCAATTCATATGCACCCCAATAAGCCTTGGAACCCACATACTGTAGGGGCCCATGAAAATCCACTTCACAATATGCATTTTGTGCTCCATACTCCCTTGTTTTATACATTGGCAGGAAGGCGAGCCCTGCTGCATAGTCAGTCATATGCACCCCATTAGGCCTTGGAACCCACATACTGGATGCGCTTAGGAAAATCCACTTCACAATATGCATTTTGTGCTCCATACTCCTTTGTTTTATACATTAGCAGGAAGGCAAGCCCTGCTGCATAGTCATATGCACCCCATTAGGCCTTGGAACACACATACTGGATGGGCCCATGAAAATCCACTTCACTATATGCATTTTGTTCCCCATACTCCTTTGTTTTATACATTGGCAGCAAGGCAAGCCCTGCTGTATTGTCAGTCATATGCACCCCATTACGCCTTGGAACCAACATAGTGGATGGGCCCATGAAAATCCACTTCACAATATTCATTTTGAACTCCCGTACTCCTTGGTTTTACACATTGGCGGCAAGGCCAGCCCTGCTGCATAGTCATATGCACCCCATTAGGCCTTGGAACCCACATACTGGATGGGCCCAGGAAAATTCACTCGTATTTTTAATGGTATGATGGTTCCCTCTTTGCACAATTATTTACAGGAGAATTTGGCAATTTTATTTGACATGTTTTTAACACTAAGGTTCAGTTACGGCTTTAAAAAAGGCTAATACTTGCAATACAAGGCAATTTTATTGCAAGCTACAAAATTCAAGGAATAGTATGATTGAATAATGTGAGTGCATACACATACACAGGTTAATAAGTACATATAAGGATTAAATAAATATAGTGATTACGTATATATGAAGATTAACTACATACAGGATACTTAGATCATCACCAAGAGGCTTTTAAACATCATCCGTCTGGAATATCAGAGAAGCAACACCAAGGCAGAGAACCCCTGGGAGATTACCTACACTGCATGGGCGTCCCCAATTATGCAGGTATCATCACACTGTACATGTACAGGTACCCCAGTTTTGGCATCTGTCTTAGTCATGTTTCTCTGTCTTATATAGTGAATAACACTATGTAGTAACTCTAGTTTCACCCACACCTTCAAGTGGCCACTTTTCAAGGTTGGATGAAACTGAGAAATAATGGAGTCATCAGATGAGGGGCCATAAACCCCTAGAAAATAAAAGCCACAAGGATTTAGATCAAGCCACCACCGGCATAGTTTCAGTAAACCTTAGTGTTTTACAATGACAAACAGCAAACATATAGAGGCTTAACGCTGTTTGTGAAGTGAATAAACAAACATTTATCAAGGTTGTGTCATTATGAGCATTGCCTGTCACATCTCTAAATATTTTACAAGAAATGCAGCAATGTGATTGTCTGAATGCATTCGGTATAAAGTATTTCAATCTTGTTTAGAAGTCGCCATTTGTATATTCTTCATTTGTACATTTGAGGCAGACAAAGATAAGGCTCGCAAGGAGAGAAACTAATATAGTGGACAAAGCTATATTTTTAATGAACTACTGAGGCAAAGTAACAGCATTGCTTTATCAAATTTATATGAAGTGTATTGTGTACAATGTTAGCAACCAGGCAACACAAAAATGAGCTTTTCAAGTGAGCTCATTTTACACAAATGTTATGAAGTGTTTGCCAACAAGGATGTGGTTTCAGCAGTGTGGGGTACCTTTTGTAAAAATAGACTAGTGCCATCACAGCCCCCCTTGACCAAACTTCATCGGCCTATAACAGTACAAAGCACGTTCACCCTGGTGATCTAGTGGCAGTTAAACAAGAGACATTGCAGGAGACAGAGTTAAGAAGTAGGCCCAATGGAATGCAATGCCCAATTCCCCAATGTGGGGTCCTTTTTGGACTGATTAAAATAGTGTCATCACAGCCCTCTAGCCCTAAATTCACAGTACAGACCACGTTCACCCTGGTGATCTAGTGGCAGGAACAGGACAGATTGCCGGGGACCAAGTTAAGAAGTAGGCCCCAAAGTAATGTCATGCCTAATTCCCCAATGTGATGTCCTTTTTGGACTTAAAAATATAGTGCCATCACAGCCCACTTGCCCAAAATTCACTGGCCTATAACAGTACAGACCACGTTCACCCTGGTGATTTAGTGGCAGTTAACAAGAAACATTGCAGGAGACAGAGTTAAGTAGGTCCAATGGAATGCCATGCCCAATTCCCCAATGTGGGGTCCTTTTTGGACCGATTAAAATAGTGCTGTCACAGCCCCCTATCCTTAAATGTATCTTACAGACCACGCTCACCCTTGTGATCTACTGTCAGGGACAGGACAGATTGCAGGAGACCAAGTCAAGAAGTAGGCCCAAAGTAATGTCATGCCCAATTCCCCAATGTGTTGTCCTTTTTGGACTTAAAAATATAGTGCCATTGCAGCCCACTTGCCTAAAATTCACCAGACTATAACAGTACTGAGCACGTGCACCCTGGTGATCTAGTGGCAGTTAAAGGACACATTGCTGGAGACAGACTTAAGAAGTAGGCCCAATGTAATGTAATGCCCAATTCCCCAATGTGGGGTCCTGTTTTTAGAAAATAAAATAGTGCCTTCACAGTCCCCGTGCCCAAGAATCACCGGCCTATAACAGTACTGAGCACGTGCACCCTGGTGATATAGTGGCAGTTAAAGGACACATTGCAGGAGACAGACGTAAGCAGTAGACCCGATGTAATGTAATGCCCAATTCCCCAATGTGGGGTCCTGTTTTTACAAAATAAAATAGTGCCTTTACAACCCCCATGCCCAAAAATCACCGGCTTATAACAATACAGAGCACGTTCACCCTGGTCATCTAGTGGTTCTGGATGATGATTATGAGGATAATGAAGAGAACAACAAACAGACCAAATGTGGAAGCGTATACCCATGTGTGGTTGTGAAGAGGTGCATGAGAATACACCTCCCCAAAAGAGAGAATGTATTTGAGGTTATGTTTCGCTGGTTTTACTTGGTGGTGTACAGAAGTCTTTCCCAGTCCAGGCCTTGTTCATTTTTATGAGTCAGCCTTGTACCTCACTGTACCTCAAAAGTAGTTTTTGACCACATATGGGGTATCAGTGTACTTAGGAAAAATTGTACAACATTTTTAAGGGTCCAATGTGTTCTGTTACATAAAAAAAATGGTTTTGTAAATTTTGTTGGAAAAATGAGATATCGCTGGTCAACTTTTAACCTCTATAACTGTCTATCAAAAAAAAAAGTAAATTGTGTTTCAAAAATTGTGCTGATGCAAAGTAGACATATGGCATAAGTTATTTATTAACTATTTACAATCTCAGAATCAGTGGGATCCGTTGAAGCGTTCCAGATTTATTGCCACATAAAGTGACACTGGTCAGAATTGTAAAATTTGGCTTCTTCGGGAAGTTGCAATCAGGCTTAGGTAAAGGGGTTAACAATTGTGGAATGGTCTTAGCACCGCATCGAACTGTGTGCCAACACTGCTTCTGCAAAACACACCTAATGGTCGCAACCATTTTCTGAACGCCAGTGATTCCATAAATGAACTTATGATGAGGCATACCTGTTCATTGGAATTTATTAAAAGTGGGGATAAATTTTGACATAAGTTACAATAGAATGTTATGCTTTTCTTAGTACAGCAATTACCGAAAGCTAGATTTTCATAAATATGTCAAAACCCTTTTAACATACAGTTTGTTTTAACATGATAGTTACTTAGTTCCCATTCCTTGTCACAGTTTTGCAGCAGCCGCTCAGAGTCTCCACTACCAACATTACATTTGAATTACCGTCTGGAGTGCTTGATCTGGGCATTGCAGATAACTCTTTATGCTCTCAGGTAAGACTCTTGTGCACAGTAATGCAGAAAAATAAAGTCCAGGATTATTTTAAGTGAGAGAATATGAATTATAAAGAGTATCCCGAAAGCAGAATTAAGTTCTATTCATACGATAATTACAAGACATGGATATATTGAACCATATCCAAAGAGAAATAATCCAGTAGATTTCACTATTTATTTATTTTTCGTTCTAAAATAGAAAAATAATATTTTTGTATGTACTGCATTTTGATGCGCTCACATTAAGTAATAAACAAATTTTAAAATTAATTTCTATTCTATAATACCGTATAATCATGGTTACATTTTTAGTTACAAAATTCCAGGAATTCTGGAATGAAAAAATACAGTGGACTAATAGTTATCATATCCGGTGTTCCCAAGAGGCGAGCGCTTCACCAGGCCTCATCACAGTGATAGGTGCTGTGTATGGAGCTCATCAGTCTGTCTCCAATGAGGGCGGTGCTGGGAGCTTGTACCTCACGGTTAAAAAGGTATTCCCATCTCCAAAATTCTAAACCAATAAGTACTAGGTGTATTGATAATAATAATAACAGTTAGAAATGTACTGTATTAAACAAACACAACAATGGCAGCCTATGGTATTGTATACTAATAATAGTTAATACACCAAAAATTATATATATATGTGAACAAATAATACTAATACCATATAGTCACCGTGGTGTGCAACCAAATGAGTGGAATCCACTCCAGGGGATAAGTGAAAAGCCAAGCTCCGAATAGAATACGACCAAGAAAACCAAAAGCAGAGAATAATAAGTAATAAAAGTATATTTTATTTCATCTCATATTATAAATGACAATAGAACAGCATATAATAAAATTGTGCACATATCCGAATTATAACAAAAGAATTAATAGCCATATATAAAATAAATATAAAATCAAGGATCGATCTATCCTAGAGCGGACACGGTATAGATAGTATATAATTTATCTCATGTCCCACTACATTTATAGCCTCATAGACTCACATGTATATGTGAAATAACCCAAAAAAGATGTGTAACTAACTCCAAAGTTGTGTATAGCCAAGTGGCTGCAAAGCTAGTGCAAGTGTATGAATAAAAATATATAGCTAGTGGGTAAAGTGAAAAGGGAACTCCAAATATTGAGTTATACCCATATACAAATGTGTACTAAGTAAGGTGAATTCTATTAAAGTGCCATGTGCATGATGCATGAAAAGATTATAAAGCGGGGGGAATAAGACTATACCTTTCAATATGCCCGGTCCGGATACTGCGCACCCCGACGCACGTTTCGGAATAAAAAATTCCTTCATCCCCTGAATTAATGGTGCTATAAAAATAATATTCATAATAATAATAATAATAATATTGGGATAGGATATTGGAGATTTAATACCCCTTTAAGTCTGCTGCATTTTTCGATCACCATTAATCAAACAGCCATGTAAGTTTTGTTGTCGTTTTAGCTAACAGATGACAGATCTGTCCAGATCATATGCCAACATACTGTGCATACGAGACCATCCGCTTATGGACACTACCTAGAGAGTATTGCCTTTGGTCTTGGCTTCTTTTTCTCATAAGTGACTGAGAGTAGAGTAGCGTAAAAAGTTACACTTCTTCTGTTACTGCTCATGTCTTGCATTCATCTTGTTAACTTCACTTAAATTGTTTCACTTGTTAAACCAGTACATAGATGAGAGGCAATAATTCTTCTGATAGAAAGGCTGATGATTGATATTGTAATATGATATTCTACAATATGCCCAGACAATATGTACACATCTAATACATTTCAAAACTTCATGGAATAATGATATATTTCCATTCTTTCCTTAGGTGCTTGAGCTAAGCAATATTTCAAAGAAAACTGTGTCATGGAGGTTAAATCTTGATCAAACTTTAGAAACTCTGAAGAACGGAGTTTTTAAGTTCAGTAAAGCTTCCGGTGTACTTCATCCAGGGGAAAGAAGTCGGATTAATGTCCACTTTTGCCCTGGTAAGTATGTGGGAGAATTGAAGGTTTAAGGTTCTGATTTTATTTATTATTTTTTGCACTAATATAGTATGACTAGCTATTGAACCCGTTCTACGCCCGGGTGGCGAGCATTTATATTGGTATATGGTCTCCATCCTGGTATGTGCTGCTCCATCCTGCGCCCCCATCCTGTCATGTGCTGCTCCCATCCTGCGCCCCCGTTCTGTCATGTGCTGCTCCCATCCTGCGCCTCCATTCTGTCATTTGCTGCTCCCATCCTGTCATTTGCTGCTCCCATCCTGCGCCCGTTCTGTCATTTGCTGCTCCCATCCTGCGTCCCCGTTCTGTCATTTGCTGCTGCCATCCTGCGCCCGTTCTGTCATGTGCTGCTGCCATCCTGCGCCCGTTCTGTCATGTGCTGCTGCCATCCTGCGCCCGTTCTGTCATGTGCTGCTGCCATCCTGCGCCCGTTCTGTCATGTGCTGCTGCCATCCTGCGCCCGTTCTGTCATGTGCTGCTGCCATCCTGCGCCCGTTCTGTCATGTGCTGCGGCCATCCTGCGCCCGTTCTGTCATGTGCTGCTCCCATCCTGCGCCCGTTCTGTCATGTGCTGCTGCCATCCTGCGCCCGTTCTGTCATGTGCTGCTGCCATCCTGCGCCCGTTCTGTCATGTGCTGCTGCCATCCTTCGCCCGTTCTGTCATGTGCTGCTGCCATCCTTCGCCCGTTCTGTCATGTGCTGCTGCCATCCTGCGCCCGTTCTGTCATGTGCTGCGGCCATCCTGCGCCCGTTCTGTCATGTGCTGCTGCCATCCTGCGCCCGTTCTGTCATGTGTTGCGGCCATCCTGCGCCCGTTCTGTCATGTGCTGCTGCCATCCTGCGCCCGTTCTGTCATGTGCTGCGACCATCCTGCGCCCGTTCTGACATGTGCTGCTGCCATCCTGCGCCCGTTCTGTCATGTGCTGCGGCCATCCTGCGCCCGTTCTGTCATGTGCTGCGGCCATCCTGCGCCCGTTCTGTCATGTGCTGCTGCCATCCTGCGCCCGTTCTGTCATGTGCTGCTGCCATCCTGCGCCCGTTCTGTCATGTGCTGCTGCCATCCTGCGCCCGTTCTGTCATGTGCTGCGGCCATCCTGCGCCCGTTCTGTCATGTGCTGCTGCCATCCTGCGCCACCATTGTATTATATGCCCCCCGCTCCAGTGTGTATGCCCCCGAATGCTGCTGCCATATAAAAAAAAAAAAAATACCATACTCACCTATCGTCCGGCTCCACTGCAGGTATGTCTTCAAGAAAATGGCGCCGGAAAGCGGGGACTGCGCAGGCGCCGATTCCGGCAGCAGGAATCGGCGCCTGCGCAGTCCGCGCTTTCCGGCGCCATTTTCTTGAAGACACACCTGCAGTGGAGCCGGAGTGTGTCTTCAAGAAAATGGCGCCGGAAAGCGCGGACTGCGCAGGCGCCGATTCCGGCAGCAGGAATCGGCGCCTGCGCAGTCCGCGCCCTCCGGAGCCGGGAGCAGAGGAGCCGGGAGACGGAGCCGCAAGCAGCGCTGGAACCGGGAAAGGTGAGTATACTTACCCTCCCTCCTGGCGGTCCCTGACTCTCCGGTGGAGATCGCGGTATGCGTTCAGTGCTTACGCATACCGCGATCTCCCGGGAGCGTCGCTCTGTGAGGCCCAGACTGCGCCGGCGCTTGCGCTTGCGCAGTCTATAGAGGCTTCGGACAGAGTGACGCTCCCAGCGTTATATTATAGATGGTTTTAGTTGACTAATGTTCATTTTTATTTTTTTACAGCTAGACCGGGGAACTACAGAGCTGAAATTCCACTGATCCTAAATAATGATCCAGATACTCTGTATATACCTCTCCATCTGTTCGGTAGCTCCAAAAAGCCAGTGATTACTTTTGATCCTCCACTTGTTTTACTATGTCCCGTGCCTTTGGACACAGAAGTTGAAGCTGTGGTTGATGTCATGTCAGTAAATTATGATAGGTATGTAAAGTAAATATTCAGATGTTTCTATGGAATCGCCTATATTTTTTCATTAAACAGCTAGAACAATAATATAACTGACAAGTGAAATGAATTACATTGATCATATAATATATGGCAGCATTTAAGAGGTGATATATACTGTATTAGCCGGAAAGTGAAGAATAAAAGTTGATATTTTGAAGCAGGATAAATGGACAAATGTAAGGATTTAAGCAACTTTGACTAGGGCCAAAATGTGATGGCTAGATGATTGGCTAAAAATCTCCAGAAAAACCTACCAATGGTAGTCCAATTGAGGACGATTGGTGTCTGACACATAGACCACTAATTCTTCAGCTCTACTATCATGTAGCGTTGACAAGTAGCGGTCTGTCAAATATGATATAGAGAGCTGGAGCATAAGCCATCTGTCACATATGAGAGCTTCAGCAGGAGAATGGAGAAGCTGGGCAGAATTTGTGATCAATTTCTACTTGATCAAATATTTAGGAATAAGCCTACAATACTTTTTCTGGTTTCCTCCATATGGATATGACCTCAGTCTGACAATATGCAAAATGTAACAGCACTGAAAGGAGCAAGAGAAGAAGAATGATGCTTCAATTGGGATTTTCATTTGATCCAGCAAAATGTTATTCTGATCTCAATCAATGTTTTGACCCACGCAATGCTCTGTACCAAGAACATCTCTGGTACCATTATTAGTGACATTTCTGTATTGTGTTTATGAGTGAAAAGAAAAATAGGGATCAATGTAATCACATAATGTGCACATAAATTCAAATATACAGTCCAGTTAATATAGAATGACTTTAGTATTATCCAACTGAGACAATCTCAAGACTACAATGTTTTATATAGAACAGTAGGTCTGACATAGAAATGTATGGGCTTGTGTAGAATATCGTGAGTGTAAGAGTGGGAAGAGCAGTAACTGAGGTATCACAATATAAAGGAAGGTGGTCATGACGTAAACAACAGGGTTGATGGATATGTAATAGTAGGGTGTGGGAAGGCAGACTAATAGGAATAGCACAAGTAAGATATAGTAGTGTAAGGACTATAATAATGAGGGGAGAGAAATGGGTATGAACATAAACTTCAATGAGTAACCTGGTAGACATAAAGGTGGTCCTGGAACATAGTCCTCAGCATGGAGCTATAGCAGTAATGAGGCATAGGTATTGAGAGTGTACTGGAGTATAGGACAGCAATATGGTGCATCAGAAACCCAATTAGAAGAGATAGTATACATGATCCGAGTAACATGTGAAGGAAAGTGCTGGTGTCTTCACCTGTTATTTACTGTGGTGCTATGCAACTTTGGGCTTGGGTTTGGGGAATCTAGGAGAGCTTTAAATAGCAAGTGTGAGGGGTGATGGCCAATAAGCTAGCCCATGCGCAGACTCAATTTTACTCACACCACCTGGCTTGGCTTTCAGAATAACAGACAGTGCCGTGGACCTTAATTGTTTGGCACATGCACTGTCCATCTCATGACACAGTGTGGTGGCGGGTATTGCAGACACAAAGCGAGGCATGCATTGGAGTCATTGGAGGGATGGTTTAATAACAAATTGTCAGACAGGAGAAATAAGGCATAGAAGAGTGAAAGGATGGCAAAAAGGATTTGGGGGTAAATGAATGATAGAGTAGGATAGATTTGAGTGTGATAAGTGTCGTGGGTGGATGTGAAATGATAAGGGTGGAAATAATGTAGAAATAATGTCCTAAGCTCGCAGAATACTTCAAGTGATATACGTCAGAGAAGAAAAGGCAGGATATAGGATGCTGAGTGACTGTTTTGGGATCTACAGAGAAAGGTGAGGGGGAGAAAAAATGTGGCATTAGAAAACATTATTAAAAAAGACAATATAACAATGGATCCAACCATTTAATGTCATGGAACAAATTGTGTATGTACACATACGGTATATTTTTTGTAAAATGCAGATTAATGGTAAACACTTAATATTCCCTGTTAAAGCCTGGGACTCAACTGTTGGAAAAGTATGTACCCGGGTAATAGCAAAAAAAGAAAAAAAGTTCCAGCACCAGGCGTCTCTTCATAAAATCTTCAGTATTTTATTCTCATGTCAAGAAAGAAAACCATGCGGGGACACAGCCCCTAAACGCCTGTATCCGGGTAGAATTCCATGTCTTTAAACCTTTGGAAATAGTTATTTCTTCTACTTGTTTGTGGTGTGTATTCACACATTTCATTTGTGACACAGAGTGGTGGGCTACAGTGGAATGAGATGACAGTGGCAACAGATTGACTACTGTTGTGAAATGCAGTCTTGGATATGCTGAGTGGTTTCCCCCACCTATGCGAGGCCACCCTAGCTTTTGATGAAATTCACAATTTATGAGGAATTGTAAGAAAATAGGTTCTTAACTGGGAATTTCTTGCCTTATCAGTGCAACATTGGTTTGCTTAGTAAACAAGGAAAGCACGTACATTTAATGTATAGTGTTTTCTGTATGGAGCTTGGTTGTGGTGTCCCTCGCCAAGTGGTCTCTAAGACGTTGTTTTTTTGTGACAGATTAGTGAGGAATTTTGAAAGAGGAGAGATAGGACCTTCAACATCTGTACCGTTGTATATTGTTGAAAAATTGGATTTGATTGCTGGTACTTTTTTTGTTTTGGAGTTGTGCTGTTGTTTGTTTAGTTTGCCGAGATTGACCCTATTTTAATTTTTTTAACCTTCGTCAGGCTGCATAATTTTACAACGTTAACGGGCTGCAGAGGTATAATTGTACCTTCATATATATTTTATTGAAATTTGGCCAATATATTTTGGACCAAAACTGCAGAGATGTCACGAAATTTCAGCCCTCTACGGCTTTTCGAAAAAAAAAGTTATTGCAATTTTAAAACGGAATAGTTACAATTGTACCTACTCAGCCGGACGAAGGTTAAGCATCTCCTATAGAGATATTATTTTCTGATATTGTTTTCTGTTTCTGATACCATTTGGTTGAGCAAATTTGTTTAAAAATATATATATTTGAAAAAATATAGTTGTGGAAATATGCTGTATATACAGTTAGGTCCATATATATTTGGACATAAACAACATTTTTCTAATTTTGGTTATAGAAATTACCACAATGAATTTTAAACAAAACAATTCAGATGCAGTTGAAGTTCAGACTTTCAGCTTTCATTTGAGGGTATCCACATTAAAATTGGACAAAGGGTTTGGGAGTTTCAGCTCCTTAACATGTGCCACCCTGTTTTTAAAGAGATCAAAAGTAATTGGACAATTGACTCCAAGGCTATTTCATGGACAGGTGTGTGCAATCCCTTTGTTATGTCATTCTCAATTAAGCAGATAAAAGGCTTGGAGTTGATTTCAGGAGTGGAAGGTTTTGCTGTGAAGTAAACATGCGGTCAAAGGAGCTCTCCATGCAGGTGAAACCAGCCATCCTTAAGCTGCAAAAACAGAAAAAACCCATCCTAGAATTTGCTACAATATTAGGAGTGGCAAAATCTACAGTTTGGTACATCCTGAGAAGGAAAGAAAGCACTGGTGAACTCATCAATGCAAAAAGACCTAGGCACCCACGGAAGACAACAGTGGTGGATGATCGCAGAATAATCTCCATGGTGAAGAGAAACCCCTTCACAACAGCTAACCAAGTGATCAACACTCTCCAGGAGGCAGACGTATCAATATCCAAATCTACCATAAAGAGAAAACTACATGAAAGTAAATACAGAGGCTTCACTGCACGGTGCAAGCCACTCATAAGCATCAAGAATAAAAAGGCTAGACTGGACTTTGCTAAAAAACATCTAAAAACGCCAGCACAGTTCTGGAAGAACATTCTTTGGACAGATGAAACCCAAGATCAACCTCTACCAGAATGATGGAAAGAGAAAAGTATGGTGAAGGTGTGGTACAGCTCATGATCCAAAGCATACCACATCATCTGTAAAACATGGCGGAGGCAGTGTGATGGCTTCGGCATGCATGGCTGCCATTGGCACTGGGCCACTAGTGTTTATTGATGATGTGACACAGGACAGAAGCAGCTGAATGAATTCTGAGGTCTTCAGAGCCATACTGTGTTCTCAGATCTAGCCAAATGCAGCCAAACTGATTGGTCGTCGCTTCATACTACAGATGGACAATGACCCAAAACATAAAGCCAAAGCAACCCAGGAGTTTATTAAAGCAAAGAAGTGGAATATTCTTGAATGGCCAAGTCAGTCATCTGATCTCAACCCAATTGAGCATGCATTTCACTTGTTAAAGACTAAACTTCAGACAGAAAGGCCCACAAACAAACAGCAACTGAAAACCTCCGCAGTGAAGGCCTGGCAGAGCATCAAAAAGGAGGAAACACAGCGTCTGGTGATGTCCATGAGTTCAACACTTCATTTTATTTAAAATTATTGAATCTGTCCAATTACTTTTGGTCCATTTAAAAACAGGGTGGCACATGTTAAGGAGCTGAAACTCCTAAACCCTTCATCCATTTTTAATGTGGATACCCTCAAATAAAAGCTGAAAGTCTGAACTTTAACTGCATCTGAAATGTTTTGTTTAAAATTTATTGTGGTAATGTCTATAGCCAAAATTAGAAAAATGTTGTCTCTGTCCAAATATATATGGACATATACCTAACTCTATATATATATATACATATATATACATATATATATATATATATATATATATATATATATATATATATATATATATATATATATATATATAATAAAGATCGCAGAAGGGTTTCTGACCTAAGTCCTTAGCCGGCTGTTGTATTTGCACTAAGGAACTAAAAAAAATTTTTATTCCCTATAAGGTCACATGATGCTGTTCAGCCAATTAATATACCATGTTAATATGACATTTTTTTTTTACAAAAATACTGCAGACAAAACATATTTTCATAATGATAAATAATATCATGACAAACATTTAACCCTTTAACCTGACAGCTAATGTATGCTGCCCGATCCAGAAGCAGCATGTATCAGACACTGGCTGCATGGTTTCAGCCAGGTACGTTTGACTCTGAAACTCTGCAGGGTTTCAAAGAAAAGTAAAATTGGTTGTCTCATTTGTATGACTTTCCCCAAAATGACATGAAACAGCTGAAATATTCACTTTATTTGTTAAGTAGATGTCATCTGATGCAATGTTTTTGTGGACTACTTATAGATGCCACATATTGAATATTACAGGATGTACATGTAATATATGTAGCAAATGTTGTATAACAATTACTGTAATTGTATATTATTTTTTAGTAACTACAAATGTAAAATTTTAGCCTTATCTATATAAGAGCAACATTTCAAAATATTTTGACCACTGTTATAGAATCCTTTATTTTACAACAATGTATTGATGTGTTCTCTTCCTACAATTTTAATATCTTGGAATAAAGACATTAAAGGGGTGTTACCATCTCCAAGATCCTATCTCAATATGTAGTAGGTGTAATAATAATAATATTAGCAAAAACCTCCAATAACAAATGTAATAGTTCTTTTGATTCTCTATGGCTCTTTCCTCAGGTGCAGGCATTGCAGTAGCATAGGTATCCCTGGTTACGACCACTAGCAACTAGCTAACTGTCACTCTATCAGTGGTCGTAACCATGGATTCTTGAGCTACTGCAATGCTTGCACTTGAAGAAAGAGACATAGTGAATCGAAAGAACTATACTACATTTCTAATTGGAGGTATTTATTAATATTATTTAATATTATTATTACACCTACTACACATTGGATAGGATCTTGGAGATGGGAATACACCTTTAAGTTTTTATTCAAGTACATTCTGGATTCTTTGAGTCATGATGTCGTATTCTGGCACTGTGTGTACGCCTCTTTATTGTCAGTCCTGTTTTAATTCTAGAAACTTATTTTATTGGTGGTGGACAAAATTGATTCGAGAGCTGAACGATGCTGGAGAAGGCTGTGGGTGGAAATCTGCCTTCTCATGTATAACCAGCACCGATTTCTATTTGATCGACAGATTGTCATGCTTGTTTAAACAAAATATATTTATCTGTAGGCCATCCATATTAAAAGTGGAAACTCCAGAGGTGGAACTTGATAACGGTGACTGCAAGAAGTTGTTTTCTGTCCATTTTCCCAATGGTCAGACTATTTTAAGCTCCGGTCATTTGGATGAAAAAATTGTCTGCAAAATCACCTTCAAATCCCCCACTCCAGTGTCTTGTTTGGCTGACATCTTATTCACAGATGAAGATAACAACCAGTAAGATACATTTTGTTAAAGACATCTCAATACTAATTTGTTTGCAGTGTTGTGTTTTTCATTACGTTTTTTTTTTAAGTGATTTCCAGTGTCATTACCAAGCGAAAAGATAATAAATGCAACCAGCTTGCTTCAAACATAGCAGTGACAGTAATCCATATTCTAATAGATAATAAATAAATTAATCTAATTAAGTAAAAGTGTTGTCCAGCAGCTTACAGAATACTGTAAAGAAGTACTAGATCAGTGAATGGCTTTGGTGTCTGTCCAGACTGAAGAGGAAGCATACATTTTAGAGGGGCACCTGATCAGTGTTGGAAAGAATATTTTTCTTAGATTTTTTTTTTTTTTTACTGGATCCTTGGATTTTCTTTTTTTTTTTTACATTTTTAGTGGATGGACAACTCCTTTCAAAGTAATGGATTAGTGGGTAAAATCTAAATGTATGAGTTACGTTTTATTATGGCGTGGTTTTCTTTATTCAAGTACTAGACTTCCAAAGGTGCAACCCATTTTTTTGTTTTCAGCTGACATTATATGATACTCTTGAAATGAAGTTGGTACCAATGAAGTAAAGGTACCGTCACACTGGACGATATCGCTAGCGATCCGTGACGTTGCAGCGTCCTCGCTAGCGATATCGTCCAGTGTGACAGGCAGCAGCGATCAGGCCCCTGCTGTGCTGTCGCTGGTCGGGGAAGAAAGTCCAGAACTTTATTTGGTCGCTGGACTCCCCGCAGACATCGCTGAATCGGCGTGTGTGACACCGATTCAGCGATGTCTTCACTGGTAACCAGGGTAAACATCAGGTAACTAAGCGCAGGGCCGCGCTTAGTAACCCAATGTTTACCCTGGTTACCATCCTAAAAGTAAAAAAAAACAAACACTACATACTTACCTACAGCTGTCTGTCCTCCAGCGCTGTATGAGAATACAGATAATAAATGGGAAATGTTTAAGAACATCCTAAATAGGCAGTGTAAGCGGTTTATACCTTGTGGGAATAAAAGGACTAGAAATAGGAAAAACCCAATGTGGCTAAACAAAGAAGTAAGGCAGGCAATTAACAGTAAAAAGAAAGCATTTGCACTACTAAAGCAGGATGGCACCATTGAAGCTCTAAAAAACTATAGGGAGAAAAATACTTTATCTAAAAAACTAATTTCCAAAAAGGAAACAGAGAAGCACATTGCTAAGGAGAGTAAAACTAATCCCAAACTGTTCTTCAACTATATCAATAGTAAAAGAATAAAAACTGAAAATGTAGGCCCCTTAAAAAATAGTGAGGAAAGAATGGTTGTAGATGACGAGGAAAAAGCTAACATATTAAACACCTTCTTCTCCACGGTATTCACGGTGGAAAATGAAATGCTAGGTGAAATCCCAAGAAACAATGAAAACCCTATATTAAGAGTCACCAATCTAACCCAAGAAGAGGTGCGAAACTGGCTAAATAAGATTAAAATAGATAAATCTCCGAGTCCGGATGGCATACACCCACGAGTACTAAGAGAACTAAGTAATGTAATAGATAAACCATTATTTCTTATTTTTAGGGACTCTATAGCGACAGGGTCTGTTCCGCAGGATTGGCGCATAGCAAATGTGGTGCCAATATTCAAAAAGGGCTCTAAAAGTGAACCTGGAAATTATAGGCCAGTAAGTCTAACCTCTATTGTTGGTAAAATATTTGAAGGGTTTCTGAGGGATGTTATTCTGGATTATCTCAATGAGAATAACTGTTTAACTCCATATCAGCATGGGTTTATGAGAAATCGCTCCTGTCAAACCAATCTAATCAGTTTTTATGAAGAGGTAAGCTATAGACTGGACCACGGTGAGTCATTGGACGTGGTATATCTCGATTTTTCCAAAGCGTTTGATACCGTGCCGCACAAGAGGTTGGTACACAAAATGAGAATGCTTGGTCTGGGGGAAAATGTGTGTAAATGGGTTAGTAACTGGCTTAGTGATAGAAAGCAGAGGGTGGTTATAAATGGTATAGTCTCTAACTGGGTCGCTGTGACCAGTGGGGTACCGCAGGGGTCAGTATTGGGACCTGTTCTCTTCAACATATTCATTAATGATCTGGTAGAAGGTTTACACAGTAAAATATCGATATTTGCAGATGATACAAAACTATGTAAAGCAGTTAATACAAGAGAAGATAGTATTCTGCTACAGATGGATCTGGATAAGTTGGAAACTTGGGCTGAAAGGTGGCAGATGAGGTTTAACAATGATAAATGTAAGGTTATACACATGGGAAGAGGGAATCAATATCACCATTACACACTGAACGGGAAACCACTGGGTAAATCTGACAGGGAGAAGGACTTGGGGATCCTAGTTAATGATAAACTTACCTGGAGCAGCCAGTGCCAGGCAGCAGCTGCCAAGGCAAACAGGATCATGGGGTGCATTAAAAGAGGTCTGGATACACATGATGAGAGCATTATACTGCCTCTGTACAAATCCCTAGTTAGACCGCACATGGAGTACTGTGTCCAGTTTTGGGCACCGGTGCTCAGGAAGGATATAATGGAACTAGAGAGAGTACAAAGGAGGGCAACAAAATTAATAAAGGGGATGGGAGAACTACAATACCCAGATAGATTAGCGAAATTAGGATTATTTAGTCTAGAAAAAAGACGACTGAGGGGCGATCTAATAACCATGTATAAGTATATAAGGGGACAATACAAATATCTCGCTGAGGATCTGTTTATACCAAGGAAGGTGACGGGCACAAGGGGGCATTCTTTGCGTCTGGAGGAGAGAAGGTTTTTCCACCAACATAGAAGAGGATTCTTTACTGTTAGGGCAGTGAGAATCTGGAATTGCTTGCCTGAGGAGGTGGTGATGGCGAACTCAGTCGAGGGGTTCAAGAGAGGCCTGGATGTCTTCCTGGAGCAGAACAATATTGTATCATACAATTATTAGGTTCTGTAGAAGGACGTAGATCTGGGGATTTATTATGATGGAATATAGGCTGAACTGGATGGACAAATGTCTTTTTTCGGCCTTACTAACTATGTTACTACTAACTATGTTACTATGCTGTGCTCTGCACTCCTCCTGTACTGGCTGTGAGCGTCGGTCAGCCGGAAAGCAGAGCGGTGACGTCACCGCTCTGCTTTCTGGCCGCTGTGCTCACACAGACAGTACAGGAGGAGTGCAGAGCACAGCGCTGGAGGACAGACAGGGCCCTGCGCTTAGTTACCCGATGTTTACCCTGGTTACCGGCATCGTTGGTCGCTGGAGAGCTGTCTGTGTGACAGCTCTCCAGCGACCAAACAGCGACGCTGCAGCGATCCGGATCGTTGTCGGTATCGCAGCAGCGTCGCTAAGTGTGACGGTACCTTTAATCTGACTATGACTACAAATTTATTTTAAGGTTATCATTCCTGTTTATAGCTGAATAGGCTCAAAGTGTTATCAATTTTGGCTTCCTTCCCTCAAGCATTTTAGTGTAAAACCTCCACATCAAAGCATGACATTACTTTGCTTTTAACCTCTGATTTATTTTTGTAGGGAGTAGATAAAATGTTATTTTATATCTGAGACCTGCTCCTTCCTGATCCAAACATAGACCTGACCCGATGATTCAGACATTTATTATTCTTCAAATGTTACAGGCCTATTAATAATTAAATTGCCAACATCCTTTTCAGCGAGCATAAATTCTGCGAGAAACCCTCTTTGTTCCTCTTCCCTGCATTCTCCCAAGAATACTCCATTTCTTCCCATTGTTTTACACATCTGTAATTTTGAATGGCAATGTTAACCCCGTAGCTGTTCTGCTTGGCTAGCAATACATATAGAATAATAGACTGGTATACTTGGAGGAATTCGATTATAAATAATACCTTTAATTATTCCCTTTGTCCGAATCTAAAAATTACAGTGTAGACAAAAAATGTAGCACTAGCGTTCTCTAAGAGTTCTGAAGAATTTTGTGCAGCAATCATCAACTCCCCGCCATCTCATTTGTTAAATGTTTGCTACATAACGACGTACCCATTGAGGAAAGTGTCATAATACTTTACAGGATTAGAAAAGAGATTAAAAAAGAAAGGCTTAGAAATAAATATATAAATGCGCCTGTCTTATAGTGGAGTATAAATGACAAAATCACAGAGTACGTTTAATGAAAATGAGCTCCCTGCGCTTATGACTTGTTTTTTCGCCTTCACAGTCAGAGCTAGAGCTTTTTTTGGCTAACAGCAGGTTGCAAATGTTACTGCAGATAATATATTTAATGACTATTGCCTATTTTCTAACTTCTTTGCAAGTGCACATTAGGGAAATAAGTATGCAAACAGCAGAATGGCTGATGGTAACAAATGCATTTCACTCTCATGGTGATATGCAATATATGGAGTGCAAATTCACTGAGCACAGGCTTTTCTTTATTAGCTATCACTTTACTTCTGTGCAGAAATCTTTTTGGCTGTTGTAAAGAGGAAATACAGAAAATGTTGCCTTTGTGAAATATATGGGTTGGCTTTCTTGTAATTACAGTAATTACTTGCATAGACCGTTATGTCTGAACTGTTTTTACTTAAAGTGGCATTCTCAGGTTATTAAATTGCTTTAATTTACTTGGACAGCATGAAAATGAGCAAGTTTGAAATTGACTCACTTTTTCTATCTCCTGTCATTTTCCTGCAAAAAGCTTTTATCTTACATATTGTACAGCTGGTTTCCATGCAGCTCCCATAGTCTGGCTGAGGGTGCACGTTACCTACATTTCTGGACAATTGTTAACTCTTAATATTTCAGCCCACTCTCTCCTTTTGGATTCTTAGTTGCAAGCCTGCAGCATTGGCGTCTCCTAGACTAAGTCTCCTAATTACAGCTTTGGCCTTCACTGTCATAAGCTGTGTGATTTATATAGTGACAGAGGTGCAGACTCCAGAATAAACCATGATAGCTGAAGCTGTGTTACTACTGATAGCTGTGTAACAGCAGAACTTGTGCTGAGCTTTATAGTTCTACTAATATAGTTCTGCTAGACAGCAGAACTGTCACTCAAGGAGGAGTACCCGCCCCATCAAAAACCAGGAAGTGATAATAATTCTGAGTTGTTCAAGAGACTACTTGAGAATATTGAGTTGTAGCTGGAATTAGCATACAATGAACTGAAAAAATGGGGAAAAAACTCCAAGTGGGAGGAAATGGTGAAAAAAATGTAATTCTTCCATTGTTTTTTGAACTTAGTTTTTATGCTGTTCATTGTTTGGTAAAAATTACCTGAAGACATGAATTTCTGTGTCAGTCAAATTATACTGATACTAAACCTGCATATTATTTTTTTATTTAAGCACTAAAAATTTCTCGAGCTGGTAAAAAAAAATATGTTGGTTTGCATGGCTATATTGCAAGACTTTTAACAGTTTTATTTGTTTCTTGATGGATCTGTCTGTGATTTTTATTTCTGCAATTTGGGGTACATACAACATTTGGATTGGCTTTAATTTATTTTGATTTTTTTACCTCTTTACAGCTATTATCATATGGGTTGGCAGGTTCTATGTTTTGACCATACTTTTATTATTCATTAATTTTTAATAGGAGAAAAGGGTGGTGATTTGAATTTTTATTTTTAATTTTACTATTTTTTAAGTCTCTTCACTTATATTACATACTGCAATACAAGTTTATGGTGAAAATTGACGTCTCCCAACATCACACAAGTACCAAGATGGCAGCGACAGCTAGCTTCAGCAGGTGCCTGGCTGCCATCCATCCAGCCAATCAGTGCCTTGTGATCACTTCTCAAGGGGTCCTTGGAAGCTGGTGTAGGTGCAACCACTTCATTTAAATGACACTGTCAGAGATTGACAAGGACATCTAAATGGTTAATAGCAGCGATTGGAGTTCAGCTCCAGCCACTGATGTTAGAGTCAGATGTAGGCTAGGTACGTAACTGTCATCTATTGCATGTTGAGGGAGCTCAGCTCCTGAGTCCTGAGTATACCAAGATATATTTCTTTCCTGAGTCCTGAGTGTGTAATTTTTCAGTAAAGGGTTTAATGAAAACTTCAATTTCAACAAATCTGCATAAATTAATGGTAAAAATAAATGTAAGAAACATATCTTAGCAGAGAAAGATTATTTTTTACCCACTTATGAGCCATGTATTACCTTTAATCCTTACTGCCTGAACTCATCATTCACTCATTTAAGATGTACTGATTACACCATGAGGTGTCATATGACACCTCTTGTTCAGGGTCAATTCTATTTTTTCTGCTGTCTGAAGCAAACATTTAAATGGTGCTTCTTCCCTGTAAATACCACAGTATTGTAGTATAGAGAATAAATCACTATTGCCTATGAAATAATACTTCACCATAGCCACCAAACGGTACATGAGTACAGCATCTGAACCACCATCAGTAAAGGAACACTTCAACAGAACCACCATCAGTAAAGGAATACAACACCAGCTCCATCATCCATACATGAATCCATCAGCAAATCCACCATCAGTATATGAATACATAAATCCATCCCTCGTCAATAAAAGATTTTATCACAATTACCACTATCAGTATAGGAGTACATTACTAGAACCACTATCAGTACATGAATCAAGCATCAGAACCTCCATCAATACATGAATACACGACCAGAACCACCATAAGTACATCAGTATATTACCAGCACCAACATCAGTACATGAATACATCACTATGCATAGCACACCGATTAATTGCAATGTTAGTTCATTTCCCACAATATACATTTTTATGACTTGACCCTTCAATCCTCAGTATGTCATTAACAATAGTGAGGAGATACTGGGAGTTGGAACCAACCATACAAGAACCACAGTACTGATTAGATGCAGGCAATATCATATATAAACATTTACACCCAGGTGCCTTTAAAGTGACAATTTCTCTGATTGAGGTCCTCATCCCTTTAGTTTATGTCTGGTCCAGACACCATAATGACTTTGGGCATCCATAGCTCGTCACTGCAAGCTTCATTCTGTTTTGATCTTCTGCTGCACATCTCAACATGGTTCCCTTTAAAATAACAATGTAATTATAATGTGCCTGAATAAAAATACCTATTGTTCACTCCATACCATCCGCCCTTATGAAGTATGACTTCCACTCCATCTACCCTTTTGAACATTAGACACCTGCTTGTCCATGCTTATGAACTTTAATATCCTCACTGTCCATATTTTTTATCTATAACCTCCACACTGTCTGACCTTATGAACTATAATCGTCTCACTGTCCTCCCTTAAGAAACCAAAACCCATTTCCACCATATGCCCTTATGAACTGTCATCTCTATACTATCCTCTCTCATAAACTCTAAGTCACACTGTCCTTATTGAGGAACTATAACCTTCACCCTAAATTCCCCTATGAACTTTAACAATTATATTGTCTGCCCTTATGAACTATGACCTCCATGCTGTTCCCACTTTATGCTGTCCCCTCTCCACTGCTTCCTCCCTCATTATCTACAGTATATCTCTATACTGCCCCCACATTACCTCTTCTCTATAATGTGCCCCCTCTCTTACTTCCCCTTCTCTATACTGTGCCCTCTTTTATACACTACCCCTTCTTTATACTATGACCTCTCTATACTGCCAATTCTCTTTGCCCCCTTTTTGTGATGTGCCTCCTCTCTATATTGCCTCCTGTCAATATTCTGCCTCCTTTCTTTTCTGCCCATCTGTTTATTCTATGCCCCCTCTCGGTACTGTGCCCCTTCTTTATACTACCTCTTTTTTGAACTGCCACTTGTCTATATTGTGCCTCCTCTCTATACTACCTTCTTTATATACTGTTTCTTGTCTAAATTATGCCCCCAGCTATACTATGAAATCTCTCTATATTTCCCAATTTCAGTTTTGAACCTTGTCTATACTATGCCCCCACTATGCTATTCCCCCTTGTCTATAGTATGCCCCCACTTTATACTGGTCTCTTTCTATACGTCTCTATATTCCATTTCCTCTCTCTTTACTTTGTCTCCTCTCTATACCTCCCTTTTCTATGCTCTCCTCCTACACTGTCCCTCTCCATACTGTGCCTTCTTTCTATTTAGTCTACTAGGAAAAGGGAGGCTCATTGTATGGAGACTGATGAGACCGACTTGGGATAGTGGCCCAGCAGAGTAGACTTAGTGATAGGACATAGCACACAGTGTGTCATGTCAAACTGGTAACCAATGTAGCAGAGCCCAGAGAGGTAAAAGGGTTGGCTGTGTCAGGAGGCAATGAGCAGTGTAGCCAAATTATGTATTATTGCTATGTATGGCAGGTGCTTCAATGTGGATATTTTGAGCAAAGTTAAGTGACATAGCAGAGCCCAGTGATGTGGCAGAGTTGAGTATGTCAAGAGACTAACTGGGGCAATGTAACAGAACCCAGAGGTGTAGTAAAATGAAGTTGATTAGGAGACACCATGTGGCAATGTAGTAGATCCCATGAATATAGAAGAGTTGAATAACTCAGGAGACTTACTGAAGTAAGGAAGCAAAGGGTCAATGGTGTAAAATAATGGGTGAATGCCATCTACCTGGCTGTGAACCTATGAGGCTAGAGAGTGTAATGCCACTGGTGTTCGCTGGGTTATCATGATAACACAACATGTAAAAGAACCGATGGAGCTGGCCACCGCATGATGGGACGGAGAGCCCGGCTAACTAACCTGGTGAGATTTGTAACAACTAGGTTCTACTCACTGGGGATATTTGCATGAATTCCATTCAATACAAGGACATATGTGGAAAAAATGATGCAAAGGTAATTGAGAAAATAAATAGAAGTACACAAATTCAGAGAAGTAGGCTAAAAGAATGTGCTATCCATAGTCACAGATTAGTGGCTTTTGATTAACCAGCCTACACTGAGAACTTTACAAAATAAATCTCTGAGATGAAAAGATTGGAATTTTAAATGAACTTTTCTTTGTAATATATACATACACAAGTATGTATACTGTATGTCTATATTCGTAAATTGTGATTAATACAGGTCATTGAAAACTGTTTCATGAATCACGATGAAGCTATTGAATCATGAAAACATTTGACCTTATACCCATCTCCACTTATACGAGTCATTCATCTTCAAAATGATTTTCTATTGCAATGAAGACTCGGGTCTGCTTTTATTTAGTTCTCCTGTGTGTGCTTTTATCTAGATCAATAATCACTAACTGAGGTTTTCCTTATACTCAGACACCAATTATACTGATCGTGAAGCTTTTATATCCTATATGCTAGGATATGTCATAGCTTCTACTGATATACTATAGAACACAAAAACACAACTCATTTTTAAACTTTAATGGAAATGTGGTAATAAAGAAACACTAAATGTAGAAATCACTAAAAGTCATTTAAAACATCTCACTTCAACATTCACGCATTTACTCAACTTCCATCCTTTAATATCTCGTATTGCTATCAAAACTGTGAGAAATATATCAAGTCATCTTTTGTATTTGAACAATGCTAAAAAGCATTGCATTGAGTGCCTTAATGTGGTGGTCTGAAATGCAAATTAATTTTCATTCTAAATGCCTATCTATTTAATGCCATAAATTAATCTATTTCCCAATGCACTTTAATTAAAAATCCCCTACCATTGTCTAACTACACTATCTAACTGCTTTATTTTTCTTTTTTATATATCTTCCTTTTTCACAATGCTTTGTTTGAGAATCCCAGTGCATGCTGGGATACTCAAATGAAGCATCATCAGGGGCAGAGGCTGCGGTAACTGCCTCAGACTCTGCCCCCCCCCCCCCTGAAAGTATCATCAGTGACCTTCGTTTCAGAGGTTGTGCTAGTTCTTGCACTGTCACTTTGCGATGCGCACAGGGACTGTGCGATCTCTTGCTGGCTTAGATCAGTAGTAATGAACCAGCAACAGAGCGCACTGTCAGTTCATATTATAAGGCGAATACCCACCATTGGTTCCATGGTGCTGAGCATGAGAAGAGGTTACATACAAAATACAAATATAAACTAGTGTGAACAAACTAACAATGACAGACTAGTACAGAGGGGAGAGAGCTTTTCCCTTGCGGGCTTACAGTCTACAAGATACACAGTAGGTTAGAGGGGTTGTGGCAGCTGCAGTGGTAGTGAGGTGGCAGCTGGGTCATTGCAGGCTATAAGCTTTCTTGAAGAGATGCGTTTTCAAGCTCCATCTGAAAAGTTAGAATATGGTGGATAATCGGACATGTTGGGGCACCGAATTCCAGATGATGGGTGATACTTGGGAGAAGTTTTGGAGGAAGTGTGGAGGAAAGAAGAAGGTCTTGAGAGGATCGGAGATTACAAGTTAGAAGATATCTGGAAAATATGAATGACTAGATGCCTACCTATGCTGCAGAGTCAGCTGTATGTGAAGTACAATCACGATAATCCATGCTGAATAATGATTCTTGGCAAGATCGCTGAGCATTTGATGAGTCCTTTGCCTTAAATATGTGCTTGACTATGAACAAACTGTATTGGCAGCATTCCTGTCAGTCACATCTGCTCTAACACCTGTTTGAAAAGATTAAAAACTGCCATCCTGTGAATGCGTGATGTCACTGAATTACGGGCTCTCTTCACTGGAAAAAAGTGTGCTAATTATCCAACGCATTTCTGAGGTTTCGACCTCCTTTGTCAGGGATTGCATCCACAGTTGATGGTAGTTCTTATATAGGTGAGTGTCACAGCACATTGGTCAAGGTGTTAATTAATATTTAGAAAGCAAATAATTCTATTTCACCATTGAGACTTGCTGGTCTCAATTAGTGATGGGTGAACCTGAAGTACAGGGTCGATACCGAACACCTAGTGTCCGTGCACAGACTCCGAACACGGGAATCGGGTGTTTACATGCTGTCATCTGTGTGATGCCGCAAGAAACACCAGCTATAATCAGCGGTCAGTTCGGTAAAAAAAGGTAAAAAAGGTACTGCCGGTCACAGACGTAAGCTGATGAGAGTACTACTCTCATCATCATACACCTGCTCTCGCTGATAGCAATGAGAGCAGACATACGATGATGAGAGTATTCATGACTAAAAAATGACATCCCCTCTTTTTTTAACAAGCGCAGGCAAAACCTGCAGCACTCAGCTGTCAGTTTCATCTTGGATGGTTATCAAAAATAGAAGGGTCCCCACGCAATTTTTTAAAATTATTAAAATAAATCATTTTAAAAAATGGCATAGGTTCCTCTCCATTTTTGACAACCAGTCAAGCTAGACAGCAGGGGGCTGGTATTCTCAGACTAGGAAAAAAACAAACGTATTCCTCACCTGTCCAATGAGAAGATAGTCTATATCTGTCCCATAATGATACGGATAGTTTGAAGAGTAGTCACATCAGTGATGTGACTGCTCTCCACACCAACTGGAACACACTGAGCAGAGCATGAGAAGTACTGCCTGCCTGTGACTGGTGGCGATGTCATTGAGGTTATCACCGGTCACAGGCAGAGCTTCCCACGCTCTGCTCAGTGTGTTTCGGCTGTCGTGGAGAGCAGTCACATCACTGATGTGACTGCTCTCCAAACCATCTGGATCGTTGTGGGGCAGATATTGATTACCTTCTCATTGGACATGTGAGGAATATGGTGTTTTTTTATTTTACAGTAATAAATGGGTAAAAAGGGTGGAGAGTTTTATTTCAAATAAAGGACTTTACTCTTGCCGTGTCTTTATTACAGTCTTAAGTGGATGTGCCATTTTTGGGGCGGCTGAGAGCTGATGTTTTCAGTCTGGGAGGGGGTCATTATCCATAGGCATAGGCATAGGCAGCATCAATAGTAAAAAGTTGGGGACACACAGGGTTAATAGCAGCGGTAGCGGAGTGCGTTAAATGCGGCATAACGCAGTCTGTTGCTGCTGGCATTAACCCTGTGTGAGCGGTGACTGGGAGGGGAGTATGGAGCGGGTGCCGGGCACTGACTGGACGGAAGAAGGGAGGGACTAATTGGACTGTGCCCATCGCTGATTAGTCGCAGCAGCCATGACAGGCAGCTGGCGAGACCAATCAGCGACACAGGATTTCCATTACAGACAGACGGAAGTACCCCTTAGACAATTATATAGTAGACTAGATGGTGGCTAGATTCTAACGCATTGGTTAAATTCTGCGCCAATATCGCTGATTGGTCGCGGCCGGCCACGTAGTATATAGCACAGCCATGTAGTATATAGCACAGCCACGTAGTATATAGCACAGCCACGTAGTATATAGCACAGCCACGTAGTATATAGCACAGCCACGTAGTATATAGCACAGCCACGTAGTATATAGCACAGCAATGTAGCATCACACTCACGCCCTGACTGGTGGGCGTGAGCTCGGGGGGTTTGTGGCCCCACTGTGCCACAAACCAGACTACTCTGGAAGGGGCGTGACTATGACAGCTGCCTGGGATTTCACTGGAGCCTCTGATGGTGAGGTCAGGCTTGTGCAGCAGGCAGCTGCCAGGTGCTACTCCAGGGTGGTGTCTGGCTGTGGCTGCTGATCCCACTTGGAGAACAGGAACACTAGGACAGGTGCGGGCATCAGGCATGACTGGCAGAAGAGTACGGCTGAAACTCAGACGAGTAGGCTGGCACGGCTCAGACACAGGGCTGGCAGAGACACGGCAAAGAGCACTGGGCTGGCAAAGACACGGCAGAGAACACAGGGCTGGCAAATACATGGCAGAGAGCAGGGCTGGCAGAGACACGACAGATAACACAGGACTGGTTGGTGTGGTGTATGAAGGAACAGGTAGGGACCTGTTCACACTGGAGGTGCAGGTAAAAAATCAAGCAGAAAGGAAAGGAGAATGAAGGAACAGGTTGGGACCTGTCCACACAGGAAGAGAAGTGCAAGGCTGCAGATAGGAGTGGAAGAGCAGCAAGAGATAGTGTAGCAACAAAAGCTAAGCAGAGCAGAACCGCAAGGAATGCGGAGAAGAGCTGCAGCAAGAGATTTCTGCAGAAGCTAAGCAGAGCGGAGCCACAAGGAATGTGGAGAGGAGCTGCAGCAAGGGATAACTGCAGCAGCAGAAGCTAAGCAGAGCGGAGCCACAAGGAATGTGGAGAGGAGCTGCAGCAAGAGGATTCTGCAGCAGCAAAGCAGAGCAGAACCGCAAGGAATGTGGAGAGAACCTGCAGCAAGAGAATACTGCAGCAGCAGAAGCTAAGCAGAGTAGAATGGAGCAGAACCACAGGAGTGCGGAGCAGAGGTAAAGCCACAAAACTGCAGAGCAGGCAGAGCCACAAGTGTGCGGAGAATAAGCAGACTGAAAACACAAGGAAAGACCCAACAGGGAAGGAAGCCACAGACAAGGAGGCTGAGGTAGGACAAAGTACAGACAAGGCAATGGAACAAGACACAAGGACAAAGACACAGGGATCGGGATATTCTGCCTCCTGGAGGGCGAGCAGCAAGGTCAAGGCAAGAACACAGCGAAAGACCACTAGAGAGGGAGTAACACAGTGCAAGGCCTGGCAAACTCAAAAGCTAAACACAAACTGAGCTAACACATTGCACAGGTCCAGTCCACTGGGTGGAGCTGCACTAAATACTGGAGACCTCTTGGTAATTGGTCAGGAGCAGATTAGACAGGTGCACCTGATATCTATAAGAACCAGAGAGTTCAGGTGCCGCCCCCCTACAAACACAGCCAGGAAGCATGCAGAGGGAAGAGGCACAGAATATGGAGCTGGCAAGAAATAGAAACCGCATCATGACTTGGAGCAGTGGGTAAGATAGTGTGAGAGATGAGAGGCCATGCCGTGATGCCAGCAGAGTTGTTACATGTAGTATATAGCACATCCCATGTGGTATATAGCACAGCCCACACAGTAGATAGCACAGCCACGTAGTATATAGCACAACCACGTAGTATATAGCACTGTCACGTAGTATATAGCACAGCCACATAGTATATAGCACAGCGATGTAGTATATAACACAGCCCATGCAGTAGATAGCACAACCACATAGTATATAGCAGTCACATAGTATATAGCACAGCCAACGCAGTAGATAGCGCAGCCACGTAGTATATAGCAGCCACGTACTAAATAACACAGCCCACAAAAAGAATTAAATTAAAAAATAGTTATATACTCACCTTCCGTCGTCCACCAAAGCTGTCCCGCTCCTCGCGATGCGGCCGGCAGCTTCCGTTCTTTGCCAGAGACCGATAAGTCATCTGTGTAATTTCGCAATGCATCTCTGGGAACGGAAGCTGCCGAGAGCGACGGAAGGTCAGAATAGCATGATTTTTTTATTTTTTTATTACTTTTACGATTATATCTTTTTACTATTGATGCTGCATAGCCAGCATCAATAGTAAAAAAGCTGGTCCAGGATGGGGAGTAGGGAGGGGCCAATTCACGGCCGGACTGCCGCCCGCGACCAATCAGCGACTCGGGATTTCCGTTACAGACAGAAAGACAGACAGACAAACAGTCGGAAGTACCCCTTAGATGATTATGAAGATAGATGGATAATCTAGCTAAAAATATATTTATAGATAGATATATCTATAGATATACTAAACATCGGGCTTGGTATTATCTATCTATCATCTATCTATCTATTAGTTATCTATCGATATATCTATCTAGCTATCTATAGATATATCTATCGATAGATATAGTTATAGATAGATAAGAGATACGATAGATAGATACGATAGATACAATAGATCTATCTATTATCTATCTATCTATCTATCTATCTATCTATCTATCTATCTATCTATCTATCTATCTATCTATCTATCTATCCCATATCTATCATCTATCTATCCCATATCTATCATCTATCTATCTATCTATCTATCTATTGATCTATCCGTTATCTATCATCTATCTGTGTGTGTAAACATTATTCTTCAATGGAGTATGTAAATGAAGAGGTTGGACAAGAAATGACATCACCCTTTTTTTTGGTGTATCTTTATTGAGCTTACAAAAACACACACTAATCCGCATTAAAAAACGCGTCAAAAAACGCATGAAAAACGCAGGTGACCTGCCAGTGACCTCAGGTGCAGATTTGGTGCAGATTTTACCTGCGTCAAATTCTGATGCAATCCTGAACGTGGACACATACCCTTATACCTATTGAAAATTGAAAACTTGAGGTCAAAGTAACATTTTAGTGGAAAAAAATGGTAATTTTCCATTGACTCAGACCAATGTTCTGGAATTATGTGAATTGCTTGAGGGTTAAAAATGCTCATTACACTCTAAATGAGTTCCTCAGCATGTGTAGTTTCCAAAACTGGGTCGCTTGTGGCAGTTTCTGCTGTTTTGGCATGTCAGGGGCATTCACAATCTGTTCCAGCCAAAAATGCACTCTTGAATTCAATTGGCACTCTTTCCCCTCCGAGCCCTGTCATGTGCCCAAACAGTAGTTTTCCATCTAAGTTCCTGAAGGGGTGTAGTTTTCTTAATGGGGTCACTTGTGGGGGTTTCCACTGTTTAGGCACTTCAGGGGCTCTGCAAAGGCGACGTGGCATTCGCTATCTATTCCACCCAATTTTGTGTTCCAAAAGTCAATTGGTGCTCCTTCCCTTCCTAGCCCTGCTGTGCACCCATACACCAGTTTTCCACCACATATGTGGTATGAGTGTGCTCAGGTGGGAATGGAACAACTAATTGGATGGTCCATTTTCTCCTGTTACCCTTGTGAAAATGAAATATCTGGGGATAAAGCAACATTTTTGTGAGAAAAATGTATTTTTTAATTTTCATGTCTTAGCGATATAAAATTCTGTGAAACACCTGTGAGTTCAAGGTGCTCACCAGACCTCTGGATAAGTTCTGTGAGGGTGGTAGTTTTCATAATGGGGTCACTTGTGGGGGTTTCCACTGTTTAGCCACATCAGGGGCTCTGCAAACCTGGCATTGCGTCTGCGATCAACTTCAGCCAATTTTGCATTCCAAAACTCATTCGGCGCTCCTTCCCTTCCAAGCTCTGCCATGCGCCCAAACAGTAGTTTTGCCCCTACGTATGGGGTATTGGCGTACTCAGGATAAATTGCACAACAAGTGCACACCAAATTTTAGGGTCCGTTTTCTCCTGTTACCCTTGTGAAAATAAAAAAATTGAACTAAAGTAACATTTTTGTGAAAAGAAAAATAAATTGTTCATCTTTTCCTTCCACGTTGCATTATTTCCTGTGAAGCACCTGAAGGGTTAGTAAACTTCTTGAATGTGGTTTTGAGAACTTCGAAGGGTGCAGTTTTTAGAATGGTGTCACTTTTGGGTACTTTCTGTCATATAGGCCCCTCAAGTTCACATCAAATGGGATGTGGCCCCTAAAAAAAGGTATTGTAAATTTTGTTGCAAAAATGAGAAATTGCTGATCATCCTTTAACCCCTCTAACTTCCTAGCAAAATAAAATATGTTTAAAAATTGTGCTGATGTAAAGTAGACATGTGATAAATATTATTTATTAACTATTTTATGTGATATAACTCTCTGGTTTAAGGGCATAATAATGAAAAGTTAAAAAATTGCAAAATGTTCAATATTTTCGCCAAATTTCCAATATTTCTTCATTATCATGAAGTATAATATATTACGAGAAAACAATCTCAGAATCACTAGGATCCATTGAAGCTCCCACAAATATTGCCACATAAAGTGAGATTTGTCAGAATTAAAAAAAATGGTCTGGTCAGGAAGGTGAAAACATGCTTCGGGGTGAAGGGGTCAAAACAGATAATCATGATGCTGTCAGTGAGAATGTAACCCTATAGTTAGATGACCTGCCTAAATACAAATGGGGTCTTTCTGGCCCTGTCCACCCCACATAAACTCTAAACATATTGGCAGCCCTTTTATTCTGTAGTCTTTGTTTGGATTATTATAGTCATTTATTTCATTTAAAACTATCTGGAAGAGCATTAAGGTAATTTGTTCAACCTTAGAATGCTAACTAAGTTCCAAAGTAATTTTAACATACCGCAATAAATTAATTCATTCTTTCAAATCAAGAGAATGAGAAAGACCTGTACCTTAATCTGCTCATTTAATCTCATTTTCGTCAGTTTATTGCATATTTTCAGCAGTGCCCATATTGCAGTATGGCTATTTAATTTTCATTTATCTAATGGATTGTAATGCTGTCTTTTTTAATAGCCTCACATCTAATGGATTTCTGATGAAGTTTAATAATTACAAGCTATTTACATTTTAAATACAGTAGACAAAGAAAAATAAATCATATTTATGTGATGAGGCAGCGCTTCATTGTCATTATATATACTCATATACCTTGGTGGACTTTCAAGTAGCCGTTAACATAAAACTGCTGTATAAATATTGAAAAAATACAGAGCTTTTTTGTCCCAAAATGATAATTTGTTACATTGCGCTTGTATTGCAGTTAATTTACATATAAATGCAGGCGTGTCACAGTCCTGCGGCTAAGTACTCTGGGTTGTCATTGGATTGAGTTTTTTGGTGGTGGAAAGTCTAAGGCATTATTTATTCTCAATCTTTGGAGAGTTGCACCTAAGTGGACAGAATCTCGGTTGCAAGCCATGAATGAAAGCTGTAGTAGAGTTAGAGTCGTGCGAGAATGTAGGCTGGGATAGGCCATGTGTAGTACATTTACCATTTAGAGTGAGATATGTCTGACCGGAGTCATTTCATTGTACAAATAAGGCAAATTTAACATACTTACTGACTATCTTCTGGCATTTCTTACCTCCTTTTTCATCAATGGAGGCAGCTATGACGTTATAGCTGGGTGGTATATAAACATCCAAATCATACTTTGTCAGAAGAGTAACCACTCATCCTGCTTGGCCAAGCACACGTTGCCCAACCAAGTCCTTTTGATGTGATTTCTTGGTGGACCAATGGCACTGCAGGGTTCGGTGGACAGAGTCCTATTTAAATCCTCAAGAGAAACCTGTGCTATTATTCTTGACTGCTCTCCAGATTTTCTGATCTGACTCTTTAACCCACTGTTCTACTGATTAAATGTTCAGGTACCATTGTTGGACTTTACCATGGAGAGTTTGACAACTCATTATGTGTAATGTCTCTGCCTGGCCTCCATGGACTTTACTTCGACAATCCTGACTTAGTGTTGAGAGACCACCCTAGTGTTCGGGTTCGATTTGGTTCGTCAAACAGGGACGTGTTCGACGAAATGCTCGGCAAACGTTCGACGAACACCGTCGAACCCCATTGAAACCAATGGCAGGCAAACACATACAAACACATGGAAAACACATAGAAAACATCTTAAAAGTTGTCCAAAAGCTGACAAACTGCTCAGAAGACACAACAAACACATGGAAAAGTCACAACTACATATAGTCATGTGAAAAGAAAAGAGGTGGAGGAGTAAAAGGAGGAGGAGACACAGATATAGGCATGTCATGCCCTTCTAAAATCAAGAAAGGCTGGAGTAAAAATGTAAACTCACTCTACAACACCCAGATGTCTTGACAAAAAAAATTAAAAAATAAATATCTTTAGGTAGAATGGCGGCTGGTCCATTCAGAACAGTTTCCTTAGAAGACGTAGTGGTACCCCCGTTGGGAGTTGTGCCAAAAAATGAACCTAATACATTCAGACTAATCGACCATTTGTCATATCCAAGGGGCAGGTCAGTAAACGACAACATCGACGCAGAATCAAGTACAGTACTATGTACTGTATCTCCTTTGATGAGGCAATCAGGCAGGTCAAGAAGTTGGTAATAGGCACCCTAATGGCCAAAACAGACATTGAGGGGGTATTCCGGTTACTACCTGTGCCTCTGAATAGTGGCCACCCATTGGGCTGCTTCTGTGAAGGAGCATACTACATAGATCGCTGTTTGCCCATGGGGTGCTCCATATCCTGCTCACTATTTGAGGTGTTTAGTTGCTTCTTCGAATTTGTCATCATGGACGTTTGTAAGGCGGCACATATTATCCATTACCTCGACGACTTCTTATGCCTGGGCCCAAAAGATTCGCCACAATGTGAAAACACGCGGTAGTCCACCTGTGAGAAGGAGAGAGCTGGAGGGAGAGTGGACGCCCCAGAGCTGAGGGGTTAGATTGAGAAAGAAAGAAGGCGGTGTACCTTGCTTCATGGGTGGGGTACTCTGCTGAGTTGCACCAAATTCTACTAGGTCCAAAAGGATTTCCTGGGCTAGATGCCGTTATAAAATAGTAGTTAGGTAAACAGGCGGTGTAGCTTGCTTCATGGGTGAAGTACGCTGCTGAGTAGCACCAAATTCTATTAGGCCCAAAAGGATTTCCTGGGCTAGATGCCGTTAAAACATAGTAACATAGTAACATAGTTAGTAAGGCCGAAAAAATACATTTGTCCATCCAGTTCAGCCTATATTCCATCATAATAAATTCCATATTCCACTAATAAATATTAGTTAGGTAAACAGACGGTGTAGCTTGCTTCTTGGGTGGGGTACTGTGCTGAGTAGCACAAAATGCTATTAGGTACAAAACTATTTCCTAGGCTAGATGCAGTTAAAAATTAGTAATTAGATCAACAGGCGGTGTAGCTTGCTTCATGGGTGAAGTACATTGCTGAGTAGCACCAAATTCTACTAGGCCCAAAAGGACTTCCTGGGCTAGATGCCGTTAAAAAATAGTACTTAGGTAGACAGGCGGTGTAGCTTGCTTCATCGGTGAAGCACGCTGCTGAGTAGCTCCAAATTCTACTAGGCACAAAAGGATTTCCTGGGCCAGATGTCGATAAAATTAGTACTTAGGTAGACAAGCGGTGGGTGACTGGGCTACTCTGCTGACTTTCAGACACTGAAGCTTTGGAGCAGACTTCTGAATCCCAAGCCATAGTATGAGGAAACAACTCTGCAGATGACCCCACCCACCTGGAATTGACGATGGCAACGTCATGTAAAACTCAGCAAGGGGACTAAATAAAAGAGTCTCCATTTTTTCCAAAAATTCGGCCACAGACACCACTTAAGTGGCATCAATTTTGCCAGAGTTTTTTAAAACTGTTGGTGAGGTGATTTTTAAAAATCATCAAGCTTTTAGTCTCCCCAAGATGACACAGGGGTAGAAAAGTCCTTGCAGATCCAGAATTTGTTCATCTTGGTGAACGTTAGTCTGTCTACATTGTCACTGGACAGCCGCGTGCGCTCATCTGTCAACACACCACCAGCAGCGCTGAACACACGTTCAGAGAGAACGCTGGCTGCGGGGCACGACAAGATCTCCAAGGCGTGAGTGGTGAGCTCAGGCCATTTTTCAAGATTGGATGCCCAAAATGAGCAAGGGTCCAGTTCCACAGTCATGGCATCAATGTTAACTTGGAGATACTCTTGTACCATCCTCTCTAGGTGTTGGCTGTGCATCAGACTTCTTGTCTCCTGTGGCCTTGCAAAGGATGGTCTAAAAATTTTTTGAAATGATTGGAAAGAATTGCTGTTACCACCAGATACGATGTTACTGTTACGGTTTGAGTGATGACTCGATAGTCCCACGGTTGGCAAGTTAGAACTCAGAGATTCACTATGTGCACCACTGGTGTTTTGTGGAAAAGCAGATGTTAGATTCTGTAACAGTCTCTGCTGATACTCCTGCATGCGTGAATCCCTTTCTATGGCAGGAATTATTTCGTCAAATTTGCTTTTGTACCGGGGATCTAAGAGTGTGGATCGCTGATCTGAGACCACTCCTGCAGCATGATTTGCCCCACCTCGTGATCTTTTTGGCCCAGGCTATACGTAACATATAACATATTGCACCAGGGCTCGTTGGTGCTGCCACAGTCACTGCAACATGTGCAGAGTTGAATTCCACTGTGTGGGCACATCGCATTTCAGCTGGTGAACTGGCAGGTCCAACGACTTCTGTAGAGATGCAAGTCGTCGAGCTGCGGGATGCGAACGGCGGAAGTGAGCACACAGCGTCCGTGCCCTCTGCAGAAGCCCATCTAGTCCAGGATAGTGGGATAAAAATTGCTGGACAACCAGGTTCAAAACGTGAGCCATACAAAGCACGTGTGTGACATTTCCCCGGCGAAGCACCTCACCCAGGTTTGCAGCATTGTCGCACACAGCCTTCCCTGGCTGCAGGTTGAGTGGAGACAACCATTGATGGGACGCAGTCTCCAGAGCTGACCACAACTCTGTTGTGAATTCTGTGGTCAAGCTCCCTCCTGTGGTCATGAGTGGTACTTCGGCTGGTTCTGTCTATGAGCTTCCGCTGGTATATGTGAGTGGGGCTGCGGCTTCTGAGTTTCCTTCCTCAGGTGACGAGGTTAAGTCGTTAGGTGCTGCTCTATTTAACTCCACCTAGTTCTTTGTTCCTGGCCTCCAGTCAATGTTCCAGTATTGGTCTGGCTCTCTCCTGGATCGTTCTTGTGGCCTGTCTGCCCTGCATAAGCTAAGCTCTGCTTGTGTTACTTTTGTTTGCTATATTTCCTGTCCAGCTTGCTATATTGGTTTTTCTTGCTTACTGGAAGCTCTGAGACGCAGAGGGAGCACGTCCGTACCGTTAGTCGGTGCGGAGGGTCTTTTTGCCCCTCTGCGTGGTTGTTTGTAGGTTTTTGTGTTGACCGCAAAGCTATCTTTCCTATCCTCGGTCTATTCAATAAGTCGGGCCTCACTTTGCTAAATCTATTTCATCTCTGTGTTTGTATTTTCATCTTAACTCACAGTCATATGTGGGGGGCTGCCTTTTCCTTTGGGGAATTTCTCTGAGGCAAGGTAGGCTTATTTTTCTATCTTCAGGGCTAGTTAGTTTCTCAGGCTGTGCAGAGTTGCATAGGGAGCGTTAGGCGCAATCCACGGCTACCTCTAGTGTGGTATGATAGGATTAGTGATTACGGTCAGCAGAGTTTCCACGTCTCAGAGCTCGTCCTATGTTAGTAACTATCAGGTCACTTTGTGTGCTCTTAACCACTAGGTCCATTGTGGTTCTGAATCACCTGTTCATAACAGTACTGGAGGCCCAAAGTACTAATGCTTCTCAATAGAGGGAAAAGAGAAGTTCTGAGACCATTTTTTTTTTCTTTGCACTGTGTTTTGTCTTTCTTTTCCCCTTTACATCAGGGTGGTTCAGAACACAGGTGTAGACATGGACATTCAAAGGTCTGTCCTCTTTGATGGATAATCTCGCTATAAGTGTTCAGAACATTCAAGATTTAGTGGTTCAGAATCCTATGTTAGAACCTAAAATTCCTATTCCTGAGTTATTTTCTGGAGATAGAGCTAAGTTTCTGAATTTCAAAAATAATTGTAAACTATTTCTGGCTTTGAAACCCCGCTCCTCTGGTGACCCAGTTCAACAAGTAAAGATCATTATTTCTTTATTACGTGGCGACCCTCAAGACTGGGCATTTTCCCTTGCGCCAGGGGATCCGGCATTGTGTGATGTTGATGCGTTTTTCCTGGCGCTTGGATTGCTTTATGACGAACCTAATTCAGTGGATCAGGCAGAGAAAATCTTGCTGGCTCTGTGTCAGGGTCAGGATGAGGTAGAGATATATTGTCAGAAATTTAGGAAGTGGTCTGTGCTCACTCAATGGAATGAATGTGCTCTGGCAGCAATTTTCAGAAAGGGTCTCTCTGAAGCCCTTAAGGATGTCATGGTGGGATTTCCTATGCCTGCTGGTCTGAATGAGTCTATGTCTTTGGCCATTCAGATCGATCGACGCTTACGTGAGCGTAAAACTGTGCACCATTTGGCGGTATTATCTGAGCATAAACCTGAGCCTATGCAATGCAATAGGACTTTGACCAGAGCTGAACAGCAAGAACACAGACGACGGAATGGGCTGTGTTTTTCTGTGGTGATTCCACTCATGCTATCTCCGATTGTCCTAAGCGCACTAAGCGGTTCGCTAGCTCTGCCACCATTGGTACGGTACAGTCGAAATTTCTTTTGTCCGTTACTTTGATCTGCTCTTTGTCATCCTATTCTGTCATGGCATTTGTGGATTCAGGCGCTGCCCTGAATTTGATGGACTTGGAGTATGCTAGGCGCTGTGGGTTTTTCTTGGAGCCCTTGCAATATCCTATTCCATTGAGAGGAATTGATGCTACGCCTTTGGCCAAGAATAAGCCTCAGTACTGGACCCAACTGACCATGTGCATGGCTCCTGCGCATCAGGAGGATATTCGCTTTTTGGTGTTGCATAATCTGCATGATGTGGTCGTGTTGGGGTTGCCATGGCTACAAGTCCATAACCCAGTATTGGATTGGAAATCAATGTCTGTGTCCAGCTGGGGTTGTCAGGGGGTACATGGTGATGTTCCATTTCTGTCTATTTCATCATCCACCCCTTCTGAGGTCCCAGAGTTCTTGTCGGATTACCGGGATGTATTTGATGAGCCCAAGTCCAGAGCCTTACCTCCGCATAGGGATTGTGATTGCGCTATCGATTTGATTCCTGGTAGTAAGTTTCCTAAAGGTCGACTGTTTAATTTGTCTGTGCCTGAGCACGCCGCTATGCGGAGTTACGTAAAGGAATCCTTGGAGAAGGGTCATATTCGCCCGTCGTTGTCGCCATTGGGAGCAGGGTTCTTTTTTGTGGCCAAGAAGGATGGTTCGCTGAGACCTTGTATTGATTATCGCCTTCTAAATAAAATCACGGTCAAATTTCAGTACCCCTTGCCGCTGCTGTCTGATTTGTTTGCTCGGATTAAGGGGGCTAGTTGGTTCACCAAGATAGATCTTCGTGGTGCGTATAATCTTGTGCGTATTAAACAGGGCGATGAATGGAAAACAGCATTTAATACACCAGAGGGCCATTTTGAGTACCTGGTTATGCCATTCGGGCTTTCTAATGCTCCATCAGTATTTCAGTCCTTTATGCATGACATCTTCCGAGAGTACCTGGATAAATTCCTGATTGTATACTTGGATGATATTTTGGTCTTCTCGGATGATTGGGAGTCTCACGTGAGGCAGGTCAGAATGGTGTTCCAGGTCCTGCGTGCAAATTCTTTGTTTGTGAAGGGGTCAAAGTGTCTCTTTGGTGTTCAGAAGGTTTCATTTTTGGGTTTCATTTTTTCCCCTTCTACTATCGAGATGGACCCTGTTAAAGTTCAGGCCATGTATGATTTGACTCAGCCGACATCTCTGAAGAGTCTGCAAAAGTTCCTGGGCTTTGCTAATTTTTATCGTCGCTTCATCAATAATTTATCTAGTATTGCTAAACCGTTGACTGATTTAACCAAGAAGTGTGCTGATGTGGTCAATTGGTCTTCTGCTGCTGTGGAAGCTTTTGAAGAGTTGAAGCGTCGATTTTCTTCTGCCCCTGTGTTGTGTCAACCAGATGTTTCGCTCCCGTTCCAGGTCGAGGTTGATGCTTCTGAGATTGGAGCAGGGGCTGTTTTGTCGCAGAGAAGTTCTGATGGCTCGGTGATGAAACCATGCACCTTCTTTTCCAGGAAGTTTTCGCCTGCTGAGCGTAATTATGATGTTGGCAATCGAGAGTTGCTGGCCATGAAGTGGGTATTCGAGGAGTGGCGTCATTGGCTTGAAGGAGCTAAGCATCACGTGGTGGTCTTGACTGATCATAAGAACTTGACTTATCTCGAGTCTGCCAAACGGTTGAATCCTAGACAGGCTCGTTGGTCGCTGTTTTTCTCCCGTTTTGACTTTGTGGTTTCGTACCTTCCGGGCTCTAAAAATGTGAAGGCGGATGCCCTGTCTAGGAGTTTTGTGCCCGACTCTCCGGGTTTGTCTGAGCCGGCGGGTGTTCTCAAGGAGGGGGTGATTTTGTCTGCCATCTCCCCTGATTTGCGGCGGGTGCTGCAAAAATTTCAGGCTAATAGACCTGACCGTTGCCCAGCGGAGAAACTGTTTGTCCCTGATAAATGGACGAGTAGAGTTATCACTGAGGTTCATGGTTCGGTGTTGGCTGGTCATCCTGGAATCTTTGGTACCAGAGATTTGGTGGCTAGATCCTTTTGGTGGCCGTCTCTGTCACGGGATTTGCGTTCATTTGTGCAGTCCTGTGGGATTTGTGCTCGGGCTAAGCCCTGCTGTTCTCGTGCCAGTGGGTTGCTTTTGCCCTTGCCAGTCCCAAAGGGGCCCTGGACACATATCTCTATGGATTTTATTTCGGATCTCCCCGTCTCTCAAAAAATGTCGGTCATTTGGGTTGTTTGTTATCGCTTCTCGAAGATGGTCTATTTGGTACCCTTGTCTAAGTTGCCTTTTTCCTCTGATTTGGTACCATTGTTCTTCCAGCATGTGGTTCGTTTACATGGCATTCCGGAGAACATCGTTTCTGACAGAGGTTCCCAGTTTGTTTCGAGGTTTTGGTGAGCCTTTTGTGCTAGGATGGGCATTGATTTGTCTTTTTCCTCGGCTTTCCATCCTCAGACAAATGGCCAGACTGAACGAACCAATCAGACCTTGGAAACATATCCGAGATGTTTTGTTTCTGCCGATCAGGATGATTGGGTGTCTTTTTTGCCTTTGGCTGAGTTCGCCCTTAATAATCGGGCCAGCTCGGCTACTTTGGTTTCGCCGTTTTTCTGCAATTCTGGTTTCCATCCTCGTTTCTCTTCAGGGAAGGTTGAGTCTTCTGACTGTCCTGGTGTGGATACTGTGGTGGATAGGTTGCAGCAGATTTGGACTCATGTGGTGGACAATTTGACATTGTCTCAGGAGAAGGCTCAACGTTTCGCTAACCGCAGGCGCTGTGTGGGTCCCCGACTTCGTGTTGGGGATTTGGTTTGGTTGTCATCTCGTCATATTCCTATGAAAGTTTCCTCTCCTAAGTTTAAGCCTCGTTTCATTGGTCCGTATAGGATTTCTGAGGTTCTTAATCCTGTGTCTTTTCGTTTGACCCTTCCAGCTTCTTTTTCCATCCATAACGTATTCCATAGGTCATTGTTGCGGAGATACGTGGCACCTGTGGTGCCATCCGTTGATCCTCCTGCCCCGGTTTTGGTTGAGGGGGAGTTGGAGTATATAGTGGAGAAGATTTTGGATTCTCGTATTTCGAGACGGAAACTCCAGTACCTGGTTAAGTGGAAGGGTTATGGCCAGGAAGATAATTCCTGGGTCTTTGCCTCTGATGTTCATGCTGCCGATCTGGTTCGTGCCTTTCATTTGGCTCATCCTGGTCGGCCTGGGGGCTCTGGTGAGGGTTCGGTGACCCCTCCTCAAGGGGGGGTACTGTTGTGAATTCTGTGGTCAAGCTCCCTCCTGTGGTCATGAGTGGTACTTTGGCTGGTTCTGTCTATGAGCTTCCGCTGGTATATGTGAGTGGGGCTGCGGCTTCTGAGTTTCCTTCCTCAGGTGACGAGGTTAAGTCGTTAGGTGCTGCTCTATTTAACTCCACCTAGTTCTTTGTTCCTGGCCTCCAGTCAATGTTCCCGTATTGGTCTGGCTCTCTCCTGGATCGCTCTTGTGGCCTGTCTGCCCTGCATAAGCTAAGTTCTGCTTGTGTTACTTTTGTTTGCTATATTTCCTGTCCAGCTTGCTATATTGGTTTTTCTTGCTTGCTGGAAGCTCTGAGACGCAGAGGGAGCACGTCCGTACCGTTAGTCGGTGCGGAGGGTCTTTTTGCCCCTCTGTGTGGTTGTTTGTAGGTTTTTGTGTTGACCGCAAAGCTATCTTTCCTATCCTCGGTCTATTCAGTAAGTCGGGCCTCACTTTGCTAAATCTATTTCATCTCTGTGTTTGTATTTTCATCTTAACTCACAGTCATTATATGTGGGGGGCTGCCTTTTCCTTTGGGGAATTTCTCTGAGGCAAGGTAGGCTTATTTTTCTATCTTCAGGGCTAGTTAGTTTCTCAGGCTGTGCCGAGTTGCATAGGGAGCGTTAGGCACAATCCACGGCTACCTCTAGTGTGGTATGATAGGATTAGGGATTGCGGTCAGCAGAGTTTCCACGTCTCAGAGCTCGTCCTATGTTAATAACTATCAGGTCACTTTGTGTGCTCTTAACCACTAGGTCCATTGTGGTTCTGAATCACCTGTTCATAACACAACTCCTTAGCTGTGTGACTCACATTTCCCAGACATTTCAATGTAAACACTGCCTGATGCCCTTGAGCCCTGGTGACAGCATAGTGATGAGGTGTGCAGGATTCCTTCTGCGCAGTTACAACACGGGTGGCATTACCAGACAGGCTTTGGGTGCAGGTGGAGGACCGAGAGGAGGTTGAGGAGGCAGAAGCAGTGGAGGAACTTCTAGATACAGAGGATCGACGAGCAACTCGTGGGGACGGCATGACTTGGACAGCAGCCCCTTCTCCTGATGTCGCCGTAGTTACCCAGTGCCCAGTCACCGACATGTAACGCCCCTGTCCATGTGTACTCGTCCAAGTGTCTGTGATGAAATGCACCCTGTCACACACGGAGTTTCTCAAGGAAGTGGTGATCTTGTGTGCGACATGCTGGTGTAGCGCAGGCACGGCTTTCTTTGAGAAGTAGTGGTGACTGGGCATCTGGTACTGCGGCACAGCAACGGACATAAGGTCTCGAAAAGACTCTGTGTCCACCAGGCAGAAAGGCAGCATTTCTGTAGCCAACAGCTTGCAGATGGAGAAATTCAACCTCTTAGCTTTGTCATGGCTAGGAGGAAATGTTCTTTTACTTGTCCACATCTGAGAGACTGAGGGCTGGCTGCCGTGCTTAGACGGAGTTGAGTAGGGTGGAGACTTGGGAGCTGTGAGGAAGCAAGTGCGATTGGGGTGACAACTCTGAGGACTGGAGTAGTTGTGATGTTGAAATTGACATGGAGGAGAGCCCACTTGAACGAGCACTTGATATCCGTTCAAGCACCTGCTGCTTTTGTGCCTCATCTGGAATTTTTGGCGATGCTTGTAGCGATGGTCGTAAGAAAGGGATCATATCAGATTGTCCACAAAAAGAAGTAGACATCTTACTTTGGCTGGAAGATGGTCTTTCTTCTGCAGATGTTACTGTAGCTTTACCACCTACCCCACAGACACAACCTTTTTTTCCCTTTCCAATACACCTATGCCCCTTTCCACCTGCAGCAGGCCTTTTGCCACTCATTTTAGTGCTTAACTAATTGGCAACTCTGTATCTGTAGTTGTTGGCACAACAACCGATGGATGAAAACCGAGCAGAACTGAGTGGCCAAACTGTGGTACTAGGCCCAAAACTAATAACTGGATTAGAGGCAGTGAAAATTGAGATATACAGGCGGTATAGTTTGTTTCACAGGCGGGCTACTCTGCTGACATGCAGACACTGCTCCTAGGCCCAAAACTATTAACTGGATTAAATGCAGTAAAAATAGAGATACACAGGCGGTGTAGTTAGTTTCACAGGTGGGCTACTTTGCTGACGTGCAGACACTGCTCCTAGGCCCTAAACTATTAACTAGATTAGATGCAGTGAAAATTGAGATACACAGGCGGTGTAGTTAGTTTCACAGGCGGGCTACTCTGCTGACGTGCTGACACTGCTCCTAGGCCCAAAACTATTAACTAGATTAGATGCAGTAAAATAGAGATACACAGGCGGTGTAGTTTGTTTCACAGGCGGGCTACTCTGCTGACGTGCAGACACTGCTCCTAGGCCCTAAACTATTAACTGGATTACATGCAGTGAAAATAGAGATACATGGGCGGTGTAGTTAGTTTCACAGGCGGGCTACTCTGCTGAAGTGCAGACACTGCTCCTAGGCCCTAAACTATCAACTGGATTAGATGCAGTGAAAATAGAGATACACAGGCTGTGTAGTTAGTTTCACAGGCGGGCTACTCTGCTGACTTGCAGACACTGCTCCTAGGCCCAAAATTATTAACTGGGTTAGATGCAGTAAAAATTTAGATACACAGGAGGTGTAGCTAGCTTCACAGGCGGGCTACTCAGATGACTATCAGACAATGCTAGTAGCCCAAAAGGATTGGCTGAGCTAGATTACACCAAATGCTGTGACAAACACTTGCACAGCACTGGCACAGACCTGCCTGGCAAACAGTGCTATGAACTGCTGTAACCTACCCTGAAAAGGGCTGATATTACAACTAGTCCCAACTCCTCCCTACTCCCTAAACCTATCTCTCTGACAATTTGCTCCAAAAAACACTCTTAGTCTGTATAGCGCCCACAGCAGCAGCGGTGCTGTCTAACACTAAGCTGCATCAGTGAAGAAATGGTGGCGGCGGGGTAAATGGCTGGTTCTTATAGGGTAAGGAGGACATGTGACATACACAGCCAATGACACATGCCCTTGCTTGTGTGCATCACATGCACATTGCTGTGTGTGTGCGCACTGCTGATAGGCTGAGAGACTGCACCGCCCCACTGTAAATGCGGGAAAGAAAAAAAAATGGAGATCGGCGTTATTTCAGCACAGATCTATCCCCCCCCGCCCACTATACACTGAAACAGTCTATTAACAATGATAAACAGTTTTAATGTGCAAATCACGCTAGGCTTTTGGTGAACGAACAGTTATCGAACAGAAACTCAAACAGCCGAATTTTAAGCAAATTGTTTGGGTTCGACGAACGACTCGAACACCGCTCATCTCTAATCCTGACCGGATCCCTGTCTACTAACTGTCATTGTTTCCTTCTCGGTAACTTGGGTTGTCTACTGTTTTACTGTTAACTCACTCCACAGGCAAGCAGCTTCTTTATGGATGCAGCAGTGATGCCTCTGCAGCCAGATCCCGGTCTACGTGTAAAAGGGTAAAAACCATACCGTTCTCTGAGATCTGCTAAACAGAGGGTCTTGTATCATAGACGCAGTGTTAAAATCTGTCACCAGGTTTTTACTGCCATCTGAAAGCTGTATGATGCCTGACTCCAGCTCTGGCAAAAATTAAGAGACCACTGCAAAATGTTTAGTTTGTCTGATTTTTCTCTTTATAGGTATATTTTTGAGTAAAATGTAAATTGTTCTTTTATTCTATAAACTTCTGACAACATGTCTCTGAATTTCCAAGCAATACATTTTGTATTTTCTTTCTGACAAAGAAAAATGGTCAAAACTAATAAAAAAACCCCAGTGCTTTCAAACCTCAAATAATGCAAAGAAAACAAGTTCATAATCATTTAGAAACAATAATACTAATGTTTTAACTCAGGAAGAGTTCAGAAATCAATATTTTGTGGAATAACCATGATTTTAATCCCAGCTTTCATGCGTCTTGGCATGCTTGCCACCAGTCTTTCACACTGCTCCTGATGCAAAAATGTAAGCAGTTTTGTTTGATGGCTTGTGAGTATCCATCATCCTCTTGATTACATTCCAGAGGTTTTCAGTGGGGTTCAGGTCTGGAGATTGAGCTGCTCATGACAGGGTTTTGATGTGGTGGTCTCTTAATTTTTGCCATAGCTGTATGTTACTGGTTGCTGCAGTTTTATCTGGTGCAGATCTATCAGTTTTTTAAATACTGAGCTCTGAATTACCCTGCCAGCCCACACCCCTGATTGGCAGCTTTCTGTGCACACTGTACATAAAAGGAAAGTTGTCAATCAGTGATGGGTTTACTAGTCCTCTAGTAACAATATCCTGCATATCAAAGTGATTTTATCAAAACTACAACAAGAAGCCCAGTAATGGACACACCATTTGTAATCAGGCTCTCTGTCTCTACATTCTGTTGCTCTCAGAGTAGGCTGCAAAAATCTGGTGACAGGTTCCCTTGAACCCCTTCACGACATATGTTGTGTCCCTGCTTTTGATGTGGGCTGGAAGGCCGAGCCCTCATCTTTATCCACACATGATGGCCTCTAACAACCGCGAGTGGCGAGAAGCTCTGTCCACAGCTGTTAACCTGTGATATTCCGCTGTCAATCTCTGACAGCAGCATTTAACTCACGCTAACAGTGGATAGGGGTGAGCGTTGCTCAATGCGTTCATCAGCATGTTTGTGAGGTGATCGCGGGGTGGCGTTGGGTTGCCATCACAACTAGGTATCTGCTGATGACCCCCATGCCTGTCATTACCATCCTCCTGTGAAAGCCAGTCAGAAATCCAAAATCACTTTTCCCATTTTCTTCATTTCAGGTTTCACCTCCAGGTTGCTGCTGTGGCTGAAAACTGCATATTGACTGCATATCCATACCTCGCGTACCACCGCTCAGATCAAGTCATCCTAAAAAGTGGTAAGTCCTTGAGATTTTACATAGTAAAATTGTACTTATAGTGCTAATAAATGAACCATTTTAAGTCATTTCCTAGCAATTTAACTATTTTCAATGATGTTACTTATGGACTATACCCTATGGGGTTTAGCAAAATTTTTGATGATAGATATCATGAGTTTAAATCGATATTTTTTCTCTTTTTGCACATATTTAAAAAGAAATTAGACTTGTTATTTATAATTACTACATTTGTATTTTTCTTTAAAATTTGAGGCATGGATGTGCTAAAGGGGTTGTCTGGTTGAAACAAGTTATAATCTTTCAACAAGATAGTTGATAAATTGCTGATTGTTGGGTGTCTGACTCCTAACGCAGGGACCTGTACTGTTATCTCCGGTACAAGATGACGCAGCAGGTCGGACACTAAACTACTGCTCCATTCATTCCCCATGAGGCTGTCAGAAAAAGCCGAGTGCAGCGCTGGTCAGCCCCATAGGGAATTTAGGGAACACCGGTCGCACATGTGCTTCTCCATTCTTAAGGAGATAAAAGTTTCTGCTTCTGATGTGGGGACCCATGGTCGGACTCTCACCAATTAAAGGGAACCTGTCACCTGAATTTGGCGGGACCGGTTTTGGGTCATATGGGCGGAGTTTTTGGGTGTTTGATTCACCTTTTCCTTACCCGCTGGCTGCATGCTGGCTGCAATATTGGACTGAAGTTCATTCTATGTCCTCCGTAGTACACGCCTGTGTAAGGCAAGATTGCCTTTGGCAGGCAGGTACTACGGAGGACATAGAATGGACTTCAATCCAATATTGCAGCCAGCATGCAGCCAGCGGGTAAGGAAAGGGTGAATCAAAAACCCGAAAACTCCGCCCATATGACCCAAAACCAGTCCCGCCAAATTCAGGTGACAGGTTCCCTTTAACAAGTTACCATCTATCTTGGGATAGGGACAATTCCTGTAGCTTATTGTAATGAATTAAGGATGGCAAATAATGTGATGTATTGTTTTCTACAGTTACTATAGTAATGCTCTGTTCATATTCTGTTTTTTCTTTTTTAAACTTTTGGCATATACAGTGCCTTGCGAAAGTATTCGGCCCCCTGGAACTTTTCACCCTTTTTCCACACATCATGCTTCAAACATAAAGATACCAAATGTAAATTTTTGGTGAAGAATCAACACAATTGTACAGTTGAAAACAGAGAGCACCATGGAGTACAATAAACACCAAGAAATATCATAAAATCCAATAATCATTTATTAACCCCTCTGTGACCTTAGACGTACTATCCCGTCGAGGTGCCCTGGGCTTATCTGACCCTGGACGGGATAGTACGTCATAGCGATCGGCAGCGCTCACGGGGGGAGCGCCGCCTATCGCGGCCGGGTGTCAGCTGCTTATCGCAGCTGACATCCGGCACTATGTGCCAGGAGCGGTCACGGACCGCCCCCGGCACATTAACCCCTGGCACACCGCGATCAAACATGATCGCGATGTGCCGGCGGTGCAGGGAAGCACCGCGCAGGGAGGGGGCTCCCTGCGGGCTTCCCTGAGACCCCGGAGCAACGCGATGTGATCGCGTTGCTGCGGGGGTCTTACCTCCCTCCCTCCCTGCTCCAGCCCCGGATCCAAGATGGCCGCGGATCCGGGTCCTGCAGGGAGGGAGGTGGCTTCACAGAGCCTGCTCAGAGCAGGCACTGTGAAGGCTGCAGCGCTGCATGTCAGATCAGTGATCTGACAGAGTGCTGTGCAAACTGTCAGATCACTGATCTGTGATGTCCCCCCCTGGGACAAAGTAAAAAAGTAAAAAAAAAATTTTCCAAATGTGTAAAAAAAAAAAAAAAAAATATTCCAAAATAATGAAAAAAAAATTATTATTCCCATAAATACATTTCTTCATCTAAATTAAAAAAAAAACAATAAAAGTACACATATTTAGTATCGCCGCGTCCGTAACGACCCAACCTATAAAACTGTCCCACTAGTTAACCCCTTCAGTAAACACCGTAAGAAAAAAAAAAAAAAAAAAAACGAGGCAAAAAACCACGCTTTATTATCATACCGCCGAACAAAAAGTGGAATAACACGCGATCAAAAAGATAGTTATAAATAACCATGGTACCGCTGAAAATGTAATCTTGTCCCGCAAAAAACGAGCCGCCATACAGCATCATCAGCAAAAAAATAAAAAAGTTATAGTCCTGAGAATAAAGCGATGCAAAAATAATTATTTTTTCTGTAAAATAGTTTTTATCGTATAAAAGCGCCAAAACATAAAAAAAATGATATAAATGAGGTATCGCTGTAATCGTACTGACCCGAAGAATAAAACTGCTTTATCAATTTTACCAAACGCGGAACGGTATAAACGCCTCCCCCAATAGAAATTCATGAATAGCTGGTTTTTGGTCATTCTTCCTCACAAAAATCGGAATAAAAAGCGATCAAAAAATGTCATGTGCCCGAAAATGTTTTCAATAAAAACGTCAACTCGTCCCGCAAAAAACAAGACCTCACATGGCTCTGTGGACCAAAATATGGAAAAATTATAGCTCTCAAAATGTGGTATTGCAAAAAATATTTTTTGCAATAAAAAGCGTCTTTCAGTGTGTGACGGCTGCCAATCATAAAAATCCGCTAAAAAACTCGCTATAAAAGTAAATCAAACCCCCCTTCATCACCCCCTTAGTTAGGGAAAAATAAAAAAAAATGTATTTATTTCCATTTTCCCATTAGGGCTAGGGTTAGGGCTAGGGTTAGGGCTAGGGTTAGGGTTAGGGCTAGAGTTAGGGCTAGAGTTAGGGCTAGGATTAGGGCTAGGGTTAGGGCTAGGGTTAGGGTTAGGGCTAGAGTTAGGGCTAGGATTAGGGCTAGGGTTAGGGTTAGGGCTAGGGTTAGGGCTAGGGCTAGAGTTAGGGCTAGGGTTAGGGCTAGGGTTAGGGTTGGGGCTACAGTTACGGTTGGGGCTAAAGTTAGGGTTAGGGTTTAGATTACATTTACAGTTGGGAATAGGGTTAGGGTTAGGGCTAGGGTTAGGGTTGGGGCTACAGTTAGGGTTGGGGCTAAAGTTACGGTTAGGGTTTAGATTACATTTACGAGGATTCAAGCTTGAAAACCAGGGATTCAAGCTTGAAGAGGCTAATTTGCATATTCCAGGTGCCTTCTGGGAAGAGCGAAGAGTCTGCCTAAGCTAGAAGATCGTTGGGTACAGCCGGGACCAGCTGCTTGGAAAGCATCACCAAACCGCGCGCCGTAATTTTGCCTGTAGGACATTATTGCAAGAGAGCTTGGCTGAGTAGATTACACAAGAAGGATAACACACAGCAAGTCAGCAGGATCTAGGAGCAACATGGCAGATGTGACAACCTACATGGTGAGCTGCAGCATGTGCTACATGTTCACAGATCGACCAGAAGAAGAATCAAATTTCACCTGTCAGAAGTGTAGACTAGTGGCCCTTTTAGAAGAAAAGGTGCGGGGTCTGGAAGAAAGAATAGCAACTTTGAAACTCATCAAAGAGAATGAAGACTTTCTAGACAGAACAGAAGCATCTCTACTGGTCACAGAAGGTGAAAAAAGTGTCAGAGAACCTCCAAAAGCAGATGAGTGGAAGCATGTGACCAAAAGAAGCAAGAAGACCATGGAGAAATCACCAACCACACAACTGAAGAACCGATATCAAATCTTTGTAGAGGATGAAGATGGCACAACCTAAGGATGAAGCAATACCAGCAAGCAAAAAAGAAAAGGGCACACAGCAACAAATGACAGCAAAAAGTACAGCCAAGAAGCAACGAAGAGTGGTGGTGGTGGGAGACTCACTACTGAGAGGCACAGAAGCAGCCATCTGCAGACCGGACATAACTGCAAGAGAAGTATGCTGCCTTCCAGGTGCGATGATCAAGGATGTGACCGATAGGATACCAAAGCTCTTCAGCTCCAAGGACGTCCACCCATTTCTTCTGATACATGTTGGCACCAATGACACGGCAAGGAAGGACCTACCGACAATCTGCAAAGACTTTGAAGAGTTGGGGAAGAAAGTAAAGGAAATGGATGCACAGGTAGTTTTTTCTTCTATCCTTCCAGTAGACGGGCATGGCACCAGGAGATGGAACAGGATCCTTGATGCAAACAACTGGCTAAGACGATGGTGCAGACAACAAGGATTCGGATTCCTGGACCACGGTGTGAATTACTTGTACGATGAACTCTTCGCCAGAGACGGACTACACCTCAACAAACCTGGGAAACACACATTCGCCAGAAGACTCGCTACACTCATCAGGAGGGCGTTAAACTAGAAGAAGAGGGGACGGGAAGAAAAACATTAGACTTGAACAAAGAAGATCCAGGAAAACATACTCAGAAGGGAGGTAAGAACATTTCTAAAACAATCCACAGCGAGGAGATTGGAACAAAACAAAATCCTCTAAACTGCATGCTCGCAAACGCCAGAAGCCTGACAAACAAGATGGAAGAACTAGAAGCAGAAATATCTACAGGTAACTTTGACATAGTGGGAATAACCGAGACATGGTTAGATGAAAGCTATGACTGGGCAGTTAACTTACAGGGTTACAGTCTGTTTAGAAAGGATCGTAAAAATCGGAGAGGAGGAGGGGTTTGTCTCTATGTAAAGTCTTGTCTAAAGTCCACTTTAAGGGAAAATATTAGCGAAGGAAATGAGGATGTCGAGTCCATATGGGTCGAAATTCATGGAGGGAAAAATGGTAACAAAATTCTCATTGGGGTCTGTTACAAACCCCCAAATATAACAGAAAGCATGGAAAGTCTACTTCTAAAGCAGATAGATGAAGCTGCAACCCATAATGAGGTCCTGGTTATGGGGGACTTTAACTACCCGGATATTAACTGGGAAACAGAAACCTGTGAAACCCATAAAGGCAACAGGTTTCTGCTAATAACCAAGAAAAATTATCTTTCACAATTGGTGCAGAATCCAACCAGAGGAGCAGCACTTTTAGACCTAATACTATCTAATAGACCTGACAGAATAACAAATCTGCAGGTGGTCGGGCATCTAGGAAATAGCGACCACAATATTGTACAGTTTCACCTGTCTTTCACTAGGGGGACTTGTCAGGGAGTCACAAAAACACTGAACTTTAGGAAGGCAAAGTTTGACCAGCTTAGAGATGCCCTTAATCTGGTAGACTGGGACAATATCCTCAGAAATAAGAATACAGATAATAATTGGGAAATGTTTAAGAACATCCTAAATAGGCAGTGTAAGCGGTTTATACCTTGCGGGAATAAAAGGACTAGAAATAGGAAAAACCCAATGTGGCTAAACAAAGAAGCAAGACAGGCAATTAACAGTAAAAAGAAAGCATTTGCACTACTAAAGCAGGATGGCACCATTGAAGCTCTAAAAAACTATAGGGAGAAAAATACTTTATCTAAAAAACTAATTAAAGCTGCCAAAAAGGAAACAGAGAAGCACATTGCTAAGGAGAGTAAAACTAATCCCAAACTGTTCTTCAACTATATCAATAGTAAAAGAATAAAAACTGAAAATGTAGGCCCCTTAAAAAATAGTGAGGAAAGAATGGTTGTAGATGACGAGGAAAAAGCTAACATATTAAACACCTTCTTCTCCACGGTATTCACGGTGGAAAATGAAATGCTAGGTGAAATCCCAAGAAACAATGAAAACCCTATATTAAGGGTCACCAATCTAACCCAAGAAGAGGTGCGAAACCGGCTAAATAAGATTAAAATAGATAAATCTCCGGGTCCGGATGGCATACACCCACGAGTACTAATAGAACTAAGTAATGTAATAGATAAACCATTATTTCTTATTTTTAGGGACTCTATAGCGACAGGGTCTGTTCCGCAGGATTGGCGCATAGCAAATGTGGTGCCAATATTCAAAAAGGGCTCTAAAAGTGAACCTGGAAATTATAGGCCAGTAAGTCTAACCTCTATTGTTGGTAAAATATTTGAAGGGTTTCTGAGGGATGTTATTCTGGATTATCTCAATGAGAATAACTGTTTAACTCCATATCAGCATGGGTTTATGAGAAATCGCTCCTGTCAAACCAATCTAATCAGTTTTTATGAAGAGGTAAGCTATAGGCTGGACCACGGTGAGTCATTGGACGTGGTATATCTAGATTTTTCCAAAGCGTTTGATACCGTGCCGCACAAGAGGTTGGTACACAAAATGAGAATGCTTGGTCTGGGGGAAAATGTGTGTAAATGGGTTAGTAACTGGCTTAGTGATAGAAAGCAGAGGGTGGTTATAAATGGTATAGTCTCTAACTGGGTCGCTGTGACCAGTGGGGTACCGCAGGGGTCAGTATTGGGACCTGTTCTCTTCAACATATTCATTAATGATCTGGTAGAAGGTTTACACAGTAAAATATCGATATTTGCAGATGATACAAAACTATGTAAAGCAGTTAATACAAGAGAAGATAGTATTCTGCTACAGATGGATCTGGATAAGTTGGAAACTTGGGCTGAAAGGTGGCAGATGAGGTTTAACAATGATAAATGTAAGGTTATACACATGGGAAGAAAGAATCAATATCACCATTACACACTGAAAGGGAAACCACTGGGTAAATCTGACAGGGAGAAGGACTTGGGGATCCTAGTTAATGATAAACTTACCTGGAGCAGCCAGTGCCAGGCAGCAGCTGCCAAGGCAAACAGGATCATGGGGTGCATTAAAAGAGGTCTGGATACACTTGATGAGAGCATTATACTGCCTCTGTACAAATCCCTAGTTAGACCGCACATGGAGTACTGTGTCCAGTTTTGGGCACCGGTGCTCAGGAAGGATATAATGGAACTAGAGAGAGTACAAAGGAGGGCAACAAAATTAATAAAGGGGATGGGAGAACTACAATACCCAGATAGATTAGCGAAATTAGGATTATTTAGTCTAGAAAAAAGACGACTGAGGGGCGATCTAATAACCATGTATAAGTATATAAGGGGACAATACAAATATCTCGCTGAGGATCTGTTTATACCAAGGAAGGTGACGGGCACAAGGGGGCATTCTTTGCGTCTGGAGGAGAGAAGGTTTTTCCACCAACATAGAAGAGGATTCTTTACTGTTAGGGCAGTGAGAATCTGGAATTGCTTGCCTGAGGAGGTGGTGATGGCGAACTCAGTCGAGGGGTTCAAGAGAGGCCTGGATGTCTTCCTGGAGCAGAACAATATTGTATCATACAATTAGGTTCTGTAGAAGGACGTAGATCTGGGGATTTATTATGATGGAATATAGGCTGAACTGGATGGACAAATGTCTTTTTTCGGCCTTACTAACTATGTTACTATGTTACTATGGTTGGGAATAGGGTTGGGATTAGGGTTAGAGGTGTGTCAGGGTTAGAGGTGTGGTTAGGGTTACCGTTGGAATTAGGGTTAGGGGTGTGTTTAGATTAGGGTTTCAGTTATAATTGGGGGGTTTCCACTGTTTCGGCACATCAGGGGCTCTCCAAACACGACATGGCGTCCGATCTCAATTCCAGCCAATTCTGCGTTGAAAAAGTAAAACAGTGCTCCTTCCCTTCCGAGCTCTCCCGTGTGCCCAAACAGGGGTTTACCCCAACATATGGGGTATCAGCGTACTCAGGACAAATAGGACAACAACCTTTGTGGTCCAATTTCTCCTGTTACCCTTGGGAAAATACAAAACTGGGGGCTAAAAAAATATTTTTTGTGGGAAAACAAAAAGATTTTTTATTTTCACGGCTCTGCGTTATAAACTGTAGTGAAACACTTGGGGGTTCAAAGTTCTCACAACAAATCTAGATAAGTTCATTGAGGGGTCTAGTTTCCAATATGGGGTTACTTGTGGGGGGTTTCTACTGTTTAGGTACATTAGGGGCTCTGCAAACGCAATGTGACCCCTGCAGACCAATGCATCTAAGTCTGCATTCCAAATGATGCTCCTTCCCTTCCGAGCCCTCCCATGCGCCCAAACGGTGGTTCCCCCCACATATCGGGTATCAGTGTACTCAGGACAAATTGGACAACAACATTTAGGGTCCAATTTCTCCTGCTAACCTTGGAAAAATACAAAACTGGGGGCTAAAATAAAATTTTTGTGGAAAAAAATATTTTTTATTTGCACGGCTCTGCGTTATAAACTGTAGTGAAATACTTGGAGGTTCAAAGCTCTCACAACACATCAAGATGAGTTCCTTAGGGGGTCTACTTTCCAAAATGGTGTCACTTGTGGGGGGTTTCTACTGTTTAGGTACATTAGGGGCTCTGCAAACGCAATGTGACGCCTGCAGACCAATGCATCTAAGTCTGCATTCCAAATGATGCTCCTTCCCTTCTGAGCCCTCCCATGCGCCCAAACGGTGGTTCCCCCCCACATATCGGGTATCAGCGTACTCAGGACAAATTGGACAACAACACTTAGGGTCCAATTTCTCCTGCTAACCTTGGAAAAATACAAAACTGGGGGCTAAAATATAATTTTTGTGGAAAAAAATATTTTTTATTTGCACGGCTCTGCGTTATAAACTGTAGTGAAATACTTGGGGGTTCAAAGCTCTCACAACACATCAAGATGAGTTCCTTAGGGGGTCTACTTTCCAAAATGGTGTCACTTGTGGGGGGTTTCTACTGTTTAGGTACATTAGGGGCTCTGCAAACGCAATGTGACACCTGCAGACCATTCCATCTAAGTCTGCACTCCAAATGGCGCTCCTTCCCTTCCGAGCCCTCCCATGCGCCCAAACGGTGGTTCCCCCCCCCCACATATGGGGTATCAGCGTACTCAGGACAAATTGGACAACAACTTTTGGGGTCCAATTTCTCCTGTTACCCTAGGGAAAATACAAAACTGGGGGTTAAAAAATAATTTTTGTGGGAAAAAATGTTTTATTTTTATGGCTCTGCATTATAAACTTCTGTGAAGCCCTTGGTGGGTCAAAGTGCTCACCACACATCCAGATAAGTTCCTTAGGGGGTCTACTTTCCAAAATGGTGTCACTTGTGGGGGGTTTCAATGTTTAGGCACATCAGTGGCTCTCCAAACGCAACATGGCGTCCCATCTCAATTCCTGTCAATTTTGCATTGAAAAGTCAAATGGCGCTCCTTCCCTTCCGAGCTCTCCCATGCGCCCAAACAGTGGTTTACTGCCACATACGGGGTATCAGCGTACTCAGGACAAATTGGACAACAACTTTTGAGGTCCAATTTCTTCTCTTACCCTTGGAAAAATAAAAAATTGGGGGCAAAAATATAATTTTTGTGAAAAAATATGATTTTTTATTTTTACGGTTCTGCATTATAAACTTCTGTGAAGCACTTGGTGGGTCAAAGTGCTCACCACACATCCAGATAAGTTCCTTAGGGGGTCTACTTTCCAAAATGGTGTCACTTGTGGGGGGTTTCAATGTTTAGGCACATCAGTGGCTCTCCAAACGCAACATGGCGTCCCATCTCAATTTCTGTAAATTTTGCATTGAAAAGTCAAACGGCGCCCCTTCCCTTCCGAGCTCTCCCATGCGCCCAAACAGTGGTTTACTGCCACATATGGGGTATCAGCGTACTCAGGACAAATTGGACAACAACTTTTGGGGTCCATTTTCTCCTGTTACCCTTGGTAAAATAAAACAAATTGGAGCTGAAGTAAATTTTTTGTGTAAAAAAGTTAAATGTTCATTTTTATTTAAACATTCCAAAAATTCCTATTAAACACCTGAAGGGTTAATAAACTTCTTGAATGTGGTTTTGAGCACCTTGAGGGGTGTAGTTTTTAGAATGGTGTCACACTTGGGTATTTTCTATCATATAGACCCCTCAAAATGACTTCAAATGAGATGTGGTCCCTAAAAAAAAATGGTGTTGTAAAAATGAGAAATTGCTGGTCAACTTTTAACCCTTATAACTCCCTAACAAAAAAAAAATTTGGTTCCAAAATTATGCTGATGTAAAGGAGACATGTGGGAAATGTTACTTATTAAGTATTTTGTGTGACATATCTCTGTGATTTAATTGCATATAAATTCAAAGTTTGAAAATTGCGGAATTTTCAAAATTGTCGCCAAATTTCCGTTTTTTTCACAAATAAACGCAGGTACTATCAAAGAAATTTTACCACTATCATGAAGTACAATATGTCACGAAAAAACAATGTCAGAATCACCGGGATCCGTTGTAGCGTTCCAGAGTTATAACCTCATAAAGGGACAGTGGTCAGAATTGTAAAAATTGGCCTGGTCATTGACGTGCAAACCACCCTTGGGGGTAAAGGGGTTAAACAAAAATTCCATACATTTAAAGTATCATAGAACAAAAAAGGAGAGGGACAAGTACAGAGACCTGCTGGTGCAGCAGGTGGACCAAGTACTAAATAGTAAGCCGAATGCTAAAGGGTGTATAAACATGAAGCCCCAGTAATTTTCAATTTATATGGACATCATACCAATAGTGGGTATAGGTGAGGGGAGCTGCCAATACATATCATAGGGTAAATCCCACAAAGCAAAAACCTGGGCTCTCACACAGCTTTGAGACTCACACACACTAGTGTGTGGGAGCCCAGGATGCCCCCCAGGATAGAAATCAAAGCCATGAGAGTGAAATTCCCGACTAGGCTACTGACAAAGAAGTCGCATGACTTCGAAACGCGTTGATAATAAACCGCATTGCTACCGATCCTGTCTCCTGGATTCCTCCTTTGGATTTTCATCAGCAGGGCAGAAGGCCCTCTTCATCCTACTTGGCACTTTAGCCATTTTTAACCTGTGGGGCTTTAGCAGCTGTCAGCACTGAGTTCTATCAATTATTGTGTACTACTCAACCCAGTCAGGTGAGCACCTCCTTTCACCTGGTTGCCAGTGGTCATCGGATAAGACCCTATTGCTCTTTTATTGTTTTCCCCGTCTTCTCTGCACATGTACAGCAGCATATGTCAGAGGTATTTGCCAGGGAATACAGGTGCCAGCCAAATGTAACAATTATTCATTCTGTTTTTATAGATGTTTTGCAGAAGATGCTGTGCTGTTAAAATGCAGATCTGATTATAGTTGTTACATTATAACATGTCAGTGGTGTGATTAGATGATTGTCTATAATATTTAGGCCACAATGGAATTAATGGAAAAAATGGTGGCACAGGGGAAGCTGTTCTCCGCCCCTGCCATATCCCAGATACACCTTCTCAGAGCACGTCCTCCAGTTCCCTCGGGGCTATTACAAGTTCTACATATGAAGAATCTATTTCAGGTGAGTAAACTTTACTTACGTTATATATTATTGTGGAAATATGTAAGTGTTTTTACAATGAATTAGATGCTTATTTCAACTGAACTGAAAGCCCTGCATTGATGCTGTTTCTAAGGCTATGCTTACACGGTGCGTTTTTGCTGCTTTTTTTTTTCTCCGCAGGCAAAACCTGCTCTCTTGGCAGTAAAGAAGCTGCTTAAAAAAAGCTGGGGTTTTTTTTGCTGCATTTTTGCCACATTGTTTGCTGCGTTTTTCTTGTCTCTTGTGCATGCTTACATGCTGATACAGTTTAGTACCTGTTTTTCGTGATTTTTCTGCACCCAAAACGCAGCAAAACCTGATACCTGCGTTTTGCACTTACTCATTGCTTTCTATGGATGAAAAACACTGCAGAAACGCTGAAAAGAGTGAGATGCTGCAGTTTTCAAAAACGCAAGTGTTGCAAATCAGTCCGGAAAAAAACAATGTGTGCGCATGAGATTTCTGAAATCTCATAGCTTTTTCTGGTCCTGTAAAATGCAACTTTAAAATTATATTAAAAAAAAAATTAAAAAGTGCCACAAAAAACTCAATGTGTGAACAAAACCTAATATCTTTGTAGGGGTATTCCTCTATTTTTCTGTTATAGTGCTCCAAATTACATTTATTTAAAGGGAATGTATCAGCAGTTTTTGCTACATAACCTGAGAGCAGCAGAATGTAGGGCAAGAAAGCCTGATTCCAGCTATATGACTGCTTGGTGTAATTTTGATAGAATTCCTGTTTGTCTGGTGTAAACCTACATGTATATGTGCATAACACCTCCCTCAGCAAACTACTAGTCAATGGTGGGGGAGTGGTTACACAAATTAGCCTGCCTGACCGTCTGGCACCTGAGATGTGGTCCTGTAGTGTTAATCTCCTGCTGCTAAAACACTGATTGTGTGGAAACTACTAACCACAGCCTAACAAGTGATACATCCCTGTAATCAGGTTCTTGTATCCTATATTATGCTGCTCTCAGATTAAATAGCAACAACCTGCAGACAGATTCCCTTTAAAGAAATGACAGCAGCCACTATTTATTCCAAGGAATTGTCCTGGCATGTAAAATTGATGATCTTTTCTCATGATAGCAGGTCATCAATTTTTAGATCAGTGGGGTCTGACACCCGACAGCCCCTAGTGGGGTTTTCTATTGGGAAGCTTGCGTTAATTGCTCTTACATTACAGAGCTGCTTTCGCTGTTCCTGTATCTCATTGTGACTTGGATGGCATCCTCTGTTCAAGAATTGCTTTATTTCTTTGGGGATAGGGGCCAGTAATACAATGCGCTCCTTGGTGTTAGGCTTTTGGACACTTTGTAGTATGATATGGGAGGATATGGTTATGGGTGGGTTGGAGGGATAAAAGGTTATATATTGTATACTGAGAAAGGAAAACTCTATTATACTACATGATAAAATGTTTAAGGCATAAGTACTGAAATAGATTTCAATTCCAATAGTGAAATACACAGCCATGCATTATCGGAAAGAGCTTTACTTTATACCTGTGATACTTTTTTTTTGGGCTGCGGTTGATTTTATTTGAGGACTGACTACTCATTTGGGAAAGAAGTGTTATTCTCCAATTTGCTTTACAGTCCTTCTGTTTTTTTCAAACATATTGCGCAGAGCAATCCTAAAGATTAAGTGTGGTTGTCAAGATTGTACAGTACCTTCCCCGAATCCTAGAGGAAATATCTCATCCAACAGACTGATAATGATTTTATAATTAGCATTATTAAAACAATATTCCGCCCTTGTCGCATAGTCATATACTTATGAGTGTACGTATTTCATATTTATTTCTAGTGTTCTGTCATACCCTCAGTGATTAAATGACTATTAAGAAAGAACCCACAGACTCACATACATACGCTACATAATAACAACAAGTAACCAAGGTTGACAGTGAAGGCTCAAATATATGCTGTGATGCAGTGAGGGGAGTCATACGCGAGGACCGTTATGTATACCCTACGATGCGCATAGAGCTATATTGAACCCGCTCGACTGCATTGTAATCACAGCTACAACTGTGGTTACAAGGCAGAATAAAAGAGCATGGATTTGGTCAAATTATTTGACCAAGTCAGATATTTAGGAAAACCTGACATGGGCTTTTACTTTTGAAGAGATTTGCGTGTTTTGGGAGTACCCCATGTCCACAATTCACATATAAACTTTGTGTTGAGCTTTGGGTGTGTCATTGTTTTGTTTGCAAGCTGCAGAGCAGGAGGCTCTATGCAATACAGGCCTGTGCGAGGTTAGCACAGTGTTAGGGCTAGCGGAACGCACCAAATAATAAGATAGATTAAGGTGCGTTCGCAGCCCGGGGTCCACCGTGCAGAGATGTAACCTGCTGCCAAGTAATAACAGACTATATGGCGGTACAATGTGAATTTACACACGGGTTAACGTCACCCTGTGTGAAGGAAGCGAACCCTGTTAAGTCACAGGGCCGCGGTACCTCACACAAGAGCACAAGCAAGGAGTCACCAAGCTCAGTCCCAAGACTTGGGATTCGAGTCCGACTAGACTACTTGCGCTCGACACCGCTAAGGAGGTGTCAGCGTAACCAAAGTAATAATAACAGATGCACAAGAGTGCATGCGGTGCCGCACTGGCGGACACCACTAACCACCCAGGCTTGGGTCAGGAAAGCGCTGTGAAAGCGCACGGCGCCGCACTGGCGGTCACAGCAATTAGACGCTGTATGGTGTGTAACGTGCTGGTAGCTAAGTCGGGCGCTAGATAGCAATCACCCACCTTCCGCGAACAGTCATCCAATAGGGAGGGGATTTTAATGAACGACTTTCACTCACAACACACACACGTTTACAAATGTACTCTAGCGCATGGCCGTGCGGTCATGCACAGCTTATATAGCTGCAGCACGTTCAGGACCTTCCGATAAAGGACCAATGGGAACCGCTGCAGCATCTGAGCATGTGACCCTCGATCTCCAATGGGAGATCTCAACCTGGGCATGCTCAGAAGGGAAAAAGCAGGACTTAGATCCCAAAAGCGTCTGCTCGCCGCTGCCCAGCACTGGCTTCAATGGCAGAAGCAGGCAAAGCAGCAGTAATCCTATGCACAGAGTGAGACTGAGCAAGATGCTGGGAACGACGTCTCCGCTGAACAGACTCCACTACGGCTGGAGAAGAATGGGAGACTGCAACAGAGATGGTTCGAGATTCCCCCTGTGCAGAGGCGGGAACTCGACACCTAACATTACCCCCCCCCCCCCCTCCCAGGGCCCCCCCCTCCTTGGACCTCGCTATGCTCAAAGGCAGCAATGAGCTGTGGAGCTTGAATGGGTTCAGCAGGCTCCCATGACCTGTCCTCTGGGCCATAACCCTTCCAATCCAACAAATATAATTTTTTGCCACGTACCACCTTGCACCCCAAAATAGCGTTCACCTCGTAATCGTCCCTAGATGAACCCGATGTCCCGGCAGATGACTCGGAAAACCGGGACATGTATACAGGTTTCAAGAGGGACACATGAAAGGTGTCAGTGATACCCAAGCGTGGAGGAAGGGCCAGACGGTAGACCTCAGGGTTAACCTGTTCGAGGACCTTGAAGGGACCCAAGTAGCGAGGTGCAAACTTAGTGGACTCAACACGCAGCCTGATGTTACGGGCATAGAGCCACACTAAGTCGCCAGTAACAAAGGTCGGAGCGGGGCGCCGATGAGCATCGGCAGAGGACCTCATTCTCTCCTTGGAGGCTCGAATGGCATCCTGAGTGCGGTCACAAATGTCCCGTGCCTACACAGCCCAGTCTGCCACCCTGGAATCAGCGGAAGACACAGGCATGGGCACAGGGACACGCGGATGCTGGCCGTAATTTAAGAGGAATGGAGCCTGACCGGTGGAGTCGGCTACGGCATTGTTAAGCGCAACCTCTGCCCACGGTAGCAAGGATGCCCAGTCATCCTGCCTGACAGAGACAAAATGTCGTAAATATGTGACCAAGGTCTGGTTGGCCCTCTCTACCAACCCATTCATCTCGGGATGATATGCCGAAGAGAGATTCAACTCAATACTGAGTAGACGACAAAGCTCTCTTCAGAATTGAGACGCAATCTGGGGACCCCGGTCACTAACAATTTTGTCTGGCATACCGTGCAGGCGAAAGATGTGTTTGATGAACAACACAGCCAGAGCCCGTGCAGCTCAGTGATCACCCAGATAGTGGTGCAGTTACGAGACTTGGGTAAGCCCACTACAAAGTCCATCCCGACCATCTCCCAGGGCCTGTCCGCCACCGGCAGAGGGTAAAGCAAACCAGGTGGCCGTTGCCGAGGGGACTTGTTCTTGGCGCAAGAGACACACGCCCGAACATAGTCTGCGACATCACGAGCCATATGCGGCCACCAGTATGTCCTTGCCATTAACTCATGTCCTTTTGGAACCAAAATGTCCACCCACCCTGGACGAGTGTGCCCAAGAGAGAACCTCTGGTCGAAAACTGGATGGTACAAAAGTCTTGCCCAGAGGCACAGACTCTAGCGAAACTGGGGCCACAGTTCTCAAGCTCTTGGTGGGGACAATAAGCCGAGGCTCCTCTTCCTCCTCCACAGATGACAAATGGCTTATCTACATCGGGGCGATGTAGGATGGGAGCGCTAGCGAAGTGTGACTTAATCGAGAGAAAGGCCTTGGAGATCTCCTCTGACCACAACTTGTGATTTGCTCCCTTCTTGGTGAGGGCAACCAAGGGAGCTACCAAAGTTGAGAAGTGTGGTATGAACTGACGATAGTAGTTAATGAACCCCATAAAGCGCTGCACCACTTTAAGTGAATGGGGTTCCTGCCAGTCCATCACAGCCTGTAGTTTGGCAGGATCCATAGCCAATCCCTGGGCGGAGATGATATAGCCCAGGAAAGGTAAGGACTCCTGCTCGAACATACACTTCTCTAACTTGGCATAGAGGGAGTTTGCCCGTAGGAGGTCGAAGACTTTGCAAACATCTCTCCGGTGGGAGTCAATATCTGGAGAGTAGATGAGAATATCATCCAGATAGACTACGACTGAGGTGGAGAGCATATCCAGGAAGATGTCGTTCACAAAGTCTTGGAAGACGGCTGGGGCATTACAGAGCCCGAAGGGCATCACCAGATATTCATAGTGCACAAAAACAAGAAAAAGCAGAGGCCATACAAAAAGGGGATCACCAAACAGCATGGATTTGTACAAAAAACAACACAGCTTTATTAAGGTGCAAATACAGGACAGATCATTTTAAAAACATCTAAAAACACTTAGAACAATGCCTATAATATGGCAAGTGCCTGTACACAAGGTGAAAGGGGGAAAACAGGAACACATACAGATATATATCTCAGTGACCTATATGGACAGCATATTAATAAAGTGCAAAAAACATGATAACACAAATAAGACCTAAATAGCTAATAGAGCTGCACATGAAAAAATATACTGTGGTACAGGAAATGTGCTAAAATATGCAACATGTGACAGTACTAAACATGGGATCCTGAGATCACTAGTAAGGCCCCATAGATAGATAGCACGTAACACAGTACACATAAATAAACAACACTATCTGAGTGTATAAACTGCTAAGATATACAAAATGTGCTGAAGGCATACAGAGTGCCAACATGGGATCCTGAACTCAGTGGTAAGGCCCTATAGATATATGGCACATAATGCAGTACGCACACACTGGTAACAGTACCTAAGTTCAAACAGGAGAATGAATCCAACTATGCATAAAGGGTGTATGAAGTAGAACAAGCATAGAGGCCCTATGTCCCATGGTACTCAGTAATGCACACCTAAAAATAAGCCAGTAGCAGTATAGTACTATCAGTAAACCATGTACCTAAGTACGCATTATAAGCAAAAAACCCCCATAACACCTCCGGGCAAATAGCCCTAAGATAACACCTACAGGCACAAAGAGAAAGCGAATACCCTACGCGTGTCGCCACAGCAGTGGCTTCATCAGGGGTGTAGTTTTCGCCACAGGTGCCCGTGTATAAATACCTTAAATCCATCAAATACAAGTAGAGACAGCTGCGTTGTAAGCCTCAGCTGCATGGAGTGAAAACAAGCACAGAAAATCATGGAGTCTTCGGCGGTGCTGACTGGAACCGGAAGTGTCTGCTGCCTGGCAACGGAGGGATACATCAGATATTCATAGTGCCCATCCCTGGTGTTAAAAGCTGTCTTCCATTTGTCCCCCTCATGGATGCGAATCAGGATGTAAGCACCCCGCAGATCTAATTTAGTAAACACCCTTGCTCCCTGAAGCCTATCGAAGAGCTCAGATATCAAGGGCAAAGGATACTTATTCTTAACCGTGATGGCATTAAGACCCCTGTAGTCTATGCATGGACGCAATTCCCCATTCTTCTTCTGCACGAAGAAGAACCCTGCCCCAGCAGATGACACTGACTTCCTAATGAATCCTCTTGCCAGATTTTCCTGGATGTACTGTGACATTGCCTCCGTCTCCGGGAGAGATAGCGGATAGACTCGACCCCGGGGAGGCTCAGCACCAGGCAAGAGATCAATAGGACAGTCATAGGGGCGATGGGGCGGAAGGGTCTCCGCCGTCTTTTTGGAGAACACGTCTGCATAAGACCAGTATTGCTTGGGGAGAGAGGATAGATCTGCGGGTACCTCTGTAGTAGCAACCTGAACGCACTCCCTCTGACACCTACCCCCACAAGATTCACCCCATCCCAGAATTCTGCCTGAGGACCACTCGATAAGAGGAGAGTGGTACCGTAGCCAAGGTATTCCCAACAGGACCTCATCAATTCCCTCAGGAATGACGAGCAGAGATATAATCTCCTGATGAGATGGCGACATGGACAGAGTAAAAGGGATGGTCTGGTGTGTTATCTGTGAGGGCAGTGTCGACCCATTCACCACTCGTACCGTTACTGGTTGAGCTAGCATAACCAGTTGTATTGCGTGATGTTGGGCAAAGGCAGAAGACATAAAATTGCCCTCCGCCCCAGAATCCACGCAGAGCTCTACCGAGTGGGAGGATGAGCCGATAATAATTGTCCCCTTAAAGGACAATTTGGAGGCAAACGTTGCCGTGTCTAGTGTACCTCCACCCACTACCACTAGACGCTGACGTTTCCTCGACCGCTGGGGACATCTGGTGGCAAGATGTCCTGACTGCTGGCAAACATGACAGACCTTGAGTGCACAAGCGGTCCGGGACTTAGATCCCGCTCGTGACACTTCCATGGCCTCATGTGACTTAGGAACCAGGACCGGAGATTCCAGAGGTTTGGCGAAGGTAGGAGCCAGCCGAAACCTCTGCCTACACTGGGCTCGTTCTAACCTCCGCTCGTTAAAACGGAGGTCAATACGAGTAGAAATTGTTATTAACTCCTCCAGTGTGGCAGGAATCTCCTTAGTGGCCAGAGCGTCCTTCACGTGATCAGCCAGCCCCCTCCAAAATATGGGGATAAGAGCTTTATCCGACCACTCCAGCTCAGAAGCTAAAGTGCGGAAGTGGACGGCAAAATGGCTGACCAAGGACTCACCCTGAGTTAATGCCAGCAGTTGGAGCGCAGTGTCATGGGTGACTTGAGGTCCTAAAAAGACCTGTTTCAGAGTGCTCAGGAACAACGGAGCACTCTGCACCACATGATCGCCACGCTCACACAGCGGCGTAGCCCATTCCAACGCCCTGTCCGACAAGAGAGAGATAATAAATCCCACCTTAGCCCGCTCTGTGGGAAAACGTGCAGTCAGGAGCTCGAGGTGAATAGAGCACTGACTCATGAATCCCCTACAAGATTTGCTATCTCCAGAAAATTTTTCTGGCAGCGGGAGGCGAGATAATGTCAGAACAGGGGTGGCAGTGGACAAGGTTGCTGCAGCCACGCTAGCAGCCTGTACAGCAACTGCGGTAACATCCACAGCTGAGGTTGAGCTCTCGAGAGCCGCCAACCTACCCTCCAGCTTCTGGATATACCGCAAGGATTGCTGTATGTCCGTCATTACTAGCCAGACCCTGGCGCTAGTGTAATGTTAGGGCTAGCGGAATGCACCAAATAATAAGATAGATTAAGGTGCTTTCGCAGCCTGGGGTCCACCGTGCAGAGATGGAACCTGCTACCAAGTAATGATGGACTATATGGCGGTACAATGTGAATACATACACGGGTTAACTTCACCCTGTGTGAAGGAAGCGAACCCTGTTAAGTCACAGGGCCGCGGTACCGCACACAAGAGCGCAAGCAAGGAGTCACCAAGCTCAGTCCCAAGACTTGGGATTCGAGTCCGACTAGACTACTTGCGCTCGACACCGCTAAGGGGGTGTCAGCGTAACCAAAGTAATAATAACAGATGCACAAGAGTGTATGCGGCGCCGCACTGGCGGACGCCACTAACCACCCAGGCTTGGGTCAGGAAAGCGCTGTGAAAGCGCACGGCGCCGCACTGGCGGTCACAGCAATTAGACGCTGTATGGTGTGTAACGTGCTGGTAGCTAAGTCGGGCGCTAGATAGCAATCACCCACCTTCCGCGAACAGTCATCCAATAGGGAGGGGATTTTAATGAACGACTTTCACTCACAACACACACACGTTTACAAATGTACTCTAGCGCATGGCCGTGCGGTCATGCACAGCTTATATAGCTGCAGCACGTTCAGGACCTTCCAATAAAGGACCAATGGGAACCGCTGCAGCATCTGAGCATGTGACCCTCAATCACCAATGGGAGATCTCACCCTGGGCATGCTCAGAAGGGAAAAAGCAGGACTTAGATCCCAAAAGCGTCTGCACGCCGCTGTCCAGCACTGGCTTCAATGGCAGAAGCAGGCAAAGCAGCAGTAATCCTATGCACAGAGTGAGACTGAGCAAGACGCTGGGAACGACGTCTCCGCTGAGCAGACTCCACTGTGGCTGGAGAAGAATGGGAGACCGCAGCAGAGATGGTTCGAGATTCCCCCTGTGCAGAGGCGGGAACTCGACACCTAACACACAGAGCCAAGGAAATCAAAAGCTTCTGACACACCCAAGAGGAACACGTCGCTGCTGTCACCCATGGCAACAGCTTTTGATACCGACTGTTTGGATGACCTGGCTGTGATCCAGAGGACAACGTTTACCTTACTTGGTGAGTTTTTGGAAATAAAGATATTTTATGTTGAACTCTCTTGAGTCACTGCCTCATATATATCTCTACATAATTCAAAGTATAATGGGTGGCATAAACATCAATTACTGAAAGGTCTAGTGCACAAAATGAAACACGTGTTAAATGATCTCCATATATATGGCACGTTAGTACAAATAGTATAAAGTAACCAGGAATTCCTTACCCATAGCGATGGTGTATGTCTCACAACCCCAAAACGCGTTGGGATTCTTCCAGGGGTTGAGCAATGTCTATTGATATGCAGTCTACACATATACATTCCTTAACTGAAGTAACATACGTCCATTGATTGCGACACAAGCGCAGTGAATGTCCGCATCCCTGAAAAGTGTGCTGCACTACATTATCCTGGGTGCGGATCAGAGTGTCACTTCCTGTGATGTAATCCACCTGCATGCGTCCCATGTGGGCATGGTTCGTAGAGTACCAAAGGCAAGATTGCATCGCGCATGTGCACCACAGGTACCATCTTTAAGGAGACCAAGAACGATGCCATTTTTCAAAAGAGTAAGTGTAGATAAATGGGGAAGAAAGAAAAAGAAAATGCAAGTGAATGAAATATTATTAGATATTATGTTAAGAGTGCCTAAAAGTAAAACAATATAATGAGAAAAAAGAAAAACTAATTAAAAAAGTTAAATAAAAAAAAATATACGTGTAATTTTATGCCTTAAGGATGTTTTAGTATAATGCCAAACAGAGAGCATGATAAATTGAGTATGGCACATTAACAATATGGTGAGTATGTAAGTGACACATGATAAATGAATAAATAAATCAAGAAATCAAAAAATATAACAACCGAGTCCAATCTTCCAATGTGTCAAAGGTATCAACGAAGATCTTGGTGACCATGAGAAACAGAGACATGGGGTTCTTCAAACATTTGCAATAGCAAACTATAATGGAAAAAAAACAAACAAACGAATGATGAAAACATTAAAATAAATCACAGAGTAAAGGCAGTCTTAAATGAAAGGAGCAAAGCTGAGTTTCTCATCTAGCCTATGTGATGTCATGGTACACAGGCTCATTATCCAGCATCATTTCAACTGCACCAGCTGGAGTTTAGAATCACCCCCCTGATGCCACAATGGAGTCTGTCAGTGCCTCATACCCTTAAGCCTGTAATATCACAACTATGATGGGACCCAGGGCCGGACTGGCCATCAGGCAATACTGGCAAATGCCAGAAGGGCCTGTCTGGTCATGGGCTGCCTTGTCTGCTATGTTAGCAGAATCTGTGTTCTCAAGACACCCATACTGTTAAGAGTTGTGATGGAGCACAAAGTTGCTGACTCCATCACTTACCCCAGCAGGCCAAGGGTATCATTAGAAATATTGGTCTTGTAGTAAATCTTACTTTCCTCCCTCCAGGGTAATATTAGTAATATATCCCATCTGGTGCTTGAGGACGGGGACAACATGGGCCTGTGCGAGTTCAAATGCCAGGACTGAAATTCAGCCCCAGTCCATACCTGATGGGACCTAAAGTGTCCAGGGTTTATGGTATGTTGAGCACAGAAAGGTCAGTGACCTCTTTTCGCTGCAAGTATATATCTGACGTGTTCTCTCGTGTGTGTCCATAGCTCCCTCGAAGGGGGCCCCACATAAATTAAGTTACAGGTACAAGTAGCATGGTAAATAACAAAGGTGATGTTACATGTTATAAAATGTACTATCCTTAATTGTTTACTACCATCCACAGAATTAATTGTGGTAGTCCTGACAATGTTTTTGCATGAAATGCACTCCCCGCATGAAAAGCAGCCCTATTTTGGGTCCCTTAGCGTTTGAAGGGTGTGCTGGCTTGCCCTGATAGTGGGTCTTAACCAGTATGTCCTCCAAGTTTTCGTTTCTCCTTGCTGTTATTGCAGAGGTGTCGGAGTGTAGCCACCAGAGTAGAATCTGTTTTTAGGACATACCAATTCTTTGGAAGAATTCCGCGGATGGTCTCCCATTGGGAATTAAAAGTAGATATGTATCTTACAATAAAGCCACCCTGGGATTTGATCTTTTTGGAAGTCAACAGAGTGTCGGGATGTATGGTTTGCCCAGCGATATCCACTTTTTATACACCTCTTGCTATATCACCATTCGAGAAATCGCTCCTTAAGATCATCTGCTTGTCTCTCAAAATCATTTTCAGAAGAGCAGATTCTCCTCATTATGAAGAACTGACCAATTGTGATGGCCCATACTATGAAGCCGATGTGGGAAGAGGATGTCTCAAGTAAAGATTTCACAGAAATCTCGTTTCTAGATACATCTGTCTGTAAATAACCCCCATCAAACTCCACCAATCTAAAGTCCAAGAACTCAGTATGATGTTTATGGTATTTGTGTGTTAGTCTAATGTTGTAGTCATTGCAAATCAAATTCTTAAAGTTCTGATTCAGTACCCTGTGAAATAATGAACAGGTCCTCGATATTCTTGTACCAGCACTGCAGGTGGAAGGCGGCATGTGCAAGACCACTGAAAATCCTCTTCTACCAGTAGCTGAGAAAAAGGTTTGCATATACTAGCACATACGTTGCGCCCATGGCTGTGCCATTTTTGTGTAAGAAAAATGTATCTTTAACCCCTCTGTGACCTTAGACGTACTATCCCGTCGAGGTGCCCTGGGCTTATCTGACCCTGGACGGGATAGTACGTCATAGCCGATCGGCCGCGCTCACGGGGGGAGCGCGGCCGATCGCGGCCGGGTGTCAGCTGCTTATCGCAGCTGACATCCGGCACTATGTGCCAGGAGCGGTCACGGACCGCCCCCGGCACATTAACCCCTGGCACACCACGATCAAAGATGATCGCGATGTGCCGGCGGTGCAGGGAAGCACCGCGCAGGGAGGGGGCTCCCTGCGGGCTTCCCTGAGCCCCCCGCAGCAACGCGATGTGATCGCGTTGCTGCGAGGGTCTCCTCACCTCCCTCCCTGCTCGAGCCCCGGATCCAAGATGGCCGCGGATCCGGGTCCTGCAGGGAGGGAGGTGGCTTCACAGAGCCTGCTCAGAGCAGGCACTGTGAAGCAGCCTGCACTCATATCAGATCAGTGATCTGACAGAGTGCTGTGCAAACTGTCAGATCACTGATCTGTGATGTCCCCCCCTGGGACAAAGTAAAAAAGTTAAAAAAAAATTTTCCAAATGTGTAAAAAAAAAAAAATATATATATATTTCAAAATAATGAAAAAAAAAAAAAATATTATTCCCATAAATACATTTCTTCATCTAAATAAAAAAAAAAAAACCAATAAAAGTACACATATTTAGTATCGCCGCGTCCGTAACGACCCGACCTATAAAACTGTCCCACTAGTTAACCCCTTCAGTAAACACCGTAAGAAAAAAAAAACGAGGCAAAAAACAACGCTTTATTATCATACCGCCGAACAAAAAGTGGAATAACACGCGATCAAAAGGACAGATATAAATAACCATGGTACCGCTGAAAGCGTCATATTGTCCCGCAAAAAAAGAGCCGCCATACAGCATCATCAGCAAAAAAATAAAAAAAGTTATAGTCCTGAGAATAAAGCGATGCAAAAATAATTATTTTTTCTGTAAAATAGTTTTTATCGTATAAAAGCACCAAACCATAAAAAAATGATATAAATGAGGTATCGCTGTAATCGTACTGACCCGAAGAATAAAACTGATTTATCAATTTTACCAAACGCGGAACGGTATAAACGCCTCCCCCAATAGAAATTCATGAATAGCTGGCTTTTGGTCATTCTTCCTCACAAAAATCGGAATAAAAAGCGATAAAAAAATGTCACGTGCCCAAAAATGTTTTCAATAAAAACGTCAACTCGTCCCGCAAAAAACAAGACCTCACATGACTCTGTGGACCAAAATATGGAAAAATTATAGCTCTCAAAATGTGGTATTGCAAAAAATATTTTTTGCAATAAAAAGGGTCTTTCAGTGTGTGACGGCTGCCAATCATAAAAATCCGCTAAAAAACTCGCTATAAAAGTATATCAAACCCCCCTTCATCACCCCCTTAGTTAGGGAAAAATAAAAAAAAATGTATTTATTTCCATTTTCCCATTAGGGCTAGGGTTAGGGCTAGGGTTAGGGTTAGGGCTAGGGTTAGGGCTAGGGTTAGGGCTAGGGTTAGGGCTAGGGTTAGGGTTAGGGTTAGGGCTAGGGCTAGGGTTAGGGCTAGGGTTAGGGTTAGGGTTAGGGCTAGGGCTAGGGTTAGGGCTAGGGTTAGGGCTAGGGTTAGGGCTAGGGCTAGGGTTAGGGCTAGGGTTAGGGCTAGGGTTAGGGTTAGGGCTAGGGTTAGGGCTAGGGTTAGGGCTAGGGTTAGGGCTAGGGCTAGGGTTAGGGCTAGGGTTAGGGCTAGGGTTAGGGCTAGGGTTAGGGCTAGGGTTAGGGTTGGGGCTACAGTTAGGGTTGGGGCTAAAGTTAGGGTTAGGGTTTAGATTACATTTACAGTTGGGAATAGGGTTGGGATTAGGGTTAGGGGTGTGTCAGGGTTAGAGGTGTGGTTAGGGTTACCGTTGGAATTAGGGTTAGGGGTGTGTTTAGATTAGGGTTTCAGTTATAATTGGGGGGTTTCCACTGTTTCGGCACATCAGGGGCTCTCCAAACACGACATGGCGTCCGATCTCAATTCCAGCCAATTCTGCGTTGAAAAAGTAAAACAGTGCTCCTTCCCTTCCGAGCTCTCCTGTGTGCCCAAACAGGGGTTTACCCCAACATATGGGGTATCAGCGTACTCAGGACAAATTGGACAACAACTTTTGTGGACCAATTTCTCCTGTTACCCTTGGGAAAATACAAAACTGGGGGCTAAAAAATAATTTTTGTGGGAAAACAAAAAGATTTTTTATTTTCACGGCTCTGCGTTATAAACTGTAGTGAAACACTTGGGGGTTCAAAGTTCTCACAACACATCTAGATAAGTTCATTGAGGGGTCTAGTTTCCAATATGGGGTCACTTGTGGGGGGTTTCTACTGTTTAGGTACATTAGGGGCTCTGCAAACGCAATGTGACGCCTGCAGACCAATCCATCTAAGTCTGCATTCCAAATGATGCTCCTTCCCTTCCGAGCCCTCCCATGCGCCCAAACGGTGGTTCCCCCCCACATATCGGGTATCAGCGTACTCAGGACAAATTGGACAACAACATTTAGGGTCCAATTTCTCCTGCTAACCTTGGAAAAATACAAAACTGGGGGCTAAAATATAATTTTTGTGGAAAAAAAAATATTTTTTATTTGCATGGCTCTGCGTTATAAACTGTAGTGAAATACTTGGGGGTTCAAAGCTCTCACAACACATCAAGATGAGTTCCTTAGGGGGTCTACTTTCCAAAATGGTGTCACTTGTGGGGGGTTTCTACTGTTTAGGTTCATTAGGGGCTCTGCAAACGCAATGTGACGCCTGCAGACCATTCCATCTAAGTCTGCATTCCAAATGGCGCTCCTTCCCTTCCGAACCCTCCCATGCGCCCAAACGGTGGTTCCCCCCCACATATGGGGTATCAGCGTACTCAGGACAAATTGGACAACAACTTTTGTGGTCCAATTTCTCCTGTTACCCTAGGGAAAATACAAAACTGGGGGCTAAAAAATAATTTTTGTGGGAAAAAAATTTTGTTTTATTTTTATGGCTCTGCATTATAAACTTCTGTGAAGCTCTTGGTGGGTCAAAGTGCTCACCACACATCCAGATAAGTTCCTTAGGGGGTCTACTTTCCAAAATGGTGTCACTTGTGGGGGGTTTCAATGTTTAGGCACATCAGTGGCTCTCCAAACGCAACATGGCGTCCCATCTCAATTCCTGTCAATTTTGCATTGAAAAGTCAAACGGCGCTCCTTCCCTTCCGAGCTCTCCCATGCGCCCAAACAGTGGTTTACTGCCACATATGGGGTATCAGCGTACTCGGGACAAATTGGACAACAACTTTTGAGGTCCAATTTCTTCTCTTACCCTTGGAAAAATAAAAAATTGGGGGCAAAAATATAATTTTTGTGAAAAAATATGATTTTTTATTTTTACGGTTCTGCATTATAAACTTCTGTGAAGCACTTGGTGGGTCAAAGTGCTCACCACACCTCTAGATAAGTTCCTTAGGGGGTCTACTGTCCAAAATGGTGTCACTTGTGGGGGGTTTCAATGTTTAGGCACATCAGTGGCTCTCCAAACGCAACATGGCGTCCCATCTCAATTTCTGTCAATTTTGCATTGAAAAGTCAAACTGCGCTCCTTCCCTTCCGAGCTCTCCCATGCGCCCAAACAGTGGTTTAGTGCCACATATGGGGTATCAGCGTACTCAGGACAAATTGGACAACAACTTTTGAGGTCCAATTTCTTCTCTTACCCTTGGAAAAATAAAAAATTGGGGGCAAAAATATAATTTTTGTGAAAAAATATGATTTTTTATTTTTACGGTTCTGCATTATAAACTTCTGTGAAGCACTTGGTGGGTCAAAGTGCTCACCACACATCCAGATAAGTTCCTTAGGGGGTCTACTTTCCAAAATGGTGTCACTTGTGGGGGGTTTCAATGTTTAGGCACATCAGTGGCTCTCCAAACGCAACATGGCGTCCCATCTCAATTCCTGTCAATTTTGCATTGAAAAGTCAAATAGCGCTCCTTCCCTTCCGAGCTCTCCCATGCGCCCAAACAGTGGTTTACTGCCACATATGGGGTATCGGCGTACTCAGGACAAATTGGACAACAACTTTTTGGGTCCAATTTCTCCTGTTACCCTTGGTAAAATAAAACAAATTGGAGCTGAAGTAAATTTTTTGTGTAAAAAAGTTAAATGTTCATTTTTATTTAAACATTCCAAAAATTCCTATTAAACACCTGAAGGGTTAATAAACTTCTTGAATGTGGTTTTGAGCACCTTGAGGGGTGCAGTTTTTAGAATGGTGTCACACTTGGGCATTTTCTATCATATAGACCCCTCAAAATGACTTCAAATGAGACGTGGTCCCTAAAAAAAAATGGTGTTGTAAAAATGAGAAATTGCTGGTCAACTTTTAACCCTTATAACTCCCTAACAAAAAAAAAAATTGGTTCCAAAATTATGCTGATGTAAAGGAGACATGTGGGAAATGTTACTTATTAAGTATTTTGTGTGACATATCTCTGTGATTTAATTGCATAAAAATTCAAAGTTTGAAAATTGCGAAATTTTCAAAATTTTCGCCAAATTTCCGTTTTTTTCACAAATAAACGCAGGTACTATCAAAGAAATTTTACCACTATCATGAAGTACAATATGTCACGAGAAAACAATGTCAGAATCACCAGGATCCGTTGAAGCGTTTCGGAGTTATAACCTCATAAAGGGACAGTGGTCAGAATTGTAAAAATTGGCCTGGTCATTAACGTGCAAACCACCCTTGGGGGTAAAGGGGTTAAAAGTGAATTAATCATGTGTTAGAACAATTCGCATCTCGTTGCTCATATTGAGGAAAAAACGTACCTCTTCCAGTCCATCATCACGGATGCAGTTGTAGAGAGACTCTACATCATTGGTGACAAAAAGCATATCAGACTCCAAAGACACCTCGTCCAGCCTAGTAAGGACATCAATACCCAGACTGCTGTAGATAATCCCCTGATGCCGGTGGCCACAGCTCATCTTTTGGGGTGACAGGTTCCCTTTAAGGGCTAAGGCCCAACAGACTCTGCTATGCATCAGAAAGGGAGTGTGAGGAAAGATTGATTACGTCTAAATTGCCTTTCTAAGTCTTTTTCTCCTGGTGTTGTGGAGGTGCCAGTCTCCGCTTATTCCCATGTCTCCCTTTATTAGACATTAGGTGTCATACAATCTCCATTCTTTTACCACTGACACCCGATTTTATAATTACTATTATTTTTTTATATAGCACCATTAATTCCATGGGGCTGTACATGAGGAAGGGGTTACATACAGAATTATAGATATCACTTACAGTAAACAAATTAACAATGACAGACTGGTACAGAGGGGAGAGGACCCTGTCCTTGCGGACTGACATTCTATGTCATCACATGAAGACACTGAAGAAGTGGATCTTGAACGGTTATGGGCTGATCCTGTCTTATTTCTGTTTCCATCTATGTATGTGATTATTCTGAAAGTCTGCCAGGTCATTTTGATATTTTTGGGTTTTTACCATCACAATCTCCTTTTCCCATTTTTGGAAGTCTGTATCTAAATATTCACTACATTTAGGTCACAATTGCTTTTCACTCAGTTTCTGATGCTCTCTGTTATACTAAAGCATCCTAATGTCACATAGTTATATGTATATTCTTTGTGGTGCAGTGACCAATGTTACAGCCAGGGGGCACTGTGTGTGCGCTTCAAGATGCGCTTGGAGGCATAAATGTGATGAAACAGTGACTGGCAGAGTTGAGAGTGGCCGATATGTGTCGCAGAGGGAGTCTGCGTAGTAAGTCTGATGCAATGTTGTTGTTCTGGGACCTGTAGTCCCTCAAGAGTTTGTATAGTTATGAAGGGAGACTTACTAGGCTAGTTATGTGAGATGGGCGGGACAAACTAGCCACACCCACACTCCCACCCAGGGGAGTGGTTATGGGTATATAATGTGACCAGGGTGTGGGTCACGTGGTTCCTGTGTTTGGATCTGAGTGGTTCAAGTGCAAGGCCCTGGAAGCCTGTGTTGGAAGTCCTGGATAATAGGATTCCTGAAGAGCACATGGCGGGGCTCTGGACCTGGCACATGCCAGTCTGTGAAACTGTCTGATAACCATAGGTAATGCTGACTCGGGTCAGTGAGAACATCTAAAGGTTACCTCTGTGGAGGAAAGGAATCCGAGAACCTGTGCGGCACTAACAGGTAACATAAAGGGATCCGTGTTATGCTGACCGGGGTCAGAGGAGAGAGACATTGTGTATGGGGCACCTCTGAGGCCAAGAGGTGTCCAGGAACCTGTGAAGGTCGCCCACAGGTAACGGATAGGGATCCGTGCGTTATGCTAACCGGGGTTAGTGACGGACTGTGGTGAAGTTGAATATGTACAGATGGTGTTCAAGCTGTTACCAAGTTCTGAGGATGTGGTTTATGCTGATGTGAAATAAACCTAGAGACTGTGTTTTATAAGAAATATGTGCCTAAGTGCTTGAATCCCGTGCCAAGCGAGTGTCCCCCAAGACACGTAGTGGGTGAAACGCTACATCTTATTTTTTATTTTTTATGTTTCTCATTACATTATTTTACTTTTAAGCACTCATACCTTTTAATGATTTTTCACCCATCTACATATCATGCACTTTCTTTTCCCTTTCTTCCCCATTTATCTATACTTACCTTGTTGAAAAATGGCATCCTTCTTGGTCTCCTTCAATATGGTGTCTGTGGTGCACATGCACGGTGCAATCTTGCCTCCGGTGCTCAGCTATCGATGCCCACATGGGATGCGTTTGGGTGGATGACGTCACAGGAAGTGACACTCTAACCTGCACCCGTTAAGTTGCTTTTTAAAGTTTTGTAGGCTATTTAAGAAAACTACTAGTCATTTATACTGCTCTGTGCAATTGTTTTAAGGACAGGCTGCGTTACAAAGTCCAATGTCAATCTACCGATGTTTCTTCAAATTTATGTTCAGATGTCTATTATTTACCTTGCCTTTAAGATTGATGCCAGGGGTCCTTCTCATTAGACTCCCAACTATAGAGAGAATCCATGGGAAGCAATGCTAGTTTAACTGGCCCAATTCACTTGAGTGGCTAGGGTGTTGCTGTGCTATACCAACACTGTGTCCTCATTATTAGGATTGGTGTGAGTTCCAGAGGATGCACCCAACTGATCATGCAATGATAAAAATATGCCTTAAAGGGCAAGCTAATGTTGATGGACTATCCTAAAGATAGGTCATCACTATAAGATCAAAAACGGCACAATACCTGTGAACCCCACAGATCAGCTATTATTTATTCCAGGGCCGGCTGGATATCCATCTCTGGAAATGTTTTAGACATGTGTGGATAAAATGCTGCGAAGTTAGAATACTTTGAAAAATAGAAGTGTTAATAGTTTATTTTGATCAGTTAACAAAATGAATACAAAGTGAATGATCACAAACAAAATTTCAGGTAAATCAACATTTGATGTGACCACCCTTTGCCTTGAAAGCATCAATTCTTATAGTTACTTAAACACATTTTTTGATAGAACTCCACTGAGAGGTTGTTGCAAACATCTTGAAGAACTAACTACAGACCTTCTGTGGATGTATGCTTGTTCAAATCCTTCTGTCTCTATGTGTAATCCAAGACAGTTCAATGATGCTGAGAACAGGGCTATATGGAAGGGGGGGGGGATATAATCACTTTCAGGTCTCCTTGTTCTTCTTTACACAGAAGATAGTTCTTAATGACATTGTATGTATGTTTATGGTCATCGTCCTGCTGCAAAAAATTTTTTGAGACAATCATACACCTTCCTCATGTTACTGGTTGATAGATTTGATAGATAAGTATCTGCCTCTATTAATTTGCTCATTATTATACCGCTCTCCAGCCCTTTCTCAAACAAACTGCCTTCTGTTACAGTCAAATGTTTCATATTTTGAATTTGACTCATCCGTCTATAGCACCTACTGCCATGATGTGTCTTTCTTCTGCTGCACTAAGTTTCCTTGGCTGTCCACTGCATCTACGGTCCTCAACTTTTCCCATTTCATGATGCCTTTAAGGCTGAGAACTACAGTCAGATAACTATCCATCATGCAATACCATCAGGGACGCGTCAAATTGGTTCCAAATTCATTCTGTATCAAGAAAACCAATGAGTCTTGAAAGTGATGATATGTCCTTCACAAAGATCTGATCTCAACATCAATGATCTTACGTGAAGATGAGACAGAAGGATTTTATTTAGATTTCTCTTTTTTTCATTCATTTTGCATCTTGTTAATTGATAAAACATCATTATTTCTTGCACAACACTGTAAATATTAACAACATAGCCCCATTTAATGTTTTGTGGCAACTACCAAGAACAGGACATCAACTCTTAGACTACAAGACTGTTGAACAAATATTCAATTTTTCCATTCAGATGAGCTCATAACAGCTTATTGATGGGGTTGTCAGGTTTCAGACCATCCACTGGTCTGACATTGATGACCCATTCTGATGATAGGTAATCACTGTTAGATGTCCGGACAACCCATTCAACTTTATGAGATGGGAAAACCCCTTTTGTAGGAATTTGTATCTATAGATAGGAAGTACCTAAAATGTATGTGTACTGTACCGTCAGGTGGACCAGCTAGATGTAGGTCTTGTGCCAATTTCAGTGTTTTTCTACTGTATGCAACAGTGGTAGTGTGCTCCGTATATTGAAGGCAATAAAGTATGATGGAACACATTATTGGACATTATGGATCTGTGTTACCAGAAGATGTCATAGAACTCAAGAAAGTTTTCTTCCAGCACAGGATTTATCTACAATTCATGTACTGCATATTTACAACTTTGCTATGAAGGAACTAAAACAACCACAATCTAATTTATTTGTTAATTTGTGCAAAGCGAAACATTCAATCACCGAGTGCTTAATGAAAACGAAACTGTAAAATAAACTTTCTTGTTTTTGTTTTCATCCATTGCCTTAGTCAACTGTGAAAGCCGCACATAATAGCGGGAAACTGCTTCTCACTTAGATTAATGCTGTTAATAACATTGTCTCCGAGAGCAGAACATTTATTCTTTCCTAAAGTTTATGGAATACAATGCATCAGTTTGGAAACAAAGATGAGTTTCAATATTCGGATGTTAAAACATTTTGTGGTTAAGCTTATCATGTAGTAATGTAAAATATATTCCTTTATTTATATCAGAAGATGACAACGTGCCGGCTAATGACAAAACTCAAATGCAAGACGAGGAGAATCAATGCGAAATAATAAAGGACAAGTTAGAGCTGTCGTTTTTCCCTGAAGAAGACTCTGAAGAATGGATGTTCTTTCAGAAGGTTCTAACCACAGTTCAGACTTGGTTTAGCCTGTTTGGATGGGCTAGTGGCTGCAATCCGATTACTGTTCCACAATCTCTATGGAGGTAGGGTAAAACTGAAGAAACATCTAGAACCTCTTATGCACCCCGTATCCATCCTGTGCATTATGCACCTATGTCTTATGACATTGAGAATGATATATGAGGAAGTATGCAGATCATTAGAGCCCCTTAGGGATTTTATCTGACTGTCCCAGTGGACAATTCTCTATTTGAGAATGTAATATCTATTTGCTGGATTTCACTTTCTGCCACTATGTAAATTGCACAGTTAACGGAACATAGCCAGACACACAAGTGAACACAGATAGAAGAGGGCCCCTGTACAAGAGTAATATATGGGCCCTTTGCAGTCCAATAGCTCGTTGTAATACCCAATTCCACCTGCTTTCAAGATGGAAGTGGACTCCCATATCTTTTTGGCCTCTAAGCAACTGCACAGGTTGCTCCAATGTTATGTCCACCTCTGCATACAACACATACAGCCTACTAATGCCTGAAATAGCTACATTTTGTATCAACTTGGGTAGCACTATACCTTTAGGGCTAAATGAGAATGGCACAAATTATATGAAATGTAAGAAAATGTACATTGTATCTGTAGTGCGACCAGCTAGGCATGTTGGGGTCTGGTCTTGCTTTGATCTTACTTCCTGTTCAGTCTAGCTCCTGCACACACCCAAAACATACCATGGGTATTGTGCTCCCAGTGTATGACAGAAAAGTGTACATTTTTATACTTTGCCAGTATGAGCATACCTGCTATGCTATCCTGCTTTATGCAAAAAAGGACAGTGGGGTGTGAATATATTTTTTTCAATGGAGGTCAATGGTTGTGTCAACTTCTTAAATCGGCAAAATAGCAAAGTGCTTGTAAAACAAAGAACTTTACAATTTATCTCTTATTAAGATTATCTCTGTTCTAAATGGAAGAATATTTAATTCTTCACTGTTCTTTTAGTTTACTGTTAGTTGCCTTGGTTAGCAGCTGTAGCTGCAGTCTATCAGAGGTGGCCGTTTTCTAGGCAAGGAGCATAGCGCTTACTGGCACTTTTCTTTACCACTTGAAGCTGGCCGGGATCCTAGAGCATAGACACAACAATGCTGTAATCTTGAATTTTCAATCATCAGGCTAGCCGTGCCCCTCAGGTTGCTGGAAGGCAGTGGAGCTGTACGCTCCTGAAAACACATAATAAGAAAGCCCCTTTAAGGAATGTTACTGAATGCTCATACATTGGCATTCACCCAAGGTTCCCATTTGAGGTATATGAAGGGGGAATATTTGTAGTAAATTTCTTTAAATTAAGTATGAAGCTAAATGTAAATAGGACCTTAGTATATTTCTACATCTTCCCCATGACTGGGGCATATATGTACACCAATCTGAGCGTGGTCTGTATGCATTTACCACATTCTATGAATCCCCTTGGCCTTGTCTCTTCCACATAATACATTTAGGACACATTATGCTCCAATTTTTGTGACACAATTTACTGTAGATATTTGAGGCATTTTCCTTGATATACATACCCATTGTGAAGAAAACTATCTGGTTTGATTTTATGTATTTTTCGCTTAATAGACGTGGCATACACAAGATTGTGCAAGAGAGTTACCACTTATACAATGGTAAAATAGATTGTTTGCTTCCATGCTATAAAGGCGGATATACGGTTTGTGAATTTAGTCTTTTTGGGGCCGATATATCAAAGTGTTTACATCAGTTTTCAGGAGTAAAACACTTTGAAAAGTTGCTAATATTTTTGCACAATGCTAACTTTCCAAAAATGTTGTGACCTTTGGCATTTTTATGCCACTCGTGGCTAGCTCCGCCAAAGTGTCTGGCGCATGGGTAATGGGGAACCTATCAAATTCATCAAAAGTTATTCCACTTTAATACTGATGGGAATAACATTTCTGGCAAGATGCAAGAAAAAGAGTTAATGATTAATTAGACTCATCTTACCCCACTTGTCACTTCATTAACACTGGCATGTACATGGCCCACCATGTACATTTATATTGATACATCTGGGTGGGCCATTTATATAGTTGCATTCAAAAATGACCGACTTCAAAATGGCCACCATGGTCACCACCCATCTTGAAAAGTTTTCCCCTCCCATATACTAATGTGCCACAAACAGGAAGTTGATATCACCAACGATTCCCATTTTATTTAGGTACATCCATATAAATGTCCCATCCTGTACAACGCCACTCTTCATAAATTGGTTCCTTTGTTTTCATTTCTGTTAGTGTTTATTATAATTTCTACAAGAAGATTTTAGGCTTTTGCATGAACAAGATAACATTTTTTTTCTATTACTCTCTACAGTATTAATAATTTTTCAGAAGTGAAAAGTGTATTTAAATTTTTTATGTATTTCTAACATTTTCAGTGGTGTATGCAAAGTCAAGTTGTCAAAGTCTGAAGGAAAAGCAATGAAAACAATAAATCTTGGCAAGCAGACAAAAACCATTTATGACATGCTGTTCTACCTGAGCGGACAGATGCTGCCTGGAATTACTGCAAGCCAGTCATTGCCCTCTGATCCCACAGAAAGAGTCCTACAGCTTCACTGGCAGCATGCGACACTCCTCACTTTCCTCAAGTAAGCCTTGACGTTTTGAGAGATCTAAATAAATGATTTAAAAACATGATAGAAATGGAAAAGGAACGTTAATAACCATGAATTGTTGGATGAATGCACTGAAGTAAAAATGTAATCCATGAGGATTTTAAAGAAACATACAGTATTGCAATGAAAATACTTAAAATTATAATTTAAAGGGTTTCTCCAGTGAAAACACAGAATAGGTGACAACTAATTAATCGGTGGTGGTCCAGCCACTGTATGCATGTTTGACCACCAGTAAATTCATTCCCTAGCGCTGAGCTTGGCATTTTCCAGCAGCCCCAGAGAGAATGAATGTGGCAGCAGTCAGGCATCCTACCAACCGCCACATTTTGAAACGAGAATACAAGAACCGCATCGGAGATAAGAGTTAACTATTCTGCTAAACAGTGCAATGTGCTGCTGCAGTGCAGTATAGTGCAACCTCCACCAGGGGGTGCTGGTGAGGGAAAAGAGGTTGTACACACAGCGCAGCAACACTGAACAACAACACAGGTGCCACAGGTAGTGAAAGAGAAGTCAGACAAGCCAAGGTCATACACAGAGAAGTCAGCGCACTACACAGGAGGAGTCAGAGGAATAGTCGGGGACAAACCAGAAGTCAGAGCCTACCGTGAACGTGGTAACCAAAACGTGAGACGTAAGAAAAAGTTGGGATACAAGCCAATTTTAAGGCAAGAAATCCCACTTATTAAACCTCACAGGGTTCACCTGTGAAGTGAAAACCATTCCCGGTGACTACCTCTTGAAGCTCATCAAGAGAATGCCAAGTGTGTGCAAAGCAGTCATCAAAGCAAAAGAAGGCTGCTTTGAAGAACCTAGAATATAAGACATATTTTCAGTTGTGTCACACTTTTTTATTAAGTATATAATTCCACATGTGTTAATTCATAGTTTTGATGCCTTCAGTGTGAATGTATAATTTTCATAGTCATGAAAATACAGAAAAATCTTTAAATGAGAAGGCGTGTCCAAACTTTTGGTCTGTACTGTATAACTAAAACGCAGATGGCAAAGAGGTTGGAAAGCAACCTAAAGTATTGACTTTCTACTTTTATGAAAATCTATTGTTAATTTTTCGTTAGAGGTATACGTCAAGAAGATTTCTCAACATATAGCAATGATCAAAGACTCTTCTCCCAGAAAATCCTAAAATAGCATAAATTGAGCCCAATTCTGTAAAGCTTTTACGCTAGAATTCTGGCATGACAAGCTTTGAAAAGTTGCAAAATTTGGGTGATAACATTTTGCAACTCAAGGCATTCTCATACCATTATCATCTATTCATTAAGAGGCATCGGCATCATAATGAATCATGAGCATTTGACTCCAACATGTCCCCTCACCAATCATGAATCGGGGCCATTGTCTGTTGAGGAATTTGTCAGTAGGATCTATAAGAGCATGTAGGTCATAGGGCATTGAATACCTTGATATCTGTGAACTGATGTCTTATTCCATAAAAATATACATTTTTCTTAATATGTAAATGAGCTGATAAGATCTATCGGCCGAGCATAGATCTCCCTGAGAATCTGCTTCCATGTAATAACTGACAGTCTGCTTTCCTGACGTACAAGTCCCACACTGGTAAAGCCCCCTTTGATTTAAAATAAGCTTTAGAGGCAGATTCTCGGGAGATTTATGTCCTGTCAATATATCTTATCAGCTCGTTTGCATATTAAGAAAACATATGGATTTCTCTGGAATACGACATCTGATCACAGATATTAAGGTATCATTTCATTCAATTTCTAAGACCTGCGTGCCCATATAGACGACTTACAGTAGTTGGATTCATCCTATTGACAGGTGCCCTTTAAAAAGATAACGTAGTTAGAAACACGTGTGCACAACCGTATGAGGTGCACGGGTAGGTTCCCAAACCGTAATCAGCAAATAATACAAAACCCGGCACTCAACTTTGTGGTGTGAAGAAACGAAAGATTTATTATCCCAAATCAGAAAACGTTTCGGTCACACAACTGGACCTTCATCAGTAACGTTTACTGGGACAATATATAGATTCAAGTGGCTATATGGCCTGCCCGGAGGTAGCTACCAATATAGTATTGGATATCCAGAGAGAAAAGTTACAGCCTATATGGGTGCTGTCATCGCGGCGTCCACCGCTGAATCGCTATTCAGCGGTGGACGCCGCGATGACAGCACCCATATAGGCTGTAACTTTTCTCTCTGGATATCCAATACTATATTGGTAGCTACCTCCGGGCAGGCCATATAGCCACTTGAATCTATATATTGTCCCAGTAAACGTTACTGATGAAGGTCCAGTTGTGTGACCGAAACGTTTTCTGATTTGGGATAATAAATCTTTCGTTTCTTCACACCACAAAGTTGAGTGCCGGGTTTTGTATTATTTGCTTTAAAAAGATATACTTGTAGAAAAACTTTTTTTGGCAAAGACTACTGTACTTTTCTGTACAATTTGAAAAAAAGTGATAACAATGCATACTACCCAATAGAGGTTAAGAGTGCACTCTTTTGGATCTATTGGATGAATGAGGCTTGTGGATATGTTTGACTTAATATAGGTTGCCGATGTGGTGTGCACAGAGCTTAAGAAACTTGTCCCTAAATCCTGTTATCATAAAAAGAGTATTCTAGAGTTTTCTACAAGAAAGGGGAAAGTTGAGCGCGTCTGATCTTCATATATTCTTCAATTCCTTGGATTGGTTTTAAAAATCAGACTGAGTGACCAGCCTTACAAAATGAATCAATGTTTAAATACATATATAGCAACACTTTGGTAGAAAGTAATCTTATACATCATGAAAGCTAGGAAAAAGCAGCTGGTAAATCATGCTTGGACTTTCCTTCTCTCTGGCTGTTTCCCGTCTGTTCTTAGAAAGAAAAAAGAGATTTCTTTGACATGGCGAATAAGTGCTACTGACGTGTTTGTGTTGACAGCAATCATTAGAATTTTGAAAAATTAATTAAAGTGGACAACTTAGTCTGCTGCTCAATGAAAATCTTGGCTGGATCAATTATAAGAGCTAATTGACATCACTTAAGCAGACGGTACAAGCAATAAACAACTAATGAACCTTTAATGTATGATAAATTACCTAGGAGTGATTTGGGGGAGAAGAACAGTCATTTTTCACTTGGAAAGACTCTGTACGCCCTCATTTTTTACTTCTCCAAAATCTGGAAACTGCAGATGAGAGTACGAACACTTCTTAGTTTAATGTTCTATAGTTTGTTTTTATTTGTATTCCCATTAGTTTAGGAATAGTTTATGCTGTGTATTAGTTATATCTGATAATAGGCTTCTTAAAAGCATTTTTTCAGCAGAAAAAAGTCATTAAAATGTGACAATTATGATTTCAGATCATTATGAATTATTATGAACTGAAATAGTTTGATTAAATATTATTACTGCTATTTTTAACCCTGCAATGTAATTTGCATTGTATCTGCAGACGATGCAACAGAGCTGAATGTACCAAGTTACCGTTTCTTTTGTGTAGCGTGGTACCTCCGTGTGTTAAGGTAATTGAGTAGGTTTCCTGCAGGGATATTGAAACCACAGATAACACATTGTACTCTGTTACATTGGAAAATTCAGCTCTCCTACATCTCCTTATCATATTATGTTAGATTACTGCGGTATATTCTATACACATAGTTTACAAATTGATATTTCTATGTATTCTATACAGAAACCAGGGAGCGTCTGTTTCTCATATAAAACCTGAATATCTTTTTGAGCCTCTTGATTATGAACGCTGGATGCAAGTACAGGTAAGTTTTATTATCGTGATAGCGACCTTAATGGGGCTGTCTGACAAGCTGCTCCCCCCACCAATCAGCGGGTATCAGCTCCGGTGGCGGCCAGACGTAGACCATGTACAGAAAGGGCAGAGGTTGTGGCCTAGTGCAGCAGATCCATTCCTGTTCTAGAGATTGTGTAAATAATATCAATAAAGTTTTTCCTGTTTGCTTTATTAGCTTTTTACAGACTGTTCTCTCTCATCTTGTTACTATTATTGATAGGTCGACTTTATATTTGTCACAATATGACCTAGAAAGATTTCTAAATAGCCTAAGAGCTCTTTATGATCCTCAGTTCTCATTTTAATGTAAACCTGTCATCAGGTTTTTCTACTCCAAACTAGTGTCACCTGAGTGTGGGCATTGTAATACTGATTACATCCATAGCTTTACTTTAGAAATCTGTGATTATGATTCTAAGAAATGTACTGTTGAATAGTTATGCAAATTAGCTGCAAGTGCAATGGGCAGGGTCTATACTGTAAGTACTTACAGCTCTGCTACCTCTTTTGCCTGTTCTCCCTGCCTATCGCCTGTTTACTGTCAGTGACTCACGGGTCACTTTTCAGCCTATCCACTCGCAATCATTCCCCGTGACAGTGCATGTACAGAAATCTCCTGATGAGGATGTCTGACGGTGTCTGGTGCGATCTGCATAGTTTGCAGATTGCTTCAGACACCAAACGGTCATTTTTTCACTAAAACAAGGGGCGTGGAAGCGAGTCAACAATCTTCTACACCCCTACTGCTCACTCCCACACCGGTTATCTTACCAAGTGAAGAAGATGGTCTTTGGAGAGGGAGGCAGGTCACTGAAATTAAAGTGACCTGCCAGTTGCTAACAGGAGACCGGCATCAGGCGAGGAGTATAGGGAAGAGAGGCAGCAGAGCTGTAAGTGCAGCGCACTTGCTGCTCATTTACATAACCATTAAACAATACATTTCTCTTTACATATCCCAGGGGTTCCCATAGGTCAAACTCCCACTAAAGAATTTGTCAGAAATGAAAAACAGCCGAAAAATGATGAAAGCTAAACAAAAAGCATGTAATGATGATTTGCCCCTATGGTCTTCAAGCTGTCAACGCTAACCATAAATTGCAAGGAGAGTCAACATTTCTATTGCATTTCTAATACAGCAGATATCTTTCAGAAACTGAATGTTACACACATGATAGTCTAAAGTGCCTCTAGTGCTGCACTTCTACTGAAAAATACCGTTATTTTATTTGTAACACATTTTCTTCATGTTCTACAATTTATTCTACAGAAATGCCAATTCCAGGTAGGTGGTATTGATGTAATAGTGATCATGGACATTAAATGAAAAAAAAAATGTAGCCACTAGTGCTTGACTTTAAAAGATCAAGCAATTGTCAATATTTAGTGCCTCTGAAATATCATCAATGCTTTTACAAGGAGTGTATGCCGGTAACTAAATTTTTTTCTACTGGCACTAAAATTATTAGTGCTTGAGATAAGAGCTCTTGATTTTCAGCTTTTGTTGCCAGATGTTTAGGCTCAAATTGCTTCATGGATAGTGGTTGAGATTCAGACTAACAATTGACGTTTTGTTATGTGCGTGGACAAAATCTAGCTATAAGATGAAATTCCATCAATCAATTCAGTATTTTTCACCGAGACAATTCCATCAAATAAGTCCATTGGTTTTCACTTGAATAGTATCTATTAGTGATGAGCGAGTATACGCATTGCTCGGGTTTTCCCAAGCACGCTCGGGTGATCTCCGAGTATTTGTTAGTGCTCGGAGATATAGTTTTCATCGCCTCAGTTGCATGATTTACAGCTTCCAGATATGCTGAATACATGTGGGAATTCCCTAACAAACAGGCATTCCTCACATGTATTCAGCATATCTAGAAGCCATAAATCATGCAACTGAGGCTATGAAAACTATATCTCCGAGCAATAACAAATACTAGGAGATCACACAAGCAATGAGTATACTCGTTCATCACTAGTATCTATCTAACTTCTATCATTTTATAGACAATCATATTGGCTATCTCATACATAAATTTGATTTTGCATATGACTAGTTATGCAGATTTGTGTCATGACAATGTATTGTAACTTATTTTGTTAGTATTTTGTAAATACACCTTTTTGCTTTCCACACTGCCTGAATCCTTTTGGGCATGCTCTCGATCAGATTCAAGCTTATCTGATCACAGGTCTCTTCCACACGTTCCTAAAGTTGGTGCAAACTGGTCGAGTTGGGTGTGTTTAAAGATTTTTCTTCAATTCTACCCACAAGTGTTCAATTCGGTTGAGGTCTGAGGACTGTGTGGACGAATCCAGCGCCTCCACTTCATTGTCTATGAACCATTTGTTTGCCAATCTCGACTTATGCTTTGGCTTATTGCCTTGATGGAACACTATGTGGTTGTCACGCTTCCCCTACTTGCCCCTTTGCACCGCATATTCTGCCACTGACCAATGGACCATGTTCTGACTACCTATTTGTTATCGCCCTTTTGCATCTGATATTCTACTGCTGAGCTGACCTTTGGACCGTGTTCTGACTACCCGTTTGTGATTGTCCCCTTTGCTTGTCCGCTATTTCTCTGGTATTCTGATCCAGGTATGTGACCTGAATATGACTTTGTATTTTCTCTTGGTTTACTCTTTTTGTATTGACCCTGGAACGTTTGACTTCGCTGACTCACGACCTGGCCATGGGTTGTGACTAGCGTCACAGTGGTCCTTTTCTTACCCATTGTAGGATACTCATATATAGCTCAGTATTGAGACCACCATCGATTTTGGTCAAGTATCCAAAGCCTTTGGCTGTGAAGCAGTGCCATATAATCAGGCTTCCCCCACAGAATTCAACAGTTTCTTCAACTTCTCTATCCTTTAGCCCCTTTTTCCCTTGTTTCTTCCAGATCCATTTGCACCCATCAGAGCCTAGTCTATTGACTTGCTCATTTATCCAAGTCACTCGTTTCTAATCTTTTACTGTCCACTTTTTGTACTTTATTGAAAACTCGAGCCGACGTTTCTTATGAGGATATTGAAATCGATTCTTCTTCAGTTTTTTTAGACCACCATTCCAGACTTGTGTAAAGTGCTTTGCACGGTGCTTGATTAGACGTCTGTGATCTCACTATTACGAAGCATACGAGCCACCTCCACAGAAGTGTTTGTTGCATCAGAACTGATAGACCTTATGATGATTCAACTTGTTAACGCTAATATTTTGACCAGATGTCCACCTCTTGACTTTTGAATGGATTTATGCAATTACATTACTATTCCCATTTAAATGGACAGAGCAAGGTCACACATTAATTGCCTCCCCCCCCCCTCAAAAGAAAACCATACCTCATAACTTTGCAGCCCTTACAAAATCATTTTTGTTCTATTGAACCCCTTTGATTCCCCATATATTCCAATAGGCCCAAATTGTGCTTCACAGTATAATGGCCACACATTGTGCATTATACAGTATAATGGTCCCTCATAGATAGAAAAGATAAACACAGGTGCTTCTCATAAAATTAGAATATCATCAAAAAGTTAATTTATTTCAGTTGTTTACAACAGAAAGTGAAACTCATACACTATAGAGTCATTCGGAACAGAATGATCTATTTCAAGTGTTTATTTCTGTTAATGTTGATGATTATGGCTTAAAGCAAATGAAAACCCAAAAGTCATTATCTCAGCAAATTTGAATAATTAACAAAAAACACCTGCAAAGCTTTCCTAAGCATTTAAAAAGGCCCCGTAGTCTGTTTCAGTAGGCTCCGCAATCATGGGGAAGACTGCTGACTTGACAGATGTCCAGAAGGCAATCATTGACACACTCGACAAGGAGGGTATGCACAAAAGGTCATTGCTAAAGAAGCTGGCTGCTCAGAGTACTGTATCCAAGCATATTGGTGAAAAGTGGAGTAGAAGCATAAAGTGTGTTAGAAAAAGGTGCACAAGCAACCAACATAACCGCAGCCTTGAAAGGATTGTTAAGAAAAGGTCATTCAAAAATTTGGGGGAAATTCACAAGGAGTGGACTGCTGCTGGAGTTATTGCTTCAAGAGCCACCACACACAGACATATCCAGGACATGGGTTAGAAGTGTCAAATTCCTTGTGTCAAGTGACTCATGACAAATAGACAACGCCAGAAGCGTCTTACCTGGGCCAAGGAGTAAAAGAACGGGACTGTTGCTCAGTGGTCCAAGGTGTTGTTTTCAGATGAAAGTAAATTTTGTATTTCATTTGGAAATCAAGGTCCCAGAGTCTGAAGTGAGAGTGGAGAGGCAAACAATCCTGTTGTGAATTCTGTGGCAGAGCTCCCTCCTGTGGTCACAAGTGGTACTTCGGCTGATTCTCTCTGTGAGCTTCCGTTGGTGGAGGAAAGTGGTACTGCGGCTTCTGAGTTTCCTTCCTCAGGTGATGTGGTGAAGTCGTTAGGTGCTGCTCTATTTAACTCCACCTAGTGCTTTGATCCTGGCCTCCAGTCAATGTTCTAGTATTGGACCTGTTTCCTCCTGGATCGTTCCTGTGGCCTGCTGCTCTGCATAGCTAAGTTCTGCTTTGCTATTTTGTTTGATGTTTTTTCTGTCCAGCTTGTCTATTTGTTTTTTCCTGCTTGCTGGAAGCTCTGGGACGCAGAGGGTGTACCTCCGTGCCGTTAGTTCGGTACGGATGGTCTTTTTGCCCCCTTTGCGTGGTTTTTGTAGGGTTTTGTGTTGACCGCAAAGTTACCTTTCCTATCCTCGCTCTGTTCAGAAAGTCGGGCCTCACTTTGCTAAATCTATTTCATCTCTACGTTTGTCTTTTCATCTTAACTCACAGTCATTATATGTGGGGGCTGCCTTTTCCTTTGGGGTATTTCTCTGAGGCAAGGTAGGCTTATTTTCTATCTTCAGGCTAGCTAGTTTCTCAGGCTGTGCCGAGTTGCATAGGGAGCATTAGGCACAATCCACGGCTGCCTCTAGTGTGTTGGAGAGGATTAGGGATTGCGGTCAGCAGAGTTCCCACGTCTCAGAGCTCGTTCTATGTTTTTGGGTTATTGTCAGGTCACTGTATGTGCTCTGACCTCTATGTCCATTGTGGTACTGAATTATCTTATCATAACAGTACTGGAGGCCGAAAGTACTAATGATTCTCAATAGAGGGAAAAAAGAAGTTCTGAGACCATTTTTTTTTCTCTGCACTGTGTTTTGCCTTTTTTTTCCCCTAGACATTTGGGTGGTTCAGGACACAGGTGTAGCGATGGACATTAAAGGTCTGTCTTCATGTGTGGATCAGCTCACGGCAAGAGTACAAAATATTCAAGACTTTGTGGTTCAGAATTCTATGTTAGAACCAAGAATTCCTATTCCTGATTTGTTTTTTGGAGATAGAACTAAATTTCTGAGTTTCAAAAATAATTGTAAACTATTTCTGGCTTTGAAACCTCGCTCCTCTGGTGACCCAGTTCAACAAGTTAGGATCATTATTTCTTTTTTACGTGGCGACCCTCAGGACTGGGCATTTTCTCTTGCGTCAGGAGATCCTGCATTAAGTAATATCGATGCGTTTTTCCTGGCGCTCGGATTGCTGTACGATGAACCTAATTCAGTGGATCAGGCAGCGAAAAATTTGCTGGCTCTGTGTCTGGGTCAGGATGAGATAGAGGTATATTGTCAGAAATTTTGAAAGTGGTCCGTACTCACTCAATGGAATGAAGGTGCGCTTGCAGCTATTTTCAGAAAAGGTCTCTCTGAGGCCCTTAAGGATGTCATGGTGGGATTTCCTATGCCTGCTGGTCTGAATGAGTCTATGTCTTTGGCCATTCAGATCGGTCGACACTTGCGTAAGCGTAAATCTGTGCACCATTTGGCGGTATTACCTGAGCTTAAACCTGAGCCTATGCAGTGCGATAGGACTTTGACCAGAGTTGAACGGCAAGAACATAGACGTCTGAATGGGCTGTGTTTCTACTGTGGTGATTCCACTCATGCTATCTCTGATTGTCCTAAGCGCACTAAGCGGTTCGCTAGGTCTGCCACCATTGGTACGGTACAGTCAAAATTTCTTCTGTCCGTTACCTTGATCTGCTCTTTGTCATCATATTCTGTCATGGCATTTGTGGATTCAGGCGCTGCCCTGAATTTGATGGACTTGGAGTATGCTAGGCGTTGTGGGTTTTTCTTGGAGCCCTTACAGTGTCCTATTCCATTGAGAGGAATTGATGCTACGCCTTTGGCCAAGAATAAGCCTCAGTACTGGACCCAGCTGACCATGTGCATGGCTCCTGCACATCAGGAGGTTATTCGCTTTCTGGTGTTGCATAATCTGCATGATGTGGTCGTGTTGGGGTTGCCATGGCTACAAGTCCATAATCCAGTATTAGATTGGAAATCCATGTCTGTGTCCAGCTGGGGTTGTCAGGGGGTACATGGTGATGTCCCATTTCTGACTATTTCGTCATCCACCCCTTCTGAGGTTCCAGAGTTCTTGTCTGATTACCGGGATGTATTTGATGAGCCCAAGTCCGATACCCTACCTCCGCATAGGGATTGTGATTGTGCTATCGATTTGATTCCTGGTAGTAAATTCCCAAAAGGTCGACTGTTTAATTTATCTGTGCCTGAGCACGCCGCTATGCGGAGTTATGTGAAGGAGTCCTTGGAGAAGGGGCATATTCGCCCGTCATCGTCGCCATTAGGAGCAGGGTTCTTTTTTGTAGCCAAGAAGGATGGTTCACTGAGACCTTGTATAGATTACCGCCTTCTAAATAAGATCACGGTTAAATTTCAGTACCCCTTGACGTTGTTATCTGATTTTTTTGCTCGGATTAAGGGGGCTAGTTGGTTCACCAAGATAGATCTTTGTGGTGCGTATAATCTTGTGCGTATTAAGTGAGGCGATGAATGGAAAACTGCATTTAATACGCCCGAGGGCCATTTTGAGTACCTAGTAATGCCATTCGGACTTGCCAATGCTCCATCAGTGTTTCAGTCCTTTATGCATGACATCTTCCGAGAGTACCTGGATAAATTCCTGATTGTGTACTTGGATGACATTTTGATCTTCTCGGATGATTGGGAGTCTCATGTGAAGCAGGTCAGAACGGTGTTTCAGGTCCTGCGTGCTAATTCTTTGTTTGTGAAGGGATCAAAGTGTCTCTTTGGTGTTCAGAAGGTTTCATTTTTGGGGTTCATCTTTTCCCCTTCTACTATCGAGATGGACCCTGTTAAGGTCCAAGCCATCCATGATTGGACTCAGCCGACATCTCTGAAAAGTCTGCAAAAGTTCCTGGGCTTTGCTAATTTTTATCGTCGCTTCATCTGCAATTTTTCTAGTATTGCTAAACCATTGACCGATTTGACCAAGAAGGGTGCTGATGTGGTCAATTGGTCTTCTGCTGCTGTGGAAGCTTTTCAAGAGTTGAAGCATCGTTTTTCTTCTGCCCCTGTGTTGTGTCAACCAGATGTTTCGCTTCCGTTCCAGGTCAAGGTTGATGCTTCTGAGATTGGAGCAGGGGCTGTTTTGTCGCAGAGAAGTTCTGATTGCTCGGTGATGAAACCATGCACCTTTTTTTCCAGGAAGTTTTCGCCTGCTGAGCGAAATTATGATGTGGGCAATCGAGACTTGCTGGCCATGAAGTGGGCATTCGAGGAGTGGCGTCATTGGCTTGAAGGAGCTAAGCATCACGTGCTGGTCTTGACTGATCATAAGAACTTGACTTATCTCGAGTCTGCCAAGCGGTTGAATCCTAGACAGGCTCGTTGGTCGCTGTTTTTTGCCCGTTTTGACTTTGTGATTTCGTACCTTCCGGGCTCTAAAAATGTGAAGGCGGATGCTCTGTCTAGGAGTTTTGTGCCCGACTCTCCGGGTTTATCTGAGCCGGCGGGTATCCTCAAAGAGGGAGTAATTGTGTCTGCCATCTCCCCTGATTTGCGGCGGGTGCTGCGAAAATTTCAGGCTAATAAACCTGATCGTTGCCCAGCGGAGAAAGTGTTTGTCCCTGATAGGTGGACGAATAAAGTTATCTCTGAGGTTCATTGTTCGGTGTTGGCTGGTCATCCTGGAATCTTTGGTACCAGAGAGTTAGTGGCTAGATCCTTTTGGTGGCCATCTCTGTCGCGGGATGTGCGTACTTTTGTGCAGTCCTGTGGGATTTGTGCTCGGGCTAAGCCCTGCTGTTCTCGTGCCAGTGGGTTGCTTTTGCCCTTGTCGGTCCCGAAGAGGCCTTGGACACATATCTCTATGGATTTTATTTCAGATCTTCCCGTCTCTCAAAAGATGTCAGTCATTTGGGTGGTCTGTGATCGCTTCTCTAAGATGGTCCATTTGGTACCCTTGTCTAAATTACCTTCCTCCTCTGATTTGGTGCCATTGTTCTTCCAGCATGTGGTTCGTTTACATGGCATTCCAGAGAATATCGTGTCTGACAGAGGTTCCCAGTTTGTTTCGAGGTTTTGGTGAGCCTTTTGTGGTAGGATGGGCATTGACTTGTCTTTTTCCTCGGCTTTCCATCCTCAGACTAATGGCCAGACCGAACGAACCAATCAGACCTTGGAAACATATCTGAGATGCTTTGTTTCTGCTGATCAGGATGACTGGGTGTCCTTTTTGCCTTTGGCTGAGTTCGCCCTTAATAATCGGGCCTGCTCGGCTACCTTGGTTTCGCCGTTTTTCTGCAACTCTGGGTTCCATCCTCGTTTCTCTTCAGGGCAGGTTGAGTCTTCGGACTGTCCTGGTGTGGATACTGTGGTGGACAGGTTGCAGCAGATTTGGACTCATGTAGTGGACAATTTGACCTTGTCCCAGGAGAAGGCTCAACGTTTCGCTAATCGCAGACGCTGTGTGGGTCCCCGACTTCGTGTTGGGGATTTGGTTTGGTTATCTTCTCGTCATATTCCTATGAAGGTTTCCTCTCCTAAGTTTAAACCTCGTTTCATTGGTCCGTATAGGATTTCTGAGGTTCTTAATCCTGTGTCTTTTCTTCTGACCCTTCCAGATTCTTTTTCCATACATAACGTATTCTGTTATGAAAGGCAATTCAGTACCACAATGGACATAGCGATCAGAGCACATACAGTGATCTGACAATAACCCAAAATCATAGAACGAGCTCTGAGACGTGGGAACTCTGCAGACCGCAATCCCTAATCCTCTCCAAACAACACTAGAGGCAGCCGTGGATTGCGCCTAACTCTGCCTATGCAACTCGGCACAGCCTGAGAAACTAACTAGCCTGAAGATAGAAAATAAGCCTACCTTGCCTCAGAGAAATACCCCAAAGGAAAAGGCAGCCCCCCACATATAATGACTGTGAGTTAAGATGAAAAGACAAACGTAGAGATGAAATAGATTCAGCAAAGTGAGGCCCAACTTTCTTAACAGAGCGAGGACAGAAAAGGTAACTTTGCGGTCTACACAAAACCCTAAAGAAAACCACGCAAAGGGGGCAAAAAGACCCTCCGTACCGAACTAACGGCACGGAGGTACACCTTTTGCGTCCCAGAGTTTCCAGCAACAAATTAGACAAGCTGGACAGAAAGAATAGCAAACAAATAGCAAAGAAGAACTTAGCTATGCAGAGCAGCAGGCCACAGGAATGATCCAGGGAAAAGCAAGTCCAACACTGGAACATTGACAGGAAGCCAGGATCAAAGCATTAGGTGGAGTTAAGTAGAGAAGCACCTAACGACCTCACCAGATCACCTGAGGGAGGAAAGTCAGAAGCCGCAGTACCACTTCCCTCCACCAACAGAAGCTCACAGAGAGAATCAGCCGAAGTACCACTTGTGACCACAGGAGGGAGCTTTGCCATAGAATTCACAACAGTACCCCCCCCTTGAGGAGGGGTCACCGGACCCTCACCAGAGCCCCCAGGCCGACCAGGATGAGCCACATGAAAGGCACGAACAAGATCCGGAGCATGGACATCAGAGGCAAAAACCCAGGAATTATCTTCCTGAGCATAACCCTTCCATTTAACCAGATACTGGAGTTTCCGTCTAGAAACATGAGAATCCAAAATCTTCTCCACAATATACTCCAATTCCCCCTCCACCAAAACCGGGGCAGGAGGATCAACAGATGGAACCATAGGTGCCACGTATCTCCGCAACAATGACCTATGGAATACGTTATGTATGGAAAAAGAATCTGGAAGGGACAGACGAAAAGACACAGGATTAAGAACCTCAGAAATCCTGTACGGACCAATGAAACGAGGTTTAAACTTAGGAGAGGAAACCTTCATAGGAATATGACGAGAAGATAACCAAACCAGATCCCCAACACGAAGTCGGGGACCCACACGGCGTCAGCGATTAGCGAAACGTTGAGCCTTCTCCTGGGACAAGGTCAAATTGTCCACTACATGAGTCCAAATCTGCTGCAACCTGTCCACCACAGTATCCACACCAGGACAGTCCGAAGACTCAACCTGTCCTGAAGAGAAACGAGGATGGAACCCAGAATTGCAGAAAAATGGCGAAACCAAAGTAGCCGAGCTGGCCCGATTATTAAGGGCGAACTCAGCCAAAGGCAAAAAGGACACCCAGTCATCCTGATCGGCAGAAACAAAGTATCTCAGATATGTTTCCAAGGTCTGATTGGTTCGTTCGGTCTGGCCATTAGTCTGAGGATGGAAAGCCGAGGAAAAAGACAAGTCAATGCCCATCCTGTCATGAACCCAATGGCAGGGGATCACAAAAGGACAAGCACAAAAACAAAACAAGCTCTAGGGTGATGGAACCTGATCTGACCGCGATCCTGAACCTAAACACACAACTAGCAGTAGCCGGGGAACGTGCCTACGATGATTCCTAGACGTCTCGCGCCAGCCGAAGGATTAACTTCCCCTATAAGAAGAAACACAGACCTCACTTGCCTCCAGAGAAACACCCCACAGAAATAGCAGCCCCCCACATGTAATAACGGTGAAATGAGAGGAAAGCACATACGTAGTTATAAAAATAGAATCAGCAAAAATGAGGCCCGCTAAAGCTAGATAGCAGAGGATACAAAAGTGAACTGCGCGGTCAGCGAAAAACCCTTCAAAAAACCATCCTGAAATTACTTGAACTCATGTGCCAACTCATGGAACATGAGGAGTAATTTCAGCCCACTAGAGCAACCAGCAGCAAGGAATCACATCTCTGCAAGCTGGACTAAGACAAAAATTAAGCAAAACATGGAACAGGAAAAACAAAACTTAGCTTGTCCTGAAGATAACAGACGCAGGGAGCAGAGGTAAAAAGACACGCTGATTACATTGATAGCCGGCGAGGAAATGACAAAAAAGCCAGGTTAAATAGGAAACTCCCATAACCTGATGGAACAGGTGGACACCAGAGACCGCAGAGAACACAAGTCACCCAGTACCATCAGTAACCACCAGAGGGAGCCCTAAAACAGAACTCACAACAGTACCCCCCCCTTGAGGAGGGGTCACCGAACCCTCACGAGAACCACCAGGGCGACCAGGATGAGCCCTATGAAAAGCACGGACCAAATCGGCAGCATGAACATCAGAGGCAATCACCCAAGAATTATCCTCCTGACCATAACCCTTCCACTTGACCAAATACTGGAGTTTCCGTCTGGAAACACGAGAATCCAAGATCTTCTCCACAACATACTCCAATTCACCCTCCACCAGCACCGGAGCAGGAGGCTCAAGCGAAGGAACGACAGGTACCTCATACTTCCGCAACAACGACCGATGGAACACATTATGAATAGCAAACGATGCCGGGAGATCCAAACGAAACGACACAGGGTTAAGAATTTCCAAGATCCTATAGGGACCGATGAACCGAGGCTTGAACTTAGGAGAAGAGACCTTCATAGGAACAAAACGAGAAGACAACCACACCAAGTCCCCAACACGAAGTCGAGGACCCACGCGGCGACGGCGATTAGCAAACTGCTTAGCCCTCTCCTGGGACAACTTCAAATTGTCCACCACATGACTCCAAATCCGATGCAACCTATCCACCACCATGTCCACTCCAGGACAATCAGAAGGCTCCACCTGACCAGAGGAAAAACGAGGATGAAACCCCAAATTACAAAAGAAAGGAGACACCAAGGTAGCAGAACTAGCCCGATTATTAAGGGCAAACTCGGCAAGCGGCAAAAAGGAAACCCAGTCATCTTGATCAGCAGAAACCAAACACCTTAAATAAGTTTCTAAAGTCTGATTAGTTCGTTCCGTCTGGCCATTCGTCTGAGGATGGAATGCAGACGAAAAGGACAAATCAATGCCCATCTTAGCACAGAACGTCCGCCAAAATCTAGACACAAACTGGGATCCCCTGTCAGAAACGATGTTCTCCGGAATGCCATGCAGACGGACCACGTTTTGAAAAAACAGAGGGACCAACTCAGAGGAGGAAGGTAACTTAGGCAAGGGTACCAGATGAACCATCTTAGAAAAGCGGTCACACACAACCCATATGACGGACATTTTTTGAGAGACAGGGAGATCCGAAATAAAGTCCATGGAAATGTGCGTCCAAGGCCACTTCGGGATAGGCAAAGGTAACAACAATCCACTGGCCCGAGAACGGCAAGGCTTAGCCCGAGCGCAAACTCCACAAGACTGCACGAAAGAACGTACATCCCTCGACAAGGAAGGCCACCAAAAAGACCTGGCCACCAAGTCTCTAGTACCAAATATTCCAGGATGACCTGCCAACACAGAAGAATGGACCTCGGAGATGACTCTACTGGTCCAATTATCCGGAACAAACAGTCTTTCCGGCGGACAACGATCATGTTTATCCGCCTGAAACTCCTGCAAAGCACGTCGCAAGTCTGGGGAGACAGCCGACAAAATCACCCCATCCCTAAGGATACCAGTGGGCTCAGAATTTCCAGGGGAGTCAGGCACAAAACTCCTAGAAAGAGCATCCGCCTTCACATTCTTTGAACCTGGCAGGTATGAAACCACAAAATTGAAACGGGAGAAAAACAGTGACCAACGAGCCTGTCTAGGATTCAGACGCTTGGCAGACTCAAGGTACATCAGATTTTTGTGATCAGTCAAGACCACCACATGATGTCTAGCACCCTCAAGCCAATGACGCCACTCCTCAAATGCCCACTTCATGGCCAAAAGCTCCCGATTACCAACATCATAATTCCGTTCAGCGGGCGAAAATTTTCTAGAAAAGAACGCACATGGCTTCATCACTGAGCCATCGGAGCTTCTCTGTGACAAAACCGCCCCCGCTCCGATCTCGGAAGCATCGACCTCAACCTGAAAAGGAAGCGACGTATCTGGCTGACGCAACACAGGAGCAGAAGAAAACCGGCGCTTAAGTTCCTGAAAGGCCTCCACAGCCGCAGGAGACCAATCAGTAACATCAGCACCCTTTTTAGTCAAATCCGTCAAAGGCTTAACAACACTAGAAAAATTAGTTATGAAGCGACGATAAAAATTAGCAAAGCCCAAGAACTTCTGTAGACTCTTAAGAGATGTAGGCTGCGTCCAGTCACAAATAGCCTGAACCTTGACGGGATCCATCTCAATAGTAGAAAAGGAAAAAATATACCCCAAAAAAGAAATCTTCTGGACTCCAAAGAGACATTTAGAACCCTTTACAAACAAAGAATTGGCCCGCAGGACCTGAAACACCTTCCTGACCTGCTGAACATGAGACTCCCAGTCATCAGAAAAAACCAAAACATCATCCAAATACACGATAATAAATTTATCCAGATATTCACGGAAAATATCGTGCATAAAAGACTGGAAGACAGAAGGAGCATTAGAAAGTCCAAAAGGCATCACCAAATACTCGAAATGGCCCTCAGGCGTATTAAATGCGGTTTTCCACTCATCACCCTGCCTTATCCGCACAAGATTATACGCACCCCGAAGATCAATCTTAGTGAACCATTTAGCCCCCTTAATGCGAGCGAACAAATCAGTCAACAATGGCAAAGGATACTGATATTTGACTGTAATCTTATTCAAAAGACGATAATCTATGCAAGGCCTCAAGGAACCATCTTTTTTGGCCACAAAAAAAAAACCTGCTCCCAAAGGGGACGAAGATGGACGGATATGTCCCTTTTCCAAGGACTCCTTAACATAATTCCGCATAGCAGTATGCTCTGGCACTGACAGATTGAACAAACGACCTTTAGGGAATTTACTGCCGGAAATTAAATCTATAGCACAATCGCAATCCCTGTGAGGAGGAATCGAACTGAGCTTAGGCTCCTCAAAAACCTCCCGATAATCAGACAAAAATACCGGAACCTCAGAAGGAGTAGATGAAGCGATAGAAATCGGAGATGCATCATCATGAACCCCCTGACATCCCCAGCTTAACACAGACATTGTTTTCCAGTCCAGGACTGGGTTATGAGTTTGTAACCATGGCAGACCAAGCACTAAGACATCATGCAAATTATACAGTACCAGGAAGCGAATCACCTCCTGATGAACGGGAGTCATACGCATGGTCACTTGTGTCCAGTACTGAGGTTTATTCATAGCCAAAGGTGTAGAGTCAATTCCTTTCAAAGGAATAGGAACTTCCAGAGGCTCCAGACTAAACCCACAGCGATTGGCAAATGACCAATCCATAAGACTCAGGGCAGCGCCTGAATCCACATAGGCATCGACGGAAATGGATGATAATGAACAAATCAGCGTCACAGACAGAATGAACTTAGACTGTAAAGTACCAATGGCAACAGACTTATCAACCTTTTTTGTGCGTTTAGAGCATGCTGATATAACATGAGCTGAATCACCACAATAAAAACACAATCCATTTTTCCGCCTATAATTTTGCCGTTCACTTCTGGACTGAATTCTATCACATTGCATTATCTCAGGTGCCTGTTCAGAAGACACCGCCAAATGGTGCACAGGTTTGCGCTCCCGTAAACGCCGATCAATCTGAATAGCCATAGTCATGGACTCATTCAGACCTGTAGGCCCCGGGAACCCCACCATAACATCTTTAATGGCCTCAGAAAGGCCATCTCTGAATTTTGCAGCCAGAGCGCACTCATTCCACTGAGTAAGCACCGACCACTTCCGAAATTTCTGACAATATATTTCTGCTTCATCTTGCCCCTGAGAGAGAGCCAATAAAGCTTTTTCAGCCTGAATCTCTAGGTTAGGTTCCTCATAGAGCAAACCCAATGCCAGAAAAAACGCATCCATATTGAGCAACGCAGGATCCCCTGGTGCCAATGCAAATGCCCAATTCTGAGGGTCACCCCGCAGGAAAGATATAACAATCTTGACCTGCTGAGCAGGGTCTCCAGAGGAGCGAGATTTCAAGGAAAGAAACAACTTGCAATTGTTCCTAAAATTCAGAAAACTAGATCTATCTCCAGAAAAAAACTCTGGGACAGGAATTCTAGGTTCAGACATAGGCGTATGTACAACAAAATCTTGTATATTTTGAACCTTAGCAGCAAGATTATTCAGGCTGGAAGCCAAACTCTGGACGTCCATGATAAACAGCTGAGGTCAGAGCCATTCAAGGATTAAGAGGAGGAAAGAAGCAGTCAAGCTGCAATTAAGGCTAGGCAGCAAACACTGAGGAGGAGAAAAAAAAAAAAAAAAACCTTCCTCAGACTACTTTTCCTCCTACTTCAGCCAAAACGATGACCAATTTTTTTCTGGCCGGCTATACTGTCATGAACCCAATGGCAGGGGATCACAAAAGGACAAGCACAAAAACAAAACAAGCTCTAGGGTGATGGAACCTGAGCTGACCGCGATCCTGAACCTAAACACACAACTAACAGTAGCCGGGGAACGTGCCTACGATGATTCCTAGACGTCTCGCGCCAGCCGAAGGATTAACTTCCCCTATAAGAAGAAACACAGACCTCACTTGCCTCCAGAGAAACACCCCACAGAAATAGCAGCCCCCCACATGTAATAACGGTGAAATGAGAGGAAAGCACATACGTAGTTATGAAAATAGAATCAGCAAAAATGAGGCCCGCTAAAGCTAGATAGCAGAGGATACAAAAGTGAACTGCGCGGTCAGTGAAAAACCCTTCAAAAAACCATCCTGAAATTACTTGAACTCATGTGCCAACTCATGGAACATGAGGAGTAATTTCAGCCCACTAGAGCAACCAGCAGCAAGGAATCACATCTCTGCAAGCTGGACTAAGACAAAAATTAAGCAAAACATGGAACAGGAAAAACAAAACTTAGCTTGTTCTGAAGATAACAGACGCAGGGAGCAGAGGTAAAAAGACACGCTGATTACATTGATAGCCGGCGAGGAAATGACAAAAAAGCCAGGTTAAATAGGAAACTCCCATAACCTGATGGAACAGGTGGACACCAGAGACCGCAGAGAACACAAGTCACCCAGTACCATCAGTAACCACCAGAGGGAGCCCAAAAACAGAACTCACAACACCATCCTACCACAAAAGGCTCGCCAAAACCTTGAAACAAACTGGGAACCTCTGTCAGAAACGATATTCTCTGGAATGCCATGTAAACGAACCACATGCTGGAAGAACAATGGCACCAAATCAGAGGAGGAAGGCAATTTAGACAAGGGTACCAAATGGACCATCTTAGAAAAGCGATCACAGACCACCCAAATGACTGACATCTTTTGAGAAACGGGAAGATCAGAAATAAAATCCATAGAGATATGTGTCCAAGGCCTCTTCGGGACCGACAAGGGCAAAAGCAACCCACTGGCACGAGAACAGCAGGGCTTAGCCCGAGCATAAATCCCACAGGACTGCACAAAAGTATGCACATCCCGCGACAGAGACGGCCACCAAAAGGATCTAGCCACTAACTCTCTGGTACCAAAGATTCCAGGATGACCAGCCAACACCGAACAATGAACCTCAGAGATAACTTTATTCGTCCACCTATCAGGGACAAACAGTTTCTCCGCTGGGCAATGATCAGGTTTATTAGCCTGAAATTTTTGGAGCACCCGCCGCAAATCAGGGGAGATGGCAGACACAATTACTCCTTCCTTGAGGATACCCGCCGGCTCAGACAAACCCGGAGAGTCGGGCACAAAACTCCTAGACAGAGCATCCGCCTTCACATTTTTAGAGCCCGGAAGGTACGAAATCACAAAGTCAAAACGGGCAAAAAACAGCGACCAATGGGCCTTTCTAGGATTCAACCGCTTAGCAGACTCAAGATAAGTCAAGTTCTTATGATCAGTCAATACCACCACGCAATGCTTAGCTCCTTCAAGCCAATGACGCCACTCCTCGAATGCCCACTTCATGGCCAGCAACTCTCAGTTGCCCACATCATAATTTCGCTCAGCAGGCGAAAACTTCCTGGAAAAAAAAGCACATGGTTTCATCACTGAGCAATCAGAACCTCTTTGCGACAAAACAGCCCCTGCTCCAATCTCAGAAGCATCAACCTCGACCTGGAATGGAAGAGAAACATCTGGTTGACACAACACAGGGGCAGAAGAAAAACGACGCTTCAACTCTTGAAAAGCTTCCACAGCAGCAGAAGACCAATTGACCAAATCAGCACCCTTCTTGGTCAAATCGGTCAATGGTTTGGCAATACTAGAGAAATTGCAGATGAAGCGACGATAAAAATTAGCAAAGCCCAGGAACTTTTGCAGACTTTTCAGAGATGTCGGCTGAGTCCAATCATGGATGGCTTGGACCTTAACAGGATCCATCTCGATAGTAGAAGGGGAAAAGATGAACCCCAAAAATGAAACCTTCTGCACACCAAAGAGACACTTTGATCCCTTCACAAACAAAGAATTAGCACGCAGGACCTGAAAAACTGTTCTGACCTGTTTCACATGAGACTCCCAATCATCCGAGAAGATCAAAATGTCATCCAAGTACACAATCAGGAATTTATCCAGGTACTCTCGGAAGATGTCATGCATAAAGGACTGAAACACTGATGGAGCATTGGCAAGTCCGAATGGCATCACTAGATACTCAAAATGACCCTCGGGCGTATTAAATTCAGTTTTCCATTCATCTCCTCGCCTGATTCGCACCAGATTATACGCACCACGAAGATCTATCTTGGTGAACCAACGAGCCCCCTTAATCCGAGCAAACAAATCAGATAACAATGGCAAGGGGTACTGAAATTTAACCGTGATCTTATTTAGAAGGCGGTAATCTATACAAGGTCTCAGCGAACCATCCTTCTTGGCTACAAAAAAGAACCCTGCTCCTAATGGTGACGATGACGGGCGAATATGCCCCTTCTCCAGGGATTCCTTCACATAACTGCGCATAGCGGCGTGCTCAGGCACGGATAAATTAAACAGTCGACCTTTTGGGAATTTACTACCAGGAATCAAATTGATAGCACAATCACAATCCCTATGCGGAGGTAGGGCATCGGACTTGGGCTCATCAAATACATCCCGGTAATCAGACAAGAACTCTGGAACCTCAGAAGGGGTGGATGACGAAATTGACAGAAATGGAACATCACCATGTACCCCCTGACAACCCCAGCTGGACACAGACATGGATTTCCAATCTAATACTGGATTATGGGCTTGTAGCCATGGCAACCCCAACACGACCACATCATGCAGATTATGCAACACCAGAAAGCGAATAACCTCCTGATGTGCAGGAGCCATGCACATGGTCAGCTGGGTCCAGTATTGAGGCTTATTCTTGGCCAAAGGCGTAGCATTAATTCCTCTCAATGGAATAGGACACTGCAAGGGCTCTAAGAGAAACCCACAACGCTTAGCATACTCAAAGTCCATCAAATTCAGGGCCGCGCCTGAATCCACAAATGCCATGACAGAATACGATGACAAAGAGCAGATCAAGGTAACAGACAGAAGAAATTTTGACTGTACCGTACCAATGGTGGCAGACCTAGTGAACCGCTTAGTGCGCTTAGGACAATCAGAGATATCATGAGTGGAATCAACACAGTAGAAACACAGCCCATTCAGACGTCTGTGTTCTTGCCGTTCAACTCTGGTCAAAGTCCTATCGCACTGCATAGGCTCAGGTTTAAGCTCAGGTAATACCGCCAAATGGTGCACAGATTTACGCTCACGCAAGCGTCGACCGATCTGAATGGCCAAAGACATAGACTCATTCAAACCAGCAGGCATGGGAAATCCCACCATGACATCCTTAAGGGCTTCAGAGAGACCCTTTCTGAACATAGCTGCCAGCGCAGATTCATTCCATTGAGTGAGCACGGACCACTTTCTAAATTTCTGACAATATACCTCTATCTCATCCTGACCCTGACAAAGAGCCAGCAAATTTTTCTCTGCCTGATCCACTGAATTAGGTTCATCGTACAGCAATCCGAGCGCCAGGAAAAACGCATCGATATTACTCAATGCAGGATCTCCTGGCGCAAGAGAAAATGCCCAGTCCTGAGGGTCGCCGCGCAAAAAAGAAATAACAATCTAAACCTGTTGAACTGGATCACCAGAGGAGCGAGGTTTCAAGGCCAGAAATAATTTACAATTATTTTTGAAACTCAGAAACTTAGTTCTATCTCCAAAAAACAAATCAGGAATAGGAATTCTTGGTTCTAACATAGATTTCTGATCAATAGTGTCTTGAATCTTTTGTACTCTTGCCGAGAGCTGATCCACAGATGAAGACAAACTTCTAATGTCCATCGCTACACCTGTGTACTGAACCACCCAAATGTCTAGGGGAAAAAAAAGGCAAAACACAGCGCAAAGAAAAAAAAATGGTCTCAGAACTTCTTTTTTCCCTCTATTGAGAATCATTAGTACTTTTGGCTTCCTGTACTGTTATGGAAGGCAATTCAGTACCACAATGGACATAGCGGTCAGAGCACATACAGTGATCTGACAATAATCCAAAATCATAGAACGAGCTCTGAGACGTGGGAACTCTGCAGACCGCAATCCCTAATCCTCTCCAAACAACACTAGAGGCAGCCGTGGATTGCGCCTAACTCTGCCTATGCAACTCGGCACAGCCTGAGAAACTAACTAGCCTGAAGATAGAAAATAAGCCTACCTTGCCTCAGAGAAATACCCCAAAGGAAAAGGCAGCCCCCCACATATAATGACTGTGAGTTAAGATGAAAAGACAAACGTAGAGATGAAATAGATTCAGCAAAGTGAGGCCCGACTTTCTTAACAGAGCGAGGACAGAAAAGGTAACTTTGCGGTCTACACAAAACCCTAAAGAAAACCACGCAAAGGGGGCAAAAAGACCCTCCGTACCGAACTAACGGCACGGAGGTACACTCTTTGCGTCCCAGAGCTTCCAGCAAAAAATTAGACAAGCTGGACAGAAAAAATAGCAAACAAATAGCAAAGAAGAACTTAGCTATGCAGAGCAGCAGGCCACAGGAATGATCCAGGGAAAAGCAAGTCCAACACTGGAACATTGACAGGAAGCCAGGATCAAAGCATTAGGTGGAGTTAAGTAGAGAAGCACCTAACGACCTCACCAAATCACCTGAGGGAGGAAACTCAGAAGCCGCAGTACCACTTCCCTCCACCAACAGAAGCTCACAGAGAGAATCAGCTGAAGTACCACTTGTGACCACAGGAGGGAGCTTTGCCACAGAATTCACAACAGTATTCCATAGGTCATTGTTGCGGAGATACGTGGCACCTATGGTTCCATCTGTTGATCCTCCTGCCCCGGTTTTGGTGGAGGGGGAGTTGGAGTATATTGTGGAGAAGATTTAGGATTCTCGTATTTCAAGACGGAAACTCCAGTATCTGGTTAAGTGGAAGGGTTATGCTCAGGAAGATAATTCCTGGGTCTTTGCCTCTGATGTCCATGCTCCCGATCTTGTTCGTGCCTTTCATATGGCTCATCCTGGTCGTCCTGGGGGCTCTGGTGAGGGTTCGGTGACCTCTCCTCAAGGGGGGGGGGGTACTGTTGTGAATTATGTGGCAGAGCTCCCTCCTGTGGTCACAAGTGGTACTTCGGCTGATTCTCTCTGTGAGCTTCCGTTGGTGGAGGAAAGTGGTACTGCGGCTTCTGAGTTTCCTTCCTCAGGTGATGTGGTGAAGTCGTTAGGTGCTGCTCTATTTAACTCCATCTTGTGCTTTGATCCTGGCCTCCAGTCAATGTTCTAGTATTGGACCTGTTTCCTCCTGGATCGTTCCTGTGGCCTGCTGCTCTGCATAGCTAAGTTCTGCTTTGCTATTTTGTTTGCTGTTTTTTTCTGTCCAGCTTGTCTATTTGTTTTTTCCTGCTTGCTGGAAGCTCTGGGACGCAGAGGGTGTACCTCCGTGCCGTTAGTTCGGTACGGAGGGTCTTTTTGCCCCCTTTGCGTGGTTTTTGTAGGGTTTTGTGTTGACCGCAAAGTTACCTTTCCTATCCTCGCTCTGTTCAGAAAGTCGGGCCTCACTTTGCTAAATCTATTTCATCTCTACGTTTGTCTTTTCATCTTAATTCACAGTCATTATATGTGGGGGCTGCCTTTTCCTTTGGGGTATTTCTCTGAGGCAAGGTAGGCTTATTTTCTATCTTCAGGCTAGCTAGTTTCTCAGGCTGTGCCGAGTTGCATAGGGAGCGTTAGGCGCAATCCACGGCTGCCTCTAGTGTGTTGGAGAGGATTAGGGATTGCGGTCAGCAGAGTTCCCACGTCTCAGAGCTCGTTCTATGTTTTTGGGTTATTGTCAGGTCACTGTATGTGCTCTGACCTCTATATCCATTGTGGTACTGAATTATCTTATCATAACACAATCCATGCTGCTTGAGGTGTAGTGTGAAGTTTCCACAATCAGTGATGGTTTGGGGAGCCATGTTTTAGAACAGACTTCATGCTTCCCTCTGCCGACAAGCTTTTTGGAGATGGAAATTTCATTCTCCAGCAGCACTTAGCACATGTCCACACTTCCAAAAGTACTAATTCCTACTTTAAAAACAACAGTATCACTGTGCTTAACCGTCCAGCAAACACACCTGACCTTAACCCCATAGAGAATATATGGGGTGTCATCAAGAGGAAGATGAGTGAGACCAGACCCAATGATGCAGACGAGCTGAAAGCTGCTATCAGATCAACCTGGGCTTCCATAGCACCTCAGCAGTCCCACAGGCTGATCACCTCCATGCCACGCCTCATTGATGCAGTAATTGATGCAAAAGTAGCCCCAACCAAGTATTGAGTGCATTTACTGAACATGCATGTTAGGGGTCGAGTTCCCGCCTCTGCACAGGGGGAATCTCGAGCCATTTCCTCTGTGGTCTCCCATTCCTCTCCAGCCGCAGTGGAGCCTGCTCAGCGTAGACGTCGGTCCCAACGTCTGGCTCAACCTGATACTGTGCAGATGGTTTCTGCTGCTTTCCTAGGCTCAGCCATTGTAGCCAGTACTGGTCAGCGGCGAGCAGACGTCTCTGGGACTAAGTCCTTCTTTTTCCCTTCTGAGCATGCCTAGGGTAAGACCTCTCATTGGAGGTCAGGGGTCACATGCTCAGGTACAGCTGCATCTCCCATTGGTCATCTGGGAAGGTCTTGAAGTTGCTCTGGTATTGTAGCAGCTTCCATTGGTCCTCTAGGAAGGTCCTGAACCTGCTGCAGCTATAAAAGGTTTGCATGGCCGCACGGCCATGCGCTAGTATCACTTCATGTTATGAGCTTGCTAGCTGTGGTCGCGCCTGTATGATTGTATTCAGGGACCTGGCTGAAATAAGCCCCTAGAATACCGGCACCTCAGGTGAGGAGTTTGTATGATTTTATTCAGGGACCCAGCTAAAATAAGCTCCTTGAATACCGGCACCTCCGGTGAGGAGTATTTATGTACTTCTCTGTGCGTGACCACTGACTGCCATCAGCTCAGCAGTTGTAATGCCCAATATATTGTAGTGCCCAATATAGTTCCCAGCTTGTGCTTCTGGAACCTCACACCCATAAATTAAGTAGGCTCTCTACACTACATTAATTATTATTATTATTATTATTATTTATTTATATAGCACCATTAATTTCATGGTGCTGTACATGAGAAGGGGTTTCATCAAAATACAAATATCACTTACAGTAAACAAAACTAACAATGATAGACTGGTACAGAGGGAAGAGGACCCTGCCCTTTCAGGCTTATATTCTACAGGATTATGGGGAAGAAGACAGTACGTCGAGGGTTGCAGTAGCTCCGATGTTGTTGAGGTGGCCTTGTGGTCATTACAGGCTGTATGCTTCTTTGAAGAGGTGGGTTTTCAGGTTTATTTTGAAGGATCCAAATGTGGTGGATAACCGGATGTGTTAGGGTGCAGAATTCCAAAGGATGGGGGATACTCCGGAAAAGTCTTGGAGGCGATTGGGTGAGGAGCGAATAAGCGTGCAAGAGAGAAGGAGGTCTTGGGAGGACTAGAGATTACGTGAGGGATGATATTGAAAGACAAGTTCGGAAACATGGAGGAGAAAGGTTATGGATGGCTTTGTAGGTAAGTGTTACTAACTGAAACTGGATACGCTGGGAAATTGGGAGCCAGTGAAGGGATTTGCAAAGAGGGGGAAGCAGGAGTGTAGTGAGGAGAGAGATTAATTAGTCAGGCAGTGTTAGAAGGTAGGCCACAGAGGAGGATGTTGCAGTAGTCGAGGCAGGAGATGTTTAGGGCATGCACAAGCATTTTGATAGAGTGAGGGTTGAGGAAAGGATGGATTCTGGAAATATTTTTGAGCTGGAGGCGTCACGAGGTGGCGAGAGCTTGGATGTGCGGTTTGAAGGACAGGACAGGGTCAAGGGTTACTCTGAGGCAGCGGATTTTGGGGACAGGGGGATTGGGGACATTAATGTCAAACATGTGGATGCTAATTGCATAGTTAGCACATTCTGGGGCATTTGGACTTAGGAGCGCTGATTTCACTAGATTTCTTTTGGTGGGAGCCATATCGTTTTTTCAGAGTCTTTGTGGTACCAGTAACCTCCTATATGTCTGTTAACAGGTGACAGACCTTAGTGGAGATTAGTTGTTTTTGGGTTGACTTGAAGCTTTTATTGGTGGGGTTATAGATCAGTTCATATTTACCCTGTTCTCTATGCTGAGCACTTACATCAGGGTTTCTATCTAAATACATTGGCTTACAAAAGTATTCGTCCCCCTTTGCATTTTGCATGTTTCGCTACCCCACAACCTGGAATTTCACTGTTTTTTTAGGGTTTACATCAGTTCATGTAAATAATATGCTTACAACTGTGAACATTTGTTTTTCTTTTTATTGTGAAGCAAACAACAAATAAGATAAAATTGCTGAAAACCTCAGTGTGCATAACTATTCACCCCACTTAAGTCAATACTTTTTTAGAGCCTCCTTTTGCGGCAATTGCAGCCGCAAGTCGCTTTGGATAAGTCTCTATGAACTTTCCACATCTTCCCACTGGGTTAAGTCTGACCACAGATTCTCAATTGGATTAAGGGTCTTGGCTTTGATTAAGCTGCTCCTAAATTATTACATGTTTTCCCTGAATCTACTCTAGTGTTGCTTTAGCAGTATGCTTTGGGTCAATGTTTTCTTGGAAGGTGAATCTCCGTCCTAGTCTCATATCACTGACCGACTGAAACTGGTTTTGTTCAATAATATCCCAGTATTTTGCACCATCCATCTTGATGATAATAGATTTGATGGTTCTTAAGGGGGATATTTATTATTATTTATTATTATAGCGCCATTTTTTCCATGGCCCTATAGATGTGAGGAGGGGTATACATAATAAAAACCAAGTACAGTAATCTTAAACAATACAAGTCATGAGTCATGACTCAGAGATTGGAATATTTGATCACATAAATTTAATTTATGCCTATATTTTTCTACTTAATCACACAGAAGTCATGTGAGAGCTTGTTTTTTTGTGGAGAGAGTTGATGTTTTTGTTGGTACTATTTTGGGGCACATGAGATTTTTTGATTACTTTCTATTCTGATTTTTTGGGAGACAGAATGAATAGAAACCAGTAATTCAGGAATTGTTTATTGGATTGTTTTTTATGAAATGATAAGACAGATTTATTCTCCGGGTCAGTACGATTACAGGGATACCACATTTATATAGTTTTTTTTTTATGTTTCACTGGTTTTGCACAATAAAACTAGTTCATAGAAAAAATAATTGTTTTTGCTTCTCTATATTCTAAGAGCTATAGCTTTTTTTGTTTCTCTGCTGACAGAGCTGTATGGTGGCTTCTGTTTGTAGGACAAGATGATGTTTTTAGCAATACCGTTTTATTTTACATTCATCTTTTTGATCGCGTTTTATTCCACTTTTAGTTTGGCAAATTGATGAAAAAGCGTAGATTTTTTGCCACGTTTTTTATTTTTTATTTTTTTGTGGTTTTATAGATCTGTTTATTCCAGATGTGGCAAAATCAAATATGTGTACTTTTTTGTTTATGTTTGTATTTACATAAATATATGTATTTATTGGTATGATATTTTTTCAATTCTTTTTAGTTTATTTTGTGTTTTTTAAATTATTTTTACAATGTCTTAAAAATGCATGGAAGAAATACATTCATGATGTACCCATTTACAAAATGTATAAAAAATTTGCAATTTTCATCACAATTCTACATTAATCGCATGATTTGACACCGTAGATCTCCTGTTCTTTACTAAGATTGAGAAGTTACATGCATAAAAAGTCACGATTTGGGCACAATTTTGCAACTTTTGACTTGCGACATTTGACATATTTGCCTCAAGCTCTTCTTTAGCAGTGTGCTTTCTTGTTTAAGAAGTTACACTGGCATAGTTTGCTCCAAAATTATCATTAACCCCTTAATCCCATATGACGTACTATCCCGTCCAGGTGACCTGGGACTTAATTCCCAGTGACGGGATAGTACGTCATATGCGATCGGCCGTGCTCACGGGGGGAGCGCGGCCGATCGCGGCCGGGTGTCAGCTGACTATCGCAGCTGACATCCGGCACTATGTGCCAGGAGCGGTCACAGACCGCTCCCGGCACATTAACCCCCGGCACACCGCGATCAAACATGATCGCGATGTGCCGGCGGTACAGGGAAGCATCGCGCAGGGAGGGGGCTCCCTGCGTGCTTCCCTGAGACGATCGGTACCGAGCGTCTTCTCCCTGCAGTCCCCGGATCCAAAATAGCCGCGGGGCTGCATCTGGGTCCTGCAGGGAGTACTTCCGGGTTGCCTGCAGCTCTGTAAGCCTGCAGCGATGTCAGTGAGATCGCCGATCTTACAGAGTGCTGTGCAAACTGTAAGATCGGCGATCTGTGATGTCCCCCCCTGGGACAAAGTAAAAAAGTAAAAAAAAAAAATTTCCACATGTGTAAAAAAAAAATAAATTACTAAATAAATAAATAAAAAAAATATTATTCCCATAAATACATTTCTTTATCTAAAAAAAAACAATAAAAGTGCACATATTTAGTATCGCCGCGTCCGTAACCTATAAAACTGTCCCACTAGTTAACCCCTTCAGTGAACACCGTAAGAAAAAAAAAAAAAACGAGCCAAAAAACAACACTTTATTATCATACCGCCGAACAAAAAGTGGAATAACACGCGATCAAGAAAACAGATATAAATAACCATGATACCGCTGAAAACGTCATCTTGTCCCGCAAAAAACGAGCCGCCACAAAGCATAATAAGCAAAAAAATAAAAAAGTTATAGTCCTGAGAATAAAGCGATGCCAAAATAATTATTTTTTCTATAAAATAGCTTTTATCGTATAAAAGCGCCAAAACATAAAAAAATAATATAAATGAGGTATCGCTGTAATCGTACTGACCCGACGAATAAAACTGCTTCATCCACTTTACCAAACGCGGAACGGTATAAACGCCTCCCCCAAAAGAAATTCATGAATAGCTGGTTTTTGGTCATTCTGCCTCACAAAAATCGGAATAAAAAGTGATCAAAAACTGTCACGTGTCCAAAACTGTTACCAATAAAAACGTCAACTCGTCCCGCAAAAGACAAGACCTCACATGACTCTGTGGACCAAAATATGGAAAAATTATAGGTCTCAAAATGTGGAGACGCAAAAACTTTTTTGCTATAAAAAAGCGTATTTTAGTGTGTGACGGCTGCCAATCATAAAAATCCGATATAAAAAACGCTATAAAAGTAAATCAAACCCCCCTTCATCACCCCCTTAGTTAGGGAAAAATAATAAAATTAAAAAAATGTATTTATTTCCATTTTCCCATCAGGGCTAGGGTTAGGGTTAGGGCTAGGGTTAGTGCTAGGGTTAGGGTTGGGGCTAGGGTTAGGGCTAGGGTTAGGGCTAGGGTTGGGGTTAGGGTTGGAGCTAAAGTTAGGGTTAGGGTTGGGGCTAAAGTTAGGGTTAGGGTTGGGGCTAAAGTTAGTGTTAGGGTTGGGGCTAGGGCTAGGGTTAGGGTTGGGGTTAGGGTTGGGGTTAGGGTTGGAGCTAAAGTTAGGGTTAGGGTTGGGGCTAAAGTTAGGGTTAGGGTTGGGGCTAAAGTTAGGGTTAGGGTTGGGGCTAAAGTTAGGGTTAGGGTTTGGATTATATTTACGGTTGGGATTAGGGTTGGGATTAGAATTAGGGGTGTGTCAGGGTTAGGGGTGTGGTTAGGGTTACCATTGGGATTAGGGTTAGGGGTGTGTTAGGGTTAAGGTTTCAGGTAGAATTGGGGAGTTTCCACTGTTCAGGCACATCAGGGGCTCTCCAAACGCGACATGGCATCCGATCTCAATTCCAGCCAATTCTGCGTTGAAAAAGTAAAACAGTGCTCCTTCCCTTCCGAGCTCTCCGGTGCGCCCAAACAGGGGTTTACCCCAACATATGGGGTATCAGCGTACTCAGGACAAATTGAACAACAACTTTTGGGGTCCAAGTTCTCTTGTTATCCTTGGGAAAATAAAAATGTGGGGGGCTAAAAATCATTTTTGTGTGAAAAATAAGATTTTTTTTATTTTCGCGGCTCTGTGTTGTAAACTGCAGTAAAACACTTGGGGGTTCAAAGTTCTCACAACACATCTAGATAGGTTCCTTGGGAGGTCTAGTTTCCAATATGTGGTCACTTGTGGGGGGTTTGTACTGTTTGGGTACATCAGGGGCTTTGCAAATGCAACGTGACGCCTGCAGACCAATCCATCTAAGTCTGTATTCCAAATGGCGCTCCTTCCCTTCTGAGCTCTGCCATGCGCCCAAACAGTGGTTCCCCCCCACATATGGGGTATCAGCGTACACAGGACAAATTGGACAACAACTTTTGGGGTCCAATTTATCCTGTTACCCTTGTGAAAATACAAAACTGGGGACTAAAAAATCATTTTTGTGAAAAAAAAAAGAATTTTTATTTTCACGGCTCTTCGTTATAAACTGTAGTGAAACACTTGGGGGTTCAAAGTTCTCACAACACATCTAGATAAGTTCCTTTTGGGGTCTAGTTTCCAATATGGGGTCACTTGTGGGGGGTTTCTACTGTTTGGGTACATCAGGGGCTCTGCAAATGCAACGTGACGCCTGCAGACCAATCCATCTAAGTCTGTACTCCAAATGGTGCTCCTTCCCTTCCGAGCTCTGCCATGCGCCCAAACAGTGGTTCCCCCCCACATATGGGGTATCAGCGTACACAGGACAAATTGGACAACAACTTTTGGGGTCCAATTTATCCTGTTACCCTTGTGAAAATACAAAACTGGGGACTAAAAATCATTTTTGTGAAGAAAAAAAAAGAATTTTTATTTTCACGGCTCTGCATTATAAACTTCTATGAAGCACTTGGTGGGTCAAAGTGCTCACCACACATCTAGATAAGTTCCTTAAGGGGTCTACTTTCCAAAATGGTGTCACTTGTGTGGGGTTTCAATGTTTAGGCACATCAGGGGCTCTCCAAACGCAACATGGCGTCCCATCTCAATTCCAGTCAATTTTGCATTGAAAAGTCAAATGGCGCTCCTTTCCTTCCGAGCTCTGCCATGCGCCCAAACAGTGGTTTACCCCCACATATGGGGTATCAACGTACTCAGGACAAATTGTACAACAACTTTTGGGGTCCATTTTCTCCTGTTACCCTTGGTAAAATAAAACAAATTGGAGCTGAAATAAATTTTGTGTGAAAAAAAGTTAAATGTTCATTTTTATTTAAACATTCCAAAAATTCCTGTAAAACACCTGAAGGGTTAATAAACTTCTTGAATGTGGTTTTGAGCACCTTGAGGGGTGCAGTTTTTAGAATGGTGTCACACTTGGGTATTTTCTATCATATAGACCCCTCAAAATGACTTCAAATGAGATGTGGTCCCTAAAAAAAAATGGTGTTGCAAAAATGAGAAATTGCTGGTCAACTTTTAACCCTTATAACTCCCTAACAAAAAAAATGTTGATTTCAAAATTGTGCTGATGTAAAGTAGACATGTGGGAAATGTTACTTATTAAGTATGTTGCATGACATATCTCTGTGATTTAAGGGTATAAAAATTCAAAGTTGGAAAATTGCGAAATTTTCAAAATTTTCGCCAAATTTCCATTTTTTTCCCAAATAAACGCAAGTTATATCGAATAAATTTTACCACTAACATGAAGTACAATATGTCACGAGAAAACAATGTCAGAATCGCCAAGATCCGTTGAAGCGTTCCAGAGTTATAACCTCATAAAGGGACAGTGGTCAGAATTGTAAAAATTGGCCCGGTCATTAACGTGCAAACCACCCTCGGGGCTTAAGGGGTTAAGGTGTGAAATTTGATAAATATGAAGTGTTGGAGTTGATTTGAGTACACTAGAGACTTGGTGCAATTACACCGTTTTTAATAATTGTGGTCCATTCTCACTCTTATTTATATATATTTTTTTCTTTTTCAGCTTCAGATTCAAAATCTTCAGACTTCAAATATGAAGACTATTGATCCTACAGATATAAATGTGCTTCATATGAATAATAGCACTTTTCAGTGTGTTAGTAAACGTGTATGGACAGATATACTGTTACAGATATACAAGGTGAGAAGTATATAAGCATATAAAGTAGGTACTAACTACCTAGTATGATAAATGGAACAAACGTCCTTGGTCTTGTTCCATATATCAGGCCATTCAGCTTTTTTCTCTCCAGTGTGCTACATAAACAATGGATGGTATATTAAATGAAAACTGATTCCATTATTTTCTAAGGTGTTCTATGGATTGGGAATCTTTTTTGGGGTGGTGCGATGGGGAAGAGAAAACTGACTAATCCTTTAATGTTATTCATTACTCCTTTATTCATTAGTCCTTTATTTTTGTCTGCCTAGAAAATATACATATTTTCATATTTAGCAGCATAGTAATAATTGTAGTGCCATTTGCAGGTAATCCAGCCAGTAAAATTAGTTTGTTTTAAAATTGCAAAAATAGCCTCCTCACAGATTCCCCACCGACCCAGCTGTGATGGTTCCCAGATCCTTCTCTTATCTCTAATTTCTGCTCAACTGATGTCTTAACTAATCTGGACATGTGACCACTGTAGCCAATGACTTTCTGTAGTGAGTTAATGCTGCAGACAGTATTTAGCAGCAGCAGTCACATTACCGGGTTGGGACATTATAGCATTTAGAAGAGAAATCATTGTAACTCGAATAGCAGGGGATTCAGTAAGATGTACAGTGGGTACGGAAAGTTTTCATACCCCTTTAAATTTTTCACTCTTTGTGTCATTGCAGCCATTTGGTAAGTTCAAAAAAGTTATTTTTTTTTCCCTCATTAATGTACACTCTGCACCCCATCTTGACTAAAAAAAAACAGAAATGTAGTAATTTTTGCAAATTTATGAAAAAAAACCCTGAAATATCACATGGTCATAAGTATTCAGACTCTTTGCTCAGTACTGAGTAGAAGCTCCTTTTGAGCTAGTACAGCCATGAATCTTCTTGGGAATGATGCAATAAGTTTTTCACACCTGGATTTGGGCATCCTCTGCATTCTTGCTCGCAGATCCTCTCCAGGTCCATCAGGTAGGATGGTGAACGGTGGTGGACAGTCATTTTCAGGTCTCTCCAGAGATGTTCAATTATGTTTAGGTCAGGGCTCTGGCTGGGCCAGTCAAGAATGGTCACAGAGTTTTTCTGAAGCCACTCTTATTATTTTAGCTGTGTGCTTAGGGTCATTGTTTTGTTGTAAGGTGAACTTTTAGCCAAGTCTGAGGTATAGAGCACTCTGGAAGAGGTTTTCATCCAGGATATCTCTGTGTCCTTCAATGACAACCAGTCGTCCTGTCCCTGCAGCTGAAAAACACCCCCATAGCATGATGCTGCCACGACCATGTTTCACTGTTGGGATTGTATTTATTATTAATATTATTATTTATTATTATAGCGCCATTTATTCCATGGCGCTTTACATGTGAGGAGGGGTATACATAATAAAACAAGTACAATAATCTTGAACAATATAAGTCACAACTGGTACAGGAGGAGAGAGGACCCTGCCCGCGAGGGCTCACAATCTACAAGGGATGGGTGAGGATACAGTAGGTGAGGGTAGAGCTGGCCGTGCAGCGGTTTGGTCAATCGGTGGTTATTGCAGGTTGTAGGCTTGTCGGAAGAGGTGGGTCTTCAGGTTCTTTTTGAAGGTTTCGATGGTAGGCGAGAGTCTGATATGTTGTGGTAGAGAATTCCAGAGTAGGGGGGATGCACGAGAGAAATCTTGTATGCGATTGTGGGAAGAGGAGATAAGAGGGGAGAAGAGAAGGAGATCTTGTGAGGATCGGAGGTTGCGTGTAGGTAAGTACCTGGAGACGAGGTCACAGATGTATGGAGGAGACAGGTTGTGGATGGCTTTGTATGTCATGGTTAGGCTTTTGTACTGGAGTCTCTGGGTGATGGGAAGCCAGTGCAGGGATTAACAGAGGGGAGAGGCCGGGCCGGGTATTTGGCAGGTGATGAGCAGTGCCTGGTTTTCTCCACACATACCGCTTAGAATTATCACCCAAAAGGTCTATCTTCATCTCATCAGACCAGAGAATCGTATTTCTCAAAGTCTGGGAGTCTTTCATGTGTTTTTTAGCAAACTCTATGCAGACTTTCATATATCTTGCACTGAGGAGAGGCTTCGATCCGGCCACTCTGCCATAAAGGCTCAAATGGTGGAGGGCTGCAGTGATAGTTGAATTTGTGGAACTTTCTCCCATCTTCCTACTGCATCTCTGGAGCTCAGCTGCAGTGATCTTGGGGTTCTTTTTTACCTCTCTCAGCAAGGCTCTTCTCCCATGATTGCTAACATAGAGAAACTCAAAAAATACATCATAAAAAGCAGACTCACCAATACCTTGTCAAATGACAAATGCACTAGCAGGGTGCAGCAAGCCCCCGCTGATAAAGGCTGGAGCAGCACAGGTGCAAGCTACTGATGAGAACAACCACCCACTCAACTAAATAATAGAAGGGTTGGCTGCCTAGTAGCAATAATGCACACAGGTAAGGCTTGCATAAGACACTATTCACACAGATAGGTGTGATGTACAGTGTCTGGACAACCTATTGATCACGCCCATAGTTTTAGCAGGCGGGCCATCCAGCACTATATATAAATGCACCACACTAAAATCAAGCCAACATAAAGGGGCCCTGCCGCACTCTGCAAAAAAAAATGATGAAAAGTGCAATAAAAAGCTGAAAAAGTTAATGCATATAATACATGAGGTATTGATTACGATTTTGGCCAAAATGGATAAACTCGCAACCCAATGTCAAGGGTCCTCATTAACTTGCGAGTCCTACGCTAATGTCAAAACCGCTAACATAAAGAAACTCAAAAAAACACATCATAAAAAGGAGGCTCACCAAACCTTGTCAAATGACAAATGCACTAGCAGGGTGCAGCAGGCCCCCCATTGATAAAGGCTGGAGCAGCACAGGTGCAAGCTACTGATGAGAACAACCACCCACTCACAAAAATAATAGAGGGGTTGGCTGCCTAGTAGCAAAAATGCACACAATGTTCTCATTAGTAGCTTGCACCTGTGCTGCTCCAGCTTTTGTCACTTGACAAGGTTTTGTGAGTCTGCTTTTTATGATCTTCTCCCATAATTGCTCAGTTTGGCTGGACAGCCAGGTCTAGGAAGACTTTTGGTGGTCCCAAACTTCTTCCATTTAAGTATTATGGAGTCCACTGTGCTTTTACGGAATTTGAGTACTGCAGAAATTCTGTTGTAACCTTGGCCAGATCTGTGCCTTGCCACAATTCTGTCTCTGAGCTCCTTGGTCAGAACCTTTGACCTCATGATTCTCATGACAGTGCATGTCAGACCTAATCAAGTCCTATCAGTTTAATTAAACACAGCTGGACTCCAATGAAGGAGTCGTTCCATCTCAAGGAGAATCACGAGGAAATAGACAGCATTTGACTTAAATATGAGTGTCTGAGCAAATTGTCTGAGTACTTATGACCGTGTGATAGTTCAGTTTTTATTTTTTATTAAAGTTGCAAAAATTACTACATTTCTGGGTTTTTTTTCAGTCAAAATGGGGTGCAGAGTGTAAATTAATGAGAAAAAAATGAACTTTTTGAATTTACCAAATGGCTGAAATGAAACAAAGAGTGAAAAATTTAAAGGGGTCTGAATACTTTCCGTACCCATGGTATATGACCTCTTAAACAGTTTACTTGACTAAAACTATTTTTTCCATGTTCTACAACTCCTTTCAAGGGGAACCTGTGTATAAATTCATTTCTTAGTTTGTGCAGCCTGAGTCAGAGCCTGGCAGTGCGTTTGCAGCCAGGTATGTAATTCAACTGCAATCCTGACTGGATCATCAAAGTATGTTTAGTATGAAAAGCTGCAGCATCTTGGCGTAAAACATACATGGCTGCAATCATACAGTCAGGCTCTGAATCATGTTGCATCATGGTGGCTTGGTGGCTAGCACTGCATTCTTGCAGCGCTGGGTTCATGGGTTCAAATCCCACCAAGGCAACATCTGCAAGGAGTTTGTATGCTCTCCCCATGTTTGCGGGGGTTTCCTCCAGGTACTCTGGTTTCTCCCCACTCTCCAAAGACATACTGATAGGGAATCTAGATTGTGAGCCGCAATGGGGACAGTGATCATAATGTTTTTTAAAGAGCTGTGGAATTAATGGTTCTATATAAATGAGTAAAATAAATAAAAAAATAATAAAATGTTGCCTGTGGTTTGGACAGCATGAATCTAGTAACAACTTCCCTTCCAACAATGTGTAATCCAAAAACCCAATCATACTTTACATGACTTGAGGTAAATGACTGAGCATGGAAAACCAATTATAAAGTTCTTGTTATTAAAAAGACTGGTATCCTAAATATTTTTTATTCATATAGCGCTAACATATCATGGAGTGCTGTACATAGATGTCATCCTTTTTATTGGTTCCTGTCTCCACTGGGGCTCACAATTTCAATTCCAATGAACATGGGAGAACATAAAACGCTGTGCAGATATTGTTCTTGGTCTAATTGGTCTAATTCAAATGACAGGAGCTCAGTGCTGATCAAAAAGTTACGCTGCCATAATCTGAAATGGATCAGATCTCACTGATGCTAGATTTAAACGGCTTATTCCCTACTGGACAACCAAGCATTATTTTCTCCTCGCAAAATAAAAAAAAAAAAAACTCTTAAAAACACTTCCCGAAGCGGAGCTGTTGCTCTGATATTGGCACTGTGACCTAATGTCTGGGACAAACACCGCTGACACTGGAGGAACCTCGCCTATTCAAGGAGTAAGTATAACGTTTTTTATTTTATTATGCATTGAGGTGCTATTAAGAAGGGGTTGTCCAGTAATGGACAACTTCTTTAATTAAGCAACTTTACTGTACAAGTATATCTATACTGTTCTTGCAGTGGAAACCGTGAGTAGTGCCAAATAAAATATCAATCAGTAGAACAGTAATATTGCCCAAATAGTTACCAGGATGGTGAGCGGACTGCAAATTATGTCCCATGAGGAACGGTTAAAGGATCTGTGAATCTTTAGCTTGCAGAAAAGAAGACTAAGAAGAGACTTAATAGCTGTCTACAAATATCTGAAGGGATGTCACAGTGTGAAGGTATCATCCTTATTCTCATTTGCACAAGGAAACTAGAGAAGCAATAAAATTAAACTGAGAGGGAGAAGACACAGATTAGATCTTAGAAAAAACTTTTTGACAGTGAGTGTAATCAATGAGTGGAACAGACTGCCACAAAAGGTGGTGAGTTCTCCTTCAATGGAAGTCTTCAAACAGAGGATGATTTAGTGAATCCTGAATTGAGCAGGAGGTTGGACATAATGACCCTGGAGGTCCCTTCCAACTTTCGGTGAGAAGCCAATGTATATGGACATTTTTAGAAGTAACAAACTCACTTGTCACTATGATGAGCCATGTACTTAGGGGATCTATACAGGTTTCTCTGTCACTTATCTTCAGAGTTTACAGCTTCACAGTTGCATGAAATTCTATGTAGAGGATTATCTGCTGTCAGACTGATGAACAGGAATAAACAAAACCAGTGCTTAACTATGGCTCTACAACATATTGTGCGCCTTAGTAATTATCAAGGTGTAAGGCATCAAAATCCTTCTCTTATCCTCTATCTATATCACGTTATTATTAGGTCTCACATACTTTAATTCCTTTAATTTTCATAATTCCACAACTTTTCCTTTTTGGTGTTGCAATTTCAGTGTTGTTGAGTGTATTTTAAACAATCAGAATGAATTGTTCTCTGTTTATTGCCTCTCTTTCTTTTTCAGGTGTTCATCCTTTCACGTGTTACGCAGAGCAAGAGTGATGATGACAATATGATAGATTGCATGCCAAAAATCAGTTCAGAGCCATTATCAAGCAACATATATTCAACATCGGAGAGAATTCTTCTTACTTGGCTCAATGTCCATTATGAAAAAATGAGAAAAGTGGCTTGGAGAAATTGTAAAAAAGGTGCATACTTTGAAGTGTAACCGTTCTATTGCACTGCTGATATATGGAGAGTATTTGCAGAAGAGTGAATCTGATAGCATATCATCATAATTAGGCATACATATATTCTCTCCCCTCCCTTGTTGGTTAATGTAATAACTGTGAAGAGATCTATAATAGTTCATAAGAAGAAAATCTGTTCACCCAATTCATGGCCAATATCTTCCTCAACTTTCCAGTAGATGGGGAAGATGCAAATTTACGTTCCAAATGTCAGAGTTGTGTGGAGAGGACAGCGAGAGTGACTCAAATTTATCATCAGTGTAGCCCCTTCTGCAATACGACATCCTCTCATCACCGACTTGAGGGCTTCCCACAGCTTGGCTGGAGTGGAAGCTGACCTAGAATTTAGTTGAAAATATTGGTTCATATGCTCTGTCAATGAACTCCTAATGTTAGGGTCTTTAACTAAAAATTTGTGTGGACAACAGCTCACATTTTGACAAGTGACACATCCCTGAATTCTGTGTTTCAGCCTCTATCTCTTGCTGTCTTCAGATTACATAGCAAAAACCCGCTGCCAGATTACTAAATACCCTCCTGGAGCAATGTTATGTTTGTCTGATTTGTTTGCGCAAGTTATGCAACATTTTAGCTGCGTATGCGACTTTTTGTTGTAAAATTCTGCCACAAATAATGAGCATTGATTATTTTGTGCAAAACTCGTGTTATACGTGTGTCATTTTAAAGAACAAGAACTAATTTGTCAGGGCAAAAAAAAAATGTCAATCAGCCTATGTTTATGTTAATAATATTCTGGTATAGAGGAAAGAATAATAAAAATATAGCATTGTGTAGGATAAAAATATCCTGCTACCTTGGAAGGACAGAACACACATAACAATTTGCTAATAAGTTTGTAGTGAATTTATACTTTTTTTTAAAAAATCGTTATTTCTTCAGGCTCTTTGCCTATTCTACTTGTATTTTATGTTTTTACAATCATTTTTCTGGTGCTATTATTGGATTATGTGGTTACATCCAGTGATTAGTGCTTTTCATCTTGCCATATTATACAGATTAACCGCTATATAGATTGACCTTTTGTATCTGGAGGTTAAGAGATAATGTTCTCTGTCGAATCCTGTGCATAAGATTTTCTACGTTGTTTCAGAATGATAATAGAAATATTATACTTTATGCATTATATTTGTTTGTGTATTATTATTATTTTTCCTGTTGTTTGTCAGCGTTATCACCTAGAAGAAAATGAAGTCTACATTGCAGGGTTATGAGAATGGCAGTGGCTCTGGGCCATACTATAGCTTAGAGTTCTGCTCATACACCTGTAATTAGTTTTCTTTGTATGCCAGATATTGGTTTTCCATTCGTGCACAAGGTTCTCTGAGGTCATTGTGCTGCCTTATTCACACAACTCTTGGAGCTTTATTATATTCAGTGATCTAAGGGAACAATAGTTATTGGAAAGTGAAAGGCCATTGAGCCTTGGGCACGTTCATTATCTGAAACCAGGGTCCTGCCTAATCTATAGAAATTGTCCAGCCTTCACCCTTTAGTAGAATGCGATGCCACTTTGTACCTAGTGCTCAACCTTCATATTTGGGAACACTTCAAGAATGGTATCTGGAAATTGTAACGGATTTGTTGCATTTGTTATTGTGACTGAAAATCAGTTTTGAATGGGGTTGGATTTCTGCAAACTGCATTCAGATGAATGGGACAGTTGTAGAATTTTCTGCAAGAAATCAGATTTGCTTGTATGCTCCAACTTCAACCTTTTGACCCCATTCATCAAGACTGTCGTTGTCCAAGTGTTCTCTTCATGAATCTGGAGTGTCTGATGAGTAGTGTGCACCTCTGGACACCACACTAGAACTCTCACTCCAGTCAGGTAACTGGAGTGGGATTTATGGCTTAGGGTAGTGCCATAGCTTATCATGAATTACATAAGCTGTGATATCCCGCCCCAGCCATACCGTGTCCTGCCTGTTGTGAATTCAGCTTTTGGGCTCCCTCCGGTGGTTGCAGAGGGTAATGCAGTTGTGCCTGGACTGCAGGAGTGGACAGGTGTATCTACTAATTGCAAAACTGAATGGGGTATATAGCTTTGCAGGATCCTTTAGTCAGTGCCAGTTGTTCATTGTTCTTGAAGGATTCACTTCCCTGCTGGTCTCTCCAGTTTGCTGTGTTTTTCTACAAAGATAAGTCCTGGCTTTGTTTTTGCTGTCCACCTGCTGTGGACTTTATAGTTCTGTGCATTTTCATGTTTTTGTCTTGTCCAGCTTAGTCTGTGAAGGATTTTTTGCAGCCTAGCTATTTCTCTGGAGATGCAGATATACCCCCCATGTCTTTAGTCAGATGTGGTGATTCGTATTTTCTGCGGTGGATATTTTCTAGTGTTTTTATACTGACCGCATAGTACTCTGTTCTATTCTTTCTTTTTAGCTAGTATGGCCTCCTATGCTAAAATCTGATTTCAAATCTGTGTATGTTATTTCCCTCTCCTCTCACAGTCAATATTTGTGGGGGGCTATCTATCCTTTGGGAATTTTCTCTGAGGCAAGATAGGTTTCCTGTTTCTGTCTTTAGGGGTAGTTAGATCTTAGGCTGTGCCGAGGGGTCTAGGGAGTGTTAGGTACCCTCCACGGCTACTTCTAGTTGCGCTGCTAGGTTCAGGGTTTGCGGTCTGTACAGGGACCACCTTCTCCAGAGTCCGTCTCATGCTGCTCCTAGGCCACCAGATCATAACACCTGCCCTTGCTCAGCCCATTTTGGTGGAATTGGGAGAAACTGGCATGAAAATGCTAAAAGTCTCAAAAATTTTTATGCCAGTATTTTGGCTTGAAAGCTTTGGTAAAATTGGCCCTATGTCTGTAAATCCGTTATCAGACAAAAATGCTATGCTTACCGAGTTGATAGGCAAGGCAACCATTGAATATGTGAAATGTCTACTTTTTTTTAAGAATGTAGGTGAGAGCATGGATTCTAGACGGTAACAAATATATTCCTGGATGTAGGCAATGCTTTTCTGGGGAAAATTTACACATAATCCACTTAAAAAGACCATTTAAAATCAAGTTTTATAGAGGTACAGTATGGCTAGTGCATTCTGGTTTTGTTGTGTCATATTATATAACTGTACAGTGTACATCTGTAATATAACCATGGGTATGAGACTTTATTGCAATATTCCTACTGCAATGAGAAATGGAAAAACTATCTTTAAGAGGAGTCTCGTGCCAGATTTTTGCCACCCAATCTGAGAGTACCATAATATAGGGGCAGAGACCCTTATTCCAGGGATGTCTCAATTACTGGGCTGCTTGCTGTAGTTTTAATGAAATCATAGTTTTAGAAGCAGGAGGTCATGACTATAGAACTACTTGACCTGCCGCCAGGTAATCCAATCACCACTGATTGGCAGCTTTCTTCCTATGCACAGTGTGCACAGAAAGCTGTTAAACAGTGGTGTGGATGGCGTTATGCAGAGCTCAGCATTCATATAATTAATTTCAAAAGGGATTGTCCAGTGTGTGAACAACCTTATGAAAGGCATTTTCCAGCAAAGTACATTTTAATCAATAGGTCTGGGAATAACAATAAGTTCCACAATTGAATGTATTAAGACAATGTTCCTGTGCTGAGATAATCTTATAAATGAGCCCCTGCTGTGTCCTGTGTAATGGCTGTGTCTGACCATGCAAAGTTGCTCCAGGCCAGGGGGGAAGTATAAGCAACTTATGAAAGTGAATATACAAATGGAACAGGGGCTCACAGCTGCTGCTCTGAGGTAAAACATTTCCCTACATGAGGTAAAACATTTCCCTGCCTGGGCTAGCACAGGAATGAGTGTTTAAGCTTTATCAAACCCTTTGAGCTCATCATCATTCCAGTCAGTGATGTAAGAGCTGAGCTTATATGTCACTGACTTGAATTATGATGAGCTCACAGGACTGGTGATGCGACGGAAGCATTCATTACCGTAGGCGGGAAATGTGTTATGTCAGAAAGTAGCAGCTGTGAGCCTGTGTGGTTTCACCTGTATACTTATCTCATCTATGTTGGAGGGGTCTTTTTTATTTCCATAAAACAGCAGAGTTTTTGTATAGATGTCCAAGTTAGAGAATGCATAAGCCGCATGGCTTTCACTCATAAATATCGCCGTTATCTCCTAATGTATGAAATTTACGTATTCAGATAGTTAGGGGAGTGAATACTTCTAGGCAATAAGTGCACTTTGCGTTAAGCATATTGCCTCATCAGGAAATCTCCTTTTCCTTATGCCCAATTAGGCAATAGGGATAAAATTAAGTGGTCGTCTACTGGTGAAAATGGGAATCTGCACTGTGCTATAACATTATGCAGTTGTACTACCAAAGTAATAACTGTGCTGCCAACAATTTAGTCAATTTAGTATAAATAGTTAATGCCTGGGTACTTACATGCACATCTTATTTATCTAGGTGACATACCACCCACAAGATGGATTATGAACTTCGATAAAGACCTTTTAGATGGGCTTGTTTTCGCTGCTCAGGTGGCAGCATATTGTCCATATCTTGTGAGTACCGGATTTCATATAGCCAGCACAGTTCGTCCTGTCCTTTATAGGACATTGTAATACTAATATTTTTTTTTCCTCAGATTTCCACACACTTTATCGGTATGTATACCAACCCTGAGACTCCGGAGCAGTGCCTTCACAATTGCCTGATTCTAGTCAATGCATTCCGGGCTATAAGTCTTAACATCGATATACAGGTGATTTTTTTTAAAATTCATTTCTGCAATATATTAATCCTCTTTGTTGTTGGGATTGTCAGTAATTTACATTCCAAGGTTGTTTTGTGTTCTGCTTCACAAGAATACGCTGATTGCTATCGAAAAACTCCAGAGCTCCAAGGAAACCATTTGACCCCCTTGCCCATATTATTAAAATGTGAACACTGAACATTCCAGCAATGCTAATTTATCCAGATGCTGGAAATACACTGGACTGAAAGAATTAGGGTTACTTGAGTCGCGCTTCAAAAACATATGTCTTCCTATCCTTACATTTACTCGTATGTTTTCTGCTTTATACACTAGTCCCATGGCAAATATTAAAGTAATTCTATGACTGTATTGTCTGTCATGATCCCAATGGCAGGGGATCACAAAAGGACAAGCACAAAAACAAAACAAGCTCTAGGGTGATGGAACCTGAGCTCACCGCGATCCTGAACCTAAACACACAACTAGCAGTAGCCGGGGAACGTGCCTACGATGATTCCTAGACGTCTCGCGCCAGCCGAAGGATTAACTTCCCCTATAAGAAGAAACATAGACCTCACTTGCCTCCAGAGAAACACCCCACAGAAATAGCAGCCCCCCACATGTAATAACGGTGAAATGAGAGGAAAGCACATACGTAGTTATGAAAATAGAATCAGCAAAAATGAGGCCCGCTAAAGCTAGATAGCAGAGGATACAAAAGTGAACTGCGCGGTCAGCGAAAAACCCTTCAAAAAACCATCCTGAAATTACTTGAACTCATGTGCCAACTCATGGAACATGAGGAGTAATTTCAGCCCACTAGAGCAACCAGCAGCAAAGAATCACATATCTGCAAGCTGGACTAAGACAAAAATTAAGCAAAACGTGGAACAGGAAAATCAAAACTTAGCTTGTCCTGAAGATAACAGACGCAGGGAGCAGAGGTAAAAAGACACGCTGATTACATTGATAGCCGGCGAGGAAATGACAAAAAAGCCAGGTTAAATAGGAAACACCCATAACCTGATGGAACAGGTGGACACCAGAGACCGCAGAGAACACAAGTCACCCAGTACCATCAGTAACCACCAGAGGGAGCCCAAAAACAGAACTCACAACAGTACCCCCCCTTTGAGGAGGGGTCACCGAACCCTCACGAGAACCACCAGGGCGACCAGGATGAGCCCTATGAAAAGCACGGACCAAATCGGCAGCATGAACATCAGAGGCAATCACCCAAGAATTATCCTCCTGACCATAACCCTTCCACTTGACCAAATACTGGAGTTTCCGTCTGGAAACACGAGAATCCAAGATCTTCTCCACAACATACTCCAATTCACCCTCCACCAGCACCGGAGCAGGAGGCTCAAGCGAAGGAACGACAGGTACCTCATACTTCCGCAACAACGACCGATGGAACACATTATGAATAGCAAACGATGCCGGGAGATCCAAACGAAATGACACAGGGTTAAGAATTTCCAAGATCCTATAGGGACCGATGAACCGAGGCTTAAACTTAGGAGAAGAGACCCTCATAGGAACAAAACGAGAAGACAACCACACCAAGTCCCCAACAAGAAGTCGAGGACCCACGCGGCGACGGCGATTAGCAAACTGCTGAGCCCTCTCCTGGGACAACTTCAAATTGTCCACCACATGACTCCAAATCCGATGCAACCTATCCACCACCATGTCCACTCCAGGACAATCAGAAGGCTCCACCTGACCAGAGGAAAAACGAGGATGAAACCCCGAATTACAAAAGAACGGAGAAACCAAGATAGCAGAACTAGCCCGATTATTAAGGGCAAACTCGGCAAGCGGCAAAAAGGAAACCCAGTCATCTTGATCAGCAGAAACAAAACACCTTAAATAAGTTTCTAAAGTCTGATTAGTTCGTTCCGTTTGGCCATTCGTCTGGGGATGGAATGCAGACGAAAAGGACAAATCAATGCCCATCTTAGCACAGAACGTCCGCCAAAATCTAGACACAAACTGGGATCCCCTGTCAGAAACGATGTTCTCCGGAATGCCATGCAAACGGACCACGTTTTGAAAAAACAGAGGGACCAACTCAGAGGAGGAAGGTAACTTAGGCAAGGGTACCAGATGAACCATCTTAGAAAAGCGGTCACACACAACCCATATGACGGACATTTTTTGAGAGACAGGGAGATCCGAAATAAAGTCCATGGAAATGTGCGTCCAAGGCCTCTTAGGGATAGGCAAAGGCAACAACAATCCACTGGCCCGAGAACAGCAAGGCTTAGCCCGAGCGCAAACTCCACAAGACTGCACGAAAGAACGCACATCCCTCGACAAGGAAGGCCACCAAAAAGACCTGGCCACCAAGTCTCTAGTACCAAATATTCCAGGATGACCTGCCAAAACAGAAGAATGGACCTCGGAGATGACTCTACTGGTCCAATTATCCGGAACAAACAGTCTTTCCGGCGGACAACGATCAGGTTTATCCGGCTGAAACTCCTGCAAAGCACGTCGCAAGTCTGGGGAGACAGCCGACAAAATCACCCCATCCCTAAGGATACCAGTGGGCTCAGAATTTCCAGGGGAGTCAGGCACAAAACTCCTAGAAAGAGCATCCGCCTTCACATTCTTTGAACCTGGCAGGTATGAAACCACAAAATTGAAACGGGAGAAAAACAGTGACCAACGAGCCTGTCTAGGATTCAGACGCTTGGCAGACTCAAGGTACATCAGATTTTTGTGATCAGTCAAGACCACCACACGATGTCTAGCACCCTCAAGCCAATGACGCCACTCCTCAAATGCCCACTTCATGGCCAAAAGCTCCCGATTACCAACATCATAATTCCGTTCAGCGGGTGAAAATTTTCTAGAAAAGAACGCACATGGTTTCATCACTGAGCCATCGGAGCTTCTCTGTGACAAAACCGCCCCCGCTCCGATCTCGGAAGCATCAACCTCAACCTGAAAAGGAAGCAACGTATCTGGCTGACGCAACACAGGAGCAGAAGAAAACCGGCGCTTAAGTTCCTGAAAGGCCTCCACAGCCGCAGGAGACCAATCAGTAACATCAGCACCCTTTTTAGTCAAATCCGTCAAAGGCTTAACAACACTAGAAAAATTAGTTATGAAGCGACGATAAAAATTAGCAAAGCCCAAGAACTTCTGTAGACTCTTAAGAGATGTAGGCTGCGTCCAGTCACAAATAGCCTGAACCTTGACGGGATCCATCTCAATAGTAGAAGGGGAAAAAATATACCCCAAAAAAGAAATCTTCTGGACTCCAAAGAGACATTTAGAACCCTTTACAAACAAAGAATTGGCCCGCAGGACCTGAAACACCTTCCTGACCTGCTGAACATGAGACTCCCAGTCATCAGAAAAAACCAAAACATCATCCAAATACACGATAATAAATTTATCCAGATATTCACGGAAAATATCGTGCATAAAAGACTGGAAGACAGAAGGAGCATTAGAAAGTCCAAAAGGCATCACCAAATACTCGAAATGGCCCTCAGGCGTATTAAATGCGGTTTTCCACTCATCACCCTGCCTTATCCGCACAAGATTATACGCACCCCGAAGATCAATCTTAGTGAACCATTTAGCCCCCTTAATGCGAGCGAACAAATCAGTCAACAATGGCAAAGGATACTGATATTTGACTATAATCTTATTCAAAAGACGATAATCTATGCAAGGCCTCAAGGAACCATCTTTTTTGGCCACAAAAAAAAAACCTGCTCCCAAAGGGGACGAAGATGGACGGATATGTCCCTTTTCCAAGGACTCCTTAACATAATTCCGCATAGCAGTATGCTCTGGCACTGACAGATTGAACAAACGACCTTTAAGGAATTTACTACCAGGAATCAAATCTATAGCACAATCGCAATCCCTGTGAGGAGGAAGCGAACTGAGCTTAGGCTCCTCAAAAACCTCCCGATAATCAGACAAAAATACCGGAACCTCAGAAGGAGTAGATGAAGCGATAGAAATCGGAGATGCATCATCATGAACCCCCTGACATCCCCAGCTTAACACAGACATTGTTTTCCAGTCCAGGACTGGGTTATGAGTTTGTAACCATGGCAGACCAAGCACTAAGACATCATGTAAATTATACAGTACCAGGAAGCGAATCACCTCCTAATGAACGGGAGTCATACGCATGGTCACTTGTGTCCAGTACTGATGTTTATTCATAGCTAAAGGTGTAGAGTCAATTCCTTTCAAAGGAATAGGAACTTCCAGAGGTTCCAGACTAAACCCACAGCGATTGGCAAATGACCAATCCATAAGACTCAGGGCAGCGCCTGAATCCACATAGCACATAGGCATCGACGGAAATGGATGATAATGAACAAATCAGCGTCACAGACAGAATGAACTTAGACTGTAAAGTACCAATGGCAACAGACTTATCAACCTTTTTTGTGCGTTTAGAGCATGCTGATATAACATGAGCTGAATCACCACAATAAAAACACAATCCATTTTTCCGCCTATAATTTTGCCGTTCACTTCTGGACTGAATTCTATCACATTGCATTATCTCAGGTGCCTGTTCAGAAGACACCGCCAAATGGTGCACAGGTTTGCGCTCCCGTAAACGCCAATCAATCTGAATAGCAATAGTCATGGACTCATTCAGACCTGTAGGCGCCGGGAACCCCACCATAACATCTTTAATGGCCTCAGAAAGGCCATCTCTGAATTTTGCAGCCAGAGCGCACTCATTCCACTGAGTAAGCACCGACCATTTCCGAAATTTCTGACAATATATTTCTGCTTCATCTTGCCCCTGAGAGAGAGCCAATAAAGCTTTTTCAGCCTGAATCTCTAGGTTAGGTTCCTCATAGAGCAAACCCAATGCCAGAAAAAACGCATCCACATTGAGCAACGCAGGATCCCCTGGTGCCCATGCAAATGCCCAATTCTGAGGGTCACCCCGCAGGAAAGATATAACAATCTTGACCTGCTGAGCAGGGTCTCCAGAGGAGCGAGATTTCAAGGAAAGAAACAACTTACAATTGTTCCTAAAATTCAGAAAACTAGATCTATCTCCAGAAAAAAACTCTGGGACAGGAATTCTAGGTTCAGACATAGGCGTATGTACAACAAAATCTTGTATATTTTGAACCTTAGCAGCAAGATTATTCAGGCTGGAAGCCAAACTCTGGACGTCCATGATAAACAGCTGAGGTCAGAGCCATTCAAGGATTAAGAGGAGGAAAGAAGCAGTCAAGCTGCAATTAAGGCTAGGCAGCAAACACTGAGGAAGGAAAAAAAAAAAAAATACTTCCTCAGACTACTTTTCCTCCTACTTCAGCCAAAACGATGACCAATTTTTTAGGGCCGGCTATACTGTCATGATCCCAATGGCAGGGGATCACAAAAGGACAAGCACAAAAACAAAACAAGCTCTAGGGTGATGGAACCTGAGCTCACCGCGATCCTGAACCTAAACACACAACTAGCAGTAGCCGGGGAACGTGCCTACGATGATTCCTAGACGTCCCGCGCCAGCCGAAGGATTAACTTCCCCTATAAGAAAAAACACAGACGTCACTTGCCTCCAGAGAAACACCCCACAGAAATAGCAGCCCCCCACATGTAATAACGGTGAAATGAGAGGAAAGCACATACGTAGTTATGAAAATAGAATCAGCAAAAATGAGGCCCGCTAAAGCTAGATAGCAGAGGATACAAAAGTGAACTGCACGGTCAGTGAAAAACCCTTCAAAAAACCATCCTGAAATTACTTGAACTCATGTGCCAACTCATGGAACATGAGGAGTAATTTCAGCCCACTAGAGCAACCAGCAGCAAAGAATCACATATCTGCAAGCTGGACTAAGACAAAAATTAAGCAAAACGTGGAACAGGAAAATCAAAACTTAGCTTGTCCTGAAGATAACAGACGCAGGGAGCAGAGGTAAAAAGACACGCTGATTACATTGATAGCCGGCGAGGAAATGACAAAAAAGCCAGGTTAAATAGGAAACACCCATAACCTGATGGAACAGGTGGACACCAGAGACCGCAGAGAACACAAGTCACCCAGTACCATCAGTAACCACCAGAGGGAGCCCAAAAACAGAACTCACAACAATTGTCCTGCATTTCTTAGAGGAAGCATACCCACCCCGCCTGCCTGCTACCCACCTCGTCTGACCATTGACTATCTGCCATTGTTTCTGTATACTTAACAGCTGTAAAACAGCTGCCAAAGGCCTAATCGTCACTGGAGTACCAGCCAAGGAATTTCAGAGGACATTGGACCAGAGTCCAGTGAAGACATCTTGTTGTGATATCAGGCCTGCATTAATAATAATGATTGCAGCTAACAAATAAGGTCAGATAGGCGTCCTGTTTCTTATACCTCATTTATTGACATTAAAGATTAATAACAACAATAAATATTATAACAGCAAAAATAATTACTTACATTTATGTGACTGCAGCGTACGTTCAATGTTCACTGTCTTGGGAATATATTTGACTTAGATCTTTCCTTCACTCCCTATATCCAATCTCTGGCTCGCACATGCTACTTTCATCTCAAAAACATCTCCAGAGTCCGCCATTTTATTAAAGGGGTTGTCCAATTTAAATTGATAAGTGTGCAGTCACCCTGTGTGACTGCAGACTTATGAATCCCCCAGAGCACGCACTGTGCACTGCGGGAGTTTGCCGGTTTCTGAGCCGAGACCAGCAGGTACTTATGCATTATACTACTCTATAATGTCTTTATTGTTTGCATATGTCCCTTCTGAAATGTAAAGTGGTTCAGAATGTTGACCGTGTATAAATAAAATAATTTTTATTACCTCCTTAATTAATGTCATACGTGTGAAATGGGCCTCACAGTACAACATTTTTGTTCAATGTGTTGCCTTATAACTTCACCTCATTTTTGTGGTCAAGAATGGTCAACATTTGTTTACCCATCTAACTAACCAGCTTTTGTAGGTTAGAGAAAGCCACCCATATATAAGATGTCCACTGATCCAATGATATTTAGGTCAAAGGTAAATCACAAATAGCTCAAAGTCTGTAAAAGAAAAGTTACAATACTCATCTCACAAATCCCCACAAGCCCCATTTTGACAATGACCAGGTTCTCCATTGCTCTCAGCCTACCAGTCTCATCTTGACACACTACAAATGCTAGGAAATGCCCACATAGGCCTATCAGTGGGCTAACTGGAGACTTGTTCCAGCCAACGACTTTCTAAGTGTCGTTTCCCAGCATTTCTTGTGATGAGACCAGATTAGGAAGTAGAGCCATTGGAACCAGAGAGGCAGGGATTGTTGAATTTGAGCATTTCTTCTATCTTTTTTTAATCTACTCAGAGTTATCAGTTAAAAAACCCTAATTTTTAAACCTCTGTCATTTTGTTTGGATATACAATGATTTTTACACTAATATCTGTAAATTTGATACATTGATATTTATCATTATATCCAGAATATCATTGTTAGGTGTTGAGTTCCTGCCTCTGCAAAGGTGGAATCTCGAACCATCTCCGCTGCAGTCTCCCATTCTTCACCAGCCACAGTGGAGCCTGCTCAGCGGAGACGTCGGTCCCAGCATCTGACTCAGGCTGATACTGGGCGACTGGTTACTCCTGTTCTTCCAGGCTCTGCCTTTGTAGCTAGCGCTGATCAGCAGCGAGCAGATCTTTCTGGGACTAAGTCCTGCTTTTCCCATACTGGGCATGCCATGGGACGACCTCCCATTGGAGTTCGGGGGTCACATGTGCAGGTCCTGACGTGGTTCCTGTTGGACCACTAGGAAGGTCCTTGAGTGCTAAAACTATAAAAGGTTCGCATGGCCACACGGCCATGCGCTAGTATCAAACCTATGTTATGAGCTCAGCGCCAGTGTGGTCATGGTTGTATGTGGTCAGGGATTGGCTGAAATAAGGCCCTAGAATACCGGCACCTCTGGGGAGGAGTTTTGTGTATGTGGATTCAGGGCTGGCGTATAGCCATTAGAATTCCGGCTCCACCGGAGAGGAGTTGCTTGTGTGTTATTCTAACTGCATGACCACTGTTGGCTCTATTAGGCAGCTGTGATCTTCTGTGAGGTTAACAGGGCACGGCGTTCTCTCTTCTTAGTGAATCTGTGAAGTAACAGAGTTCACTTATACCACTATATAGTACTGCCTGTTACTGGCAGCAGGTTTCTCTCCTGCACGGTGGACCGCGGGTTGCGAACGCACATACTGTCTCATATATACAGTATATATATATATATATATATATATATATATATATATATATATATATTCGGTGTGTTCCGCCAACCCCAACAGTCATTATCTTATTGTTATAAAAGCAATAGACACTTCAAGTAGGTTAAGATTTTGATTAAGAATTGACACTCCATGTATGATACAGGTAGATATAATTGAGGTGTTACTAATAGTCCACATACATTTTATCTTGTAGGCCACAGACATATGTGATCCCAATCCAGTGACGATGCTAATGCTGTGTGTATACCTGCATGAAAAACTTCCTTTCTATGTGCCTAAGAAAACAATTACATTTGATGGAGCTCTTCACCAAACGATTTCACGCCAGGTAGCTAAGTGTCTATTGTTAAGGCATTTTCTGTGTGTCTACATAACCATTTCCTAACGGCACCATTGTTTGACTGCTCGCAGACAAAATATTTTAGTTTCAAATCAATTTTCATAGTAATGGTCAGTAATGGAAATGGACAATTATGATGGTAAGGGAAGGCGCTACAAGAATTACAGAGGAATCTGGATTAAAATGCATATGGAGCCTGCTAGTTGCTTGGGTTTACAGGCCCCTCTGCCGCTTATGATACCATGTGCAAAAGAAAAGAAGCACTCGTCCCATGTAATTCTCTTGTTCCAGATAAGATTGCTCCAGAAAGGTGACTCTTTTCTTTTAGATGTGGATTTCTGGCCATTTTATCTGTTGATTCTCAAAATCTCCAGTAAGCAGTGCACTGCATGCATGGGAACCGGTACAGCCATATGTATGTGCTCTAATATAGTGTTGTTACAATATGATCACCTAACGGAGAGCAGTACTACCAGTGATTTTACTCAGCATAAAATATTAAAAGTACACCATTCTATTCATTTTGTAGTCCTAGCATTCAGTGGCACTTGTCTAATGACTTCTCACAGGTTTTGCATTAAGGTGCTTTCCCAGTACTGTAAATGAGGTTCCTTGCAACTACATTTAAAGGTTTCGAGTTAGAATACTCCTGCCCTGTTAGATCTGTTTTGTTATTTGGCATCATGCACTGTAAGCAAAGCAAATAATATAAAAAAAAAAAAATAAGGAATACAACAAAAAGATCTGTGCAGATCTCATACAGTAACATCCATTGAACGTGTCGTCTGGGATCAAATCCTGTAATTTGACTTTTGACCACAGACGATACAAATTTTTATCACTATTTTCATTTAGATTGTTATCTTGGAACCTGGCTGACTCGGAAAAAGAGCTAGAAAGTATTTCAAGGGGTCAAGATTTCCAATTTCCAGACATGACACATTCATTTTGTTTGAAGCCTTATTTCTTTCAGTCAGGACTCTCTCCTGTTACAGTAGATGTTAAAAAATAAAGCACTGGTAGACCCCCATTGATATTTAGCCATTTAGCTCAAGCATTTACCTTCATAAGCAAAAAAATAGACTAGAAAAAACACAAATTAATTATTATAGCCCACACAAATAATATAGAAATGTTTACTGGAATTACAATTTTGGATAATCTATATCCGATTGATAAAGTTAATTCCTACTGGGGTAGAGCTCCTCACTCGGCTGGACACAGAGGTATATCAGGAACAATGTCTCATTAAGAAATGTTTGGTTTATTGTAGCAGCGTAAACCAAGCTGAAAAGTATACATGGCCCTCTGGGCAAAACAGCAAAAACAAAGAAACAAAAATAGAATCACAGTCCTTTTCCTAGTGGGATCAGCCCGCTAACAGACATCAATGTACATGGTTCAGGTAGAGCACACAACTTCCTGGAGTACTCTCTCTCCAGGGACCACTGAACACTGGAAGCTCTGTCAGTCAGCCATTTAAGCCCTGACCTTGTGACTCCTCCATCATGTGACTGATATCATGATTCTGACAATACACAGGTCCTGGCAGCTTTGCAGGTGGAGATACGTGGACATTCTCCCTCCCACTCTATGAATGTCCACTAAAACCAGCCCACTATATAATTTTATATAAACCATCCCAACATGCCGTGTGCTGGAGCAAACTATTCTGATTTTACATCACTAACGCGATCATGCGCAGTGACGCTTATCTCCCCTCCATCACTTCACCAGTTATTCTGTCACATATTTCCCCCCTCTGCCCAAAGCCGGGGATTTTGGCACCTTCACTCACTAAACAGGGGACTCTGGACAGGGCATCTGCATTCCTGTGCAACCTCCCTGGCCTGTGTGCCACATGGAAAATGAAATCCTAGAGCGCCAGAAACCACCTAGTTACACGGACATTTTTCCTTTTCTTTTCCCTCATCCATCTCAGGGGTGCATGATCAGATATTAGTCTGAACTTTCTGCCTAAAAGGTAGTATCTCAGGGTGTTGATTGCCCACTTGATGGCCAAGCACTCCTTCTCCATGATGGCATAGTTCTTTTCACGGGAGGAGAGTTTCCTACTTAGGTATAGGAATGGGTGTTCATCACCATCTATAACCTGCAACAGCACAGCTCTTACTGTATATCGACTTGGGAGGCGTCCATCTGGAGCACAAACTCCTTTGTGAAGTCTGGTGCGACCAAGACTGGCTGTTGACATAAGACGAGCTTCAACTCTTGCAATGCCATCTCTGCTTCAGAGGACCATTTAACCAGCTTTGACTTTGTGCCCTTGAGAAGATCAGTCAGGGGGGCAGCTATCATGGCGAAGTTCAGGATAACTTGCCGATAGTATCCCACAATCCTGAGGAGTGGCCACTTCTAGATTGCCTCCACTTTGTCTACTTTTCACTTTATCTCACCTCTTACAATGATGTAGCCCAAGTATTTTGCCTCCTCCTTACCGAGGGCGCATTTCTTCGGGTTTATGGTCAACCCCGCTTTCCTTAGGGCATCGAGTACCGCCTGGACCTTCTGCAGGTGGATTCCCCAATCCGGGCTAAAAATCACAATGTCATCCAATTAAGCGGTGGAATACTTCTTGTGAGAGCCTAGAATCCGGTCCATAGCCCTCTGGAAGGTGGCAGGGGCTCCTTGAAATTCAAACAGCTTCCGAGTATATTGTGGCTCCTCCGTCATGAGACTGATCACATGATTCTAACATCGCACAAGTCCTGGCAGCTCTGCAGGTGGAGATATGTGAACATTCTCCCTCCCGCTCTATGAATGTCCATTAAAGCCAGCCCATTATATCATTTTACATAAACCGTCCCAACACGCCGTGTGCTGGGGGAAACTATTCTGGTTTTACATCACTGACGCGATTATGCGCAGTGACACGTATCTCCCCTCCATCACTTCACCAGTGACTCTGTCACACTATTGCTGTCCAGAAAAGAAGCAGTAATAAAATTCAGTACTCCCGCTACCCCTCCACCATGCTGGCCAAATTCTCCACCAATTGCTGCGGCCACTGGCTGCAGTAGTCACATGTCATAGTTATGTTGTTGGTTGCAAAACGTACAGTAGCCTGACCCTTTGTTTCTTCATTCCAGGTACGTTTTATTGATTTAGTTATGGAACCAGTAGTACATTTTTTCAAAGTTACAATGCTAGTCAACATATTGCTGTACTGTGAGTAGCCTGTGTGGCCTAATTGTTCTGACATTGCCAATGGTGTCTCTGGACTTGTCTCCCATTGAGCACATATGGAACGTCATTATTAGGCAACTGCAAAGGGAGCTGCCAGCAGCAGATCTTGATAGGTTGCTTCCCAAAATCATTCAGCATGGCAGAAATTTCCTCACACAATCATTAATGATCTCATTCATAGTATGTCAAGGTATGAAAGTGTGCTCATTTCTGTTCATGGGGCTCATATATGATACTGAATCAATCAAGATGTGTTGAGAATGTTATTACCATATACCATAATCTGCATATCATTAAGATGCCTGTCAATTCTGTGATTTCCATAATTCCATGACTTTTGTGTTTTTGCTGCTGCATTTTCCTGGTTGAGTAATGTATACAGTACAATGCAAGAGTTTTAGGTTTTGGTAAAAATAATGCAAAGTAAGAATGCCTTAAAAAAATAAAAACTTTTGCACATAAGTATATATGAAGAGTTTTGTGAGATGCATAGTTATATTTTGATGCATGGTTGAGTAATGTATACAGTACAGTGCAAGAGTTTTAGGTTACTTAATCTCATTTGCAAAACATGGGAAAATGATGCCAATGAACACATATTATGCATATCCATTGCTGTTCCTAACATTGATTGATTTAGATAGATTAATTGGCTTTAAATAAACCTAGTGATACATATGATATCAATTGCTATTTGTGTGAAGCCGAGTTAGGAACATTCTGTAATAAAGGTTAAACAATTTGATATTTTCTCGGTTGACCTAGCTGACATTCCTAGGACTGAGCAATGTTCTTTATTGCTGTAGTTCAATCACAATCTGTCAGTACAGTACCTATACACAGCCACTGATCAATAGTCTGACCTTTGTCATTTTATGTTGCTCGAATAGGTCCGTCTGAAAAATCCAAGCAGCAAGCCACTGGTGTACCAGGCAACAGTAGTGGGTCGGGAGTTAGCGGATTTCTCATTGCCTAAAGGAAACATGATAACGATTGCCCCAAAGTAAGTAACCTTTCTTATTGTCTTCATTGAAAGTGACAGCTCAGACAGCCGAATATGGGATACACAAATACAGCATGTTAATTATGAATAAAAAGGATTTCATTTTTACCAGAGAAGATCCAGAAGTGTACATAATTCATATATGGTAAATACTGTGAATACCATTATTGCTGTTAGCCTTTTACATCTGTTTTAGTTTATATTAAGATTAATCAGTGGCATTTAATATATATATATATATATATATATATATATATATATATATATATATATATATATGCTGAGGTTTTTTCCACTTTGAAGACCATTAGCATCGCTTTACTTGCATTATTTTGAGTCATCGTCAACTGGGTCAATGTGCTTTGACACGATAAACATGTATGACATTTACTGTGTTCTCCAAGAGAGTATACATTATTGTATGTGACCCATAATACATCACCCTGAATACTTAAAACTAAAGTTGACAGGGAGTAAAAGCTGGGTCAGAGCTGACATCTCTGTCAATGCAACAATCATCTTGTTGACCTTGTTCCAGTTTTCCTTTTACAAGACAAGAAAATCAGTGACTACCTCCATTCTTTCCTTCATCTTCTACATTGTTCCTCTGTTGTCTCACTGGAGGAAGTAGCTAAAAACTACTTAAAGAGTAACTACATTTTTATATTATTTTTAATAATGTTTTTATAATTTTGTCCATTATGGAATGTTATGATACTTGCACTTTATTAGGAAATTTGCCTTGATTCCTGTAAAAACATACCGTATTTTCATGCGTATAAGACGACTGGGCGTATAAGACGACCCCCCAACTTTTCCAGTTAAAATATAAAATCTTCTTAAAAGTCGGGGGTGGTCTTATACGCTGTATGTCGTCTTATAGGGCCGGTGACTAATGTGCCTTTTTTGGGGGGGGAGTGGTCCCGATGACGGAGGGGCGTCTCACAGGAAAGTGTGAGTGGAGTATGCCCCATTACCTCACATTGTAGCTGCAGCCAGCGTCAGCGTGGGGTGCTGGGGAGCGGCGGCGGTGGCTGCTCCTCTTTGTGCCGCGTGGGTGCTGTGGGGCGGCGGCTCCTCTTCGTGCAGCGTCGGGGCTCTGTGCTGTGGGGCGGCAGCGGCGGCGTATCTTCACGCAGAGTCAGTCGGGGCTCCTCCGGCATCTCCTGAAAGCCCGGAGGCGCCGGCAGCTCCATTGCTGCGATGTGGTTGCCTCCGGGAAAATGGCCGCTGGGGGCGGCGCATGCTCAGATTCAGATCTCGTCTCCCGAGACGTCCTCTTCTGATCTTCAGCCACGGCTCCGACGCAGGCGTACTTTGCTCTGCCCTGTTGAGGGCAGACAAAGTACTGCAGTGCGCAGGCGCCGGAAAGGTCAGAGGCTCGTCGCCTGCGCACTGCAGTACTTTGTCTGCCCTCAACAGGGCAGAGCAAAGTACGCCTGCGTCGGAGCCGTGGCTGAAGATCAGAATTGGACGTCTTGTAATGAAGATGGGAGGCGCCGCAGCGGACCGGAGACACCCATCCGACCTGACCAGCAGTGGGACCGCCTCTGGGTGAGTATAATATAACGTCTTTTTCTCCTCTTTCAGGTAACATCGGGGGCTTATCTACAGCATTACAGAATGCTATAGATAAGCCCCTGATGCCGGTGGGCTTACCTCACCCGCGATTTTCGGGGTGACAGGTTCCCTTTAAATACATTGGTTACCAATCGGATAATTTTATTTTATGTTTCGATAGATCAGACTTTAGGAATGCAGCAGTACCAAATATATGTCTACTAGATGGTGGCCCAATTCTAATGCATCGGGCATTCTAGAATATGTACGTACCGTATTTTCCGGCATATAAGACGACTTTTTAACCCCTGAAAAACTTCAGAAAGGTTGGGGGTCGTCTTATACGCCGATACTGCCTTAAATAGCGGCTGTGGAGCATGCTGATGTTGACGGCCATCTTATATGGCGGGGGAAAGCTTGATGAAGAGGGGCACCTTACTGGAAGGTGAAGCAAGCTGCAGGCATCCAGGAGATCAGCGATAGAGCGGCGCTGTTCCCATGAGACCCACCTCTCACTGCAGTAACAAGGCAGCGGTAACAGCTAGTTGTGAAGCATGGTTATAAGGCGGCGCATATGGCGGGGGAAAGCATCCAAATACCTTACCGAAGGTGAAGCAAGCTGCAGGCGTCCCGAGATCAGCGGGGGAGCTGTGCCCCGAAGACCCACCTCTTTCACCTGTGTGGCCCGCCCTTGCACCTCTGCATCTCGCCTCTCTCGCTCCGGAGGATCCCGCACATGCGCACGTGCCTCGTCACTGCTGTGCTCCGGAGTGAGAGGCAGAGATACAAAGGCGGGCCAGACAGGTGAAAGAGGCGGGTCTTCTGGGCACAGCTTCCCTGCCGATCTCGGGATGTGTGAGGGTGTGGATCCTGCCGCCACCATGCTGTGCATTGTTCTAACCTGCGCTCCTCTGTGGAACAGGTGACCTTCCTGCTGCAAACAAGTAGCTGTGGGTTGCAGCATGTCCTGCTTGGACTTGTAGTTCTAACACAGTTGGTACACCTTTTCTTCAGATACTGCTGCACGTGTGTCGGGGTTATAGTTTTCTAGAGTATGTTCTGTTCTTTATGACCCTCAACTGTCACGCCACTCTCCCGCTGATCTCCGGGACGCCTGCAGCTTGCCGAATAACCGCAACATGCCCCACAACTCACTGTTTTCCATACCCTGGGACGTTTTTCCAGGCACAGTGCTCTCTGAAGGTATCAATAATAGGTACAAGGGCGGGCCAGATGGATGAACTCTAACAGGGAGGGCAGGGCAGACAGGGACCAATCCAAGCAGGGCTTGTATACAACAACCAGCCAATCGCAAAGTACATTGGATGGTTGTTGTTATACTGGATACCAGTACATCACCAGTATATATACCTCTTTATCAGTACATACAGTACATTACAAATGGCCAGCAGTCAAAACCTCATGGCTCCACCAGCAAGAAGAAAAAAATATGAAGCCAGTTTTAAACTTAAAGTTGTAAACTTTGCCATGGAACATAATAACTTCGCTGCTGGAAGTCAATTTGGTGTAACTGAAAAGATTGTTCGGGACAGGAAAGCAAATGAAAAAGCATTAAAGAGTATGCCAAGGGGTAAGTGTGCATTAAGAAGAGGCGCCCCACATTGGCCAGAACTTGAAAAACATGTAGCAGACATGGTGAATGAGCACCGCCAAAGCGGTTATGTAGTGACACGAAATCAAATACGTTTGTTTGCACTTCAGTGGGCCAAATCTTACCCAGATCAGAGGCCACTGTATCCTGGTGTACTAGATTCATGGCAAGGCATAATATGGTACTGAGGCAAAAGACGAAAATTGTCCAAAAATTACCTGCAGATCTTGATAGCAAAGTAAATAGTTTCCATCGATACGTAATACAACAGCGCACTAAACATGGCTATCCGTTAAGTAGTATTGGAAATATGGATGAAACTCCAATGAATTTTGATATGGTTGGAAATAAAACTGTCCATCAAAAAGGTGAAAAAACTATTTTAATTAAAACAACGGGGCATGAGAAGTCCAGTTTTACAGTGGTATTGGGATGCACAACTGATGGTGGCAAACTGAGACCAATGATTATTTTTAAAAGAAAAGCAATGCCAAAACTCAAGTTCCCTGTTGGTTGTTTTGTACATGTGAATGAAAAAGGCTGGATGGATGAGGAAGGTGTAAAGCTATGGCTTGATAATGTGTGGAGCAGGCGACCTGGTGGACTTCTTCAAAAATGTAGTCTACTGGTGTGGGATATGCTCAGGGCTCATTTAACTCCCTGCACCAAGCAAAGACTTGGAAGACTAAACACTCATGCGGCAGTCATTCCTGCAGGATTGACATCGTTGGTACAGCCACTGGATGTGTGCCTAAACAAGCCATTCAAAGATCGCATTCAAGAACAGTGGAATGAATGGATGGTTAGCGGCGAAAAGTCATTCACAAAAGGAGGAGACATGCATGCTCCACAGTTGGATGTTCTGTGCAAGTTTGTCATAAAAGCCTGGAATGATATTGATGCAGAAACAGTAATCAAGTATTTCAGGAAGTGAGGCATATCAAATTAATTAGATGGTATGGAGGACGACTACTTGTGGCAAGATGAAGAGGAAGCTAAAGCTGAGACCTCACCATCTGATACGGAATTCGATCGATACGATGACTGCCTTACAAATGTATCACAAGATGTCATTGATATATTTATGAAATCAGATGACGAACAGGAGGATTTTGAAGGCTTTTAAAGGGAGACTGTTTACAGCAAAACCTGTAAAAATACCGTAGCTTGCAGTCATGATGGGCATTGCTAACAGGGACTTGCCGGACACTTGCTCATTCTCTATTGTTTGGTTGACAGCTTAGAAAACAAACAGCATGGCAGCTCCCATGGGTTTATTGTTTTATCCTTCCTTTCAGCTTTAGAGTGAATTAGGAAAAGTTTAATCCACTTGCACTGTTTTAGTATACCGTACATGTTTGATGATAAACAGCCTTGTTTATAAGTGACAGTTTTCCTGCTAAGTACCTGAGTACCTGCATGTCATAAGCATTCAAATTAAAATTACCATATTGAAATCAAATCTGATGTTTTTTTAATTTTTTATTTTGTGCGTTGGAAGAGGGGTAGTCTTATACGGTGAGTATATCCCAAACTATATATTTTAACTGGAAAAGTTGGGGGTCGTCTTATACGCCCAGTCGTCTTATACGCCGGAAAATACAGTAGTTTATTTATGAAGATTTCAGAATAATGCAATGAATTCACAGGATTCGGCCGGCTGGGCACGACCAATTAGTGAAGCGTGGTGTTATGACCTGGTGGTGAGGACAATAATGGACCTGGTGGTTAAGAGCACACGGAATGACCTAATAGTTACTAATAATATAGGACAAGCTCTGAGACGTGGGAACTCTGCTGACCGCAATCCCTAATCCTATCACACACACTAGAAATAGCCGTGGATTGCTCCTAACGCTCCCTATGCAACTCGTCACAGCCTAAGGAACTAGCTAGCCCTAAAGATAGAAAAATAAAGCCTACCTTGCCTCAGAGAAATTCCCCAAAGGAACAGGCAGCCCCCCACATATAATGACTGTGAGTTAAGATGAAAATTACAAACACAGAGATGAAATAGATTTAGCAAAGTGAGGCCCGACTTACTGAACAGACAGAGGATAGGAAAGGTAACTTTGCGGTCAGCACAAAAAACTACAAAAAGACCACGCAGAGGGCGCAAAAAGACCCTCCGCAACGACTCACGGTGCGGAGGCGCTCCCTCTGCGTCCCAGAGCTTCCAGCAAGCAAGACGAAAATCAAAATAGCAAGCTGGACAGAAAAAATAGCAAACAGAGAAAAACAAGCAGGAACTTAGCTTCTGCTGGAAAGACAGGTCACAAGAACGATCCAGGAGCGAACTAGACCAATACTGGAACATTGACAGGTGGCATAGAGCAATGATCTAGGTGGAGTTAAATAGAGCAGCCAGCTAACAAATTAACCTCGTCACCTGTGGAAGGAACCTCAGAAGCTGCAGCCCCACTCACAACCACCAGAGGAAGCCCATGGACAGAACCAGCCGAAGTACCATTCATGACCACAGGAGGGAGCTTAACAACAGAATTCACAACAGTACCCCCCCCTCCCTTGAGGAGGGGTCACTGAACCCTCACCAGAGCCCCCAGGCTGACCAGGACGAGCCAAGTGAAAGGCACGAACCAGATCGGCAGCATGAACATCAGAGGCAAAGACCCAGGAATTATCTTATTGACCATAACCCTTCCACTTGACCAGGTACTGGAGTTTCCGTCTCGAAATACGAGAATCCAAAATCTTCTCCGCCACATACTCCAACTCCCCCTCAACCAACACCGGGGCAGGAGGATCAACGGATGGAACCACAGGCGCCACGTATCTCCGTAACAACGACCTATGGAATACATTATGGATGGCAAAAGAAGCTGGAAGGGTCAAACGAAATGACACAGGATTGAGAACCTCAGAAATCTTGTACGGACCAATGAAACGAGGCTTAAACTTAGGAGAGGAAACCTTCATAGGAACATAACGAGACGACAACCAAGCTAAATCCCCAACACGAAGTCGGGGACCCACACAGCGCCGGCGGTTAGCGAAACGTTGAGCCTTCTCCTGGGGCAATGTCAAATTGTCCACCACATGAGTCCAAATCCGCTGCAACCTATCCACCACAGTATCCACACCAGGACAGTCTGAAGACTCAACCTGCCCTGAAGAGAAACGAGGATGGAAACCAGAATTGCAGAAAAACGGCAAAACCAAAGTAGCCGAGCTGGCCCGATTATTAAGGGCGAACTCAGCCAAAGGCAAAAAGGACACCCAATCATCCTGATCAGCAGAAACAAAGCATCTCAGACATGTTTCCAAAGTCTGATTAGTACGTTCGGTTTGGCCATTTGTCTGAGGATGGAAAGCCGAGGAAAAAGACAAATCAATGCCCATCCTAGCACAAAAGGATCGCCAATACCTCGAAACAAACTGGGAACCTCTGTCCGAAACGATGTTCTCCGGAATGCCATGTAAATGAACCACATGCTGGAAAAACAACGGCACCAAATCAGAGGAGGAAGGCAATTTAGACAAGGGTACCAAATGGACCATCTTAGAGAAGCGATCACAAACCACCCAAATGACCGACATCGTTTGAGAGACAGGGAGATCCGAAATAAAATCCATAGAAATATGCGTCCAGGGCCTCTTCGGGACCGGCAAGGGCAAAAGCAACCCACTGGCACGAGAACAGCAGGGCTTAGCCCGAGCACAAGTCCCACAGGACTGCACAAAAGAACGCACATCCCGCGACAAAGACGGCCACCAAAAGGATCTAGCCACCAAATCTCTGGTACCAAAGATTCCAGGATGACCAGCCAACACCGAACAATGAACCTCAGAGATAACTCTACTAGTCCATTTATCAGGGGCAAACAGTTTCTCCGCTGGGCAACGGTCAGGTCTATCAGCGTGAAATTTTTGCAGCACCCGCCGCAAATCAGGGGAGATGGCAGACAAAATTACCCCCTCTTTGAGAATACCCGCAGGCTCAGGAACACCCGGAGAGTCGGGCACAAAACTCCTTGACAGGGCATCAGCCTTCACATTCTTAGAGCCCGGAAGGTATGAAACCACAAAATCAAAACGGGAGAAAAATAGCAACCAACAAGCCTGTCTAGGATTCAACCGTTTGGCAGACTCGAGATAAGTCAAATTCTTGTGATCCGTCAAGACCACCATGCGATGCTTGGCTCCTTCAAGCCAATGACACCACTCCTCGAATGCCCACTTCATGGCCAACAACTCTCGATTGCCAACATCATAATTGCGCTCAGCAGGCGAAAACTTTCTTGAAAAGAAGGCACATGGTTTCATCACCGAGCCATCAGAACTTCTTTGCGACAAAACAGCTCCTGCTCCAATCTCAGAAGCATCAACCTCGACCTGAAACGGGAGCGAAACATCTGGCTGGCACAACACAGGGGCAGAAGAAAAACGACGCTTCAACTCCTGAAAAGCTTCCACAGCCGCAGAAGACCAATTGACCACATCAGCACCCTTCTTGGTCAAATCAGTCAACGGTTTAGCAACACTAGAAAAATTACTGATGAAGCGACGATAAAAATTAGCAAAGCCCAGGAACTTTTGCAGACTCTTCACAGATGTCGGCTGAGTCCAATCATAAATGGCCTGGACTTTAACAGGGTCCATCTCGATAGTAGAAGGGGAAAAAATGAAACCCAAAAATGAAACCTTCTGAACTCCAAAGAGACACTTAGACCCCTTCACAAACAAAGAATTAGCACGAAGGACCTGGAACACCATTCTGACCTGCTTCACGTGAGACTCCCAATCATCCGAGAAGACCAAAATATCATCCAAATATACAATCAGGAATTTATCCAGGTACTCTCGGAAGATGTCATGCATAAAGGACTGAAATACTGATGGAGCATTGGAAAGCCCGAATGGCATAACCAGGTACTCAAAATGGCCCTCGGGCGTATTAAATGCTGTTTTCCATTCATTGCCCTGTTTAATACGCACAAGATTATACGCACCACGAAGATCTATCTTGGTGAACCAACTAGCCCCCTTAATCCGAGCAAATAAATCAGACAGCAGCGGCAAAGGGTACTGAAATTTGACTGTGATCTTATTAAGAAGGCGGTAATCAATACAAGGTCTCAAAGAACCATCCTTCTTGGCCACAAAAAAGAACCCTGCTCCCAATGGTGACGACGACGGGCGAATATGACCCTTCTCCAAGGATTCCTTTATATAACTCCACATAACGGCGTGTTCTGGCACAGATAAATTGAACAGTCGGCCCTTAGGAAACTTACTACCAGGAATCAAATTGATAGCACAATCGCAATCCCTATGAGGAGGTAGGGCACTGGATTTGGGCTCATCAAATACATCCCGGTAATCCGACAAAAACTCCGGGACTTCAGAAGGGGTTGATGATGAAATAGCCAAAAATGGAACATCACCATGTACCCCCTGACAACCCCAGCTGGACACAGACATAGATTTCCAATCCAATACTGGATTATGGACCTGTAGCCATGGCAACCCCAAAACGACCACATCATGCAGATTATGCAACACCAAAAAGCGAATATCCTCCTGATGTGCAGGAGCCATGCACATGGTCAATTGGGTCCAGTACTGGGGCTTATTCTTGGCCAAAGACGTAGCATCAATTCCTCTCAATGGAATAGGATACTGCAAGGGCTCCAAGAAAAAACCACAGCGCCTAGCAAACTCCAAGTCCATTAAATTCAGGGCAGCGCCTGAATCCACAAATGCCATAACAGAATAGGATGACAAATAGCAAATCAGAGTAACGGACAAAAGAAATTTCGACTGTACCATACCAATGGTGGCAGACCTAGCAAAACGCTTAGTGCGCTTAGGACAATCGGAGATAGCATGAGTGGAATCACCACAGTAAAAACACAGCCCATTCCGACGTCGGTGTTCTTGCCGTTCAGCTCTGGTCAAAGTCCTATCACATTGCATAGGCTCAGGTCTATGCTCAGATAATACCGCCAAATGGTGCACAACTTTACGCTCACGCAAGCGTCGATCGATCTGAATGGCCAAAGACATAGACTCATTCAGACCAGCAGGCATGGGAAATCCCACCATGACATCCTTAAGGGCTTCAGAGAGACCCTTTCTGAAAATTGCTGCCAGCGCACATTCATTCCACTGAGTGAGTACAGACCACTTCCTAAACTTCTGACAATATATCTCTACCTCATCCTGACCCTGACACAGAGCCAGCAAGATTTTCTCTGCCTGATCCACTGAATTTGGTTCATCATAAAGCTATCCAAGCGCCAGAAAAAACGCATCAACATCACGCAATGCCGGATCACCTGGCGCAAGGGAAAATGCCCAGTCTTGAGGGTCGCCACGTAACAAAGAAATAATGATTTTCACTTGTTGAACAGGGTCACCTGAGGAGCGAGGTTTCAAAGCAAGAAACAATTTACAATTATTTTTGAAATTCAGAAACTTAGATCTATCCCCAAAAAACAAATCAGGAATTGGAATCCTAGGCTCTAACATCGGATTCTGAACCACAAAATCTTGAATGTTTTGTACCCTTGCAGTGAGATTATCCATACAAGAGGACAGACCTTGAATGTCCATATCTACACCTGTATCCTGAACCACCCAGAGGTAAAGGGGAAAAGAGAGACAAAACACACTGCAAAGAAAAAAAAATGGTCTCAGAACTTCTCTTATCCCTCTATTGAGATGCATTAATACTTTTGGCCACCTGTACTGTTATGACCTGGTGGTGAGGACAATAATGGACCTGGTGGTTAAGAGCACACGGAATGACCTGATAGTTACTAATAATACAGGACAAGCTCCGAGACGTGGGAACTCTGCTGACCGCAATCCCTAATCCTATCACACACACTAGAAATAGCCGTGGATTGCTCCTAACGCTCCCTATGCAACTCGTCACAGCCTAAGGAACTAGCTAGCCCTAAAGATAGAAAAATAAAGCCTACCTTGCCTCAGAGAAATTCCCCAAAGGAACAGGCAGCCCCCCACATATAATGACTGTGAGTTAAGATGAAAATTACAAACACAGAGATGAAATAGATTTAGCAAAGTGAGGCCCGACTCACTGAACAGACAGAAGATAGGAAAGGTAACTTTGCGGTCAGCACAAAAAACTACAAAAAGACCACGCAGAGGGCGCAAAAAGACCCTCCGCACCGACTCACGGTGCGGAGGCGCTCCCTTTGCGTCCCAGAGCTTCCAGCAAGCAAGACAAAAATCAAAATAGCAAGCTGGACAGAAAAAATAGCAAACAGAGAAAAACAAGCAGGAACTTAGCTTCTGCTGGGAAGACAGGTCACAAGAACGATCCAGGAGCGAACTAGACCAATACTGGAACATTGACAGGTGGCATGGAGCAATGATCTAGGTGGAGTTAAATAGAGCAGCCAGCTAACGAATTAACCTTGTCACCTGTGGAAGGAACCTCAGAAGCCGCAGCCCCACTCACAACCACCAGAGGAAGCCCATGGACAGAACCAGCCGAAGTACCATTCGTGACCACAGGAGGGAGCTTAACAACAGAATTCACAACAGCGTGGTTCAAATCCCGTGCCAATTCGCGGCCGGACTGCGTCTGTCGCTGATTGGTCGCGCCCGGCCGTGAACAATCAGTGAAGCCAGGGTGAGCTTCAGGTTTTTGAGGACCCCGGGTGAAAGAATCTCACAGCCAATGTAGCATATAACACAGCCCACATAGTATTTAGCACAGCCACGTAGTATATAGCACAGCTGCATAGTATATTACACAGCCATGTAGTATATAGCACAGCCACATAGTATATAGCACAGCCCATGCAGTATATACGTAACACGTCCCAGATAGTATATAGCACAGCCACGTAGTATATAGCACAGCTACGTAGTATATTACACAGCCATGTAGTATATAGCACAGCCACATAGTATATAGCACAGCCCATGCAGTATATAACACAGCTCACGTAGTATATAGCACAGCCCACGTAGTATATAGCATAGCCAATGCAGTATATAACACAGCCCATGCAGCATATAACACAGTCCCTGCAGTATATAGCACAGCACACACAGTATATTACACAGCTCACATAGTATATAGCACAGCCCACGTAGTATATAGCATAGCCCACATAGTATATAGCATAGCCCACACAGTATATAACAGGCCACGTAGTATATAACATAGCCACGTAGTATATAGCTCAGCCACATAGTATATATCACAGCCCATGTAGTATATAGCACAGCGACGTAGTATACAACACAGCCCATGCAGTATATAACACAGCCCACATAGTATATAACACAGCCCACGTAGTATATAGCAATATGGGCACCATATCCCTGTTAAAAAAAGAATTAAAATAAAAAATTGTTATATACTTACCTTCCGGCGGCCCCCAGATCCAGCCCAGGCCTTTAGCGGTGCTCCTCTTAATGCTCAGTTCCCAGTAATGCCTTGTGGCAATAACCCGTGATGATGTAGCGGTCTTGCGAGACCACTACATCATCTCGGGTCATTGCCACAATGCATTCTTGGGACCGGAGCGTCGCGAGGAGCGGGAAATGCTGACGCGAACGCCGGAAGGTGAGAATATAATGATTTTTTTTAACTATTATTTTTAACATTATATATTTTTACTATAGATGCTGCATAAGCATGCATCAATAGCAAAAAGTTGGTCACACTTACAGGGTTAATGACAGCGTTAACGGACTGCGTTACACCATGTTATGCCGCGGTGTAACACAGTCAGTTTAGCGGACTGCTAAAATGCTATGTGGGTGCTCACTGGAGGGGAGTATGGAGGGGGCACTTACTGGAGGGGACTAGGGAGGGGCCAATTCGAGGCCGGACTGTGCCTGTCGCTGATTGGTCATGCCCAGTGCCGCGACCAATCAGCGATGCGGGTTTTCCGTGACTGACAGACAGACAAACAGACAAACAGACGGAAGTGGACCTTAGACAATTATATATATATATATATATATATATATATATATATATATATATATATATATATATATATATATATATATATGTGTATATATATGTATATGTATATATATGTATATATATATATATATATTTTTTTTTTTTTTTGTAATTTCAATGGGGCTAAAGGGGGGTGATTTGAACTTTTGTGTTTTTTAATTTTTTTCATATTTTTAAAAACATTTTTTCCTACTTTTCACTGAATGTAATAGTCCCGTTAGGGAACTTGAAGCATCATCCGATTTCTTGTGCTGTACATAGCAGTGCTTCAGCACTACTACATACAGCAGAAATCATCATTCCCTATGAATGCCCACCATGGGCTGGTGTTCACAAGATCATATTGATAGGCACAGGGGTCATCAGCAGAACCCCAGCTGTCATAACAGCCAATCGGCTCCTTGTGATCATGTGACGGCGCACTGATGGGAGTGTGGAATGACACATTCCCTGCTGACGTGTGTTAAATGCCGCTGTCAGAGGCTGTTAAAGGCACGTAATGGCTCATTAAATCAGCTGTCATGTGTTGGGAAAGATGTTGGATCGGCATGCAAGCTTGCATTGAAGGAGGTGACACAAGATATGACGTAAATGTACGTCGTTGGTCGTGATGAGGTTCATTCTCTTAAATAACTGCTAATATTTCATTGTCTATCCCCGGAGATACTGTTAGTGTATGATTTGTTATCAGGTGCAAAAAGCAATGGTACTTTAGTTCCACCCGAATAAACATTAGTGAAGGTAATAATCAATTTTATGTGACATGTGGTGCATGTTGTGATGTGTGTTTTAAAAAGAATCTGTCATCAGGTGTTTGCTACTATATGTAATCTGAGTGCAGTATGATGTAGGGACAGAAACTCTGATTCTAGTGGTGTATAATTTTCTGGGCTACTTGGTGCAGTTTCAGTAAAATCAGTGTTTTATCAGTATTACCACAATGGGACTAGTTGTATTATACCATGTAGTTCTCCTGCTTTGTGTAACCCCCCACCACTGATTAGCAGTTTTCTGCTATGCAATTAATTGATAAATAATTGGTGTGGGTTGAGTTACAGTATACCAAACTCAGCATTCAAAGAACTGGTAGATGTGCAGCAGAGAAAATGCTAATTTTATCAAAATTGCTACATATTTAGTTACACATTGCTGGAATCAAGGTCTTTGTCCCTATATCATTCTGCTCATATTACCTAGCAAAAAGGTGGTGACCGATTTCCTTAACTTCTTTCCGACGTTGGGGATAATAGTACGTCGATGTAGGACACCCTCCCTTTGATGTGGGCTCCGGCGGTGAACAGCTGTTTTGACCAGCTGACATGCCCGGGAACATCCGCGGGTGGAATCGCTATCCACCCGCAGCTATTAATCCATTAAATGCAGCTGTCAAGTGCTGACAGAAGTATTTAACATGCACTTCTGTCAATCTTGCCGGATATCCGCCCATCGGTGACCCTTTTCACAAGATCGCGGGTCACCGATGGGATGGCATGACAACCAGAGGTCTCCTGGAGACCTGTATGGTTGTCACTGCCAGATTGCTGTGAGTGTCACCCAGTGGTCAGCGCTCATAGCAAGTGAGGTATTCTACATACAGGTGATCTGATCATAGCCTGTATGTAGCAGAGCCTATCGGGTTAAGGCAGTTTCTAGTCTTCCAAAATAAATGTTTTTAAAAATATTAAAAAAATATATATATAAAAGTTCAAATCACTCCCCTTTCTCCCCATTCAAAATAAAACAATAAAAAAATCAATCATACACATATTTGGTATCGCTGCATTCAGAATCGCCCGATCCATCAATAAAAAAAAAGATTAACCTGATCGCTAAACGGTGTTGTGAGAAAAAAAGTCAAAATGCCAAAGTTAGGGTTTTTTGGTCACCGCGACATTGCATTAAAATGCAATAACGGGCGATCAAAAGATCATGCCTGCACCAAAATGGTATCATTTAAAACGACCGCTCGGCACACAAAAAATAAGCCCTCACCCGACCCAAGATCACGAAAAATGGAGACACTACGGGTATCGGAAAAAGGCGCATTTTTTTATTTATTTTTTGTAACAAAGTTTGGAATTTTTTCACCACTTAGATAAAAAAAGAACCTAAATATATTTCGTGTCTATGAATTCGTAATGACCTGCAGAATGATAATGGCAGGTTAGTTTTAGCAGTTAGTGAACCTAGTAAAAAAGCAAAACAAAAAACATCTGTGGGATTGCACTTTTTTTGCAGTTTCACCGCAGTTGGAAATTTGTTTTCCTTTTTCCAGTACACGATATGTTAAAACCAATGGTGTCATTCAAAAGTACATCTCGTCCCACAAAAAACAAGCCCTCACATGGCCATATTGACAGAATAATTAAAAAGTTATGGCTCTGGGAAGAAGAGGAGCAAAAAACGAAAACGCAAAAACAAAAATACATCCATCATGAAGGAGATAAAGATGTGAAACATAAATGTTCACGTAACTGACCTGCTATTTGTACCTGCTGAAACACATGATAGGCACAAGAGTCAGGTTGAAAAGTTAAACTTTAGATATGTGAACCATATTTAAAAGGTTGTCTGGTTGGTTCAACCCCTTCATGACCTATGACATATACAGCTCTGGCAAAAAATTAAGAGACCACCACATCAGAACTCTGTCATGGGCAGCTCAATCTCCAGACCTGAACCCGATTGAAAACGTCTGGAATGTAGTAAAGTGGATGACGGATAGTCACAAGTAGTGTTGAGCGATACCGTCCGATACTTGAAAGTATCGGTATCGGATAGTATCGGCCGATACCCGAAAAATATCGGATATCGCCGATACCGATATCCGATACCAATACAAGTCAATGGGACATCAAGTATCGGAAGGTATTCTCATGGTTCCCAGGGTCTGAAGGAGAGGAAACTCTCCTTCAGGCCCTGGGATCCATAGGGATGTGTAAAATAAAGAATTAAAATAAAAAATATTGATATGCTCACCTCTCCGGCGGCCCCTGGACTTCACACTGCTAACCGGGAGGCTTCTTTGTTTAAAAAGCGCGCCTTTCGGACCTGTGAATGACGTCCCGGCTTCTGATTGGTCGCGTGCCGCCCATGTGACCGGCACGCGACCAATCAGAGGCCGCGACGTCATTCGCAGGTCCTCAATTCCTAGAATTAGCAGTTTTGTGAATGAGAATGACGTCGCGGCTTCTGATTGGCCGCATGCCGGTCACATGGGCGGCACGCGACCAATCAGAAGCCGGGACGTCATTCACCGGTCCGAAAGGCGCGCTTTTTAAACAAAGAAGCCTCCCGGATAGCAGCGTGAAGTCCAGGGGCCGCCGGAGAGGTGAGCATATCAATATTTTTTATTTTAATTCTTTATTTTCCACATCCCTATTGATTCGATACCGATACCCGATATCACAAAAATATCGGATCTCGGTATCGGAATTCCGATACCGCAAATATCGGCCGATACCCGATACTTGCGGTATCGGAATGCTCAACACTAGTCACAAGCCATCAAAGAAGAACTGCTTACATTTTGCGCCAGAAGCAGTGTAAAAGACTGGTGGAAAGCATGCCAAGACGCATGAAAGCTGTGATTAAAAATCATGGTTATTCCACAAAATATTGATTTCTGAACTCTTCATGAGTTAAAACATTAGTATTGTTGTTTCTAAATGATTATGAACTTGTTTTCTTTGCATTATTTGAGGTCTGAAAGCACTGGGTTTGTTTTTTTATTCTGACCATTTTTCTTTGTCAGAAAAAAATACAAAAGTTATTGCTTTGAAATTCGGAGACTTGTTGTCAGAAGTTTATAGAATAAAAGAACAATTTACATTTTACTCTAAAATATACCTATAAAGAGAAAAATCAGACAAACTGAACATTTTGCAGTGGTCTCTTAATTGTTGGCAGAACTGTATGTATATATACTGTATATATATACATCATAGGCTGTGTCCTTGCATTCCATGCGGGCTCCGGCACTGAGACGCATGTTTTCCGGCACATGACAGCTTATTTCATAGGAAAGTGAGTTCATTGGCCGTGAAATCGCAGGACCTTTCAGAGGGCACCGTGAGCAGGAGAACTTTCTCACTCTCACGGTGCCGTCAGATGGGGAATAGGAGTTCACAGAGAGACACTGAGCACACGATACTCAGTGTGTCTGCTGGATGACAGGCTGCATGGTCGCATCATGCAACTGTGCAGCCTGCCCTTTAGATGTAGCAGAGCTGGACCTGTCATGGGACAAATGGATTAGCAGCATGTCTGCGGAAAGGTGAGGAATTTTGTTGTTTGATTTTTTAACTCTTTCGCAGATGACAAGGTGTTATGATCTGGTGATTAAGGAGCGACATGCGTCTAGCTCTGAGCAGGTGGCAACTATACTGACCGCAGTCCATAAGCTCAACACAACACTATAAGTAGCCGTGGAATGCTCCTAACTCTGCCTAGGCATCTCGTCACAGCCTAAGAGCTAACTACCCCTAAAGATAGAAGCAGGAAAACTATCTTGCCTCAGAGAAAATCCCCAAAGGATAGATTCGCCTCCCACAAATAATGACTGTGAGAGGAGAAGGAAATGGCATACGTAGTATGAAACAAGATTTAGCACAGGAGGCCACTTCTAGCTAGATAGAAAATAGTACAGGACAGAACGCTGTGCGGTCAGTAAAAAAAAACTAGAAAAAGTCCACCGCAGAGAAATGCAAAAATCTCCACACCTGACTAAAGGTGTGGAGGGCAAACTCTGCTGCCCAGAGCTTCCAGCTTAGCTGAATAGATCCATACTGAAAAGCTGGACAAATGAACAAAAACAAAGAAAGTGCTGAACAACAAAGTCCACAACAAGAGAACCGCAAAAGGACAAGCAAGGACTTAGCTTTGAAGAACTGGTCAGAGTGTCAGGAAGTCCTAAGAACAATGACTCCAGGCAGGAACAATTGACAACTGGCATTGAATGAGGGATAAGGCCAGACTAATATAGCCGAGCCAGAAAGACGATCAGTGAAAACAGCTGCAGAAGCTAAATCCAAGAAGCAGCCATACCACTCAAAACCACAGGAGGTGGCCAAAGAGCAGAACTCACAAAAATGCTACTTACAACCACCGGAGGGAGCCCAAGAGCGGAATTCACAACACAAGGGCATTGAGGGAATGGGCACGGTTATAAGAATGGTTTAATTAAGATTATTAAAGGAGTCTATGTCATTCTTTCAATTAAAGGATTTTTTTTCTGGGTGTCTGTGTTTTCTTACTATGTGACTATAGGGTTAATAATAGGGGCATCTTATTAACGCCTCTCCACTACTAACCTCAGGGCTTGATGTCAGCAGACAATTCAAAGGTGACATCAACCCCCCAACTATAACCCCACTTGCTACTGCTAGAGGGCAAGTGGGAAGAGCGAGGCTAAGTGCTAGAATTGGCGCATCTTAGAGATGCGCCTTTTCTGGGGTGGCTGAGAGCTGATTTTTTTAGCCTGGGGGGGCCAGTATCCATGGCCTCTTCCTTGTTTATTAACATCTCTGCATAACCTTTGCTTGTTATTAATTATGGGGAGACCCTACGTCATTTTTTAGGGTCCCCAATTTTAATAGGCAGTAAAGGCTAAGTGTACAGATGTGAGCTGATATTAATAGCCTGGAATCTCCATGGGTATTACCCCCTTCCCAGCCTATAAATATCTGCCCCCAGCCATCGACTTTCCCTCTGCTGGTTAGGAAAATTGCGCTGGAGCCCACTCCATTTTTTTCCGATAATTAATCTTTTATTAATTAAATACATGTACAGTAATTTGCACACACACTGTAATAATTGTATTTGTCACAGACATCTATACATCTATCTATTCTATTTGTCTTTACTATATGTAATCCATCTCTTCTATCCTGTTGGCTCCTGAAGTGATTCTACAGTACATGGCAGATAAATTTCTGGTTTTTCTTCTATCTATCTATGCAATATAAATTCATATACAGTATGTGTGTGTCACTGACATCTATATATCTATGTATTCTATGTGTATATATCTATTCTACATATTCTATTCTAACTTGTCAGTGTAATTTTACTGTATGCAGCACATGAATTGCTGGCTTTTCAAAAGACACGGTATATAAAAATCAGACAGCACTTGCATGGTTTGAGTGCTGTGCGATTTTTTTTTTTCCCCACACCCATAGGCTTGCATTGGCGAGTTTCTGAAGAGTCTCGGTGACAGTCGCAGTATGCTGCGATTTTACACGCACGCTGACTATGCCAAAGAAAATAAACAGTGATGTGAGCTGCCCCATAGATTAACACTGGTCCAAGTGCTAAGCATATTCTACGGTAATGCGGCTCCGGCCTTAGACCAGACTACCCCTTCAACTATAAAAATTGTGCATCAACGTCCATTTATTTACAGATTGCCACTATGCCTGTGTAAAATATTGTGTCAAGGTTCTTTTGGTGAACCTATGAAAGTGTTGTGAGTGATCATCGGCAAGGAATTCAAGGTAGAGCGGGCAATCCTGATAACAACACTAATATGCTGTTTATGAAGGTCATAATTAGAGTTGAGCGAATATGTTCGTTAACGATCGCCGAATCTGAATTTGCCATATTAGTGCCATATTGGTACCCTATTCGTGCCAAATTTATGTTTCATTTCTTAACATATTTGCTCATTTCTATCCCCAGTGCCTCCAATAACATTCGGCTATGTTATGTGAATATTGTAAAAACCATACTCGTCGGCAAAAGTAATCCGAACCTAATAGTGAAAAATTCGCTCAACTCTAGTCATCATTTTTTTCCAAGGTCGAAGGGGCATCTGCATTTTACTTTTATATGGGGCCCATGGAATCCATGGGGCTCTGAGTTTCGAAGCCTTAGTCATTCTGTGTCCCATAATCAAGAGCGTCCATACTTAGATAAATTCACTTAGAAAAAATAGATACAGCACAGCAGACCCCATTGCTTAAACCTGGCAGTTTTTTTTTTCTGTGGGAATATCTATTTTGAAGGAATAGATCCATAAAGGCGCCATAGACTTCAATAGGGGCCACATTATTGTACTGTGCAACTAATAGAAATCGCTCCTGAGAAATCGCTCCTGTCAAACCAATCTAATCAGTTTTTATGAAGAGGTAAGCTATAGACTGGACCACGGTGAGTCATTGGACGTGGTATATCTCGATTTTTCCAAAGCGTTTGATACCGTGCCGCACAAGAGGTTGGTACACAAAATGAGAATGCTTGGTCTGGGGGAAAATGTGTGTAAATGGGTTAGTAACTGGCTTAGTGATAGAAAGCAGAGGGTGGTTATAAATGGTATAGTCTCTAACTGGGTCGCTGTGACCAGTGGGGTACCGCAGGGGTCAGTATTGGGACCTGTTCTCTTCAACATATTCATTAATGATCTGGTAGAAGGTTTACACAGTAAAATATCGATATTTGCAGATGATACAAAACTATGTAAAGCAGTTAATACAAGAGAAGATAGTATTCTGCTACAGATGGATCTGGATAAGTTGGAAACTTGGGCTGAAAGGTGGCAGATGAGGTTTAACAATGATAAATGTAAGGTTATACACATGGGAAGAGGGAATCAATATCACCATTACACACTGAACGGGAAACCACTGGGTAAATCTGACAGGGAGAAGGACTTGGGGATCCTAGTTAATGATAAACTTACCTGGAGCAGCCAGTGCCAGGCAGCAGCTGCCAAGGCAAACAGGATCATGGGGTGCATTAAAAGAGGTCTGGATACACATGATGAGAGCATTATACTGCCTCTGTACAAATCCCTAGTTAGACCGCACATGGAGTACTGTGTCCAGTTTTGGGCACCGGTGCTCAGGAAGGATATAATGGAACTAGAGAGAGTACAAAGGAGGGCAACAAAATTAATAAAGGGGATGGGAGAACTACAATACCCAGATAGATTAGCGAAATTAGGATTATTTAGTCTAGAAAAAAGACGACTGAGGGGCGATCTAATAACCATGTATAAGTATATAAGGGGACAATACAAATATCTCGCTGAGGATCTGTTTATACCAAGGAAGGTGACGGGCACAAGGGGGCATTCTTTGCGTCTGGAGGAGAGAAGGTTTTTCCACCAACATAGAAGAGGATTCTTTACTGTTAGGGCAGTGAGAATCTGGAATTGCTTGCCTGAGGAGGTGGTGATGGCGAACTCAGTCGAGGGGTTCAAGAGAGGCCTGGATGTCTTCCTGGAGCAGAACAATATTGTATCATACAATTATTAGGTTCTGTAGAAGGACGTAGATCTGGGTATTTATTATGATGGAATATAGGCTGAACTGGATGGACAAATGTCTTTTTTCGGCCTTACTAACTATGTTACTATGTAATATAGTTTTAGATTATATTGAGCTGTAATGCGGTAGTTTGCGTGAGCAGTAAACGTGAGTTACTGCAATCATACACTGCTCTATGACTCTTGTTGGGATTTATGGTTAGCAAAATGTAATTGGTAGGCATAGTTCATGAGGCTGAAGGCAATATAGTCACATTTTTGAGCGATCATATCATTTAGCTGCAATGCATGAAATCATTTAATATTACTAAACCCTATTTACAAGTGAATGCATCCAAAGTAGAGATTTCTTATTCTGTGTAAGTTGTCATTGTCAGCAGTAAGCGAGCGATTAACTCTTTGACCTTGGGAATAATGACATTACGCGGCAGGTAAGCTGGGATAGACAGCCTTTACACTCAGCCATATTGGAATATGATGAACTTTTTAAAGAAGTATAATGAGTCCATTATTGATCGTGACCTACGCCTTCTCCTTAATGCTGTGTATTTTTAGTCTTACATCAGCAGGCTATAAATTTACTCTTACTTAGTTGTCTGTAATGAATTTCGGATCAAAGCGTAATATTATTTAAAATAACAGCTTGCATTTTTGACAAGTTAATACCTTGCTTGTTTCTTCCTTTCTTTCCTTTTCGGTGCCTTATCAGCACCTTCTAGTTTCGGAAGAAAACTCTTTTCACATTTAACTGTCATTACTGAATGTCAGCGCTAATTTGGCAGAAGAAATCGAGGGAAAATGATGTGAACTGTTGGTGATGCATGTAGAATTGCTGCGCTGCACAGCCTTTTATTATAGCTAAATGCTTTTTGATGTACAGTATTTCCATTTGGTTTGTTTCCAGCGGGAGAGTAACAAAACATTTCATATTGGTTACAGCCTGGCATTAGACTCTGAATTACAGGAACACCAAGGCTGATCTGACCATTTCATTCTATGTTATCTCAATCCTTCCTCTCAGCATGATGATTGATGGTAGGATGCCGCTCCTGCCATTATCTCTATCAACATATTTCATGAGCTTGTCCTCAAATGCTTATAAGCACTGTATAAAGGCCAATCACGTAGCCGGCAGGAAACCTATGGGAAATATCTCTGTAAATTGCTAAAGGCATCATCAGGGGTTAATGTCAAGTTATGAACCACTCAAATAATTAGAGTATATAATTAATTTTGTTTTACATAATTTAATGACTAAGGTTGCGTTAACACAGCACCACACAGTAAAAATGGCAGCAAAGCCACATTTGTGTTTGTGGTTTTTACAATGATTCGTTTGGCCATGTTTTTAAATGAACCGATTTAGGGCTTGTTCACAAATTGTGGTTTTTATGTTACCCCCTCTCCTCCCCCCCCCCCTGTGTTTTGCAGAAATTTACAGTACCAGCAAAGTGAATGGGATTTTTGAAATGTCACGCACATTCTGCTAATCTTGTTCACTGCAAATTTGAACATTCAAAGCATTTTTTCAGCAGCACCGTAGAACAACAGACCTGGATTAGCACCTTGACATAGTAGAGCTGAGTTTCTGGACAGCACCAGGGAGCTGGATTGGTAGAGGGGCATTTTAATGTAGTATAGCCAAATATGCAAACATCACTTTGGAGTAGCAGGCTGAAATGGTAGACAGGCACCTTGATGTACAGTCATGGCCAAAAGTATTAACACCCCTGCAATTCTGTCAGATAATACTCAGTTTCTTCCTGAAAATGATTGCAATCACAAATTCTTTGGTATTATTATCTTCATTTAATTTGTATTAAATGAAAAAAACACAAGAGAATGAAGCAAAAAGCAAAACATTGATCATTTCACACAAAACTCCAAAAATGGTCCAGACAAAAGTATTGGCACCCTCAGCCTAATACTTGGTTGCACAACCTTTAGCCAAAATAACTGCGACCAATCGCTTCCAGTAACCATCAATGAGTTTGTTACAATGCTCTGCTGGAATTTTAGACCATTCTTCTTTGGCAAACTGCTCCAGGTCCCTGATATTTGAAGGGTGCCTTCTCCAAACTGCCATTTTTAGATCTCTCCACAGGTGTTCTATGGGATTCAGGTCTGGACTCATTGCTGGCCACCGTAGAAGTCTCCAGTGCTTTCTCTCAAACCATTTTCTAGTGCTTTTGAAGTGTATTTTGGGTCGTTGTCCTGCTGGAAGACACATGACCTCTGAGGGAGACCCAGCTTTCTCACACTGGGCCCTACATTATGCTGCAAAATTTGCTGGTAGTCTTCAGACTTCATAATGCCATGCACACAGTCAAGCAGTCCAGTGACAGAGGCAGCAAAGCAACCCCAAAACATCAGGGAACCTCCGCCATGTTTGACTGTAGGGACCGTGTTCTTTTCTTTGATTGCCTATTTTTTTCTCCTGTAAATTCTATGTTGATGCCTTTGCCCAAAAAGCTCTACTTTTGTCTCATCTGACCAGAGAACATTCTTCCAAAACGTTTTAGGCTTTTTCAGGTAAGTTTTGGCAAGCTCCAGCCTGGCTTTTTTATGTCTCGGGGTAAGAAGTGGGGTCTTCCTGGGTCTCCTACCATACAGTCCCTTTTCATTCAGACGCCGACGGATAGTACGGGTTGACACTTTGTACCCTCGGACCGCAGGGCAGCTTGAACTTGTTTGGATGTTAGTCGATGTTCTTTATCCAACATCCGCACAATATTGTGCTGAAATCTCTTGTCAATTTTTCTTTTCCGTCCACATCTAGGGAGGTTAGCCACAGTGTCATGGGCTTCTTGATGACACTGCGCACGGTAGACACAGGAACATTCAGGTCTTTGGAGATGGACTTGTAGCCTTGAGATTGCTCATGCTTCCTCACAATTTGGTTTCCCAAGTCCTCAGACAGTTCTTTGGCCTTCTTTCTTTTCTCCATGCTCAATGTGGTACACACAAGGACACAGGACAGAGGTTGAGTCCACTTTAATCCATGTCAACTGGCTGCAAGTGTGATTTAGTTGTTGCCAACACCTGTTAGGTGCCACAGGTAAGTTACAGGTGCTGTTAATTACACAAATTAGAGAAGCATCACGATTTTTCGAATGGTGCTAATATTTTTGTCCACCCCCTTTTTTATGTTTGGTGTGGAATTATATCCAATTTGGCTTTAGGACAAATCTTTTTGTGTTTTTTTATTTAAGACAAATTAAATGAAGATAATAATACCAAAGAATTTGTGATTGCAATCATTTTCAGGAAGAAACTGAGTGAGTATTATCTGACAGAATTGCAAGGGTGTTAATACTTTTGGCCATGACTGTAGCATACCTGAGTGTGAGGAAAGCATCTTCAAAAACAGCTGGATTTCGAGGCAGGCATCTTCATATTTAAGACTTTGATGTAAACTTTAGCAGAGAGTGTAACAGAACCTAACAGTTGCAAAGCTGAGCTTGTCTGGAGACTCAGCAGGATGTCATCACATGATAGCAACATGCTACTGCCTGAATATTTAGGTGGCATGCAGATACCTGAGCTAGCATTAAAGGCCTAGGTGTGTGACATCAGAGGTGCGCATCATGGGAACTCGATATGCACGAGAGCAGAAAGAGATGATCTCGGGGAAAGAACTTACATGGAGCGGCACTATCTTCATTCAAAGGTGGCCTATCAGCAGGTTTTACCCTGTTATGATCTGATGGCCTTGGAGCAGCATGAGACGTACTCTGGAGAAGGTGGTCCCTGTACTGACCGCAAACCCTGAACCTAGCAGCGCAACTAGAAGCAGCCGTGGGGGGTACCTAACACTCCCTAGACCCCTCGACACAGCCTAAGATCTAACTACCCCTAAAGACAGAAACAGGAAACCTATCTTGCCTCAGAGAAAATCCCCAAAGGATAGATAGCCCCCCACAAATATTGACTGTGAGAGGAGAGGGAAATAACATACTCAGATATGAAATCAGATTTTAGCATAGGAGGCCATACTAGCTAAAAAGAAAGAATAGAACAGAGTACTATGGGGTCAGTATAAAAACACTAGAAAATATCCACCACAGAAAATACGGATCACCACATCTGACTAAAGACATGGGGGGTATATCTGCATCTCCAGAGAAATAGCTAGGCTGCAAAAAATCCTTCACAGACCAAGCTGGACAAGACAAAAACATGAAAATGCACAGAATTATAAGGTCCACTGCAGGTGGACAGCAAAAACAAAGCCAGGACTTATCTTTGTAGAAAAACACAGCAAACTGGAGAGACCAGCAGGGAAGTGAATCCTTCAAGAACAATGGACAACTGGCACTGACTAAAGGATCCAGCAAAGCTATATACCCCAGTCAGTTCCGCAATTAGTAGATACACCTGTCCACTCCTGCAGTCCAGGCACAACTGCATTACCCTCTACAACCACCGGAGGGAGCCCAAAAGCTGAATTCACAACAGTACCCCCCCTTGAGGAGGGGTCACCAAACCCCCACCAGAGCCCCCAGGCCGATCAGGATGAGCCCGATGAAAGGCACAAACCAAATCAACGGCATGGACATCAGAGGCAGAAACCCAAGAATTATCCTCCTGGCCATAACTGTTGTGAATTCTGCTCTTGGGCTCCCTCCGGTGGTTATGAGTGGTAGTGCTGCGGTAGTTGGATCGCAGCATTTATCAGGTGTATCCATTTTTTGCAATTTGGGCTGGGCTATTTAAGTCCTGCTTTATCCTTTAGTCAGTGCCAGTTGTCCATTGTTTTTGGAGGATTCACATCCATGCTTGGTCTCTCCTGGTCTGCTGTTCATTTCTTCAAAGATAAGTTCTGGCCTTGTTTTTTCTGTCCACCTGCTGTGGACCTTATAGTCTGTGCATTTTCTTGTTTTGTTTAGTCCAGCTTTGTCTGTGAAGGATTTTTTGCAGCCTAGCTGTGTCTCTGGAGATGCAGATATACCCTCCATGTCTTTAGTCAGATGTGGTGTTTTGTATTTTCTGTGGTGGATATTTTCTAGTGTTTTAATACTGACTGCATAGTACTCTGTCCTATTCTTCCTTTTTAGCTAGTATGGCCTCCTATGCTAAATCCTGATTTCATGTCAGCGTATGTCATTTCCCTCTCCTTTCACAGTCAATATTTGTGGGCGGCTGTCTATCCTTTGGGGATTTTCTCTGAGGCAAGATAGTTTTCCCGTTTCTGTCTTTAGGGGTAGTTAGTTCTTAGGCTGTGTCGAGGGGTCTAGGGAGTGCTAGGTACCCCCACGGCTTCTTCTAGTTGCGCTGCTAGTTCAGGGTTTGCGGTCAGTAAAGGTACCACCTTCTCCAGAGTACGTCTCATGCTGCTCCTAGGCCACCAGATCATAACAGTACAACTGGCCAACAATGCGTTAAATGCATCTCAGAAGAAGGGAAGGAAGCTCTTGAGCCATTTTTTTTTCTCCAGTCTATTCTGTGTTCTCTTCCCTCTTAATCTCTGGGTGGCTACGGAACCTAGTATTAACATGAATGTTCAGGAGTTAGTTTCTCGGGTGGATCAGCTTGCTGCTAGGGTACAGGGTATTTCAGATTTTATTATTCAGACTCCTGCCTTAGAACCTAAGATTCCCACTCCTGATTTATTTTTTGGTGACAGATCCAAATTTTTGAGTTTCAAAAATAACTGTAAACTGTTTTTTGCATTGAGACCCCGTTCTTCTGGTGATCCCATTCAGCAGGTTAAAATCATCATATCCTTGCTGCGTGGTGACCCACAGGATTGGGTATTTTCCCTGGAATCTGGCAATCCTGCTTTGCTTAATGTTGATTCTTTCTTTCAAGCATTGGGGTTATTGTATGATGAGCCTAATTCTGTGGATCAAGCTGAGTAGATCTTGTTGGCCCTGTGTCAGGGTCAAGAAGCGGCAGAATTGTATTGCCAGAAATTTAGAAAATGGTCTGTACTGACTAAATGGAATGAGGATGCCTTGGCGGCAATTTTCAGAAAGGGTCTTTCTGAATCCATTAAAGATGTTATGGTGGGGTTCCCCACGCCTGCTGGTCTGAGTGATTCTATGTCTCTGGCCATTCAGATTGATCGGCGCTTGCGCGAGCGCAGAGTTGTGCACACTGTGGCGTTGTCCTCCGAGAGGAGCCCTGAGCCTATGCAGTGTGATAGGATTTTGTCTAGAGCTGAACGACAAGGATTTAGGCGTCAGAATAGGTTGTGTTTTTACTGCGGCGATTCTGCTCATGTTATTTCTGATTGCCCTAAGCGTACAAAGAGAATCGCTAGTTCTGTTACCATCAGTACTTTACAACCAAAATTTCTGTTATCTGTGACCTTGATCTGCTCATTATCGTCATTTTCTGTCATGGCATTTGTGGATTCAGGCGCCACTCTGAATTTAATGCACTTAGAATTTGCCAGACGTTGTGGTTTCTCCTTGCAGCCTTTGCAGAACCCTATTCCTTTAAGGGGGATTGATGCTACACCGTTGGCTAAAAATAAACCTCAGTTTTGGATACAGCTGACCATGCGCATGGCGTCAGCCCATCAGGAAGATTGTCGTTTTCTGGTGTTGCATAATTTGCATGATGATATTGTGCTGGGTTTTCCATGGTTGCAGCTACATAATCCGGTGTTAGATTGGAAATCCATGTCTGTGACTAGTTGGGGTTGTCAGGGGGTTCATGATCACGTTCCTTTGATGTCGATTTCCTCTTCCCCCTCTTCTGAAATTCCTGAGTTTTTGTCAGATTTCCAGGATGTATTCGATGAGCCTAAATCCAGTTCCCTTCCACCACATAGGGACTATGATTGTGCTATTGACTTGATTCCAGGTTGTAAGTTCCCTAAGGGCCGACTTTTCAACCTGTCTGTGCCAGAACATGCCGCCATGTGGAGCTATATTAAGGAGTCTTTGGAGAAGGGGCATATTCGGCCATCTTCTTCACCATTGGGAGCAGGTTTTTTTTTTGTTGCCAAGAAGGATGGCTCCTTGAGACCGTGTATTGATTATCACCTCTTGAATAAGATCACGGTCAAATTTCAATACCCTTTGCCTTTGCTTACTGATTTGTTTGCTAGGATTAAAGGGGCTAGCTGGTTTACTAAGACTGACCTTCGAGGGGCATATAATCTTATTCGTATTAAACAGGGTGACGAGTGGAAAACTGCATTTAATACGCCCGAAGGCCATTTTGAATACCTAGTGATGCCATTCGGACTCTCTAATGCCCCATCTTTGTTCCAGTCCTTCATGCATGATATCTTTCGGAGTTATCTTGATAAGTTCATGGTTGTATATTTGGATGATATTTTGATTTTTTCCGATGATTGGGAGTCTCATGTGAAACAGGTCAGTATGGTATTTCAGATCCTCCGTGATAATGCTTTGTTTGTGAAGGGGTCGAAGTGCCTCTTTGGAGTGCAGAAGGTTTCTTTTTTGGGCTTCATTTTTTCTCCCTCATCTATAGAAATGGATCCGGTTAAGGCTCAGGCCATTCATGATTGGATTCAGCCCACATCTGTGAAGAGCCTTCAGAAATTCTTGGGCTTTGCTAATTTTTATCGTCGTTTCATTGCCAACTTCTCCAGTGTGGTTAAACCTCTGACTGATTTGACGAAGAAAGGCGCTGATGTGACGAATTGTTCCTCTGGGGCTGTTTCTGCCTTTCAGGAGCTTAAACGCCGATTTACTTCTGCCCCTGTGTTGCGTCAGCCGGATGTTTCTCTTCCATTTCAGGTTGAGGTTGACGCGTCTGAGATTGGGGCAGGGGCCGTTTTGTCTCAGAGGAATTCTGATGGTTCCTTGATGAAACCGTGTGCCTTCTTTTCTCGGAAGTTTTCGCCTGCGGAACGCAATTATGATGTCGGCAATCGGGAGTTGTTGGCTATGAAGTGGGCATTTGAGGAGTGGCGTCATTGGCTTGAGGGGGCCAAGCACCATATTGTGGTCTTGACCGATCATAAGAATCTGATTTACCTCGAGTCTGCCAAACGACTGAATCCTAGACAGGCTCGATGGTCCCTGTTTTTCTCCCGTTTTGATTTTGTGGTCTCGTACCTTCCTGGTACTAAGAATGTTAAGGTGGATGCCCTCTCTAGGAGTTTATTTCCTGATTCCCCTGGGGTTCTTGAGCCGGTCGGCATTCTGAAGGAAGGGGTGATTCTTTCTGCCATCTCCCCTGATTTACGACGGGTTCTTCAGGAATTTCAGGCTAATAAACCTGACCGCTGTCCAGTGGGGAAACTGTTTGTTCCTGATAGATGGACTAGTAAAGTGATTTCTGAGGTTCATTGTTCTGTGTTGGCTGGCCATCCTGGGATTTTTGGTACCAGAGATTTGGTTGGTAGGTCATTTTGGTGGCCTTCTTTGTCGCGGGATGTGCGTTCTTTTGTGCAGTCCTGTGGGATTTGTGCGCGGGCTAAGCCTTGCTGTTCCCGCGCTAGTGGGTTGCTTCTGCCTTTGCCGGTCCCTGAGAGACCTTGGACGCATATTTCTATGGATTTTATTTCAGATCTTCCGGTTTCCCAGAGGATGTCGGTTATCTGGGTGGTTTGTGACCGGTTTTCTAAGGTGGTTCATTTGGTACCTTTGCCTAAATTGCCTTCCTCTTCTGATTTGGTTCCGTTGTTTTTTCAGCATGTGGTTTGTTTGCATGGCATCCCGGAGAATATTGTGTCCGATAGAGGTTCCCAGTTTGTTTCTAGGTTTTGGCGGGCCTTTTGTGCAAGGCTGGGCATTGATTTGTCTTTTTCTTCCGCATTTCATCCTCAGACAAATGGCCAGACGGAGCGAACTAATCAGACTTTGGAAACTTATTTGAGATGCTTTGTGTCTGCTGATCAGGATGATTGGGTGGCGTTCTTGCCATTGGCCGAGTTTGCCCTTAATAATCAGGCTAGTTCTGCTACCTTGGTTTCACCTTTTTTTTGTAATTTTGGTTTTCATCCTCGTTTTTCTTCAGGGCAGGTTGAGCCTTCTGATTGTCCTGGTGTGGATTCAGTGGTTGACAGGCTGCAGCGGATTTGGGTCATGTGGTGGACAATTTGGTGTTGTCTCAGGAGGAGGCTCAGCATTTTGCTAACCGTCGTTAGTGTGTTGGTTCCCGGCTTCGGGTTGGGGATTTGGTCTGGTTGTCTTCCCGTCATGTTCCTATGAAGGTTTCTTCCCCTAAGTTCAAGCCTTGGTTTATTGGTCCTTATAGGATTTCTGAGATTATCAATCCGGTGTCTTTTCGTTTGGCCCTTCCAGCCTCTTTTTCCATCCATAATGTGTTCCATAGATCTTTGTTGCGGAAGTATGTGGTGCCCGTTGTTCCCTCTGCTGATCCTCCGGCCCCGGTGTTGATTGATGGGGAGTTGGAGTATGTGGTTGAGAAGATTTTGGATTCTCATTTTTCGAGGCTGAAGCTTCAGTATCTGGTCAAATGGAAGGGTTATGGCCAGGAGGATAATTCTTGGGTTGTTGCCTCCGATGTTCATGCTGACGATTTGGTTCGTGCCTTTCATTTGGCTCGTCCTGATCAGCCTGGAGGCTCTGGTGAGGGTTCGGTGACCCCTCCTCAAGGGGGGTACTGTTGTGAATTCTGCTCTTGCGCTCCCTCCGGTGGTTATGAGTGGTAGTGCTGCAGTAGTTGGATCGCAGCATTTATCAGGTGTATCCATTTTTTGCAATTTGGGCTGGGCTATTTAAGTCCTGCTTTATCCTTTATTCAGTGCCAGTTGTTCATTGTTTTTGGAGGATTTACATCCATACTTGGTCTCTCCTGGTCTGCTGTTCATTTCTTCAAAGATAAGTTCTGGCCTTGTTTTTGCTGTCCACCTGGTGTGGACCTTATAGTCTGTGCATTTTCTTGTTTTGTTTTGTCCAGCTTTGTCTGTGAAGGATTTTTTGCAGCCTAGCTGTGTCTCTGGAGATGCAGATATACCCTCCATGTCTTTAGTCAGATGTGGTGTTTTTTTCTGTGGTGGATATTTTCTAGTGTTTTAATACTGACCGCATAGTACTCTGTCCTATTCTTCCTTTTTAGCTAGTATGGCCTCCTATTCTAAATCCTGATTTCATGTCTGCGTATGTTATTTCCCTCTCCTTTCACAGTCAATATTTGTGGGCGGCTGTCTATCCTTTGGGGATTTTCTCTGAGGCAAGATAGTTTTCCCATTTCTGTCTTTAGGGGAAGTTAGTTCTTAGGCTGTGTCGAGGGGTCTAGGGAGTGCTAGGTACCCCCACGGCTTCTTCTAGCTGCACTGCTAGTTCAGGGTTTCCGGTCAGTAAAGGTACCACCTTCTCCAGAGTACGTCTCATGCTGCTCCTAGGCCACCAGATCATAACACATAACCCTTTCACTTGACAAGGTACTGAAGCTTCCGCCTCGGCTATCCAAAATCTTCTCAACAACATATTCCAACTCCCCATCGACCAATACAGGGGCCGGAAGATCAACAGAGGGAACAACGGGCTCCACATATTTCCGCAACAAAGATCTATGGAAGACATTATGAATAGCAAAAGAGGCCGGAAGCGCCAGGCGAAAGGACACCGGATTAATAATCTCAGAAATCCTATAAGGACCAATAAATCGAGGCTTAAACTTAGGGGAAGAAACCTTCAAAGGAACATGACGGGAAGATAACCAAGCCAGATCACCAACCCGAAGCCGGGAACCAACACACCGACGACAGTTAGCAAAACGCTGAGCCTCCTCCTGAGACAGCACCAAATTGTCCACCACATAAGCCCAAATCTGCTGCAACCTGTCGACCACAGAATCCACACCAGGAAGGTCAGAAGGCTCAACCTGCCCAGAAGAAAAACGAGGATGAAAACCAAAATTACAAAAAAAAGGTGAAACCAAAGTAGCCGAACTAGCCCGATTATTAAGGGCAAACTCGGCCAATGGCAAAAAAGCCACCCAATCATCCTGATCAGCAGACACAAAGCATCTCAAATAGGTCTCCAAGGTCTGATTAGTTCGCTCAGTCTGGCCATTTGTCTGAGGATGAAATGCAGAGGAAAAAGACAAATCAATGCCCAGCTTGGCACAAAAGGCCCGCCAAAACCTAGAAACAAACTGGGAACCTCTGTTGGACACAATATTCTCCGGAATACCATGCAAACGTACCACATGCTGAAAAAACAACGGAACCAAATCAGAAGAAGAAGGCAATTTAGGCAAAGGCACCAAATGAACCATCTTAGAAAATCGGTCACAAACAACCCAGATAACTGACATTCTTTGGGAAACAGGAAGATCGGAAATAAAATCCATAGAAATATGCGTCCAAGGTCTCTCAGGGACAGGCAATGGCAAAAGCAACCCACTAGCGCGGGAACAGCAAGGCTTAGCCCGCGCACAAATCGCACAGGACTGCACAAAAGAACGCACATCCCGTGACAAAGAAGGCCACCAAAAGGACCTACCAACCAAATCTCTGGTACCAAAAGTCCCAGGATGGCCAGCCAACACAGAACAATGAACCTCAGAAATCACTTTACTAGTCCATCTATCAGGAACAAACAGTTTCCCCTCAGGACAACGGTCAGGCTTATCAGCCTGAAATTCCTGAAGAACCCGTCGCGAATCAGGGGAGATGGCAGAAAGAATCACCCATTCCTTCAAAATGCCGAACGGCTCAAGAACCCCAAGGGAATCAGGAAAAAAACTCCTAGAGAGGGCATCCGCCTTAACATTCTTAGTACCAGGAATGTACGAGACCACAAAATCAAAACGGGAGAAAAACAGGGACCATCGAGCCTGTCTAGGATTCAGCCGTTTGGCAGACTCGAGGTAAATCAGATTCTTATGATCGGTCAGGACCACAATACGGTGCTTGGCCCCCTCAAGCCAATGTCGCCACTCCTCAAATGCCCACTTCATAGCCAACAACTCCCGATTGCCGACATCATAATTGCGTTCCGCAGGTGAAAACTTCCGAGAAAAGAAGGCACACGGTTTCATCAAGGAACCATCAGAATTCCTCTGAGACAAAACGGTGTTTAAGCTCCTGAAAGGCAAAAGCAGCCGCGGAGGACCAATTCGTCACATTTCTTGGTCAAATCGGTTAGAGGTTTAACCACACTGGAGAAGTTGGCAATGAAACGATGATAAAAATTAGCAAAGCCCAAGAATTTCTGAAGGCTCTTCACAGAAGTGGGCTGAATCCAATCATGAATGGCCTGAACCTTAACCGGATCCATTTCTATAGATGAGGGAGAAAAAATGAAACCCAAAAAAGAAACCTTCTGCACTCCAAAGAGGCGCTTTGACCCCTTCACAAACAAAGCATTATTACGGAGGATCTGAAATACCATCCTGACCTGTTTCACATGAGACTCCCAATCATTGGAAAAAATCAAAATATCATCCAAATATACAACCATGAATTTATCAAGATAACTCCGAAAGATATCATGCATGAAGAATTGGAACACAGATGGGGCATTAGAGAGTCCGAATGGCATCACAAGGTATTCAAAATGGCCTTCGGGCGTATTAAATGCAGTTTTCCATTCGTCACCCTGCTTGATACGAATAAGATTATATGCCCCTCGAAGGTCAATCTTAGTAAACCAGCTAGCCCCCTTAATCCTAGCAAACAAATCAGTAAGCAAAAGCAAAGGGTATTGAAATTTAACCGTGATCTTATTCAAGAGGCGATAATCAATGCAGGGTCTCAAGGAGCCATCCTTCTTGGCAACAAAAAAGAACCCCGCTCCCAACGGTGAAGAAGATGGCCGAATATGCCCTTTCTCCAAAGACTCCTTAATATAGCTCCGCATGGTGGTATGTTCAGGCACAGACAGGTTGAAAAGTCGGCCCTTAGGGAACTTACAACCTGGAATCAAATCAATAGCACAATCACAGTCCCTGTGCGGTGGAAGGGAACTGGATTTGGGCTCATCGAATACATCCTGGAAGTCAGACAAAAACTCAGGAACTTCAGAAGAGGGGGGAGAGGAGATTGACATCAAAGGAACCTGATCATGAACCCCCTGACAACCCCAATTAGTCACAGACATGGATTTCCAATCTAACACAGGATTATGTAGCTGCAACCATGGAAAACCCAGCACAATATCATCATGCAAATTATGCAACACCAGAAAACGACAATCTTCCTGATGGGCTGGCGCCATGCGCACGATCAGCTGTGTCCAAAACTGAGGCATCAATGCCTCTCAAAGGAATAGGGTTCTGCAAAGGGTGCAAGGGAAAACCACAACGTCTGGCAAATTCTAAGTCCATTAAGTTCAGAGCGGCGCCTGAATCCACAAATGCCATGACAGAAAATGATGATAATGAGCAGATCAAGGTCACAGATAACATAAATTTAGGTTGTAAAGTACTGATGGCAACAGAACTAGCTATTCTCTTAGTACGCTTAGGGCAATCAGAAATAACATGAGCAGAATCGCCGCAATAAAAACAACCTATTCTGACGCCTGAATGTTTGACTTTCAGCTCTAGACAAAATCCTATCACACTGCATAGGCTCAGGGCTCCGCTCAGAGGACAACGCCACAGTGTGCACAATTCTGCGCTCACGCAAGCGCCGATCAATCTGAATGGCCAGAGACATAGAATCACTCAGACCAGCAGGCGTGGGGAACCCCACCATAACATCTTTAACGGATTCAGCAAGACCCTTTCTGAAAATTGCCGCCAAGGCATCCTCATTCCATTTAGTCAGTACAGACTATTTTCTAAATTTCTAGCAATACAATGCTGCCGCTTCTTGACCTTGACACAGGGCTAACAAGATTTTCTCAGCCTGATCCACAGATTTAGGCTCATCATACAACAACCCCAATGCCTGAAAGAACGAATCAACATTAAGCAAAGCAGGATTGCCAGATTCCAGGGAAAATGCCGAATCCTGTGGGTCACCACGCAGCAGAGATATGATGATTTTAACCTGCTGAATAGGATCACCAGAAGACCGGGGTCTTAATGCAAAAAACAGTTTACAGTTATTTTTGAAACTCAAAAATTTGGATTTGTCACTAAAGAATAAATCAGGAGTGGCAATCTTAGGCTCTAAGGCAGGAGTCAGAACAATGAAATCTGAAATACCCTGTACCCTAGCAGCAAGCTGATCCACCCGAGAAACTAACTCCTGAACATTCATGTTAATACTAGACTCTGTAGCCACCCAGAGGTAAAGAGGGAGGAACAGACCAAACAGGCTAAGGAAAAAAAAATGGCTCAAAATCTTTCCACCCTTCTTCTGAGATGCAATTAACTCATTGTTGGCCAGTTGTACTGTTATGATCTGGTGGCCTTGGAGCAGCATGAGACGTACTCTGGAGAAGGTGGTCCCTGTACTGACCGCAAACCCTGAACCTAGCAGCGCAACTAGAAGCAGCCGTGGGGGGTACCTAACACTCCCTAGACCCCTCGACACAGCCTAAGATCTAACTACCCCTAAAGACAGAAACAGGAAACCTATCTTGCCTCAGAGAAAATCCCCAAAGGATAGATAGCCCCCCACAAATATTGACTGTGAGAGGAGAGGGAAATAACATATGCAGATATGAAACAGATTTTAGCATAGGAGGCCATACTAGCTAAAAAGAAAGAATAGAACAGAGTACTATGTGGTCAGTATAAAAACACTAGAAAATATCCACCGCAGAAAATGCGGGTCACCACATCTGAGTAAAGACATGGGGGTATATCTGCATATCCAGAGAAATAGCTAGACTGCAAAAAATCCTTCACAGACCAAGCTGGACAAGACAAAAACATGAAAATGCACAGAACTATAAGGCCCACTGCAGGTGGACAGCAAAAACAAAGCCAGGACTTATCTTTGTAGAAAAACACAGCAAACTGGAGAGACCAGCAGGAAAGTGAATCCTTCAAGAACAATGGACAACTGGCACTGACTAAAGGATCCAGCAAAGCTATATACCCCAGTCAGTTCCGCAATTAGTAGATACACCTGTCCACTCCTGCAGTCCAGGCACAACTGCATTACCCTCTACAACCACCGGAGGGAGCCAAAAAGCTGAATTCACAACATTACCCTTACAAACCACTTCCACCACTTTGAAAGGAAAAGAGAAATATGGACTGGCAGATGGGCAGAAATACAATAGTTCTTCTGCCCATAAATAGGATAACACACTGTGCTTGCACTCCAGTTCTTTGTTGAAGTGGGCTGTGGAACATGTCGGAAATCTTATCCACTTCAACAACTGGAAAAAGACCTACTTGGCTGGTTCCTAACACCATATTTCTTTTTAGGATAGGGATAATCCATCAAGAAGAATCAGGAGTTTCTCATCGAGCATTGCTCGTAGTGCCTGGCTTTTTTTTTTAAACTACATTTTCTCTGAATATTTTCAGCATTTCAAAGTACAACTAAGTTGACTGTAGGGAAGTTGCCTGTTGATTTTTCATGTTACCCATGTTTAGGTTCCATCTAAAGAAAGATAAGTGTTGAAAATGAGGAATTTTATTTGCAGTTTTAGTGATTGTGTGTGACATTCTTATATGTTAAGCAATAAATGAATAATGCAAAGCTTTCACATGTAGAGGTCAAAAACTTGAATCATTTTCCAAGACTTACTTTTAATGTTTATCTCTCCTGGGACTGAGCTCATCACTGACATACTGCTGAGAAAGTAATGACTTTTCTAGCGGAAGCCGCCTTTATTGCTGGCATCTTACCAAGTACTGCTGCTCATCAAAGCATTATAGAATAAGAACAAATTATTTTATCTCATTTAAACTGTGAAGAAAGTGTGTCATCATAAAGATGCATTATGTTTAATGTGTATAGAATACGTAACCTAGGAATCCTACATCGTGGATTTATCTCACTAGTGAGCAGTTTCGTGCTCGACCGAGGCGTAGCTAGGGTTTCAACTTAGGGGGCCCCTAACCAGCTAACCCTGATTACAACTACGGTTGCGCACTCTAATTGTGAATATAGTGGAACCTCAGAATATGACCGCGCTGTTATTGAAAATAAATCTATATACAAAAACAAACATTGATTTTACTGCCATATTGTGACCATATAGTGGTAGATACCAGTTCCGCAGACCATATAAGAGATTACACTACAGTCATAGATGGTGACTTACAGCTGACGTTTTCTCTGATGGAGTCATTCACTTTCCCATCTTTTCCATCTGGCCCACACTGACATGACAACAACACATCTGACTCCTCACATTTCCTGCACTGTCCCCATCTTTCCCCAATCTGCACAAACTCCTCATCCTGCTGATATCCCAATACTGAGCCGCTGCTGCCGTATGTCTCCCTAATACTGCACCTACTGTGTGGTACAATAACGGCTCCTCTTACCGCCCCAAATAATAATGCACATGCCCCTTACATAGTAATAATGACTCCTTTGTGCTCTCTAGAGAGTAAAATTGCCTCCTAGAAAATATTAATGCCCTTTGCTAGTGCCCTCCACATTTTTGACCTAGAAAGTAATAATACCCCATATGCAACTTTGATGGTCACCATACTCTGAGTGCCCCTATAACAATAATACTTAAGTGCCCACTTAACATTTAATAATGTCCCCTAAGTTCCCCATGTACTGCTCCATTATACACAGTATAGTGAGCTCAAAGCTTCCATATACACAGTATAAGGCACCCACAGCTCCCCTATACACATTATGATGATTCTACAACTCCCCTATACACCGTATGATGTTCCCACAGCTCCCCTATAGAAAGTATAAGCCCAATGCTCCCCTTTACACAGTATAACGCTGACAGAGCTCCACTATAGAAAGTATAATGACCCCCAGAGCCAACTATATACAGTTTAATGGGCCAAAAGCTCTCATATGCACAATTTAATGCCTTCACAGTTCACTATACAAAGTATGGTGGGCCCACAGCTCCCTTATACACAGTATGATTGGCCCGCAGCTCCCTTATACACAGTATGATTGGCCCACAGCTCCCTTATACACAGTACTAGATGGTGGCCCGATTCTAATGCATCGGGTATTCTAGAATATGCATGCCCACGTAGTATATTGCCCATCCACGAAGTATATTGCCCAACCACAAAGTATATTGCCCAACCACCTAGTATATTGTCCAACCACGTAGTATATTGCCCAACCACGTACTATATTGCCCAGCTACGTAGTATATTTCCCAGTGACGTAGTACATTGCCCAGTGATGTAGTATATTGCCCAGTGACGTAGTATATTGCCCAGCCACATAGTATATTGCCCAGCCACGTAGTATATTGCACAGCGACGTAGTATACAGCAGAGCCACGTAGTATACAGCACAGACACATATACTACCCAGTCACGTAATATATTGGCCAGTCACGTAGTATATTGCCCAGCCATGTAGTATATTGCCCAGCCACGTATGTAACAGGTTAAAAAAGACTTAAAATCTACTATATAATTGTCTAAGGGTCACTTCCGTCTATCTGTTTGTACTTCTGTCTGTCATGGATATTCATTGGTCGCGGCCTCTGTCTGTCATGGAATCCAAGTCGCTGATTGGTCTCGCCAGCTGCCTGTCATGGCTGCCACAACCAATCAGCAACGGCCACAGTCCGATTAGTCCCTGCCCTGCAGTCAGCGCCCGGCGCCCGCTCCATTTTCCCCGCAGTCACCGCTCACACAGGGTTAATGCCAGCGGTAACGGACCGCGTTATGCCACGGGTAACTCACTCCGTTACCACCGCTAATAACGCATCGGGTATTCTAGAGTATGCATATCCACGTAGTATATTGCACAGCCCATGTAGTATATTAAGGCAAACAGGAAAAGAAATCCAGCTTCCAAAAATATCAAGATTTATTGAGGATAAAATCCAAAGTCCAATGACATGGTTCACAGGAGAATAAGTAGCAGCAGGCTATGCGTTTCGAACAATGAGTTCTTTTTCTCCTGTGAACCATGTCATTGGACTTTGGATTTTATCCTCAATAAATCTTGATATTTTTGGAAGCTGGATTTCTTTTCCTGTTTGCCTTATCGTTCCACGTGATGACTGCACGGTATCCGGGCTTCCCCACAACAAATGCCTAATAGGTGAGCTGGTTTTTCACTATTTTTCCATGTAGTATATTGCCCAGCCACGTAGTATATTGCCCAGCCACGTAGTATATTGCCCAGCCACGTAGTATATTGCCCAGTCACATAGTATATTGCACATCCCACGTAGTATATTGCACATCCCACGTAGTATATTGCACAGCCCACGTAGTATATTGCACAGCCCATGTAGTATATTGCACAGCCCACGTAGTATATTGCACAGCCCAGTAGTATATTGCCCAGCCACGTAGTATATTGCCCAGCCACGTAGTATATTGCCCAGCCCACGTAGTATATTGCACAGCCCACGTAGTATATTGCCCAACCACGTAGTATATTGCCCAACCACGTAGTATATTGCCCAACCATGTAGTATATTGCCCAACCACGTAGTATATTGCCCAACCACGTAGTATACTGCCCAGTCACGTACTATATTGCCCAGTCACGTACTATATTGCCCAGTGACGTAGTATACAGCACAGAACCACGTAGTGTATTGCACAGTGACGTAGTATACAGCACAGAGCCACATAGTATATTGGCCAGTCATGTAGTATATTGCCCAGCCACGTATGTCACAGGTTAAGAAATAAAAAATAAACATATACTCACCTTCCGAGGGCCCCTTGTAGTTCGGTCACATGACCTTCATGTCATGGCAGGTCCTTCTCCCATACACTGCACCGAAACCTACCGCTTGCATGGAGCAGTCACCGGAGCGTCGCGAAAGGTGAGTATATAATGATTTTTTATTTTTTCTTATTATTTTTAACATTAGATGTTTTTACTATTGACGCTGCATAGGCAGCATCAATAGTGAAAACTTGGTCACACAGGGTTAATAGCTGCGGTAATGGAGTGAGTTACCCGCGGCATAACGCGGTCCATTACTGCTGGCATTAACCTTGTGTGAGCGGTGACTGCGGGGAGTATGGAGCAGGCGCTGGGCGCTGACTGCAGGGGGGGGACTAATCGGACTGTTGCCGTCGCTGATTGGTCGCGGCAGCCATGACAGGCAGCTGGCGAGACCAATCAGCGACTTGGATTCCATGACAGACAGAGGCCGCGACCAATGAATATACGTGACAGACAGAAGGACAGACAGAAAGACGGAAGTGACCCTTAGACAATTATATAGTAGATGATGAGCCCGCAGCTCCCTTATACACAGTATGATTGGCCCACAGCTCCCATATACACAGTATGATTGGCCCGCAGCTCCCTTATACACAGTATGATAGCCCGCAGGTCCCCTATACACAGTATGATGGGCCCACAGCTCCCTAATACACAGTATGATTGGCCCACAGCTCTTATACACAGTATGATAGCCCACAGCTCCCTTATACACAGTATGATTGGCCCGCAGCTCCCTTATACACAGTATGATGGGCCCACAGCTCCCTTAATCACAGTATGATTGGCCCACAGCTCCCTTATACACAGTATGATAGCCCGCAGCTCCCTTATACACAGTATGATGGGCCCACAGCTCCCTTATATACAGTATGATGGGCCCGCAGCTCCCTTATACACAGTATGATGGGCCCGCAGTTCCCTTATATATAGTATGATAGGCCCACAGCTCACTTATACACAGTATGATTGGCCCGCAGCTCCCGTATACACAGTATGATGGGCCCGCAGCTCCCTTATACACAGTATGATGTGTGCACAGCTTCCATATACACAGTATGATTGGCCCACAGCTCCCTTATACACAGTTTGATTGGCCCGCAGCTCCCTTATACACAGTATGATGGGCCCGCAGTTCCCTTATACATAGTATGATAGGCCCGCAGCTCCCTTGTACACAGTATGATGGGCCCGCAGCTCCCTTATACACAATATGATGGGCCCGCAGCACCCGATCATGATTTGGCAGTCTGCAGTCATATAAAGTGACTGCAGACATTTATTCCAAGCCTTTATCAACTTTATAGTAAAAAAATGCTTATTATTAAATTATTAAAGCACCTCTCTAGCAGGGTTTTTTTTCTACCGCTGGAATGGTGCTTTAAGCGCACTATTTTGTGGCACTGCTGCAGTGCGGCGGCTCAAACTTGTGAGCATAGCTTCTGACTGGCCAGAAGTGAGAAGATATGTCACAAGTGCTCAATGTAAGACTATGAGAGCGAGGAACATACCAGAACGAGGCTCCCATAGACTTACATGTTTAGTGACCTCTGCACCACTCCATGAAACACTGCAGGAGACGGAGGCGAGGTGAAAACCGATGGGGCAGGGGACTTGGATTTTCAGCTCCGCTCCAGCAGTGAAATAAAAAAAAAATACTGGAGTGGTGCTGTAAATGTGATGCAGCTCTTGGTTACTGTATGGGGCTTCTTATACTAATACTCATAAAAGACCCAAGTGGTACGTATCAAAAGCCCTCCACCCCCCTCCCAAGACGGCAAATATTACATGTGATGGAGTACATATAATAAAATAACATAAAACATAATATTCAGCCCCCAGTGCCCTGTCCCCCTCCCCCATTTCAGCCCCAACAATACCCCCATCACCTCACATCCACCCCCTCAGTGCCCTGTCCTCACCTCACCCACAACACCCCCATGGTCTCACATTCACCCTCCAGTGCCCTGTCTCCCCTCCCCCACAATACCCACATGGCCTCACATTCACCCTCCAGTGCCCTGTCTCCCCTCCCCCTACATTACCCCCATGGTCTCACATTCACCCTCCAGTGCCCTGTCTCCCCTACCCCACAATACCCCCATTGCCTCACATTCACCCCCCAGTACCCTGTCTCCCCTCTCCCACAATACCCCCATGGTCTCACATTCACCCCCAGTACCCTGTCTCCCCTCTCCCACAATACCCCCATGGTCTAAGATTCACCCCCCAGTACCCTGTTCTCCCCTCCCCCACAATACCCCCATTGCCTCACATTCACCCCCTCAGTACCCTGTCTCCCCTCTCCCACAATACCCCCATGGTCTCACATTCACCCCCCAGTACCCTGTCTCCCCTCTCCCACAATACCCCCATGGTCTAACATTCACCCTCCAGTACCCTGTCCTCCCTCACCTACTTTCAGTCCCTACAATACCCCCATGGCCTCACATTCACCCCCCAGTGCCCTGTCTCCCCTCTCCCACAATACCCCAATGGTCTCACATTCACCTGACAGAGACATACCTGAATTTAGTAAAGCTAATAAGTTCCATCCCCACTTACTGATGAAGTTTGCAGGCAGGACCAGGAAGTGTCTGTGTCAGTGAAATGGCACTAGGACCCAGCGTGCACACTGCACAGAGTGAAGATTCAGAGCTGCAGCCCAGGAAAAGACAGGCAATACCATTCACTGCAGGAGGGAGACTCTGCAGCCGGCCACTGTGCTAGCAGCGTGCAGAGTCTCCGTCAGACGGGAGCAGACATACTGCTCTGCTCCTATGTGTGTGTTCTGCCTCCTCACAGAAGTGGTCTCGCCCTGGCTCCCAGTGGGCCCCTTCATGTGACAGGGCCCAGGGCGACGGCCTCCTCTGCCCCCCCCCAGTAGCTATGCTACTGGTGCTCGAATAAGGTGTTCTAGTTCCCTCAGCTCCATGTCTCAAGGCTGTTACACAGCTGCATCATATACAGGGTTTGCTTGTTTGCTAGGCAAAAAAATTACACAAAAGATACTTCAATGAAAAAAAAATACAGTTTTCTGAAGCATCTTCTGCTTGAAAAACTTGATGGGTTTGCTCGATTTTAAAAGACATCTTGTGCACATTGTCTTTTGATCTTTAGACAAACCAGAGTTTCTTATTTGGCAAATAATTCTTAATCATGTGGCAAACCTCCTAAAAGCATTGGAGGAACTAGAGTTAGCTTATTTTCCCCCTGGTCTTCTTTGCATTAAGCATGACATAATTAGTGGGTACGCTTTGCCTGGGGTGTTTCACTAAATCACTGATCATTTTAATGTCCTCTATCTTGTAAGTCATACAATTCAGTAGAATTATAAATAATCAATGTTTGTTGATCCAACACTTACACATTACCGTTGTTATCAACAATCATGGAGGAAATTATAGTATGTCAATAATCGAACATGAAAATAGTAATTACAAATAATTACAACATTCATTTTGCAGAAGCCAAGTGGATGTGACTATAGAGTATAAGAGTCGTTTCTTGCACCCAGCTGAAGCCACCATATTACTAGTATCTAAACCTAGCTGTGGGGCAGGTGGGACCACACTCTCCTTCTCTCTTCAGTCTAGATTGACTGATTTATCTCCAACTGTAAGTATTTTTCTCACCTTTTTTGGGTAAAGAATATGTTAAGCTAAAATACAATGGGTACGGAAAGTTTTCAGACCTATTTACCTTTTTTCCTCTGTATTTTTCACTTTGTTTCGTTGCAGCCATTTGGTAAATTCAAAAAAGTTCATTTTTTCACATTAATGTACACTCTGCACCCCATCTTGACTGAAAAAAAATGAGATGTAGAAATGCTTAATTGGGTTTAGGTCAGGCTCTGGCTGAGCCAGTCAAGAATGGTCACAGAGTTGTTCTGAAGCGACTCCTTTGTTATTTTAGCTGTGTGCTTAGGGTAATTGTCTTGTTGGAAGGTGAACCTTCGGCCAAGTCTGAGGTCTAGAGCACTCTGAAAGAGGTTTTCATCAAGGATATCTCTGTACTTGGCTGCATTAATGTTTCCTTTAATGGCAACCAGTCATCTTTTCCCTGCAGCTGAAAATCACCCCCATAGCATGATGCTGCCACCACCATGTTTCACTGTTGGGATTGTATTTGGCAGGTGATGAACAGTGCCTGGTTTTCTCCACATACACCGCTTAGAATTATCACCAAAAAGGGTTTATCTTTGTCTCATCAGACCAGAGAATCTTATTTCTCATAGTCTGAGAGTCCTTCATGTGTTTTTTTAGCAAACTCTATGCAGGCTTTCATATGTCTTGCAATTAGGAGAGGCTTCCGTCGGGCCACTCTTTCTGACATCAAGACCCGACTGGTGGAGGGCTGCAGTGATAGTTGACTTTGTAGAACTTTCTCCCATCTCCCTACTGCATCTCTGGAGCTCAGCCACAGTGATCTTGGAGTTCTTTTTTACCTCTCTTATCAAGGCTCTTCTCCCACGATTACTCAGTTTGGCTGGACGACCAGGTCTAAGATGACTTCTGGTGGTCCCAAACTTCTTCCATTTAAGGATTATGGAGGCCACTGTGCTCTTAGGAACCTTGAGTACTGCAGAAATTTTTTTGTAACCTTGGCCAAATTTGTGCCTTGCCACAAGACTGTCTCTGAGCTCCTTGGCCAGTTCCTTTGACCTCATGAAAAATTTAAAGGGGTCTGAATACTTTCCATACCCACTGTACATTTTACAAATTCTTATAATGAAAAATATAGCTGCAGTGATCAATGACAAACATGTAAATAGTGCGAACCCTACTGATTACTAAAATGGGGGTCTCCTGCCTTCCTTTCCTCTTTATTATACAACACTAGAGAGAAAAAGTTTGAATAAAGTGGTGGTTAGGTATAGTAAGTGCAGTGCCAGTCCTTTCAAGAACTATGGAACAGAGACTGATGAGTCCAGCATTGTTTTCATCCACCAGCTCTGGGGTGGTGCTAACTAATCTTAGTTCCCTGTCCTTAGTTTCATACTTAAAGTCTAGCGTCTTCTTCAGCTCTTTCTGGCTCTGCTCCGGTCAGCCTCAAGCAAATTGTGACCTGTCGGATCGTTCCAGTATTTTCTTGGCGATACGGAAGTCACAACTCAATTTAAGTCTATGAGAGCCAGAATGAGGCCAGAACGAGGTGAGAACAAGGCTTTCATACACTTAAATTGAGAACTTGTAAGTGTAACCTCCGACTTTCGGTCAGTCAGAAGTTGTGGTCACAAGGTGGCGACAAGGGACTGCAGTGGTGCCGGGAAGAGCTGAAGATGGCGACTGGTAGGTATAATACTAGGGTCAGTGAACTTTGATTGGTATCACCACTCCAGCGCTGAAATAAAAAAAAACTCAGTTTTGCTTTAAATGGAGTGGCTGGGCACTGCTCCATTCCTGTGGGTATGTGGGAAATAAGGCTGCCGTCACACTAGCAGTATTTGGTCAGTATTTTACATCAGTATTTGGAAGTCAAAACCAGGAGTGGAACAATTAGAGGAAAAGTTTAATAGAAACATATGCACCACTTCTGCATTTATCACCCACTCCTGGTTTTGGCTTACAAATACTGAGGTAAAATACTGACCAAATACTTCTAGTGTGACGGCAGCCTAACTGCTGTGGAAAAACCCTTTTCAGATGTAAAAAAGTGTCATTTAGTGGAAATATAGATTAACAGAGGTTCTGTTTTCTGACCTTTTTTTTTTACTTAAATGCATGTATTTGGGGCACAAATACTTTTTTTGCAATTGTTTTTTATTTAAATTGCACCCTTTGCCTTTTACAGGTTCTTTGTTTCCCTGCAGCCTGCAAAATGAGTTAACTCAGAATTCATTGGTGAACTGTTCTGATTGGGAGTAAGGCTGGTTTCACACTAGCATTTGTGTCCGCAGCGTAGGGTTGCATACTTCTTTCCTTCAGATCTGCCCGCAACATGTTGCGTTCGGCGGGCACGTCAAAAAGATGCACGGGGACGCATCTGCACGCATCTGCATACAACGCATGTCCTTGTTTACACAATGTTAAATATAGGTACGCAGGACGGATGCGGATGAATGCAGATCTGAAGGAAAGAAGTACGCAGCCCTACACTGAGGACCCAAACGCTAGTGTGAAACCAGCCTAAGTAACCCATTTATCTGTATTTTACTGAACTCCCCTGTGCTGATTTATGACCACAGACCACATTAAAGATGAGCTGATCTTAGATGTGGTCATAAATCGGAAGAGAAGAACTCAAACAAATACAGATAAAAGAGTTACAAATTGCCTATCAGAACAGTTAACTCATACTACAAGCAGAATTATTCAGGGAAACAAAAGAACCTGTAGAAGCAAAACGGTAAAAAACTATTTACTGGTCCCGATTTACAAAAATTATTTTTAGCCCAAAATAAATGCATTTAGGTAAAAGAAAAATGGTCGTATCTATTAAAGTAGTGTGATTATGCAAATTCAGTTTTGTAAAATATTGCTTTTCTTTTTAGGGTATGGTAATTAAATCTTCATTTTCACTGTGATACTTCATATTGTTAGTTAGTCCTACATTATGTAGGACTAACTAACAATATGAAGTATCACAGTGAAAATGAAGATTTATATTGTAAATGTCACCATTGTTTGCTACTGATAGTAATAGGGTGATATGTATCCGAGGAGGCGAGGAAGTCGGAGTCATTACTTGTCATTGATTAACTATCCTCACTTCAGTATCTTGACAGTTGTTCTTTGGCTGCCCTTCTCTTCTGGCTTTGTAGCCACTAGCAGAAGACGATGAAGAAGAACTGCATGACATCTTACATTTAGAAATAGCTTCCAGCGAGTGGAGTGATAACCTCCAGATCCCGGTGTTCTCTTTAAGTCATACATCTCATGTATTGTTGAAAATGAAAAGTCAGATAAAGATAACATCCATAGACAGGAGTGTACAGAATATTTCTACCGTTGTGTAATATGTGATAATGAACATTTAGTTGTGAATTCTTTTATTTACCGTAAGGCTCAACTGAAGCAAGAATCTCCATGCTATGAGTTGGAAAAAATCTGTTTATCTGTTGAAAGCCCTTACAAACGTCATGGAAAATTCAGGTACGTATGTGTAATCCTCCATGTGTATAACAGATGAGATAATAAAGTAAACTATCACAGATGAGTCAGGTGTTGTGAGAAATAGTAGCATTATAAGGCAGTCACAATTTACCTCTCTTCTATGCTGATAAAAAAGAAAGCTTCTGATTAGTTGATACATCTAATATATTCTTATTATTTTTATTATCACACTCAATTTTCTAAAAATATTTCTTTTTTTACGTTTTTGATCTTTATGGTAATTAATCCTCATAAAATGAAATTCAATACAAACATAATCTAGTACAGCTCTTGTCAAATTTTTCTACTGCAGCCTCATCAGAGAGGCCAAGCTAATGACTGGCCCCATCAGACAGACCAAGATGATGCCTAGATCTCGCCATACTAGAATTAAACAGATCTCTCAGTTTTCCTTTTTTGTCTCCTGATCTCAGTAACATAACAGAAAGTGCAAAAAGAGTCAATTATGATGTTAAACCAGAGGTGTGATTTGCATAGTTGCAGTCACATGCCCACTAGACTCTTCCCTGCTTCTTTCAATTCAAGAGAGTAGAAGAGAATTGATAGAAGCTGGATGAGACTAGTCGGCGGGTGACCACATATATGCAAATTGACCGCTTTGTCATCCAGAGCGTCCAGGGAAATCGTGACAGTGTGCATTTTGCACGGTTTGCCAGTCTTCAGTCATGTAGAGTGACTGCAGACTTATTTTCAGTCTGGAGAATCCCTTTAATACTGTTCTTTTGCCCCATAAACAGCATCATGTTATTGGCAGCACATCCTTCATTTAGTAGAAGAGAACTGATAGAAGCTGGATGAGACTAGTTGGCAAATGACCACAAACATGCAATTTGGCCACCTTCTCTTCCAGAGTGAACAGGGAAATCGTGATAGTGTGCACTTTGCACGGTTTGCCATTAAATGGTGCCGATGACAATGCAACCCTACATACCTGCTCTATGCAAGCAAGATCAGCAAGTGTTGTCCATGTATTTTGATTGTTAGCTTCATTAGCACCTCAGATGTGGAAGTGAGTGGTACAGGGGTACATCTTTAAAAGGGTTGACAGCTCCTTCTTGGGAGCCCCAGGGTGCAGCATAAAATAAACTACTTAGCCCCCAGATGGGCGCTATTCCCCCGATATCAGTGCTATGTCCTGCTCCAGTATCACACTATGAACACTGTCACATGACAAATGCAGCGGGAAAACAGTGTTTCTTCTACTTTGATTGAACAGTGAAGGCTGCAGCCAATCAAAAGCCACATGACATTGATTATCGCAAGCTATGGTCAGGAGACACAGGACTGAGAAAGAAGGAACATCGCTGGTCTGAAAGCTACATATAGAGTTTATTTTATACTGCACGCTGGGCGTATTAAGAAGGGGTCGTCTATTAGTGGACAATCCCTTTAAGAACAGGAAACCTTCCCTTGGTCTGTTATTGTACAGTCTTTTCTATAGGTTACACTAACCCTCTATTACGGGATGTTTTCAGCTTTCAGGATTCTCACCTGTATGGGTGTGCACTGTGTGACAAATAATAAAAGCAGTTAGTACTCACCTTCCTTCGGTCCAGCGTTGCTGTTCGCTGCCACGATTGTCTCTAAGCATCTGATTTTATTTTTACGTGGCGCTCATCAAAACAGAGAAGGTAGAATACCCAATTAACACTTGGAAGCCTGCTTCCCTGCATAAAAAGTGAAGTCATAACATAATGTATATCTGACAATCCAAATACGAAAACTTATCTTAGGAATGTATATCAAAATGTCAATTTTTATTAATTACACATACAAAAAATATTAAATCAAAAAGTTACATTGCAGAAAAAGCATTGTAATGGTGTCCCATTATTAATGTGTCTGATTTTTTTTTCCACAGGTCAGATTTTTTAAACATCTGTACACACATTATTTTAACTAAATCTGATACTTATTGTTTATGAATCTGACATACTGTATCTTATACTAACTCAGAAATGTATCCCACTAAATGGAGATAACGTGTACATTTCTGATGACAAAAGGTAGTGCTATTAATAGGGTTGACTTTAATAGGTAATATAATGTATACCTGATTGTCATACATGTGAGTTACTGCAAATTACGGTACATACTCATCCTTGGATAAAAATACTCCTCTATATTGTTGAACGGAGTATATTTACCCTGCTGTATAATATGTGGTGGGGCTAGATGAGTGTGAGTATTTATTGTTTGCATCCCAGGCCGTTAATTTAAAATTATAATTACATTTATTGTTTGTGCCAGGCCGTCTATTAATTAGCTTTGGGGTCCATAAACCTTAGAGGAAAATGAGTGAATCTGCATATTTATGTGAAAGCGACAATTTGGTGACAAAAACATCTGGTTTGCACTTGTACTTGTTTCTAGTGGTTCATAGTCAATGGCCCACCGGGGAAAATAAGTGCCATAACTCTCCTTGAAATATTAAAAAAAAATAGGGGCCAGTACACCTTTATTATAAAATTAAGTACACATGGGCAATATGCAAACATATACATACACTGTGTGACAGCACACTGTGTCTAATGAATACATGAACTCTACTACTGCTAAACATGTAATAACGTAAGGTAATTAGCATTTTCTGATCAATAAATTAAAAAGCCATCCAACTACGACAAGGTATACCTAAAAATGGATGGTCACTGACTCTAAGGCCGGGGTCACACTGGCGTATTGCATCCGATGCGAGAACATCGGATGCGATATGCTAATGACTAGGGTTGAGCGAAACGGGTCGGCCATTTTCAGAAGTCGCCGACTTTTGGCAAAGTCGGGTTTCATGAAACCCGACCCGACCCCTGTGTGGGGTCGGCCATGAGGTCGGCGATCTTCTGAATCTGGTATCGGAATTCCAATACCCAGTTACGATATGTTTGCAATATCGGAAATTGGTATTCCTATTAGGTATATACTCACCCTCGGACGCGCCCTGCTTCTTTCCGGCAGCCTTCCTTCCTGAGAATCAGCGCTTGAAGGACCTTCGGTGACGTCGCGGCTTGTGATTGGTTGCGAGAGCGGTCACATGGGCGGTCGCGCGACCAATCTCAAGCCGCGACGTCATCTAAGGCCCTTCACGTGCTGATTCTAAGGAAGGAAGGCTGCCGGTTAGTACCAGGGCGCGTCAGAGGGTGAGTATAGCAATATTTTTTATTTTAATTATTTATTTTACACTTAAATATGGATCCCAGGGCCTGAAGGAGAGCTTCCTCTCCTTCAGACCCTGGGAACCATTGGAAACCCAATGCACTGCATTGGGTTTCGTGTTTCGGCCGACCCCGGCTTTTTTATAGGATCGGCCGATTTCACTCGACCCGACTTTTGAAAAAGTCGGGTTTCGTAAAACCCGACCCGATCCTATAAAAGTAAATGTCGCTCAACCCTACTAATGACACTCGGCTCCTGCTCGCAGCAGAGTAGGAGCCGAATGTCATGCGTCTGTGCTCCGATTCTCTCGCACAGTGAGGATCGGAGCACAGCTGCGGAGGAGGCGGAGAAATGAATTTCTCCATCTCCTCCATTGCTGGGGTCCGCTTATAGCTCACATCACTCGGATGATATCCGAGTGGTGTGCGCTGTCTCACTCGCAGCCATAGGCTTATATGGGTGCGAGTGAGCCGAGAGTTTTCCTCGGTCCGAGACAATTGTCTCGGACTGAGGAAAACGGCCGACAAAAAGTCGGCTGCTGGAAGCTGCCCCATAGTGTAACATTGGTCCAAGTGCAATGCGATTTTTTATCGTATTGCACTCGGCCATATTACGGTCTAGTGTGACCCCGGCCTAATGATTCAACTCTCAATGTGCCAAAATAGATTTCATGTGAACTTGGAAACAAATTAGATTCAGGCTTAAATCTTAATTAAAACCTTTCTGGGAAAGCTTTGTGGATCCTAGTACTGAGGCCTCCTTGATATGTTGTCACCATCTAATGAAAGAAAACACCATTTAAAACAAAAAACATTGATTATAAAAGAAAAACATTTAGGATAAAACATAAAACTGTATTACAGTTGCTTTTTTACAGGCTCTACAAGGGACATGCTATAGAAGAAGAGCAGCATGGTGTAATTACATACTTCACTATGATAAATATCTGATCTTTTCATTCCCTGCCTGCTGCTATCCCCGTGGGCTGAATCGTAATCTCTTGTGCAACTTCAGTTAGAGATGTCATCCAACACATGGGGTTTAGGAATAATGTGAAGGATTGACGCACTATCTAGGAATCATCCTGCTCTCAGTGTACTTGCAAAGTTGATTTTTCTCTTTTTTACTACCCTACCCAGCAATGCAATTAATTTGGTCATCCTAAAGCTCCTGACAGTTTCTCTTTAACACCTTAATCCTCAGAGCTTTTTTTGGTTTTGCGTTTTTCGCTCCCGTCCTTCCCAGAGCCATAACTTTTATATTTTTCCATCAATATGGCCATTGGAGGGCTTGTTTTTTGTTGGACGAGTTGTACTTTTAAACGACACCATTGGTTTTAGCATGTCGTGTACTAGAAAATGGGAAAAAAATTCCAAGTGCGGTGAAATGGCAAAAAAATGCAATCCCACACTTGTTTTTGTTTGGCTTTTTTGCTAAAACTGACCTGCCATTGTGATTCTCCAGGTCATTACAAGTTCATAAACACCAAACATGTCTAGGTTCTTTTTTATCTAAGTGGTGAAATAAAATTCCAAAATTTGCATAAAAAAAATTGCACAATTTTCCAATACCCATAGCGTCTCCATTTTTCGTGATCTCGGGTTGGGTGAGGGCTTATTTTTTGCATGCCGAGCTGACATTTTTAATGATACCATTTTGGTGCAGATACATTCTTTTGATCGGCCATTATTGCATTTTAATACAATATCGCGGCAATCAATAAAACATAATTTTGGTGTTTTGACTTTTTTTCATTGCTAAGCTGTTTAACAATCAGGTTAATCCTTTTTTTATTAATAGATCGGGCGATTCTGAATGTGGCGATACCAAATATGTGTAGGTTGGATTTTTTTTTTATTGTTTTATTTTGAATGGGACGAAAGGGGGGTGATTTGAACTTTCATATTTTTTTTATTTTTTTTCATATATTTAAAAACAATTTTTTGTTTCTTTTGGCATGCTTCAATAGCCTCCATGGAAGGCTAGGAGCTGCCACAACTTGATCGGCTCTGCTACATAGAGGCGATGCTCAGATCACCTCTATGTAGCATAATTACAGACTTGCTATGAGCACCGACCACAGGGTGGCATTCATAGCAATCTGGCATCAACAACCATAGAGGTCTCAAGGAGACCTCTGGTTGTCATGCCGACAAACCGATGACACCTGATCACGTGCGGGGGTCAGCGGTGCTAACATTTCCGGCCGAATGGCAGGAAGCACATGTTAAATCCGCTGTCAGAGTTTGACAACGGCATTTAACTAGTTTATATGCGTGGGTGGATCGCAATTCCATCTGTGGCTACTGCGGGTACATGTCACTCTATTTTATGAGCCCATGTAAATTAGATAGATTTTAGATGCCATTTTTTAATACTTTAAAACTCACTTCCAGTAGGAAGATATTTGTGTTTTTAATGAATACAATGTGACTGATAATGGACAACAGTCTTTACATGTGAGATTACACTGTTGTCTATTAAGGCTACTTTCACACTTCTGTCTTTTGTCCTCCGTCGCAATCCGTCGATTTGGGCAAAAAACGGATCCTGCAAATGTGCTTGCAGGATGCGTTTTTTTGCCCATAGACTTGTATTAGCGACAGATCGCGACGGAGCAAGAAATGGCGGACGCGACGCGCAAGAAAAGTTCAATGTAAAGTTTTTTTGTGCGTCGCGTCCGCCATTTTCGACTGCGCATGTGTGGCCAAAACTCCGCCCCCTCTTCCCCGGACTGCAGAATGGGCAGCAGATGCATTGAAAAACCACATCTGCTGCCCACGTTGTGCAGTAATTTCACAGCGTCCGTCGGTACGTCGGCCCGATGAAATGTGAAAGTAGCCTAAAGGTACCTTCACACTGAACAACTTAACAACGATAACGATAGCGATCCGTGACGTTGCAGCGTCCTGGATAGCGATATCGTTGTGTTTGACGCGCAGCAGCGATCAGGATCCTGCTGTGACATTGCTGGTCGGAGCTAGAAGGCCAGCACCTTATTTCGATGTCTTCACTGGTAACCAGGGTAAACATCGGGTTACTAAGCGCAGGGCCATGCTTAGTAACCCAATATTTACCCTGGTTACCATTGTAAATGTAAAAAAACCCCAAACACTACATACTTACATTCCGGTGTCTGTCGCGTCCCTCGCCGTCAGCTTCCCGCACTGACTGTGAACGCCGGCCATAAAGGACAGCGGTGATGTCACCGCTGTGCTCTGCTTTACGGCCGGCCAGCGCTTACAGTCAGTGCGGAAAGCTGACGACGAGGGACGCAACAGACACCGGAATGTAAGTATGTGGTGTTGTTTTTTTTTTTTACATTTACAAAGGTAACCAGGGTAAACATCGGGTTACTAAGCGCGGCCCTGCGCTTAGTAACCCGATGTTTACCCTGGTTACCTGGGGACCTCGGCATCGTTGGTCACTGGAGAGCTGTCTGTGTGACAGCTCTCCAGCGACCACACAGCGACGCTGCAGCGATCGGCATCGTTGTCTATATCGCTGCAGCATCGCTTAATGTGACGGTACCTTAAGATAAGTGCTTTTACCTTAGAATGCAATTGTAACTTGATCTTATCACTTCACTGGTTTTATCACTTTGTCTCTGCTTGTTTGAAAATTATGCAAATCTCTTTCTATCATACTCACACACACAGCTGCTTTTAATGTGAAACTACTGAGAAGTGCGGTAGGATTCTGTACCTCATTATATCTTTGTATACGTCTAATATTTTTACTGATTGAAGTTTTCCTGGTCCAAGTAATACAAGTCTGTGATAGTTTGTAAGCTTGCGAGCAGGGCCCTCATTCCTCTTGATATCTGTTTTGAACTGTGTTTATTGTTATGCTGTAATGTCTATAATGTAAAGTGCTACGGAATATGTTTGCGCTATATAAATAAATATAAATAAAATAATAAATAAAATTAGAACTTTAAGATTTAAGTCAGTTGTATTCTCACATAACTTACCTGACAAACTTGAACCCCCAGTAAGATATTGAAAAATTAATTCTTGTGTACATCACTCAGCACTGCTGATATCAAGGTGGATATAATCTGGCATGAGAGGGTATGAAATGGCCTTGTGTATAGGGTATGGTCCAGCATAGGCCGCTTTAACCCCGGGTATAGTCTGGACTATGGGTATAGTATGGCATGTTACATCGGATATCACATACAGTGCCTTGCGAAAGTATTTGACCCCCTGGAACTTTTCCACCTTTTCCCACATATCATGCTTCAAACATGAAGATACCAAATGTAAATTTTTGGTGAAGAATCAACAAGTGGAAAACAATTGTGAAGTTGAATAAAATTTATTGGTTATTTTACATTTTTGTGGAAATTCAAAAACTGAAAAGTGGGGCGTGCAATATTATTCAGCCCCTTTACTTTCAGTGCAGAAAACTCACTCCAGAAGTTCATTTTGGATCTCTGAATGATCCAATGTTGTCCTAAATGCCTAATGATGATAAATATAATCCACCTGTGTGTAATCAAGTCTCCGTATAAATGCACCTGCTCTGTGATAATCTCAGGGTTCTGCTTGAAGCACAGAGAGCATCATGAAGGATCACAACAGGCAGGTCTGTGATACTGTTGTGGAGAAGTTTAAAGCCGGATTTGGATACAAAATTATTTCCAAAATTTTAAACATCCAAGGAGCACTGTGCAAGCGATCACATTGAAATTGAAGGAGTATCATAGCACTGCAAATCTACCAAGACCCGGCCGTCCCTCTAAACTTTCATCTCAAACAAGGAGATGACTGATCAGAGATGCATCCAAGAGGCCCATGATCACTCTTGATGAACTGCAGAGATCTACAGCTGAGGTGGGACAGTCTGTCCATAGGATAACAATCAGTCATACACTGCACAAATCTGGCCTTTGTGGAAGAGTGGGCCTTGTTATCTGCTCATGTTTAATGTATTTGTCTATATTTGCCCCGTATTCACATGTAAAGCGCCATGGAATAAATGGCGCTATAAAAATGTATAATAATAATAATAATAATAAAAGAGTGGCAAGAAGAAAGCCATTTCTCAAAGATATCCATGAAAAATGTTTAAAGTTTGCAACACACCACCTGGGAGACACACCAAACCAGTGGAAGACGGTGCTCTGGTCAGATGAAACCAAAATCAAACTTTTTGGCAACAATGCCAAATGATATGTTTGACATAAAGGCAACACAGCTCATCACCCTGAACACACCATCCCCACTATCAAACATGGTGGTGGCAGCATCATGGTTTGGGCCTGTTTTTCTTCAGCAGGGACAGGGCAGATGGTTAAAATTGATGGGAAGATGGATGGAGCCAAATTCAGGACCTTTCTTAAAGAAAACCTGTTGGAGTCTGCAAAAGACCTGAGACTGGGACGGAGATTTGTCTTCCAACAAGACAATGATCCCAAACATAAAGCAAAATCTACAATGGAATGGTTCAAAATTAAACTTATCCAGGTGTTAGAATGGCCAAGTCAAAGTCCAGACCTCAATCCATTCGAGCATCTGTGGAAAGAGCTGAAAACTGCTGTTCACAAACGATTTCCATCAAACCTCACTAAGCTCGAGCTGTTTGCCAAGGAAGAATGGGCAAGAATTTCAGTCTCTCGATGTACAAAACTGATAGAGACATACCCCAAGCGACTTGCAGCTGTAATCGCAGCAAAAGGTGCGCAACAAAGTGTTAAGTTAAAGGGGCTGAATAATATTGCACACCCCACTTTTCAGTTTTAGAATTTCCACAAAAATTTTAAATAACCAATAAATTTCTTCACCAAAAATGTGCATTTGGTATTGTTATGTTTGAAGCATGATATGTGGGAAAAGGTTGAAAAGTTCCATGGGGCCAAATACTTTTGCAATGCATTGTACCTCACTCAGTAGGACTGTGATAAGTGAAGAAATATATATTATCCTGACTGATCACAACGGTGGTTATGTCCTTGTTTACCCATTCTGCGCATGCTGTCTCTGTGCACTGCTCTAAAGCTGTCAGACTGAAGGAGGAGGAGGTTGAAGCTGAAGATACCCTCACTCACTGCCACCCCTGTTGTTCTCGGCAAGGGGAACATATATTTCTTCACATATCACAGCATATGTTTCTTCACAAATCACAGATGTGTTCACGGCCAACCTAGGCATGTGTAATCTGGCTCTTCTGTCACTTGAAACATAAGTCTCCTGAGCTGTAAGTCTTTAGTTTGCAGCCCATCCTGACTCGCGACTAGGATGGGCTGCAGTTTAAATTATAGCATTGGTGCCATTTTTTCACATTCTTGATGAACCTCCTCAAACATAATACATTTTTGGGCTTCTGTTGGCCCTATGTGTTCTGATAAACCTATCCACTTCTCTTGCTATTTTTCAAAAGCGGTGAGAGGAGTGAAAAGGTGAAAACTACAGAAAATACACATTAGATTTGGCACCATAAAGTATGGCATTTTATGCGGCGAAGCATGTGCATGTAGAATAATCCCTCTTCACCTCACCCGCGCTTTATCACATCTAGCCTTGTTAACCATATCACCAAATACTTGTGCATTTTTTTATTTTTACAGAGCAAATTTGTCAATTAGGGTGCATTCAGAAATTTTTTTTACATGAATTTGTGACTAAGTTTCACTTGTTAATGAATTGAAAGAAAAAAGGCTCCACACAAAAATAAGTGTCAAGATCCTCAACAAAAACACATTATAATAAAGCTTTTTTTATACTGTTTTCTAATTTTTTTTTTCAAGCTGAAAACTCTACTTCCAGAAACTGTGTGAACATACCCTTGAAGCCCATTGTTCACTGAAATAACCTGCTCTTTCCCTGCATTTACATTTATGTGAAGTATAAAGGGTTTCTTAAATGTCGGCTTTCTATTTTCTGCATGTTGCATTAGCAGTTAGTGCTCATTAAGAGTCATTTCAAATCTGTACAAGAGAACATGCGCTAATGAGCTGTAATGATCATATTTCATGATACAGCACTTCTACAAATATTTTGCACGTTGTGGCGACTATTAAGGTTATGTATACTCAGTATATCCATATATTGTCATATCTGAGAATTCTAGCATTCTATTACTATTATGATAATATGAACGTTTAATTGATTTCTTTCTGGATCAAGTCTAATTGGAAAAACACAAAGGCCTTGTAGAAAGCTTAACATTCCCTCAAGCCTAATATTAGTGCTAATGTTTTTTTCATATTCCAAATGATTTCTTAACAGACAGTTTTACACCATTTCGCTCACATTGGTATGACGCACACAACCAATAATATGAACATTATTATGCATTTTAACCATTTTCCATTGAGCGTAAGAACAAGAACAAGCTATAGCTCTATTTGACTGCCTCAAATTTGAAAAAAAAACCTTATGTGATGGCTTTTTAAAATACTGTATTTAAGGACTGAACTGATAGCTCAAAGTTGTACAGCATGCTAAATCCTGTCAAAATAACATGACATCTGACATTTTTTGAACATCACTTTATGATGAAATAGAGATTCCTGAGTTACTATGTGCCATTTATTTTGTTGTCTGACCAACTTTGCCATTTCTTACAGAGTCATTTTAGTGGAATCTTCAAACCATTTATCATTTCCTAATTTCCAAGATGAAATTACAAAACTGAAAGATGAAAGACTTTTCAGGTACTGTGCATATTCAATTTCTTAGTACAGCAATTTTTAAAGGTGTTTTCTAGTTTGAAATAAATAAAAGTTAATCATTGCACATTAGAAAATAAATGGAATATTCCCATCTCTGACATTTCTGGTATATCCAGAGGATAAATCATAAATGATTATTACATGCACATGCACATTTCATCTGTAATCTGCATCTATCTCAAGAATGGCTCTTTGTCTTGTATTGACTAAAATGGGGAAGCAGCCAGTATCGCCATCTTCAGAGCTGCCACCAGGAATTTCAGGGCCTCATATTGTAAAAATTTTGGGCCCCCTTGAGACTCGCCCAAGCTCCACCCTAGATCCTCCTCCACTCCTCAAACCTTCCACATTTCCACCTCCCACTCTTGGAAAAGCTCCACTTCTGCACCATGTCCTCGCAAATCACACATTAACAGTTCCCTTCGAACACCAGATCACAAACATACAGCTGAAATCAGAAGTTTACATACATTATATAAAAAGACACATCTGCATGTTTTTCTCAATATGTGACATGAAATCAGAATAAACCTTTTCCATTTTAGGTAAATTAGGATTACCATAATTATTAATATTTGCCAAATGGCAGAAGAATCAGAGAGAGAGAATATTTTAAGGCATATTTATTACTTACTGCAAAGTAAAAAGTTTACATTCATTTCATTAGTATTTGGTACCATTGTCCTTAACCTGAATGACTTCAATCAATAGTTTGGGATATCCTCCACAAGCTTCTCACAATAGTTGGTTGGAGTTTGGGCCCATTCCTCCTGACAAAACTGGAGTAACTGATCCAGGTTTGTAGGTTGCTTTGCTCACACCTGCATTTTCAGCTTTGTCCATATACAGTGGGGCAAAAAAGTATTTAGTCAGTCAGCAATAGTGCAAGTTCCACCACTTAAAAAGATGAGAGGCGTCTGTAATTTACATCATAGGTAGACCTCAACTATGGGAGACATACTGAGAAAAAAAAATCCAGAAAATCACATTGTCTGTTTTTTTAACATTTTATTTGCATATTATGGTGGAAAATAAGTATTTGGTCAGAAACAAAATTTCATCTCAATACTTTGTAATATATCCTTTGTTGGCAATGACAAAGGTCAAATGTTTTCTGTAAGTCTTCACAAGGTTGCCACACACTGTTGTTGGTATGTTGGCCCATTCCTCCATGCAGATCTCCTCTAGAGCAGTGATGTTTTTGGCTTTTCGCTTGGCAACACGGACTTTCAACTCCCTTCAAAGGTTTTCTATAGGGTTGAGATCTGGAGACTGGCTAGGCCACTCCAGGACCTTGAAATGCTTCTTACGAAGCCACTCCTTCGTTGCCCTGGCGGTGTGCTTTGGATCATTGTCATGTTGAAAGACCCAGCCACGTTTCATCTTCAATGCCCTTGCTGATGGAAGGAGGTTTGCACTCAAAATCTCACGATACATGGCCCCATTCATTCTTTCATGTACCCGGATCAGTCGTCCTAGCCCCTTTGCAGAGAAACAGCCCCAAAGCATGATGTTTCCACCACCATGCTTTACAGTAGGTATGGTGTTTGATGGATGCAACTCAGTATTCTTTTTCCTACAAACACGACAAGTTGTGTTTCTACCAAACAGTTCCAGTTTGGTTTCATCAGACCATAGGACATTCTCCCAAAACTCCTCTGGATCATCCAAATGCTCTCTAGCAAACTTCAGACGGGCCCGGACATGTACTGGCTTAAGCAGTGGGACACGTCTGGCACTGCAGGATCTGAGTCCATGGTGGCGTAGTGTGTTACTTATGGTAGGCCTTGTTACATTGGTCCCAGCTCTCTGCAGTTCATTCACTAGGTCCCCCCGCGTGGTTCTGGGATTTTTGCTCACCGTTCTTGTGAACATTCTGACCCCACAGGGTGGGATTTTGCGTGGAGCCCCAGATCGAGGGAGATTATCAGTGGTCTTGTATGTCTTCCATTTTCTAATTATTGCTCCCACTGTTGATTTCTTCACTCCAAGCTGGTTGGCTATTGCAGATTCAGTCTTCCCAGCCTGGTGCAGGGCTACAATTTTGTTTCTGGTGTCCTTTGACAGCTCTTTGGTCTTCACCATAGTGGAGTTTGGAGTCAGACTGTTTGAGGGTGTGCACAGGTGTCTTTTTATACTGATAACAAGTTTAAACAGGTGCCATTACTACAGGTAATGAGTGGAGGAAAGAGGAGACTCTTAAAAAAGAAGTTACAGGTCTGTGAGAGCCAGAAATCTTGATTGTTTGTTTCTGACCAAATACTTATTTTCCACCATAATATGCAAAAAAAATGATAAAAAAACAGACAATGTGATTTTCTTGATTTTTTTTTCTCAGTTTGTCTCCCATAGTTGAGGTCTACCTATGATGTAAATTACAGACGCCTCTCATCTTTTTAAGTGGTGGAACTTGCACTATTGCTGACTGACTAAATACTTTTTTGCCCCACTGTATTTTCAATAGGATTAAGATCAGGGCTTTGTGACGGCCACTCCAAAACATTGACTTTGTTATTAGTGATGAGCGAATATACTCGTTACTCGAGATTTCTCGAGCATGCTCGGGGGTCCTCCAAGTATTTTTTAGTGCTCGGAGATTTAGTTTTTCTTGCCGCAGCTGAATGATTTAGATCTTTTAGCCAGCATAAGTAGATGTGGGGGTTGCCTGGTTGCTAGGGAATCCCCACATGTAATCAAGTTGGCTAACAGATGTAAATCATTCAGGTGTGGACAGAAAAGCGAAATCTCCGAGCACTAAAAAGTACTCAGTTGACCCCCGAGCGTGCTCAAGAAATCTCGAGTAACAAGTATATTCGCTCATCACTATTTGTTATCCTTAAGCCACTCTGCTACCAATTTGGCAGTATGTTTCTGGTCATTGTCCATTTGGAAGACCCATTTCTGCCCAAGCTTTAACTTCCTGGCTGATGTCTTGAGATTTTGCTTCAGTATTGCCACATAATCTTCTTTTCTCATGCCATCTATTTTGTAACGTTTTTGAAGATTTTAGATTGGACCAGGATCAATAACTTATGCCTCTATTATTCTGACATTACGCTATGGAATCTTAGCCTATTTGTTAGGAAATTTTATTTTTACAATAAACTATAAATGTACTTGAAATAGTAATTTTTTGTATACAACACTTCGAGATGATCTATACGTCCTCCTCTGATAAGGTTTAGGATAGGTACACTAATTAAATAAGAGATAATGCCTGTTATAATGATGTCTACATTTCATTAGTAAAAAGTACTACGTCAAATTGAAAATAGGGTAAATTAAACTATTATATATGTTATGGTAGGTCTACTCACTCAGCTGGACACAAAGGTAGACACTGGAACACTGACTGTTTAAGTCCTTCACTGGTTTATTATGTACATGCGGCATAAACCATGGTGAAATAAATATCTGACTTTTCAGATTTTGTGTTATTCTATGCCTGATGGAGACCTGAGGTGTCTTGAAAGCTTGCAATTTGTTATCATCTTTTCAGTTAGCCATTAAAAGGTATCAACCTTTGAGGACTCTCAAATAGATTTTTAGTAAAATCTTTAATTGTGGTCGTGTCTTTCATTCTTGATTCTGTTCACTAATAAATGACAAACCTTAATACAATCTGGTCTTGATTTTTCATTATTTGCTTTTTTTAAAGTCGCTTTTATTATCTTTTCCTGCGGAATTCATAGCCGTTTATTCTGACAAGTTCTTCAAAATTCAAAAATAGTATTTATTTTTTTATTGACCTTTTTATGCAATTTGTTAGCACAAGAAGTTGTGTGACATGTCACAAAAATGTCACAAAAATTCCATGGAAACAAAAAAATTCCTCTCTGGGGATTAGATCACATTTGCACAAAAATGTTGTGATTTTTTTTAGTAAAGTTGCAATTGATCTATAAGCTAGAAACATCTGGAAAGCCTAAACCCACCTAAAATGTCAAATTAAAGCAGCACTCCCATCAAAGTTTTTATCCTCTTAATGTATTGCAGTCATATTCTATAGCACTGTGTATTTACAATTGCTAATATTGCCTTTCTACCCATCTACAGTGGGTACAGAAAGTTTTCAGAACCCTTGAAATTCATTTGTTTCATTGCAACAATTCGTTAAATTCAAAAAAGTTCATTTTTTCCGATTACGGTAATATACACTTTGCACCCCATCTTGACTAAAGAAAAACAGAAATGTAGAAATGTTTGCAAATTTATTAAAAAAGAGAAACTGAAATATCACATGGTCATAAGTATTCAAACCCTTTGCTCAGACACTCATATTTAAGTCACATGCTGTCCATTTCCTTGTGATCCTCCTTGAGATGGTTCTACTCCTTCATTGGAGGCCAGCTGTGTTTAAGTAAACTGATAGGACTTGATTTGGAAAGGCACACACCTGTCTATATAAGACAAGACCTCACAGCTCACAGTGCATGTCAGATCAAATGAGAATCATGAAGTCAAAGGAACTGGCCAAGGAGCTCTGAGACAGAATTGTGGCAAGGCACAGATCTGGCCAAAGTTACAAAAGAATTTCTGCAGTACTCAAGGTTCCTAAGAGCACAGTAACCTCCATAATCCTTAAATGGAAGAAGTTTGGGACCACCAGAATTCTTCCTAGACCTGGCCATTCAGCCAAACTGAGCAATCATGGGAGAAGAGCCTTGATGAGAGAGGTAAAGAAGAACCCCAAGATCACTGTGGTTGAGCTCCAGAGATGCAGTAGGGAGATGGGGGAAAGTTCCACAAAGTCAACTATCACTACAGCCCTCCACTAGTTGAGCCTTTGTGGCAGAGTGGCCAGACGGAAGCCTCTCCTCAGTGCAACACATATGAAAACCCGCATAGAGTTTGCTAAAAAACACATGAAGAACTCCCCAGACTATGAGAAATGAGAAATAAGATTCTCTTGTCTGATGAGACAAAGAAAGACCTTTCAGCTGCAGGGACAGGACGACTGATTGTCATAGAAGGAAACATGAATGTGGCCAAGTACAAAGATACCCTGGATGAAAACCTCTTCCAGAGTGCTCTGGACCTCAGACTTGGCCGAAGATTCACCTTTCAACAAGACAATGACCCTAAACACACAGCTAAAATAACAAAGGAGTGGCTTCAGAACAACTCTGTGACCATTCTTGACTGGCCTAGCCAGAGCCCTGATGTAAACCCAATTGAGCATCTCTGGAGAGACCTGAAAAGCTTCAGAACAACTCTGTGACCATTCTTGACTGGCCTAGCCAGAGCCCTGATGTAAACCCAATTGAGCATCTCTGGAGAGACCTGAAAATGGCTGTCCACCAACATTCACCATCCAACCTGACAGAACTGGAGAGGATCTGCAAGAAGAATGGCAGAGGATCCCCAAATCCAGTTGTGAAAAGCTTGTTTCATCATTCCCAAGAAGACTCATGGCTGTACTAGCTCAAAAGGGTGCTTCTACTCAATAGTGAGCAAAGGGGCAGAATACTTATGACCATGTGATATTTCAGTTTTTCTTTTTTAATAAATTTGCAAAAATTTCTCAATGATCTCAATGAGAATAATTGTTTAACTCCATATCAGCATGGGTTTATAAGGATTAACTTCTGTCAAACCAATCTAATCAGTTTTTATGAAGATATAAGCTATAGACTGGACCAAGGTGAGTCATTAGACATGGTATATCTTGATTTGTCCAAAGCGTTTGATACCATGCCATACAAGAGGTTGGTACACAAAATGAGAATGCTGGGTCTGGGGGAAAATGTGTGTAAATAGGTATGTAACTGACTTAATGATAGGAAGCAGAGGGTGTTATAAATGGTATATATTCTCTAACTTGGTCGCTGTGACCAGTGAGGTACCGCAGGGGTCGGTGTTGGGACCTATTCTCTTCAAAATTTAGTAACAATCTTGTAGAAGGTTTGCACAGTAAAATATCAATATTTGCAGATGATACAAAACTATGTAAAGCAGTCAATACAAGAGCAGATAGTATTCTGTTACGGATGGATCTGGATAAATTGGAAACTTGCAGTTTAACAATGATAAATGTAAGGTTATACACATGGGAAGAAGGAATCCATATCACCATTACACACTGAATGGGAAACCACTGGGTAAATCTGACATGGAAAAGGACTTGTGGATCCCAGTTAATGATAAACTTACCTGGAGCAGCCAGTGCCAGGCAGCGGCTGCCAAGGCAAACAGGATCAGGGGTGCATTAAAAGAGCTCTGGAAACACATGATGAGAACATTATACTGCCTCTGTTCAAATCCCTGGTTAGACCACACAAGGAGTACTGTGTACAGTTTTGGGCACCGGTGCTCAGGAAGGATATAATGGAACTAGAGCGAGTACAAAGGAGGGCACAAAATTAATAAAGGGGATGGGGGAACTACAATAACCAGAGAGATTAGCACTATTAGGATTATTTAGTCTAGAAAAAAGACGACTGAGGGGCGATCGAATAACCATGTATAAGTATATAAGGAGACAATATAAATATCTCTCCGAGGATCTGTTTATACCAAGGAATGTGACGGTCACAAGGGGGCATTCTCTGCGTCTGGAGGAGAGAAGGTTTTTCCACCTACATAGAAGGGGATTCTTTACTGTCTATAATTCTTGCCTGAGGAGGTGGTGATGGTGAACTCAGTTGAGGGGTTCAAGAGAGGCCTGGATGACTTCCTGGAGCGTAGCAATATTGTATCTTACAGTTATTAGGTTCTTTAGAAGGACGTAGATCTGGGAATTTATTCTGAAGGCATATAAGTCTGAAATGGATGTTCAAATGTCTTTTTTCGGCCTTGCTAACTATGTTACTATAAACATTTTGATAGGAGTGCTTCCTTTAAAAAAATGACAATCATAAAAACATGGATAAAAAAAATGCAAATGAATAGGTGAGTTCAATCAGTCAAAAATAGATGCAAAATTCACAACGCTTGACAAAAAAAAGATGCAAAAGCAATGATGAATTTACCCCTATATGTTTGCTGGCTTGAAGTTCACCAAATTAAAAAAAAATAAGATTTTGTTATAATTAGCACTGTGCTGACACTGCTGTTATCAAAGGCAATCTCCTCTTTGTACTATTGTGAGATAAGGTAAACCATAGCATCTGTGAGTAAATCCAGTTCTACAGTGAATTGTGTGTCAGTGATTAGGATGGTATCAGTTACAGCATATGCATCAATAATAGGATTACAAATGTAGAGCTCATGAACAAAAAGAAAAGTAGGTCTTTCATGCAATGCTTTGACATTAGTTCTTAATCAAAATGTTTCTTTACCAAATCAAATATAGATGTAAACATGAAAGATGTTACTCTCTAGTGTTAAAGTTGGTAAAACACTTAATATGTATCTATACTTTTGTTCCTGTATCACTTTCCCTGACCACGTTTCAGAAACTAGCAGTGGTAATGACTGCTGTCGTAGAAGCAGGTGGTTGTCCAAAGGTGGACAACTTCACAGGATGTTCTAGCTAGCCTCTACTCCAATAAGACCCCAATAATCTAGCAGAAGATAACTCCATTAGAGCAGACTTTTCACCATTTTCACTTCTAAATTGGCCACATTATGATAAAGTGGCTGAAGATCTGAATAAAATATATTTTGTACAGTTTTATTTCTCATCTCCATTGTGGAGATATTAGCTAGTTAAGATTATATGCTAATTTCCACTATAATGTTGGGGGCATGCATAGAAATTCATTTCCGGAGGTATTTACTTTTTCGCCTGTATGGCATTGTCCAATTATAATCAGGCAACCATAGGTACCGTCACACTCAGCAACTTTCCAACGATCACGACCAGCGATACGACCTGGCCGTGATCGTTGGTAAGTCATTGCGTGGTCGCTGGAGAGCTGTCACACAGACAGCTCTCCAGCGACCAACGATGCCGAAGTCCCCTGGTAACCAGGGTAAACATCGGGTTACTAAGCGCAGGGCTGCGCTTAGTAACCCGATGTTTACCCTGGTTACCATTGTAAATGTAAAAAAAAAAAACACATACTCACATTCCGGTCCCGGCATCCGCTTCCCTGCACTCCTCCTGCATCCTGTGTGAGCGCCGGCCGTAAAGCAGAGCGGTGACGTCACCGCTGTGCTCTGCTTTACGGCCGGCCGGCGCTGACACAGGATGCAAGAGGAGTGCAGGGAAGCGGACGCCGGGGACGTGACCGGCACCGGAATGTGAGTATGTGTTTTTTTTTTTTTACATTTACAATGATAGCCAGGGTAAATATGGGGTTACTAAGCGCGGCTCTGCGCTTAGTAACCCGATATTTACCCAGGTTACCAGTGAACACATCGCCGATTCAGCAATGTCAGCGGGTGATCCAGCGACGAAATAAAGTTCTGGCCTTCTAGCTCCGACCAGCGATGTCACAGCAGGATCCAGATCGCTTCTGCGTGTCAAACACAACGATATCGCTAACCAGGACGCTGCAACGTCACGGATCGCTATCGTTATCGTTGTAATGTTGTTCAATGTGTAGGTACCTTTACAGGAAAAACAAAACCATGATAAGACCCAAACAGGCTTTCTCTATGTGATATGGTTGACTGAGGCATCACACTGACATCTTACTGACAGCACTTATTGCAAATTACAAGTGCTGTGAGGAGAGATGAATTTTGTGTCATAACATATACCCTTATGCATCTATCCCAGGTATTAGGAAATAATGCAGAGTAGGGATGATCGAATAGCTGCCTTGGTAACCTGGATACCTAGAGTGCTCCCGATGATCAGCTGTCCGGCGTCGCAGCTGCATGTGTTGCGGCTGTGTGACAGTCACAACACATCATGGATAGCCTGTTTGTTGGGCTCTCCATGCACGTGTTGTGACTGTGACACAGCCGCGACACATGCAGCTGCGACGCCGGACAGCTGATCATCGAGAGCACTCTAGGTATCCAGGTTACCAAGGCAGCTATTCGGGAAGTGCTATAACTATTTGGATAAGCTCTTATCCGGAGCTATTTGATCATCACTAATGCAGAGCAGTGTATATAGTGACACACAACTTTGCTCTAATCCCTAGGTCACACATATCTCACTGCTGGCACACACTTTGATTACAAGGAAAGAGAGTAGAGCTGTGTGTCATTACATACACTGTTCTACATTATCTGTAGTTACAAGTGCAATGAAGAGACCAGAGCTTTTTGTCTGAGATAGATGCAAAGCAGTGAATGTAATGACACAGAAAACTGCTTTCATCCCACTATCCTCACATTGTCAATGCTGTGAGATGAGAGCTGCAGCGTGTCATATACACCACTCTACATCTATTTCAGGTACTGGGACATAATTCCCCGATAACTGGGAAGGATGCAGAGTGGTGTATGCAATGACGCACAGCTCTGCTGTTCTCAGTATGTACCAGCAGTAAGATCTGTGTGACCTAGTTAGGCATATTACACTTACCAGACCACAGAGAGGATGCCTGTTCTAAGCTTCTGCAAGGGCATTTTCTTTTTTTCCTGCGATGCTCCCTATGATTGCGCAACATCATGCCGGGAATATAATCTCTTCTAAGGACCCCTTTATTATAGTGGAAATTAGCATATAAACTATACCATCTAATATCCCGGCAATGGAGATGTGGAGTTGATGAATAACAAAATTAAAAATATATTTTATTCAAATCTTAAGCCACTTTATCATGAAGTGGCCGGTTTAGAGTGTGAAAAGTCATGAAAGGTCCTCTTTAACAGTCTGCCTGTTGTGACAAGGATCATTTCTGTGTGGATTGGTTTCCAAATCTTCTAGATCTTCTAGTATACATCATTTTCCCGTGAGTACTGATAGCTTTCTACTCACTGTTTATGGACACATGTACAAAAATAAGCTCTACACCAAATCCTACGGCCAGATTTGTGCCCTTTACAAGACAATGATTGTGTAGACTCACATGGCAAGTATTTCAGCCTGACTATCAAGCCTTCAGCTCTCTTATAACTGTTTCCTTGACATCTCATTACAAACCCACTGGAAGACTAACATGACGCTCCTGGGAGCAAATGTATATGCAATTTCTAAAACTGGTGTCTTGTAGGTTCAAGGGCTGTAAATGTCAGTGGGCACATGGGAGTGGATGTCAAGGACAGCAGAAATAGGGGGAAGAACTTTCTGAGAACATTTTTATATTATACTTAAACCACCTTAATAAGCTGCAATATTTATTCTCATAAGTAGCGCAAAAATATGAGGACATTTGATGTTTGCATGCAAATCTCGGCCAGCTATGTTAATTTTGTTAAGCTTGGGCTGACTGGGGCTTTGGCTATGCTCTCCCATCAGTTCCATGCACCTCCTAATGAATTATGCACATTGTATTCCAGCGAGCCCAACTGGCATCCGCAATATATCTGCCCTTAGGTTCAAACAGTCAGAATACAGGAATTCTCATGAATGAGCCTCTCTGATCCTCTCTGATCCTAACCCCTACACTAAAGGCCCCTTCACATTAAGCGACTCTGCAGCGATACCGACAACGATCCGGATCGCTGCAGCGTCGCTGTTTGGTCGCTGGAGAGCTGTCACACAGACAGCTCTCCAGCGACCAACGATCCCGAGGTCCCCGGGTAACCAGGGTAAACATCGGGTTACTAAGCGCAGGGCCACGCTTAGTAACCCGATGTTTGTTTACCCTGGTTACCAGCGTAAAAGTAAAAAAAAAACAAACAGTACATACTTACCTACCGCTGTCTGTCCCCGGCGCTCTGCTTCTCTGCACTCCTCCTGCACTGGCTGTGAGCACAGCGGCCGGAAAGCAGAGCGGTGACGTCACCCCTCTGCTTTCTGGCTGATCGACGCTCACAGCCAGTACAGGAGGAGTGCAGAGCACAGCGCCGGGGACAGACAGCGGTAGGTAAGTATGTAGTGTTTGTTTTTTTTTTTACTTTTACGCTGGTAACCAGGGTAAACATCGGGTTACTAAGCGCGGCCCTGCGCTTAGTAACCCGATGTTTACCCTGGTTACCAGTGAAGACATCGCTGGATCGGTGTCACACACGCCGATCCAGCGATGTCAGCGGGAGATCCAGCGACGAAATAAAGTTCTGGACTTTGTTCAGCGACCAACGATCTCCCAGCAGGGGCCTGATCGTTGGTCGCTGTCACACATAACGATTTCCTTAACGATATCGTTGCTACGTCACAAAAAGCAACGATATCGTTAACGATATTGTTATGTGTGAAGGTACCTTAAGACATGTATATTCCTTTATAAAGACTCTGCATATAGTGTAAACATAAAGAACTGGCTGAGCAGCAGTTGAAAGTCATTTCTAAAGAAGTATCAGCTGGGCATTGAAACTGTACCACAGCATTGTGTATATGAGAGAAAGAAGCAAAGGAAGATAATTACAAAATGTCATAACTTTGCAGTGCCTATAGGATGATTTAAAATAAAACAGCTTAGGAAGCTTTTAACTCCTTCTCAACATGCACCGTATATGTATGCCGCTACAGGAGGTGCGTTCCCACAAAGCTAAGTATATTGTCGCCATCTCTGGTTGCTGCGTCGTGCAGTTACCGACAGCAGGCCATCTCTGCACGTCGCCCCGAGGTCTGTACCGCCCTGCCTGTAACATAATAACATAAGGGCCATTCTTACAAATACAATATTATGAAATTGGTAGCATACACCATCTAATGTTTTCATGATAAAGAATTAGCAGTAATCCTGAGAAACTTATACGCTTCTCTTTTAACAATAATCATGTGTTATATTCTCAGCATTATAAATTCAACCATACTTGATTTTTGGAGTGGGGTTCAATTTTGATGAATTCTTTAATTAAGGTTACTTACGATTTAAACAATTATTTTTTATTTAAATGTTAAAGCATTGCTGTTAATATTACCTGGTATGCTATTATTTACCTATAATGTTAATTTTTTGCATTGTCAGCTCTACAGATCATGATTTTTCCAGGGTGATTTGTGACTCAAAGGATCAAGGTACAGTATATTCAGCTTTTAATCTATTAACAGATGATGGTTCATATATCACAAACATATTCCACATTGCTGTACATGGATGGTATAAATAATGTTTAATATTTGCCTTGCATTCAAAGCAAGAGATTAATGCATTTTTGTGTCTGGACTAGAGTTGAGCGACCTTGACCTTTTTAGAGTCGAGCCGGGTTTTGCGAAACCCGACTATGTCCAAAGTCGGGTCGAGTGAAATCGGCCGATTATGACGTAAAGTCGGGATCGACCGAAACACGAAACCCAATGCAAGTCAATGGGGCAGCATAGTCGGCAGTGAGTGGGGGCCAGGAAAACACCTAGAGTGGCCATTTTAATGTCAAAACCATCCATTCTTCTTAATGAAGCTTGTCAAGCGTAATTTACCTTATAATAATTGGAAGGCATTTGAAATTGGGGGTCATTTGGCTAAAGTTGTGGGGGGTAGGGCTGGTTCAAGTAATTAGTGGGCCCAGGAAATCTGGACCACGTCACGGCAGTGGAGCAGGGAGAGGTAAGTATTTCAACTTTGCAAGTGCTGTGAACCTGAGCAAGCAGGGGGGGCCCACTCGTTGGCATTGGCACTGGCACAGGGCCCCTCAAAGTACAGCGGTGTGTTTGCACGGCGGGGGCGCCTCCCACCGGCAGCAACACTTTTGCGTACTATGAGAGGCCCTGTGCCAGTGACGTCGCCAACTAGTATTCCTCCCCCCACCTGATGAAGGAACCTGCACTTTCATCTGCACCTTCCTCTTTGTCCCCGTGTAAGGTGGTATGGTATGCGGGAAGAGCAACCTGACTTTCAGCAGGGTCACAATGTTGTTGTGTAGCGTGCACGGGGAATGTTGCGTTATGGGTCAATGTACCAGCAGACTCATCTATCACTGGCTGGGCAATGGGCACGATGAAGTGGAAACACAGATATAGGCCCAAAGAAGAAAGTGGGCTAAATGCAGTTCAAAATTGGTAACACAGGAATAACCAGGGGGCATTGCAGTGGAGGACAACTGGAATGAGAGGCTGACACAGAGAGTAGGGCCAAATCAGTAAGTAGTCGAAATGCAGTTCAAAATTGGCAACCGTAGTAAACAGGCGGCACAGCTTTGTTCAGTGGAGGAGAACAGCAAGGAGTGGCAGACACCGATAGTAGGCCCCAAACCAACTAGTACGCCAAATGCAGTTGTTCCATTTAACCACAATTTAATGAGAGCCTGAAGATAGAAGCTCAGGAAAGGCAACCTGGGGAACACCTTGGAGTGTAACACACCATCTCTCTCCACCCCATACCCATTTTGTATGGCCTAATGCAGTGTACTTTTCTACAACTACTAAACGAGAGTCGGAAGACCGAAGCAATGGCAAGGAAACCTGGGGAACACCTTAGAGTGTAACACACCCTCTCTCTACACCCCATACCCAATTTGAAGGCCTAATGCAGTGTAGTTTCCAAGAACTACTAAACGAGAGCCGGAAGATCGAAGCTCAGGAAAGGCAACCTGGGGAACACCTTGGAGTGTAACACACCCTCTCGCTACACCCCATACCCAATTTGAAGGCCTAATGCAGCGTAGTTTCCAACAACTACTAAACGAGAGCCGGAAGATCGAAGCTCAGGAAAGGCAACCTGGGGAACACCTTGGAGTGTAACACACCCTCTCTCTACACCCCATACCCAATTTGAAGGCCTAATGCAGTGTAGTTTCCAAGAACTACTAAACGAGAGCCGGAAGATCGAAGCTCAGGAAAGGCAACCTGGGGAACACCTTGGAGTGTAACACACCCTCTCGCTACACCCCATACCCAATTTGAAGGCCTAATGCAGCGTAGTTTCCAACAACTACTAAACGAGAGCCGGAAGATCGAAGCTCAGGAAAGGCAACCTGGGGAACACCTTGGAGTGGAACACACCATCTCTCTACACCCCATACCCAATTTGAAGGCCTAATGCAGAGTAGTTTCCAAGAACTACTAAACGAGAGCCGGAAGATCGAAGCTCAGGAAAGGCAACCTGGGGAACACCTTGGAGTGTAACACAACGTCTCTCTACACGACGGAAGGGCTGATTCTTAGGAAGGAAGGCTGTTGGAAATAAGCATTGCGCGTCCGAGGGTGATTATATTCTTATTAGGTATATACTCACCCTCGGACGCGCCCTGCTTCTTTATTTGGAATGAATGTTTATTTGCAATGTGGTGTTGACTTTCTCTATTATTTTGGTAATTAATGATTTTATTATTTTCATTATTTTGCATCTTCTCGGCAATAATATAAAGAAGACGCGACAGGACAACACTCGGTGGATGCCATATGTGTGTTTTCAATTTAAAAAAACTTTCAGTTAACTACTTGCAGGAGAAAGTAATTGTAGCTGGTGGCCATTTTTAGTACTGTACCAGATTAGAGTTGTGTGTTTGTTTTTAATGTTAAAATGTCTGCATTTGATATCTCACCAGTATTTTCTTTTTTATAAGCAAAATACTTATTTTTATATTTTCTGATGTTGGTTCCAGGGGTACACGGCCAGCAGTGCCCTGGTCAGTGTAGTAGTAGTTGAAAGAATGGACCGCAGACAGGCATCGAAGGCCTAAAATAATAACACATGGCTGTAGGCAATTTTAAATTGGTTCCAGGGGTACACGGACAGCAGTGGTGTGGTCAGTGGAGGCCTAGTGGAAGGAGTGACCGCAGACAGGCATCGAAGGCCTAAAATAATAACACATGGCTGTAGGCAATTTTAAATTGGTTCCAGGGGTACACGGGCAGCAGTGACCTGGTCAGTGTAGTAGTAGTTGAAAGAATGGACCGCAGACAGGCATCGAAGGCCTAAAATAAAAAAATTGGGCTGGCTGTAGGCAATTTTAAATTGGTTCCAGGGGTACACGGGCAGCAGTGACCTGGTCAGTGTAGTAGTAGTTGAAAGAATGGACCGCAGACAGGCATCGAAGGCCTAAAATAAAAAAATTGGGCTGGCTGTAGGCAATTTTAAATTGGTTCCAGGGGTACACGGGCAGCAGTGGTGTGGTCAGTGGAGGCCTAGTGGAAGGAGTGACCGCAGACAGGCATCGAAGGCCTAACATAACAAACTTGGGCTGGCTGTAGGCACTTTTAAATTGGTTCCAGGGGTACACGGGCAGCAGTGGTCTGGTCAGTGGAAGTCTAGTGGAAGGAGTGACCGCAGACAGGCATCGAAGGCCTAAAATAATAACACATGGCTGTAGGCAATTTTAAATTGGTTCCAGGGGTACACGGACAGCAGTGGTGTGGTCAGTGGAGGCCTAGTGGAAGGAGTGACCGCAGACAGGCATCGAAGGCCTAAAATAATAACACATGGCTGTAGGCAATTTTAAATTGGTTCCAGGGGTACACGGACAGCAGTGGTGTGGTCAGTGGAGGCCTAGTGGAAGGAGTGACCGCAGACAGGCATCGAAGGCCTAAAATAATAACACATGGCTGTAGGCAATTTTAAATTGGTTCCAGGGGTACACGGGCAGCAGTGACCTGGTCAGTGTAGTAGTAGTTGAAAGAATGGACCGCAGACAGGCATCGAAGGCCTAAAATAAAAAAATTGGGCTGGCTGTAGGCAATTTTAAATTGGTTCCAGGGGTACACGGGCAGCAGTGACCTGGTCAGTGTAGTAGTAGTTGAAAGAATGGACCGCAGACAGGCATCGAAGGCCTAAAATAAAAAAATTGGGCTGGCTGTAGGCAATTTTAAATTGGTTCCAGGGGTACACGGGCAGCAGTGGTGTGGTCAGTGGAGGCCTAGTGGAAGGAGTGACCGCAGACAGGCATCGAAGGCCTAACATAACAAACTTGGGCTGGCTGTAGGCACTTTTAAATTGGTTCCAGGGGTACACGGGCAGCAGTGGTCTGGTCAGTGTAGTAGTAGTTGAAAGAATGGACCGCAGACAGGCATCGAAGGCCTAAAATAAAAAAATTGGGCTGGCTGTAGGCAATTTTAAATTGGTTCCAGGGGTACACGGGCAGCAGTGGTGTGGTCAGTGGAGGCCTAGTGGAAGGAGTGACCGCAGACAGGCATCGAAGGCCTAAAATAATAACACATGGCTGTAGGCACTTTTAAATTGGTTCCAGGGGTACACGGGCAGCAGTGGTCTGGTCAGTGGAAGTCTAGTGGAAGGAGTGACCGCAGACAGGCTTCGAAGGCCTAACATAACAAAATTGGGCTGGCTGTAGGCACTTTAAATTGGTTCCAGGGGTACATGGGCAGCAGTGTATGGTCAGTGGAAGTCTAGTGGAAGGAGTGACGGCAGACAGTCTTCGAAGGCCTAACATAACAAAATTGGGCTGACTGTAGGCACTTTTAAATTGGTTCCAGGGTAACACGGCCAGCAGTGGCCTGGTCAGTGTAGTAGTTGTAGAAAGAAGGGACCGCAGACAGGCTTCGAAGGCCTAACATAACAAAAATGTCAAAACAATGGTATTGTCAGTGCCAGGCATTGAAGGATGTCAGCGGCTAGACTACACATTGGTGAAGCTGTGAGAGATAATTTTGCTAGTGGTAGAGCACTGTTTGAGCTGGGGGGGGGAACTGTCTTGTGGCCGGCGGTACAGGCACAGGGCCCCTCATATTACAACGGTGTGTCTGACGTTGGGTGCGCACCACCACCGCCAGAGACACTTTATTGTACTATGAGGGACCCAGTGGCAGTGCCGTCGACCAAAAGCGGCCACACCCACCTCTTCAGACAAACAGCACTCTCAAGGGTCCAAGCGCAAAGTGGCGATAGCACGGCCCCGTGTGGGGAGTTTGGCCATTTCGTGAGGTGGAAACATGTCGTATGCTGGACAATCAGGTGAAGAAAATTACGAGATTGGAAAAGTCATTCAGAATAGTCCACAGGCAAGACCTTTTCATAGGAAAGCTAGGTGTCAGCCGGGCAGGGTGGGGCAAAAGATTTTGAAATCCAGTTGTGGTTCATTTTAATGAAGGTTAGATCATCTACATTTTGGGTAGCCAGACGAGTCCTTTTTTCTGTTAGTATTGAACCTGCAGCACTGAATACTCTTTCTGATAGGACACTAGCTGCCGGGCAAGCAAGCTCCTGCAATGCATATTCTGCCAATTCTGGCCAGGTGTCTAATTTGGATGCCCAGTAATCAAATGGGAATGACGGTTGAGGGAGAACGTCGATAAGGGATGAAAAATAGTTTGTAACCATACTGGACAAATGTTGTCTCCTGTCACTTTGAATTGATGCTGCAGTACCTGTCCTGTCTGCGGTCATAGAAAAATCACTCCACAACCTGGTCAGAAAACCCCTCTGTCCAACGCCACTTCTGATTTCTGCCCCTCTAACACCTCTGGTCTGCTGGCCCCTGGAGCTCGTGTGAGAACGATCACGGGCGCTGTGTGCAGGGAATGCCAGAAGCAAACGGTCAACAAGAGTTGATTGTTTTGTTGCTAATATTAGTTCCAAGTTCTCATGTGGCATAATATTTTGCAATTTGCCTTTATAGCGAGGATCAAGGAGGCAGGCCAACCAGTAATCGTCATCGTTCATCATTTTTGTAATGCGTGTGTCCCTTTTGAGGATACGCAAGGCATAATCCGCCATGTGGGCCAAAGTTCCCGTTGTCAAATCTGCGGTTGTGCTTGGTTGAGGGGCAGTTGCAGGCAAATCTACGTCACTTGTGTCCCTCAAAAAACCAGAACCCGGCCTTGCCACGCCACCAATTTCCCGTGCCCCCGGGAAAGCTTCCTCATTAAAAATATACTCATCCCCATCATCCTCCTCATCCTCCACCTCCTCTTCGCCCGGTACCTCGTCATGTACACTGCCCTGACCAGACAATCGCTGACTGTCATCAAGGCTTTCCTCTTCCTCTGGTGCAGACGCCTGATCCTTTATGTGCGTCAAACTTTGCATCAGCAGACGCATTAGGGGGATGCTCATGCTTATTATGGCGTTGTCTGCACTAACCAGCCGTGTGCATTCCTCAAAACACTGAAGGACTTGACACATGTCTTGAATCTTCGACCACTGCACACCTGACAACTCCATGTCTGCCATCCTACTGCCTGCCCGTGTATGTGTATCCTCCCACAAAAACATAACAGCCCGCCTCTGTTCGCACAGTCTCTGAAGCATGTGCAGTGTTGAGTTCCACCTTGTTGCAACGTCTATGATTAGGCGATGCTGGGGAAGGTTCAAAGAACGCTGATAGGTCTGCATACGGCTGGAGTGTACAGGCGAACGGCGGATATGTGCGCAAAGTCCACGCACTTTGAGGAGCAGGTCGGATAACCCCGGATAACTTTTCAGGAAGCACTGCACCACCAGGTTTAAGGTGTGAGCCAGGCAAGGAATGTGTTTCAGTTGGGAAAGGGAGATGGCAGCCATGAAATTCCTTCCGTTATCACTCACTACCTTGCCTGCCTCAAGATCTACAGTGCCCAGCCACGACTGCGTTTCTTGCTGCAAGAACTCGGACAGAACTTCCGCGGTGTGTCTATTGTCGCCCAAACACTTCATAGCCAATACAGCCTGCTGACGTATGCCAGTAGCTGCCCCATAATGGGAGACCTGGTGTGCAACAGTGGCAGGTGCGGATGGAGTGTTTGTGCGACTGCGGTCTGTGGACGAGCTCTTGCTTCTGCAGGAGGACGAGGAGGAGGAGGAGGAGGGGGTGCGAACGGCTACAGACAACTGTTTACTAGACCGTGGGCTAGGCAGAACTGTCCCAAACTTGCTGTCCCCTGTGGACCCTGAATCCACCACATTTACCCAGTGTGCCGTGATGGACACGTAACGTCCCTGGCCATGCCTACTGGTCCATGCATCTGTTGTCAGGTGCACCTTTGTGCTCACAGATTGCCTGAGTGCATGGACGATGCGCTCTTTAACATGCTGGTGGAGGGCTGGGATGGCTTTTCTGGAAAAAAAGTGTCGACTGGGTAGCTCGTAGCGTGGTACAGCGTAGTCCATCAGGTCTTTGAAAGCTTCGCTTTCAACTAACCGGTAGGGCATCATCTCTAACGAGATTAGTCTAGCTATGTGGGCGTTCAAACCCTGTGTACGCGGATGCGAGGCTAAGTATTTCCTTTTTCTAACCATAGTCTCATGTAGGGTGAGCTGGACTGGAGAGCTGGAGATCGTGGAACTAGCGGGGGTGCCGGTGGACATGGCAGACTGAGAGACGGTGGGAGATGGTATTGTTGCCGCCGGTGCCCTAGATGCAGTGTTTCCTACTACGAAACTGGTGATTCCCTGACCCTGACTGCTTTGGCCTGGCAAAGATACCTGCACAGATACAGCAGGTGGTGCGCTAAATGGTGGTCCTACACTGCCGGAAGGGATGTTGCGTTGATGACTAGCTTCATTGGCCGAGGGTGCAACAACCTTAAGGGACGTTTGGTAGTTAGTCCAAGCTTTCAAATGCATGGTGGTTAAATGTCTATGCATGCAACTAGTATTGAGACTTTTCAGATTCTGACCTCTGCTTAAGGAAGTAGAACATTTTTGACAGATGACTTTGCGCTGATCAATTGGATGTTGTTTAAAAAAATGCCAGACTGCACTCTTTCTAGCATCGGATACCTTTTCAGGCATTGCAGACTGAGCTTTAACCGGATGGCCACGCTGTCCTCCACCAGGTTTTGGCTTTGCCACGCGTTTTGGGCAAGATACGGGCCCGGCAGATGGAACCTGTGGCGATGTTGATGCCTGCTGCGGCCCCTCCTCCTCCTCTGCTTCAGAACTGCTGCCGCCTGCACCCTGTTCCCCCAATGGCTGCCAATCGGGGTCAAGAACTGGGTCATCTAATAACTCTTCTTGTACCTCCTGCGCAACTTCGTCTGTGTCACCGTGTCGTTCGGTGGTATAGCGTTCGTGATGGGGCAACATAGTCTCATCAGGGTCTGATTCTTGATCAGCACCCTGCGAGGGCAATGTTGTGGTCTGAGTCAAAGGACCAGCATAGTAGTCTGGCTGTGGCTGTGCGTCAGTGCACTCCATGTCAGATTCAATTTGTAATGGGCATGGACTGTTAACTGCTTCACTTTCTAAGCCAGGGACGGTATGTGTAAAGAGCTCCATGGAGTAACCCGTTGTGTCGCCTGCTGCATTCTTCTCTGTTGTTGTTTTTGCTGAAGAGGACAAGGAAGTGACTTGTCCCTGACCGTGAACATCCACTAACGACGCGCTGCTTTTACTTTTACCAGTTTCACGAGATGAGGCAAAAGAGCTAGAGGCTGAGTCAGCAAGATAAGCCAAAACTTGCTCTTGCTGCTCCGGCTTTAAAAGCGGTTTTCCTAATCCCAGAAAAGGGAGCGTTCGAGGCCTTGTGTAGCCGGACGACGAACCTGGCTCCACAGCTCCAGACTTAGGTGCAATATTTTTTCCCCCACGACCACCTGATGCTCCACCACTACCACTACCCTCATTACCAGCTGACAATGAACGCCCCCGGCCACGACCTCTTCCACTAGACTTCCTCATTGTTTTAAAAACGTAACCAAACTAACGTTATTTGTTGCAGTCACACAACTTACACGGTGAGCTATAACTTCTGTATGATTTAGCTACCCCTTTACAGGTTGGTGAGACCACAGCGAAAATCAGGCCCAATGTTACACACTCTTTTTTTGGTGGCTGCAAATTAGAGAGATGCCCCACACGCAGGACTGTCACTGAAGCACAAATGTTAATATTAATGTCACACTATTATTTTTTTTTTATTTTTATTTTTTTCAGGAACACTTTAGAAACCCCCCAAAAAAAAAAAAATAGATTTTTGCAGGGAGAATTTAGAAAACAAATGTAACAAACTATATGCTTTCTATGGGCCACTGAGTGAGAGATGACGCACACAGGAATCAGGAGTGGCACACAAGCCCAGAGGCCAATATTTTTCTACCAATGATTGATGGAGTTATTTTCTCTGGTAGATTTTGGAACCCAAATCAAGGAAAAAAAATGTAGGCTTTCTATGGACCACAATTGGAGAGAGAGAGAGAGAGAGATGGCACACCCAGGAGTCAAGACTGGCACACAAGCAGAAAGGCCAATATTAATCTCCCACTGTTTTTTTTGGTTGTTTTTTTTTTTTTTTTTTTCAGGGAGACTTTAGAAAAAAAAATAATAAAAAAAATATGATTTTATCAGGAAGAATTTAGAAACCAAATAAAATAAAATGATTTTTTCAGGGAGAATTTATAAAACAAATAAAACCAAAAATAGGCGTTCTATGGCCCACTGACTGAGAGATGACGCACCCAGGAGTCAAGACTGGCACACAAGCAGAAAGGCCAATATTAATCTCCCACTGTTTTTTTTGGTTGTTTTTTTTTTTTTTTTTTCAGGGAGACTTTAGAAAAAAAAATAATAAAAAAAATATGATTTTATCAGGAAGAATTTAGAAACCAAATAAAATAAAATGATTTTTTCAGGGAGAATTTATAAAACAAATAAAACCAAAAATAGGCGTTCTATGGCCCACTGACTGAGAGATGACGCACCCAGGAGTCAAGACTGGCACACAAGCAGAAAGGCCAATATTAATCTCCCACTGTTTTTTTTGGTTGTTTTTTTTTTTTTTTTTTCAGGGAGACTTTAGAAAAAAAAATAATAAAAAAAATATGATTTTATCAGGAAGAATTTAGAAACCAAATAAAATAAAATGATTTTTTCAGGGAGAATTTATAAAACAAATAAAACCAAAAATAGGCGTTCTATGGCCCACTGACTGAGAGATGACGCACCCAGGAGTCAAGACTGGCACACAAGCAGAAAGGCCAATATTAATCTCCCACTGTTTTTTTTTTTTTTTTTCAGGGAGACTTTAGAAAAAAAAATAATAAAAAAAATATGATTTTATCAGGAAGAATTTAGAAACCAAATAAAATAAAATAATTTTTTCAGGGAGAATTTAGAAAACAAATAAAACCAAAAATAGGCGTTCTATGGCCCACTGACTGAGAGATGACGCACACAGGAGTCAGGAGTGGCACACAAACCCAGAGGCCAATATTTTTCTACCAATGATTGATGTAGTTATTTTCTCTGGTAGATTTTAGAACCCAAATCAAGGAAAAAAAATATAGGCTTTCTATGGACCACAATTGGAGAGAGAGAGAGAGAGAGAGAGAGAGAGAGAGAGAGAGAGAGAGATGGCACACCCAGGAGTCAAGACTGGCACACAAGCAGAAAGGCCAATATTAATCTCCCACTGTTTTTTTGGTTGTTTTTTTTTTTTTTTTTTTTCAGGGAGACTTTAGAAATAAAAATAATAAAAAAAATATGATTTTATCAGGAAGAATTTAGAAACCAAATAAAATAAAATGATTTTTTCAGGGAGAATTTAGAAAACAAATAAAACCAAAAATATGCGTTCTATGGCCCACTGACTGAGAGAGAGAGAGAGATGGAACGCTTAGTACTGGCACACAAGCCCAAAGGGCAATATTAATCTCCCTTTTTTTTTCCAGGGAGAATTTCTGAAACCCAAAAAAAAAATAAAATAGGCTTTCTATGGCCCACTATTTGTGAGAGAGATGGGACGCTCAGGACTGGCACAGATGGCACGCTCAGGACTGGCACAGAAGCCCAGAGGCCAATATTAATCTCCCTTTTTTTCTGGGAGAATTTATAAAACCAAAAAAATATTTAAATAGGCTTTCTATGGCCCACTATTTGTGAGAGAGATGGCACGCTCAGGACTGGCACAGATGGCACGCTCACAACTGGCACACAAGCCCAGAGGCCAATATTAATCTCCCTTTTTTCAGGGAAAATTTATAAAACCAAAAAAAAAATTAAATAGGCTTTCTATGGCCCACTATTTGTGAGAGAGATGGCACGCTCAGGACTGGCACAGATGGCACGCTCACAACTGGCACACAAGCCCAGAGGCCAATATTAATCTCCCTTTTTTCAGGGAAAATTTATAAAACCAAAAAAAAAATTAAATAGGCTTTCTATGGCCCACTATTTGTGAGAGAGATGGCACGCTCAGGACTGGCACAGATGGCACGCTCACAACTGGCACACAAGCCCAGAGGCCAATATTAATCTCCCTTTTTTCAGGGAAAATTTATAAAACCAAAAAAAAAATTAAATAGGCTTTCTATGGCCCACTATTTGTGAGAGAGATGGGACGCTCAGGACTGGCACAGATGGCACGCTCAGGACTGGCACAGAAGCCCAGAGGCCAATATTAATCTCCCTTTTTTTCAGGGAGAATTTATAAAACCCAAAAAAAAATAAAATAGGCTTTCTATGGCCCACTATTTGTGAGAGAGATGGCACACTCAGGACTGGCACACAAGCCCAAAGGCCAATATTAATCTCCCACTGTATTTTTATCAGGGAGAATTTATACACCCCACAAAAAAAAATACAGAAAAATGAAAAGGCTTTCTATGGCCCACTATGTGAGAGAGATGGCACACACAGGGATGGCACTCTAGCAGAAATGCCAAATTGCCAATCTTAATCTCCCACCAAAAAAAAAAAAAAAAAAAAAACAGGGAATGTCCTACAATTACTATCTCCCTGCCTGCAGTAATCTCAGCCAGGTATGGCAGGCAGCTACTATCTCCCTGCCTGCAGTAATCTCAGCCAGGTATGGCAGGCAGCAATAAGGAGTGGACTGATGCACAAATGAAATAAAAAGTGTGGACAAACAAAAAAGATAGCTGTGCAGAAAGGAAGGAACAAGAGGATTTGTGCTTTGAAAAAAGCAGTTGGTTTGCACAGCGGCGTACACACAGCAATGCAGCTATCAGGGAGCCTTCTAGGGCAGCCCAATGAGCTACAGCGCTGAGGGGAAAAAAAAAAAAAAAAAAAATTCCACTGTCCCTGCACACCGAGGGTGGTGTTGGACAGTGCAAATCGCTGCAGCACAAGCGGTTTTGTGGTTAATGGACCCTGCCTAACGCTATCCCTGCTTCTGACAAAGCGGCAGCAACCTCTCCCTAAGCTCAGATCAGCAGCAGTAAGATGGCGGTCGGCGGGAACGCCTCTTTATAGCCCCTGTGACGTCGCAGACAGCAAGCCAATCACTGCAATGCCCTTCTCTAAGATGGTGGGGACCAGGACCTATGTCATCACGCTGCCCACACTCTGCGTTTACCTTCATTGGCTGAGAAATGGCGCTTTTCGCGTCATTGAAACGCGACTTTGGCGCGAAAGTCGCGTACCGCATGGCCGACCCCGCACAGGGGTCGGATCGGGTTTCATGAAACCCCGACTTAGCCAAAAGTCGGCGACTTTTGAAAATGTTCGACCCGTTTCGCTCAACCCTAGTCTGGACATAGCACAAAATGACAAATACAGTACCTGATCATTTTGACAATACAGCTTCTTGGTATACTAATGTAATGGTGTATTGAAATAAAAAAAGCTATAGTACCATATAACACATAGCAGAAAGAATTGAAAAACTGAGGTATAGATGCATCAAACATATAACAATGTACAATGCAATATCTGAAGCAATATTTTCCTATTGTAGGAGGACGCCATTCCATGTGATGCTAACTAAAGCTTTTTTATTTGTACTTAGTGTCTATGCTGACCAAGTTGAAATTCACAAAAAACTCTATATCATTCTGTATAATGACATTATGTTAGGTCATCTTGACAATTCATAGTTTCGAGGTTTAAATATGACCAAAATCCCTCAACATCAACTTATAACCTCTAATAAGTTTATTATAATAGAGTAGCATTGTGGCTCAGTGGTTAACACTGTTGCTGTGCAGCATTTCGGTCCTGGGTTCACATCACACCAACGACAACATCTGCAAGGAGTTTGTATGTTCTCCCTGTGTTTGTGTCGATTTTCTCTGGGTTCTTCCCACACTCCAAAGATATACTAATAGGGAATGTTCTTTTGTACCCCAATCAGGACAGTGCCAATAATGTCTGTAAAGCGCTGTGAAATTAATGGCACTATGTAGGTGATTAAAAAAAATAAATAAGCCTATGTAATTAAAATAAGCAAAGAAACATACAAAATATTAACTGCACTTTCTACATTTTTACAATGCAAATCTTGCAATCACTCACACCTAGGCAATATAATTCTATGGGTTATAAACATAGCTACATCATACAGTTACCGCCACAGGGAATATATAGTGTGCAGTACTCCCATACAATATATTGTTTATGAAAAGTTACAAATGGAGTAACCAAAAACCACCAAAGTTAATAAAATTGCAAATGCTTTGAGAAATTTTAAGAACAATTGACCAGGTAATCAGAGAGGCGGTAGTAAAGGAGGTACAATAATGATCACAAAAGGCATAATTATTCTTAGATGAGGTACCTATAAATATATTGCTCATGCCACTACCAGTATATATTGTCATGGTACAACATCTAGATTAACCTAATGGTCCAAACCAAAGCCCAAGCTATCCAATAAAAAAGGAGTTCTAAAATACAGTGCTAACGTGTTAGTGAATAACCACTCAACCTTAAAGCATATTGTGCTTAATGCTTTCTCTAAAACGCTGATAACATTAACATATTTTAAAGTGTGTATCTGTCACAGTACATTTGCCAGAGATCCTGGGGCTAGGAGCACCCTAGCTATCCCTGCTCCCAAGATTACTTCTGATGGTGAAGATGCCGGGACTGCATGTCTTACTGAGCTTCTAAATCAGCCTTTATGTGTCCCCTACCCAAGGAAGTGGAGAGTAGCAGTGTATACAAATGCATAAACCAGACTGACAGGAAGGTGTACATGGATAAATGAGAATACCACTCATAAAAATATGCACTCACAAACAACAGAGTGGAAAACCAGGAAGTAAATGGAGAGAAAACTAAATAGCAGAGGATGAGGATATACACGCAGACAAATAACCAAGCAACATCATTATAACAACACCCTTAACGTCTCCTAACAACCAACACCTCCAACTCCAAAATCGGGCATAATTAAACTAACACTGGCAATCCCTGCATGCCATAGGCAAGTTTATATAGCAGAGTGGAGTGGCCAACACTGAACAGCTGATACCATCATTGCAGGAAAGCTCCATGAGCTCTAAACTGAACAGATTAACCACTGCATTGCTATCAGAAAGCTACACCATTTAATATGATGGTGAAATGCTTCTAATCAGTGCAGGAATCAGACACCACGGTCTTCTGGCCCCATTCTGTCGCATTAAACTTGTGACAATATCTCTGACATGTTAGCTGATCATTTGTATGTATTTTCCCTCTTTGTATTTTTTTGACAAGGTCACATTATTGGTAGAGCTGATAATAGCCTGGTCTTCTATTCTGTGGAATAACAGGGCACTTTGTTGCTTACAGATTACAAGTCACATATGCTACGTCAGTTCTTCTGCCCAGTAAACTCTATTTTCTTAAAAGAAGGCGTGCCCACTAACTTGCAAGTTAATTTTCTTCCATTTGAACTGGAAAAACGCTTTTGCATGATCATATTCGCCAGTGAAGAGGTAAGGGTAGAATATTTTTCTTTACTTATGTGTTACATGTTGTGACTGGCTGTGAAATAATAGAAATGCAGGGCATACTGTATATACTGTGCATCTCTTTAACCCATTACTTGCCAAATTAGCAATTTTCATTTTTTTTTAATGACAGATTTTTAATGATTTGGGTCCTAATGAATCAGAAACATAATTTGCTAAATTTTTTCAAGTACGGATTTTTCAGAAAAGGGCATCCCAAAATTAATTAAAAATGACAGTGACATAATTTCCTATTTTGAAAACATTCATTTTACAAACACAACACAAAAAATTGGACCTAATTAAAAAAAATTATAAAATCTTAGTTGCTAGAAGCTAAAGATCAGGCATCCCAAAAAAAAGGACATTGGTAGATAATGGGTTAAAAAGAAGCCTATTGTTGATCACCATAGGTCCAGCCTGTCTACATCCTATTGATTAGCTTTTATTATTGCCATAAACACATACATATTCCATTATAATGCATGGATTTACCCAGTCCTACCTCTAGCTTGTGAAAGAGAAATTCCAGTTTGAAGAACCATTTCTGTAAGGTCTATATGCCAGGTTTATTTCATTTTAGTATTCGTTACAAGTCTTAAAGGAAACCTGTCAGGTCCCCATGCCCTCCAACCAGCATTCACGTATGTAGGACTAAATTCCCTGCCTAACCAGCTCTATATAATGTTATTCAGTGAAAATGGGGTTAAAAAAAGAATTTATAAAATTTCTGTTTGCTATTCTTATTAGGACTTTGACTAGTCGATGGGGTGTTAGTTTCCCTAGACGAGTCAGCCCTCTTTCCATGTTATCACTTCCCTGTGTACGTGATAACATAATTTGCTGGAGCTGAAGTCATCATCAGCTCCTGCAAATCTCGCGCATGTACGCCGCTCATTTTGGCAGCATCATTGCTCCTCTGCAGCTGGGTTTAGGCAAAGTGTGCATGAGCGGAAGTGTAGTTGATGGCTCATGTCCATGGAAGTGCCGAAGAACAGCCGAAACAAGACTGCTGGCAAAATGACATTAGTGAAAATAACGATGCACAAGATTTAATGACCCCCATCCTGGGCCCCTTTAGATATATTAGAACTCATTCTGGACCCTTTCATAGTATAATGCACCTCATACTGGGCCTCCTGCTGTTATAATGTCCCCGATCCTGGACCGCTTCCTGGTATATGTCCCCCATTTTGGGCCCTTTCCTGGTACATTGTCTGCCATCCTGTTTCCATTTCCATAAAAATGCCTCCATCCTAAGCTTCTTCTAGTAATAATGTCCCCATCCTAGTATTATGCCTCCCATGTTCGGCACCTTCCTAGTATAATGTCATCCATATTGGGCCCCTTCCAAGTATAATTTTCCCCATTCTGGGCCCCTTCCTACTGTAATTTCCATCATTCTGGACTCCTTCTTGCTATAATATCCCCCATTCTGGGCCCCTTATTGGTATATTGTCATCCTTCTTAGGCCATTTCCTAGTATAATTACCCCCACCCTAGACCCCTTCTTGGTATGTTGCCACACCTTCTGGACTCTTTCCTAATATAAAATCTGTAGCAGTGGCATCTCTGCCCTCTGCCTTCATTCCCCAGCAGAGACTCCGACTCACTCACCACCGCTGTCCCACACTTCCTCCCTCCTATTCTGCTGCTGACATCCGAGGTACGCGCACAGTGTGCAGATTCCCGGGCACTGTGCTTAGAGTGTGCGCTCCTCCATCTTAAGTGGGCCACACGCTTACCGTCCTAAAGTGTCTCTATCCAAGTACTATTTAAGGCACCTCCACCTTCATGGAGGTGCCTGTGCAATGTTGTAGTTTGTTTCTAACAGTATATCCCAGTATACATTTCCTGTACATCAGTCCATCTGCCTGCACCTGCACCCGCCTGCCAGAATACTAGTCATGCCCATCAGTAACTGCCTGCCTGTGTGTCCTTCGTGCCTGTCACTATACCAGCCAGTGCTTTCTAAATCTACCGTTCCTGGCCGTTCCTGCCTTCTGTCCCTTGGTGGTCAGCTGCAATCTACCCGAGGTCAGTCCTGGTTTAGCACCTGGTTCTGCCACCCTCGTCCCTCCTCGGCACCTAATCACGCGCTTCCAGGCTCTCCTTCGATCACCATACAGTGGTTCCACAACCCAGTTCGTTATAATGTGCCTCTTTCTGGGCCCATTCCTGGTATAATGTCTCTCATTTTGGGTCCCTTTGTGATATAATATCCCCCATTCTGGGCCACTTCTTGGTATATTGTACCCTATCCTGGGTCCATTCCTGTAATACTGACCCTACTCCTAGGCTCCTTCCAGTAATAATGTTCCCCATCCTGGGCTCGTTTCTGGCATAATGACCCCCATTCTGGTCTCCCTCTTTGTGTATTGTCACTCATTCAGGGGCCCTCCCTTGTGTAATGTTCACTGCACTTCTCCAACACATTTAAAAAATAAAGAATTATTTTTACTTTCCCCCACAACCATGATGTGGAGCATCCTTTTCTTTAGCCAGCGCACAGGTTGGCGGCTGACTTCGCCGCACTAGCCATGGGCAGTGCATGATGACACTGGCATGTGCAACCCATGATGGGCATGGTGACGTCAGCCACTGGCCTCTGATTGCAATGCAGGAACTTGGCGAGTCTTTGCATTGTAATATATTTCGGCTAAATTTGCGTCCTATGACGCCTATCCAGCTGTAATTGGTGCCTTCCCTCACGCATCTAGTCACAGTCGCACCCTCAGTGACTCTTACTGTTATGCCTCTGTCCTTGTACATCAATCAGAAGATATGGTGTGAACCTCTTTTTCTGCATATCCATGTACATGCATACAATATGAACAATCCATTCATTGTGATCAGTTTATAGCTCATATTTGTGTTGGCAAAAATTGAATATCCATTTAAGGTTGACTTGTCACCAGATCAATAGCGGACACTTTTATTTCCTTTGCTCCTCTGAATTTTTAGATTGTTTTAAAATCCTCTATATGGTTCATATATGGGCCCTTTTATTTTCTGGTCTTTGCCAAGCATAATAATGCAGAACAGTCTATAAGCATGCCTCCTAGAAAATCCAGTGAGACATACCCCCTTTGGTATATCAAACACACCAGCAAACAGGCAACACTCTAGTTCCAGACAAACAAGATTGAAGTTATTAAGTGGCCAGCCCAACCCCGGTCCTTGAGAAATTGTGGAGTGACAGCTTAACCCTGCTGTTCTGTTCGGTCTGGGGAGACCTATTTTGAACTTTGGTATTTTTTGGGGTGTTCAAGATGCGGTTCTGAAACTTGTGGTTGATTGACTTAAATGAGGATGGGTCGGTCGGCCACGGGTTTCAGAGCCGCATCTTGAATATTTTAAAGAATATTGAAGTTCAAAGTCGGTCATTTTTGACCAACAGAACAGCAGGGTTAAATGCTAGTTTTGATGCAAAACCTAAGAATGCAAAAGAACTGTGGAATGTGGTCCAGTTGGCCTGGAATATCTGTTTGTAGATGTGACTCCATGCCACACAGATGTAAAGCAGTTCTCAGAAATAAAGGTTATACAACTAAATATTTGTACAGTGATTAACAGAAAAGTGAAATCTGTAGACAAATTTCAGTTTATAATTTAAATATTCAAGTTTGCAAATTTACAAATTGATATTTTTTTCATAATTTCGTTTGGAATTAAGTGTGCAGTTATCCCAGTGCCTTTGTGTATATGGAAAAAAATGCTATTATGAGGATTGGGTTTTTTTCTCAGTTGTTTTAAATCCACTGCCATTAGTTTGCATATACAATGTATGGAGAGAGAAAGATCACTAATAATTGCAAAAGACTATTTTATTCTATGGAAATTAAATGTAGTCGTAGAGGTGGCCTAATAGAATCTCAATAAAGTTAATCCAGAGGTCTCCTTCGTGACACAGCAATTGTGAACGGTAGCATGAAAGTTACCATTAATCATTTAGAAAAGGGCTGTCACATTATATGCACAGGATGTGAGTAAGGGAAGGAAACTTCATCGACAGACAACTTGATTACAGAGATATGAGGATGCTTCCAGGGTTTAATTAGGGTGTTGGAGAGTTACAATACAGATAACACAATTTCTGTGGTTAGCTATAGCGACAGACAATACAGCTAATCGATACAATAGTAATACATTCCATTTAATCTTCTGTATAGCCCCCTTTACTTAGCTAATAACAGTTTTCTGTTACATTACATTGGCTTCCACAAATAACATTTTCCAAAAAGGCTCTATTAAAGGGACACTGTCACCTGAATTTGGAGGGAACAATCTTCAGCCATGGAGGCGGGGTTTTTGGGTGTTTGATTCACCCTTTCCTTACCCGCTGGCTGCATGCTGGCTGCAATATTGGATTGAAGTTCATTCTCTGTCCTCCATAGTACACGCCTGTGCAAGGCAAGATTGCACCTTGTGTAGGCATGTATTACGGAGGACAGAGAATGAACTTCAATCCAATATTGCAGCCAGCATGCAGCCAGCGGGTAAGGAAAGGGTGAATCAAACACCCAAAAACCCCGCCTCCATGGCGGAAGATTGTTCCCTCCAAATTCAGGTGACAGAGTCCCTTTAAACAAAGTATTTACATTTTCTAAGTTATGTTGCCTATATTTTGTCATCTTTGCCCATTGTTGTCGTTGTTTTCATAAAATGCATAGTATGCGTCATAAATGTAACTAAGAATATATTTGGAATAAATTCATCTTCTGGAAAAATACAGAAAAATACATGAAAGTAGCAGAATTCATGTGCCACGGTTACACTTCTTAACCCATTTAACCTATCGTTCTTCTGATTTCAACATATCTTAGTGAGAAATAACCCGGTGACATTGCAATGCTGTGTTAGGTCTCGAGTTCCTACTTCTGCACAGGGGGAATCTCAGGCCGTCTCCGCTGCGGTCTCCCATTCCTATCCAGCCGCAATGGAGTCTGCTCAGCAGGGACGTCGGTCCCAGCGTCTTGCTCGGTCTCGCTCTGTACAGAGAGTTATTGCTACTTCTTCTGCTCCTGCCATTAAAGTCAGTGCTGGTCAGCAGCGAGCGGACTTCTCTGGGACTAAGTCCTTATTTGCGCACACTGAGCATGCCCAGGGCAAGATCTCCCGTTGGAGATCGAGGGTCATGTGCTCAGGCTCTGCAGCGCATTCCATTGGTCCTTTTGGCAGGTCTTGGAAGGGCAAAGTTTCTGTGGCCACTTCCTGTCCTGCAACTATATAAACTGTGCATGACCGCACGGCCATGCGCTAGTGTACAATTATTATGTGTGTGTGTAGATGGATGTATGTCGATGGATGAAAGCTCCTAAGTATCCCTCCCTAGAGTTGTTGATTGCTCGCGGATGATTATAGCTCTCTAGCGCCCGACTATCCATCTGTATGTTACACACATCACAGCGTCCTATAGCTGTGCCTGCCAGTACGGCGGCGTGCGCTTGCCTTGCGCTTTCCATACCCAAGCCTGGGTGGTTAGTGGCGTCCGTCAGTGCGGCATCGCACGCACTCTTGTGCTCATATATTGCTGATAAGGTTCTTTACACACCCAGTTGTGGTGTTGTGCCAGCAAGGGTCTAATCGGACTTCAATCCCTTTTGGGGTTAAGTTCGCTGACTGCTTGCTCGCGCTCTATGTGCGGTACCGCGGTCCTGTGACGTAACAGGATCGCTTTCTTCACGTTGGGTGAGGTTTAACCCACGTGTTTATACTTTTAGTTCCGCCATATAGTCTGTCATTTACTAGCAGCGGGTTTCGCCTGCACGGTGGACCCCGGACTGTGAACGCATCTATATCATCTTTCTTGGTGCGTTCCGCCAGTCCTAACATTACACTAGCACCAGGGTCTGGCTAGTGATGACAGACAAACAGCAATCCTTCCGGTATATCCAGCAGCTGGAGGGTAGGTTGGCGGCTCTCGAGAGCGCAACCTCAGCTGTGGATGTTACCGCAGTTGCTGTACAGGCTGCCAGCGTGGCTGCAGCAACCTTGTCCATTGCCACCCCTGTTCCGACATTTTCTCGCCTCCCGCTGCCAGAAAAATTTTCTGGTGATAGCAAATTTTGTAGGGGATTTGTGAGTCAGTGCTCTATTCATCTTGAGCTCCTGGCTGCACGCTTCCCCACAGAGCGGGCTAAGGTGGGATTTATTGTATCTCTATTGTCGGACAGGGCGTTGGAATGGGCTACGCCGCTGTGGGAGCGTGGTGATCATGTGGTGCAGAGTGCTCCGCTGTTTTTGAGCACTCTGAAACAGCTCTTTTTAGGACCTCAGGTCACCCATGATACTGCGCTCCAACTGCTGGCATTAACTCAGGGTGAGTCCTTAGTCAGTCATTTTGCCGTCCAATTCCGCACTTTAGCATCTGAGCTGGAATGGTCGGATAAAGCTCTTATCCCCATATTTTAGAGGGGCTTGGCTGACCACGTAAAGGACGCTCTGGCCACTAGGGAGATTCCTGCCACACTGGAGGAGTTAATAGCAGTCTCCACTCGAATTGATCTCCGTATTAACGAGCGGAGGTTAGAGCGAGCCCAGTGTAGGCAGAGGTTTTGGCTGGCTCCTACTTTCGCCAAACCTCTGGAATCTCCGGTCCTGGTTCCTGAGTCACATGAGGCCAGAGAAGTGTCATAAGCGGGATCTAAGTCCCGGACCGCTTGTGCACTCAGGGTCTGTCATGTTTGCCAGCAGTCAGGACATCTAGCCACCAGATGTCCTCAGCGGTCGAGGAAATGTCAGCGTCTAGTGGTCGTAGGTGGAGGTACACTAGACACGGCGACGTTTGCCTCTAAATTGTCCTTTAAGGGGACAATTACTATAGGCTCATTCTCCCACTCGGTAGAGCTCTGCGTGGATTCTGGGGCGGAGGGCAATTGTATGTCTTCTGCCTTCGCCCAACGTCACGCAATACCCCTGGTTATGCTAGCTCAACCTGTAACGGTACGAGTGGTGAATGGGTCGACACTGCCCTCACAGATAACACACCAGACCATCCCTTTTACTCTGTCCATGTCGCCATCTCATCAGGAGATTATATCTCTGCTCGTCATTCCAGAGGGAATTGATGAGGTCCTGTTGGGAATACCTTGGCTACGGTACCACTCTCCTCATATCGAGTGGTCCTCAGGCAGGATTCTGGGATGGGGTGAATCTTGTGGGGGTAGGTGTCAGAGGGAGTGCGTTCAGGTTGCTACAACAGAGGTACCCGCAGATCTATCCTCTTTCCCCAAGCAGTATTGGTCTTACGCAGACGTGTTCTCCAAAAAGGAAGCGGAGACCCTTCCGCCCCATCGCCCCTATGATTGTCCTATTGACCTCTTGCCTGGTGCTGAGCCTCCTTGGGGTAGAGTCTATCCGCTATCTCTCCCGGAGACGGAGGCAATGTCACAGTGCATCCAGGAAAATCTGGCAAGAGGGTTCATCAGGAAATCAGTGTCACCTGCTGGGGCAGGATTCTTCTTCGTGCAGAAGAAGAATGGGGAATTGTGTCCATGCATAGACTACAGGGGTCTTAACGCCATCACCGTTAAGAATAAGTACCCTTTGCCTTTGATATCTGAGCTATTCGATAGGCTTCGGGGAGCAAGGGTATTTACTAAATTAGATCTGCGGGGTGCTTACAACCTGATCCGCATCCGTGAGGGGGACGAATGGAAGACGGCGTTTAACACCAGGGATGGGCACTATGAATATCTGGTGATGCCCTTCGGGCTCTGTAATGCCCCAGCCGTTTTCCAAGACTTTGTGAACGATATCTTCCGGGATATGCTTTCCACCTCGGTCGTAGTCTATCTGGATGATATTCTCATCTACTCTCCAGATATTGACTCCCACCGGAGAGATGTTTACAAAGTCTTCGACCTCCTACGGGCAAACTCCCTCTATGCCAAGTTGGAGAAGTGTATGTTTGAGCAGGAGTCCTTACCCTTCCTAGGCTACATCATCTCAGCCCAGGGATTGGCTATGGATCCTGCCAAACTACAGGGTGTGATGGACTGGCAAGAACCCCAATCTCTTAAAGCGGTGCAGCGCTTTATGGGATTCATCAATTATTATCGCCAGTTCATCCCGCACTTCTCAACTTTGGTAGCTCCCTTGGTTGCCCTCACCAAGAAGGGGGTGAATCCCAAATTGTGGTCTGAGGAGGTCTCCAAGGCCTTTATCTCTATAAAGTCACACTTCGCTAGCGCTCCCATTCTACATCGCCCCGATGTTGATAAGCCATTTATCATGGAGGTGGATGCCTCTTCTGTTGGTGCTGGAGCAGTTCTCTTCCAAAAGGATGCTCATGGTCGGAAGCATCCTTGCTTCTTTTTCTCCAAGACCTTCGCACCAGCAGAGAGGAATTATTCCATCGGGGACAGGGAGTTGCTAGCCATGAAGTTGGCTTTCTCGGAGTGGAGACATCTCTTGGAGGGAACACGTTTTCCCTTCCAAGTCTTCACAGACCATAAAAATTTGGTGTACCTGCAGACAGCTCAGCGGTTGAATTCTCGCCAGGCCAGATGGTCCTTGTTCTTCTCCCGGTTTCATTTCACCCTCCATTTCCTTTCTGGGGAGAAGAACATTCAGGCCGACGCTCTCTCTCGCTCCGTTGTGTCATCTGCGGAGGAGGAGGAGGAGCCTCGGCTTATTGTCCCCACCGAGAGCTTGAGAACTGTGGCTCCGGTTTTGCTGGAGTCTGTGCCCCCGGGCAAGACTTTTGTTCCATCCAGTTTGCGAGCGGAGGTCCTTTCTTGGGCACACTCGTCCAGGGTGGGTGGACATTTTGGTACTAAAAGGACATCTGAGTTACTGGCGAGGACATACTGGTGGCCGCATATGGCCCGTGATGTCGCGGAGTATGTTCAGGCGTGTGTCTCTTGCGCCAGGAACAAGACTCCTCGGCAACGGCCAGCTGGTTTGCTTTATCCTCTGCCCGTGGCGGACAGGCCCTGGGAGATGGTCGGGATGGACTTTGTGGTGGGCTTGCCCAAGTCTCGTAACTGCACCATTATCTGGGTGATCACCGACCATTTTTCCAAAATGGTGCATTTGGTGCCTCTTCCACGGCTACCATCTGCACGGACGTTGGTTGTCTTGTTTATTAAGCACATCTTTCGCCTACACGGTATGCCAGACAAAATTGTTAGTGACCGGGGTCCCCAGTTTGCGTCTCGATTCTGGAGAGAGCTTTGTCGTCTATTCAGTATTGAGTTAAATCTCTCTTCGGCATATCATCCAGAGACGAATGGGTTGGTTGAAAGGGCCAACCAGACCTTGGTCACATATCTGCGACATTTTATTTCTGCCAGGCAGGATGACTGGGCATCCTTGCTACCGTGGGCAGAGTTTGCACTTAACAATGCCGTAGCCGACTCCACCGGTCAGACTCCATCCCTCTTAAATTACGGCCAGCATCCGCGTGTTCCTGTGCCCATGCCAGTGTCTTCCGCTGATTCCAGGGTGGCAGACTGGGCTGTGGAGGCACGGGACATTTGGGATCGCACGCAGGATGCCATTCGGGCCTCCAAGGAGAGAATGAGGTCCTCCGCCGATGTTCATCGGCGCCCCGCTCCGACCTTTGCCCCTGGCGACTTGGTGTGGCTCTCCGCCCGTAACATCAGGCTGCGAGTTGAGTCCACTAAGTTTGCTCCTCGCTACTTGGGTCCCTTCAAGGTTCTCGAACAGGTTAATCCCGTGGTCTACCGTCTGGCTCTTCCTCCACGCTTGGGTATCACCAACACCTTTCACGTGTCCCTCTTGAAACCCGTATACATGTCCCGGTTTTCCAAGTCATCTGCCGGGACATCGGGTTCATCTACGGACAATTATGAGGTGAACGCTATTTTGGGGTGCAAGGTGGTACGCGGCAAAAAGTTCTATTTGGTGGATTGGAAGGGTTATGGCCCAGAGGACAGGTCATGGGAACCTGCTGAAAACATTCGGGCCCCGCAGCTCATTGCTGCCTTCGAGCGTAGCGAGGCCCAAGGAGGGGGGGGGGGGGGCTAAGAGGGGGGGTAATGTTAGGTCTCGAGTTCCCACTTCTGCACAGGAGGAATCTCAGGCCGTCTCCGCTGCGGTCTCCCATTCCTATCCAGCCGCAGTGGAGTCTGCTCAGCAGGGACGTCGGTCCCAGCGTCTTGCTCGGTCTCGCTCTGTACAGAGAGTTACTGCTGCTTCTTCTGCTCCTGCCATTAAAGTCAGTGCTGGTCAGCAGCGAGCGGACTTCTCTGGGACTAAGTCCTTATTTGCGCACACTGAGCATGCCCAGGGCAAGATCTCCCGTTGGAGATCGAGGGTCATGTGCTCAGGCTCTGCAGCGCATTCCATTGGTCCTTTTGGCAGGTCTTTGAAGGGCAAAGTTTCTGTGGCCACTTCCTGTCCTGCAACTATATAAACTGCGCATGACCGCACGGCCATGCGCTAGTGTACAATTATTATGTGTGTGTGTAGATGGATGTATGTCGATGGATGAAAGCTCCTAAGTATCCCTCCCTAGAGTTGTTGATTGCTCGCGGATGATGGTAGCTCTCTAGCGCCCTACTATCCATCTGTATGTTACACACATCACAGCGTCCTATAGCTGTGCCTGCTAGTACGGCGCCGTGCGCTTGCCTTGCGCTTTCCATACCCAAGCCTGGGTGGTTAGTGGCGTCCGTCAGTGCGGCATCGCACGCACTCTTGTGCTCATATATTGCTGATAAGGTTCTTTACACACCCAGTTGTGGTGTTGTGCCAGCAAGGGTCTAATCAGACTTCAATCCCTTTTGGGGTTAAGTTCGCTGACTGCTTGCTCGCGCTCTATGTGCGGTACCGCGGTCCTGTGACGTAACAGGATCGCTTTCTTCACGTTGGGTAAGGTTTAACCCACGTGTTTATACTTTTAGTACCGCCATATAGTCTGTCATTTACTAGCAGCGGGTTTCGCCTGCACGGTGGACCCCGGACTGCGAACGCATCTATATCATGTTTCTTGGTGCGTTCCGCCAGTCCTAACACGCTGTTTTATTAGTTGTAAAAAATATCTCAAGTTGTGAAGAATTGTAATTTGCATACTTATTTTTCTCTGCACATTTTTTCCAGATTGGGGACTTTGTATACATGATTGAAGGAATAGGTACTCCACCACTGCCTTCTGCCATCACCCCTGTGATTAGCCCACATGTTTTCAACATTAAAAATGGAAATCCAGGTATTTAATTTGCTTTTAAATTTCAAATTCACAGGTAAATAACAAGTGTTGATTGATGCAGTAAATTCAGATTTTCTTTGGTCGGAACACAAAGTAGAGATGCACAGATAAAGGGGATTTAAGGATAATCTGCGCTGCTGGTATCCCATAGAATAAAGCCAAATCCAGACAGAAAGTACATGCGTTTTTTCTTTATTTAGTCAATGTGTTTTGAAGAACTACTGACTTCCTCATCAGAACAAGAAAAGCATCTGGATCATCCAGATGGTCATTAGCGAAATTCAAACGGGTCTAGACATGTGCTGGTGTGAGCAGGGGTACCTTATGTGACCTGCAGGATTTTAATCTATGATGGAGTGACATGTTACTAACGGTAATGTTTGAAACTGTGGTCCCAGCTCGCTTCAGGTCATTGACCAGGTCCTCACATGTAGTTCTGGGCTAATTTCTGATGTTTCTAAGAATTATCCTTACCCCACAAGGTGAAATCTTACATGGCGACCCAGACCAAGGAAGATTGACAGTCATCTTGTGTTTCTTCCATTTTCTAATAATTGTGCCAACAGCTGTTGCCTTCTCACCAAACTGCTTGCCTATTTTCCTGTAGCCCATCCCAGCCTTGTGCATTTTGTCCCTGATGTCCTTAGATAGCTCTTTGGTCTTGGCCATGGTGAAGATGGTGGAGGGTGATTAATTGAGTGGGTGGACAGGTGTCTTTTATACAGGTAACAAGTTCAAATAGGTGCAGTTAATATAGGTAAGACAGAGTAGGAAGGCTTTTTAAAGAAAAACTAATGGAATTCTTACTGATTGGTAGGTGATCAAATACTTATTTACTGCAATAAAATGCAACTGTATTTTGTATTTTTGTAATTTTCTTAAAATTTGGGGATTGTCTTATACGCTGGATGTCATCTTATAGGGTGGGTGCTGACCATTGTGCATAGTGGTCCTGATGACAAAAATAGGGGTGTCTCATATGGAAGGTGTAAGTGGAGTATCCCCCTATTACCTCATTGTTCAGTTATGCTCTCTGTGGTGGGGGGCGGCGGCTCCTATTTGTGCAGCATGGGGTCTATGTGCTGGGGGGCTATGGCAGTGGCTCCTCTTTGTACAGCATGGGGTTCTGTGCTGTGGGGCATCTTTGTGCAGCGTCGGGGCTCCGCCAGCATTTCATCAAAGCCCAGAGGCACCGGCAGCTCCATTGCTGCGATGCGGTGGCCTCTGGGAAAATGGCTGCTGGGGCGGCGCATGCTCAGATTCAGATCTCGTCCCGAGATCTCTGGAGACGAGATCTGCATCTGAGCATGCGTCGCCCCAGCTGCCATTTTCCTGGAGGCCACTGCATTGCAGCAATGGAGCTGCCGGTGCCTCCGGGCTTTGAGGAAATGCCGGCGGAGCCCTGACGCGGCACAAAGATATGCCGCCGCCGCCCCCAGCACAGAGCCCCCATTCTGCACAAAGAGGAGCTCCCACCGCCCCCCCACCACAGAGACCCCACGCTGCACAAAGAGGAGCCATCGCCCCCCAGCACAGAAAGTGCATCGCTGCCACAATGAGGTAATAGGGGGATACTCCACTTACACCTTCCCTGTCAGTCGCCCCCTCTCTTCGTCATTGGGACCACTCCCCCACCATATGCACATTGGTCACCAGCCCTATAAGACGACACACGGCGTATAAGAAGACCTCCGACTTTTAAGAAGATTTTATATTTTAACAGGAAAAGTTGGGGGGTCGTCTTATAGGCCCATTATTCTTATACGCCGGAAAATACGGTAATTATTTAAGAATCATACAATGTGATTTTTTAGTTTTCATTTTTCGATTCTCTTTCTGACTTAACCCCTTAATCCCATTTGACGTACTATCCCGTCAAGGTGACCTGGGACTTAATTCCCAGGGACGGGATAGTACGTCATAGTGATCGGCCGCGCTCACGGGGGGAGCTGTTATAGACCTGGTGGTTAGGAGCACCCGGAACGACCTGATGGTTAAACTCACACAGGACAAGCTCTGGGAAGTGGGAGCTCTGCTGACCGCAACCCCTAATCCTATCACACAACTAGAAATAGCCGTGGAGCGTACCTAACACTGCCTAGACGCCTCTTCACAGCCTAAGAGCTAACTAGCCCTAGAGATAGAAGATAAAGCCTACCTTGCCTCAGAGAAATTCCCCAAAGGAAAAGGCAGCCCCCCACATATATTGACTGTGAGTTAAGATGAAAGTCACAAACACAGAAATGAAACAGGTTTCAGCAAAGGGAGGCCAGACTTACTAAACAGTCAGAGGATAGGAAAGGTATCTTTGCGGTCAGCAAAAAAAACTACAAAAAAACACGCAGAGTGTGCAAAAAGACCTCCGCACTGACTCACGGTGCGGAGGTGCCACTCTGCATCCCAGAGCTTCCAGCTAGCAAGGCAAAATCATGATAGCTAGCTGGACAATGAACAAATAATTAACTAGCAGGGACTTAGCTTCTGCTGGAGTAGACAGGTCACCAGAAAGATCCAAGAGCGAACTGAACCAGTACAAGAACATTGACAGCTGGCATGGAGTAACGATCTAAGTGGAGTTAAATAGAGCAGCCAGCCAAAGAATAAACTACGTCTCCTGTGGAAGGAACCTCAGAAGCAGCAGCTCCACTCACGGCCACCAGAGGGAGTCCATGGACAGAACTCGCCGAAGTACCATTCATGACCACAGGAGGGAGTTCGATAACAGAATTCACAACAGTACCCCCCTTGAGGAGGGGTCACCGAACCCTCACCAGAGCCCCCAGGCCGATCAGGACGAACCAAATGAAAGGCACGAACCAGATCGGCAGCATGAACATCAGAGGCAAAAACCCAGGAATTATCTTCCTGACCATAACCCTTCCACTTGACCAGGTACTGGAGTTTCCGTCTCGAAATACGAGAATCCAAAATCTTCTCCACCACATACTCCAACTCCCCCTCGACCAACACCGGGGCAGGAGGATCAACGGAGGGAACCATAGGTGCCACGTATCTCCGCAATAACGACCTATGGAACACATTATGGATGGCAAAAGAAGCTGGAAGGGCCAAACGAAATGAAACAGGATTGAGAACTTCAGAAATCTTATACGGACCAATGAAACGAGGCTTAAACTTAGGAGAGGAAACCTTCATAGGAACATAACGAGACGACAACCAAACCAAATCCCCAACACGAAGTCGGGGACCAACACAGCGCCGGCGGTTAGCGAAACGTTGAGCCTTCTCCTGGGACAATGTCAAATTGTCCACCACATGAGTCCAAATCTGCTGCAACCTGTCCACCACAGTATCCACACCAGGACAGTCCGGAGGCTCAACCTGCCCTGAAGAGAAACGAGGATGGAAACCAGAATTATAGAAAAAAGGCGAAACCAAAGTAGCCGAGCTGGCCCGATTATTAAGGGCGAACTCAGCCAAAGGCAAGAAGGACTCCCAATCATCCTGATCAGCAGAAACAAAGCATCTCAGATATGTTTCCAAAGTCTGATTAGTTCGTTCGGTTTGGCCATTTGTCTGAGGATGGAAAGCCGAAGAAAAAGACAAATCAATGCCCATCTTAGCACAAAAGGACCGCCAAAACCTCGAAACAAACTGGGAACCTCTGTCCGAGACGATGTTCTCCGGAATGCCATGCAAACGAACCACATGCTGGAAAAACAATGGCACCAAATCAGAGGAGGAAGGCAATTTAGACAAGGGTACCAAATGGACCATCTTAGAGAAGCGATCACAAACCACCCAAATGACCGACATCCTTTGAGAGACAGGGAGATCTGAAATAAAATCCATGGAAATATGCGTCCAGGGCCTCTTCGGGACCGGCAAGGGCAAAAGCAACCCACTGGCACGAGAACAGCAGGGCTTAGCCCGAGCACAAGTCCCACAGGACTGCACAAAAGAACGCACATCCCGTGACAAAGAAGGCCACCAAAAGGATCTAGCCACCAAATCTCTGGTACCAAAGATTCCAGGATGACCAGCCAACACCGAACAATGAACCTCAGAGATAACTCTACTAGTCCATCTATCAGGGACAAACAGTTTCTCCGCTGGACAACGGTCAGGTCTATCAGCCTGAAACTTCTGCAGCACCCGCCGCAAATCAGGGGAGATGGCATACAAAATTACCCCCTCTTTGAGAATACCCGCCGGCTCAGGAACCCCCGGAGAGTCAGGCACAAATCTCCTTGACAGGGCATCAGCCTTCACATTCTTAGAGCCCGGAAGGTACGAAACCACAAAATCAAAACTGGAGAAAAACAGCGACCATCGAGCCTGTCTAGGATTCAACCGTTTGGCAGACTCGAGATAAGTCAAATTCTTGTAATCCATCAAGACCACCACGCGATGCTTGGCTCCTTCAAGCCAATGTCGCCACTCATCGAATGCCCACTTCATGGCCAACAACTCTCGATTGCCAACATAATAATTGCGCTCAGCAGGCGAGAATTTTCTAGAAAAGAAGGCACATGGTTTCATCACCGAGCCATCAGAACTTCTTTGCGACAAAACAGCCCCTGCTCCAATCTCAGAAGCATCAACCTCGACCTGAAACGGGAGCGAAACATCTGGCTGGCACAACACAGGGGCAGAAGAAAAACAATGCTTCAACTCCTGAAAAGCCTCTACAGCCGCAGAGGACCAATTGACCACATCATCACCTTTCTTGGTCAAGTCAGTCAACGGTTTAGCAACACTAGAAAAATTAGCGATGAAGCGACGGTAAAAATTAGCAAAGCCCAGGAACTTCTGCAGGCTCTTCACAGATTTCGGCTGAGTCTAATCATAAATGGCCTGAACTTTAACAGGTTCCATCTCGATAGTAGAAGGGGAAAAAATGAAACCTTCTGAACTCCAAAGAGACATTTTGACCCCTTCACAAACAAGGAATTTGCACGAAGGACCTGGAACACCATTCTGACCTGCTTCACATGAGACTCCCAATCATCTGAAAAGACCAAAATATCATCCAAATATACAATCATGAATCTATCCAGGTACTTTCGGAAGATGTCATCCATAAAGGACTGAAACACAGATGGAGCATTAGAAAGCCCAAATGGCATAACCAGGTACTCAAAATGGCCCTCGGGCGTATTAAATGCTGTTTTCCATTCATCGCCCTGTTTAATTCGCACAAGATTATACGCCCCTCGAAGATCTATCTTGGTGAACCAACTAGCCCCCTTAATCCGAGCAAACAAATCAGACAACAGCGGCAAAGGGTACTGAAATTTGACTGTGATCATATTAAGAAGGCGGTAATCAATACAAGGTCTCAAAGAACCATCCTTCTTGGCCACAAAGAAGAACTCTGCTCCCAACGGTGATGACAACGGTCGAATATGACCTTTCTCCAAGGATTCCTTTATATAACTCCGCATAGCGGCGTGCTCTGGCACAGATAAATTAAACAGTAGGCCCTTAGGAAACTTACTACCAGGAATCAAATTAATAGCACAATCGCAATCCCTATGAGGAGGTAGGGCACTGGATTTGGGCTCATCAAATACATCCCGGTAATCTGACAAAAACTCAGGGACTTCAGAAGGAGCGGAAGGTGAAATTGACAGCAATGGAACATCACCATGTACCCCCTGACAACCCCAGCCGGACACAGGCATAGATTTCCAATCCAACACTGGATTATGGACCTGTAGCCATGGCAACCCCAAAACGACCACATCATGCAGATTATGTAACACCAAAAAGCGAATATCCTCCTGATGTGCAGGAGCCATGCACATGGTCAATTGAGTCCAGTACTGAGGCTTATTCTTGGCCAAAGGCGTAGCATCAATTCCTCTCAATGGAATAGGATACTGCAAGGGCTCCAAGAAAAAACCACAGCGCCTGGCATACTCCAAGTCCATCAAATTCAGGGCAGCGCCTGAATCCACAAATGCCATAACAGAATAGGACGACAAAGAGCAAATCAGAGTAACGGACAAAAGAAATTTAGACTGTACCGTACCAATGGTGGCAGACCTAGCGAACCGCTTAGTGCGCTTAGGACAATCGGAGATAGCATTGCCGATTGTTCTTGCCGTTCAGCTCTGGTCAAAGTCCTATCACATTGCATAGGCTCAGGCCTATGCTCAGAGAATACCGCCAAATGGTGCACAGCTTTGCGCTCACGCATGCGCCGATCGATCTGAATGGCCAAGGACATAGACTCATTCAGACCAGCAGGCGTGGCAAATCCCACCATGACATCCTTAAGGGCTTCAGAAAGACCCTTTCTGAAAATTGCCGCCAGGGCATACTCATTCCACTGAGTAAGCACAGACCACTTTCTAAACTTCTGATAATACACCTCCGCTTCATCCTGACCCTGACACAAAGCCAGCAAGATTTTCTCTGCCTGATCCACTGAATTTGGTTCATCATAAAGCAATCCAAGCGCCAGAAAAAACGCATCTACATCACGGAATGCAGGATCTCCTGGCGCAAGGGAAATTGCCCAGTCTTGAGGGTCACCACGCAACAAAGAAATAATTTTTACTTGTTGAACCAGAGGGACCCCGCACCAGAGGAGCGGGGTTTCAAAGCCAGAAACAGTTTACAATTATTTTTGAAATTCAGGAACTTAGATCTATCCCCAGAAAACAAATCAGGAATTGGAATTCTAGGCTCTAACATCGGATTCTGAACCATAAAATCTTGAATGTTTTGTACCCTTGCAGTGAGATGATCTACACAAGTGGACAGACCTTGAATGTCCATATCTACACCTGTGTCCTGAACCACCCAGAGGTTAAGGGTAAAAGAAAGACAAAACACACTGCAGAGAAAAAAAAATGGTCTCAGAACTTCTCTTATCCTTCTATTGAGATGCATTAATACTTTGGGCCAGCTGTACTGTTATGGACCTGGTGGGTAGGAGTACCCGGAACGACCTGGTGGTTAAACTCACACAGGACAAGCTTTGGGAAGCGGGAGCTCTGCTGACTGCAACCCCTGATCCTATCACACAACTAGAAATAGCCGTGGAGCGTACCTAACACTGCCTAGAAGCCTCTTCACAGCCTAAGAGCTAACTAGCCCTAGAGATAGAAAATAAAGCCTACCTTGCCTCAGAGAAATTCCCCAAAGGAAAAGGCAGCCCCCCACATATATTGACTGTGAGTTAAGATGAAAGTCACAAACACAGAAATGAAACAGGTTTCAGCAAAGGGAGGCCAGACTTACTAAACAGACAGAGGATAGGAAAGGTATCTTTGCGGTCAGCACAAAATACTACAAAAAAAACATGCAGAGTGTGCAAAAAGACCTCCGCACCGACTCACGGTGCAGAGGTGCCACTCTGCATCCCAGAGCTTCCAGCTAGCAAGGCAAAATCATGATAGCTAGCTGGACAAGGAAACAATGAACAAATAATTAACTAGCAGGGACTTAGCTTCTGCTGGAGTAGACAGGTCACCAGAAAGATCCAAGAGCGAACTGAACCAGTACAAGAAAATTGACAGCTGGCATGGAGTAACGATCTAAGTGGAGTTAAATAGAGCAGCCAGCCAAAGAATAAACTACGTCACCTGTGGAAGGAACCTCAGAAACAGCAGCTCCACTCACAGCCATCAGAGGGAGTCCATGGACAGAACTCGCCGAAGTACCATTCATGACCACAGGAGGGAGTTCGATAACAGAATTCACAACAGGGAGCGCAGCTGATCATGGCCGGGTGTCAGCTGACTATCATAGCTGACATCTCATGAGATACTCTTAAATAAAAAGAGGAGTCTCAAACCTAGATACTTGATAAAACCATAAAGCTTTATTAATAAAATTTAAAAACTCAATACAGAAATGGTGCTGGAATGTACCAAAAAAGGGACACAAAGTCCTGGGAATCCACACACTAAACCCAATGTGTACTATAACCATGTGCCAGAACAATGATTAGAGGAAAAACAATGTCTCAATAAACTCTACTGCGAAAAGGGGTCCAGTAAACTAATGTGCTAAATGATGCTAAATTTGACGCCTCCCGTTGAAGCAGTGCGAAACGCGCGTCGGGGCAGAGGGACGTCCGGGACTCCACACCGATCCATACAGTGGTATGTACTTGCCAGTTTCTTCTGCGTTATATTTATTGGGGCACTTTATGTGCACACTATCTTGTATGTATTGCGTTTAAGCAGCATCATTTAGCACATTAGTTTACTGGACCCCTTTTCGCAGTAGAGTTTACTGAGACATTGTTTTTCCTCTAATCATTGTTCTGGCACATGGTTATAGTACACATTGGGTTTAGTGTGTGGATTCCCAGGACTTTGTGTCCCTTTTTTGGTACATTACATTCCAGCACCTTTTCTGTATTGTGTTTTTAAATTTTATTAATAAAGCTTTATGGTTTTATCAAGTATCTAGGTTTGAGACTCCTCTTTTTATTTGAGAGTATCTCATGTTGTGTATCATATATTTGCAGATACTTTGTCCATGTGTGGATGGACTTTGTTATTTTTGGGGCTATTTTTGTGATTTCATCTGGCACTATGTGCCAGGAGTGGTCACGGACCTCCCCAGCCCATTAACCCCCGGCACACTGTGATCAAAGATGATCGTAGTGTTCCGGCAGTATAGGGAAGCATTGCACATGGAGGGGGCTCCCTGCGGGCTTCCCTGAAACCCTTGGTACAAAGTGATGTACTCACCTTGTACCGAGTACCTCCTCCCTGCAGACCCCGGATCCAAAATGGCCACGAGGCTGCATCCGGGTCCTGCAGGGAGGTGGCTTACAAGCGCCTGCTCAGAGAAGGCGCCGGGAATCCTCCCTGCTGTGCCTGTGTGATCGCTGATCTGACACAGTGCACAGCAAAGTGTCAGATCAGCGATCTGTCACTTTACTGTGATGTCCCCCCCAGGGGCAAAGTAAAAAAGTAAAAAAAATATATATTTACACGTGTAAAAAAAATAAATAAATTCCTAAATAAATTAAAAAAATAAATATATATATATATATATATATATATATATATATATATATATATATAGATAGATATATATCTATATATATATATATATATATATATATATATATATATATATATTGTTTCAATAAATACATTTTTTATCTAAATAAAAAAACAATAAATGTACACATATTTAGTATTGCCGCATCCGAAACGACCCGACCTATAAAACTGTCCCTCTAGTTAACCCCTTCAGTGAACACCGTAAAAAAAAAAAAAACAATGCAAAAACAATGCTTTATTATCATGCAGCCGAACAAAAAGTGGAATGGCACACGATCAAAAAGACGGAAATAGATAACCATGGTGCCACTGAAAACATCATCTTGTCCCGCAAAAAACGAGCTGCAATACAGCGTCATCAGCGAAAAAATAAAAAAGTTATAGTCCTCTGAATAAAGTGATGCAAAAATAATAATTTTTTCTATAAAATAGTTTTTATCGTATAAAATTGCCAAAGTATAAAAAATGATATAAATGAGGTATCGCTGTAATTGTACTGACCCGAAGGCTATAACTGCTTTATCAATTTTACCAAACATGGAACGGTATAAACGCCCCCCAAAAAGAAATTCATGAATAGCTGTTTTTTGGTCATACTGCCTCACAAAAATTGGAATAAAAAGCGATCAAAAAATGTCACGTGCCCGAAAATGTTACCAATAAAAATGTCAACTTGTCCCACAAAAAACAAGACCTCACATGACTCTGTGGATCAAAATATGGAAAAATTATAGCTCTCAAAATGTGGTAACGCAAAAAAATATTTTTTGCAATAAAAGCGTCTTTTAGTGTGTGACAGCTGCAAGTCATAAAAATCTGCTAAAAAACCCATTATACAAGAAAATCAAACCCCCCTTCATCACCCCCTTAGTTAGAGAAAAATAAAAACATTAAAAATGTATTTATTTCCATTTGCCCATTAGGGTTAGGGCTAGGGTTAGAGCTAGGGTTAGGGCTAGGGTTAGAGCTAGGGTTAGGGCTAGGGTTAGGGTTAGGGCTAGGGTTAGGGCTAGGTTTAGGGTTAGGGCTAGGGTTAGGGCTAGGGTTAGGGTTTGGATTACATTTACGGTTGGGATTAGTGTTAAGGGTGTGACTGGGTTAGGGGTACATTAGGGTTATGGATGGGATTAGGGTTAGGGGTGTGTTGGAGTTGTGGTTAGGGGTGTGGTTGGGATTAGGATTAGGGGTGTGTTTGGGTTAGGGTTTCAGTTAGAATTGGGGGTCTCCAATGTTTAGGCACATCAGGGCTCTCCAAACGCGACATGGCATCCGATCTCAATTCCAGCCAATTCTGCGTTGAAAAAGTAAAACAGTGCTCCTTCCCTTCTGAGCTCTCCCATGCAACCTAACAGGGGTTTACCCCAACATATGGGGTATCAGCGTACTCAGGACAAATTGGACAACTTCTGGGGTCCAATTTCTCTTGTTACCCTTGGGAAAATAAAAATGTGGAGTGCTAAAAACCTTTTTAGTAGGAAAAAAATGATTTTTTATTTTCACGGCTCTGCGTTATAAGCTGTAGTGAAATACTTGGGGGTTCAAAGTTCTCACAACACCTCTAGATAAGTTCCTTGGGGGTATAGGTTCCAATATGGGGTCACTTGTGGGGGGTTTCTACTGTTTAGGTACATCAGGGGATCTGCAAATGCAACGTGACGCCTGCAGACCAATCCATCTAAGTCTGCATTCCAAATGGCGCGCCTTCCTTTCCGAGCTCTGCCATGCACCCCGACGGTTGTTCCCCCCCACATATGGGGTATCAGCGTACTTAGGACAAATTGGACAACAACTTTTGGGGACCAATTTCTCCAGTTGCACTTGGGAAAATGCAAAACTAGGTGTTGAAGATAATTTTTGTAGAAAAATGATTTTTTATTTTCATGACTCTCCATTATTAACTGTAGTGTAACACTTGGGGGTTCAAAGTTCTCACAACACATCTAGATAAGTTCCTTGGGGCATAGTTTCCAATATGGTGTCACTTGTGGGGGTCAATATGTGACACCTGCAGACCATTCCATCTAAGTCTGCATTCCAAATGGTGCTCCTTCCCTTCCGAGCTCTGCCATGCGCCCAAATGGTGATTACCCCCCACATATGGGGTATCAGCGTATTCAGGATAAATTGCACAACAACCTTTGGGGTCCAATTTCTCCTGTTACCCTTGGGAAAATACAAAACTGGCGGCTAAAAAATAATTTTTGTGGAAAAAAAGGAATTTTTATTTTCACGGCTCTGCATCATAAACTGTAGTTAAACACTTGGGGGTTCAAAGCTTTCACTACACATCTAGATAAGATCTTTAGGGGACTACTTTCCAAAATGGTGTCACTTTTGGGAGGTTTCAATGTTTAGGCACATCAGGGTCTCTCCAAAAGCAACATGGCGTTCCATCTCAATTCCAGCCAATTTTGCATTGAAAAGTCAAATGGCGCTCCTTCCCTTCCGAGCTCTGCCATGCACCCAAACAGTGGTTTACCCCCACATATGGGGTATCAGCGTACTCATAACAAATTGCACAACAACCTTTGGAGTATAATTTCTTCTAATAACCTTGGGAAAATAAAAAATTGGGGGGGGGAATTTAATTTTTGTGAAAAAATATTATTTTTTATTTTTACGGCTCTACATTATAAACTTCTGTGAAGCACTTGGTGGGTCAATGTGCTCACCACACATCTAGATAAGTTCCTTAGGGGGTCTACTTTCCAAAATGGTGTCACTTGTGGGACGGTTTCAATTTTTAGGCACATAAGTGGTTCTCCAAACGTAACATGGCGTCCCATCTCAATTCCAGCCAATTTTGCATTGAAAAGTCAAAGGTGCTCCTTCACTTCTGAGGTCTGCCATGCACCCAAACAGTGGTTTATCCCCACATATGGGGTAGCAGCGTACTCAGGACAAATTGCACAACAACATTTGGGGTACAATTTCTTCTGGTAACCTTGGGAAAATAAAAAATTGGGGCGCAAAGTTCATTTTTGTGAAAAAATATTATTTTTATTTTTATGGCTCTACATTACAAATTTCTGTGAAGTACTTGGTGGCTCAAAGTGCTCCTCACACATCTAGATAAGTTCCTTACGGGGGTCTACTTTCCAAAATGGTGTCACTTGTGGGGGGTTTCAGTGTTTAGGCACATTAGTGGCTCTCCAAGCGCAACTTGGCGTCCCATCTCAATTCCAGCCAATTTTGCATTGAAAAGTCAAATGGCGCTCCTTAACTTCCGAGCTCTGCCATGCGCCAAAACAGTGTTTACCACCACATATGGGGTATCGGGGTACTCAGGACAAATTGTACAACAACCTTTGGGGTCCATTTTCTCCCGTTACCCTTGGTAAAATAAAACAAATTGGAGCTGAAGTAAATTTTTTGTGAACAAAATTAAATGTTCATTTTTTTTTTAAACATTCCAAAAATTCCTGTGAAACACCAGAAGGGTTAATAAACTTCTTGAATGTGGTTTTGAGCACCTTGAGGGGTGCAGTTTTTAGAACAGTGTCACACTTGGTTATTTTCTATCATATAGACCCCTCAAAATGACTTCAAATGTGATGTGGTCCCTAAAAAAATGGTGTTGTGAAAATGAGAAATTGCTGGTCAACTTTTAACCCTTATAACTCCCTAACAAAAAAAAATTGTTTACAAAATTGTGCTGAAGTAAACTTGACATGTGGGAAATGTTACTTGTTAAGTATTTTATGTGATATATCTCTGTGATTTACGGGCATATAAATTCAAATTTGGAAAATTGTAAAATTTTCAAAATTTTTGCCAAATTTCTGTTTTTTTCCACAAATAAACGCAAGCAATATCAAAGAAATTTTACCACTATCATAAAATACAATATGTCTTGAGAAAACAGTGTCAGTCACTGGGATTCATTGAAGCGTTCCAGAGTTATAACCTCATATAGGGACAGTGGTCAGAATTGTAAAAATTGGCCTAGTCATTAACGTGCAAACCACCCTCGGGGCTTAAGTGTACCTACGATAAAAATGTTGGTGGGAAAATGGCAGTGTATCAAATACTTATTTTTCCCACTGTAAATTCTCATATTTCCTAGTAATTTGCATACTACAACTGATATAAAATTGGGAAGAAGGGGATCAAAAAATGAAAAATGTAAAAACAAAAATACCTTTGGTCATTAAGGGGTTAACTTGGCTAGTTTTCAAAAATGGGGTGGTCCCCACGGTGTTTTTTTAATTTAAATAATTAAAAAAATCGGAGTGGGGACCCTTCTCTTCTTGATAACCAGCCTTGCTTTAGCTGACAGCTGAGGGTCTGAGGGTTGCAGCCCCCAGCTCTAAGATGTGCCTGACTGGTTATCAAAAATACAGGGGAACCTTCAACTTTTTTTAAATTATTTTTTTACAGCAGAGTTGCCCGCTGATGAGTACTCCCATTAGCTGCTCCTGCTCTCACTGCTATTAGTGGCAGCAGACATCGGCTGACCGGAGTATTAGTGCCATCAGCTGAAACCAGTGACCAGAGGTAAACTTTAAACCTCTAATCATAGCTGATCGCTCACGCTGTCTTTCTAATTCTAGACAGTGTGGACTTAGATTAGACAGTTTGAAATTTGAAGCCTTTTACATCTACTCCACTGGGCAACTACACAAAGGATTAAAGTTATGGCGTTGCTTTATCGACGACATCCTTTTTGTTTGGGAAGGCACAGAGACATATTTGAATAGGTTCATCTCAGGCCTTAATGACAACCTGTACGGCCTAGAATTCACACCAAACATTCGTCAGTCCACTGTCCATTTTCTAGATCTCACCATATATGTTGAAGATAGGAAATATGTGGACTCTTATAGTTTTACACATCTAAATAGCTGCCATTTACCTATATGGCTCACCAACGTTCCTAAGGGACAATATACCAGGTCGACTGCTGTCCTCTCCACGCACTTGTCCCTACCATATATGACGTCATGTTTCCTCGGAAACCGGCAAATTAGCTTCACTGCGGCGGCGCCTCTGGCTGGAGCCCGCCGCTACTTTCTGACCTGGTACACGCGCACCTTGGGAAGACGCTCCCCACATCTTGGCCTCTCTGCACGCCCACCATCCAGCCATCAGTGCAGCCCACCAGCATACTTTAAGGCCTAGGCAAGTAAGTCCCTTGGTTACTATATAGGATCCCCAGGTACTTTGTAGGCTAACATATCTGCGTTGCAGCGCGGTGATCTTTATACTTTATTATTGCAACTACATTTACTGAACCGGTTTTGCGCAGAACCTGTTTCTTTCACCTGCAGCCGCAAAGCTCTAACTTTGATAGTACGCCAGTGTATCTTCATTTATCAGTCACTCACTAGGTGCGCCAGTGTGTTTTTCTATTATACAGGTCTGGTACATGCTCTTACACCTGCAGCCAATGTATGGACAGGTCTGGTATGCTCCTCCACCAGCAGCCAATGTATGGACAGGTCTGGTGCATGCTCTTACACCTGCAGCCAATGTATGGACAGGTCTGGTAACATGCCCCTCCACCTGCAGCCAATGTATGAACAGGTCTGGTAACATGATCCTCCACCAGCAGCCATTGTATGGACAGATCTGGTACATGCTCTTACACCTGCAGCCAATGTATGGACAGGTCTGGTAACATGCTCCTCCACCAGCAGCCATTGTATGGACAGGTCTGGTACATGGTCTTACACCTGCAGCCAATGTATAGAGAGGTCTGGTGACATTCTCCTCCACCAGCAGTCAATGTATGGAGAGGTCTGGTATCATGCTCCTCCACCTGCAGCCAATGTATGAACAGGTCTGGTTACATGATCCTCCACCAGCAGCCATTGTATGGACAGGTCTGGTACATGCTCCTCCACCAGCAGCCAATGTATGGACAGGTCTGGTAACATGCTTCTCCACCAGCAGTCAATGTATGGAGAGGTCTGGTAACATGCTCCTCCACCTTCAGCCAATGTATGGACAGGTCTGGTAACATGCTTCACCAGCAGTCAATGTATGGAGAGGTCTGGTAACATGCTCCTCCACCTTCAGCCAATGTATGGACAGGTCTGGTACATGCTTTTACACCTGCAGCCAATGTATGGACAGGTCTGGTAACATGCCCCTCCACCTGCAGCCAATGTATGAACAGGTCTGGTAACATGATCCTCCACCAGCAGCCATTGTATGGACAGGTCTGGTACATGCTCTTACACCTGCAGCCAATGTATGGACAGGTCTGGTAACATGCTCCTCCACCAGCAGCCATTGTATGGACAGGTCTGGTACATGCTCTTACACCTGCAGCCAATGTATAGAGAGGTCTGGTGACATTCTCCTCCACCAGCAGTCAATGTATGGAGAGGTCTGGTAACATGCTCCTCCACCTGCAGCAAATGTATGAACAGGTCTGGTAACATTATCCTCCACCAGCAGCCATTATATGGACAGGTCTGGTACATGCTCCTCCACCAGCAGCCAATGTATGGACAGGTCTGGTAACATGCTTCTCCACCAGCAGTCAATGTATGGAGAGGTCTGGTAACATGCTCCTCCACCTTCAGCCAATGTATGGACAGGTCTGGTAACATGCTTCTCCACCAGCAGTCAATGTATGGAGAGGTCTGGTAACATGCTCCTCCACCTTCAGCCAATGTATGGACAGGTCTGGTAACATGCTTCTCCACCAGCAGTCAATGTATGGAGAGGTCTGGTAACATGCTCCTCCACCTGCAGCCAATGTATGGAAAGGTCTGGTGACATTCTCCTCCACCAGCAGTCAATGTATGGAGAGTCTGGTAACATGCTTCTCCACCTGCAGCCAATGTATGGACAGGTCTGGTAACATGATCCTCCTCCACCAGCCATTATATGGTCAGGAGAGCCATGCAGTCTGCAAGGAAAGCTCCACAAACAAGAACCTTTCATACCTGTATAATAGTACGTGCAACAAAATCATGTCCCCAACACATCTGATAAAATGAATATTATAAGACCAGCCCTGTTACCTCATTCTGCAGCCAGCAATAGTCAGTGTAATATAGCGGCTATAAAAGGCAAATAGTGCAAAATGTTTTATGAAACCCAATTGCAAAAATGACCTTTAGTCTCAATAGCATTTAAATAAGAAAAAAAAAAATGTCCCAAAGGTGGATAACCCCTTTAAAGTCACTTCTGTAAAAAATAGGATTTAATATTTTTTAAAAAAAAGAAAAATTGCTGTAAATTTTAACTTTTCGAACATTTTAACAAAATAAAAGGATGTTTTAAAAATGATTCTGATATTAGGCAGATATACAGGTGGTGCTCACAAAATTAGAATAACATCAAAAAGTTAATTTATTTCAGTTCTCTTATATTATATAGAGTCATTACAAACAGTGATCTATTTCAAATGTTTATTTGTTAATGTTGATGATTATGGCTTACAGCCAATGAAAAACCAAAAGTCATTATCTCAGTAAATTAGAATACTTTATAACACCAGCCTGATATTCTAATTATGTGAGAAACACCTGTATATGAATTGCTATTTATTATATGTGTGGTATAATAATCTGGTTTCAGGATATAGTGTAAGCACTCAAAGATTGAAAATTGCAATTTTTATAAAATTTTCAACAAATTTCAAATGTTTTTCAGAAAAAACGCAAAACATATAAACCTACAATTACCAATGACATAAAGTGCAATGTGTCACAAAAAAGCTATGTCTGAATCACTGGTTTATTAACAATCATTTCTATTACCACTAGTGTTGAGCATTCCGATACCGCAAGTATCGGGTATCGGCCGATATTTGCGGTATCGGAATTCCGATACCGAATTCCGATACTTCCCGCGTATCGGATACCGGAATCGGAAGTTCCCAGAATTCAAACTGAACGCAGCAGCCAATGAGGAATGATTGGAAGTGTGGGCACATCCTGTTTAGCATGGTGGGCATGTAAGTACTGGCAAGGCTGTGATTGGCTGCTGAAATGATGTCACTCTGCACTATAAAAAAGCGCTGCCGCCATTTTGCGCTCACTCTGCTGTGATTTCAGTTAGGGACAGGACGCTGTGTTCTAACTGAGGGCCAGTTGAGCTAGCTAATTGCTTTATTTTCCTTTCCAAAGGCTAATTTAGCAAAACGCTGTGTGTTCTTCACTGTTCACCTTGCTCTTGCCTTGCAGCGCTGTTTTAACAGCGTTCTGCAAGGTCTCTGTGTGTGTGTGTGTGCAGCTCACTCTGTAGTCTGTGTGCAGCCATATACCCGGTTGTATTCAGCTCAGGGGGGGTTCACACTGCCTCACACAGTTGTCCTTTTTTGCTCATAGTGCAGCCTGCTGCACATTTTTTCTCAAATTTCCTATTAGTGTTTTTCCACCCGTCTCCAGCTAAATTGTGGAAAAACACTACATAGGATAACCTAGAGGGGGGTTTTTGGGCCTTGCAGCGCCGTTTACGGCTGTCTGCACGGTCTCCGTGTGAGCCCAGCTCGCCCTGTAGTCTGTGTGCAGCCATAGCCGGTTGGATTCAGCTCAGGGTTCGTTACTGGCTCATACCTTGAGAAAAATTTTCCTTTTTTTCAAATAGTGCAGCCTGTTTAAAAATTTTTAAAAAAATTCCCTATTAGTGTTTTTCCACCCGTCTCCAGCTAAATTGTGGAAAAACACTACATAGGATAACCTAGAGGGGGTTTTTTGGGCCTTGCAGCGCCGTTTACGGCTTTCTGCACGGTCTCCGTGTGAGCCCAGCTCGCCCTGTAGTCTGTGTGCAGCCATAGCCGGTTGGATTCAGCTCAGGGTGCGTTACTGCCTCATACCTTGAAAAACAATTTCCTTTTTTTCAAATAGTGCAGCCTGTTTAAAATTAAAAAAAAAAATTCCTATTAGTGTCTTTCCACCCGTCTCCAGCTAAGTAGTGGAAAAACACTACATAGGATAACCTAGAGGAGGGTTTTTTGGCCTTGCAGCGCCGTTTACGGCTGTCTGCACGGTCTCCGTGTGATTTAAACTAGCTCTGTAGCCCGATCTGCACAAAAAAAAAAAGTAAAGTTCACCAAACACAACTTAACACTTGTGTAGGCCACATTTGAAAAATAATAAAGTTTAGTCCACACTTTACAACATTAGTGTTTCTTACACCTGTTAGGAGGAGCATTTCAGGAATAAGCACACTAAGGCCTTAGTACTTTTCTGCTTATCTTTATCTGTCAACCAAGATGAAGAGGGCAGGGAGTAAGGCACGTGGGCATGGGCGCGGAGCAGGGAGAGGAGCAGGGAGAGGACGTGGTGATTCTGTGCCTGCTGGAGGCGCCGGTGACTCATCGTCACTCAGTTTCAGCAGGGAACAGTCCTTCATGCGCAGCTTTGTCGGAGAGCGCCGTGCACCGCTGCTGCGTGAAGACCAAATTGAAGCCGTTGTCGGGTGGATGGCAGCTAACGCCTCGGCATCGACTTCAGTTAGTGCCACATCCTCTCAGGCACAGAGCACTGGAGAGCAGCCATCTGTCTCTTCACCACCTGCCAAATTGGCCAGGCAGTCAGAGAGCCCAGGACAGGAGCCGTCTCTACTTCTGTTCTCTGAATCTCTTGGCTTGGAAACAGGGGGCCAGCCAAGCAGCATTGGAGAAATGGAAGAAGAGGCAGTGTGCAGTGATGCCCAACAGCTTTTTCTCTCTGACTCTGAAGAGGCAGGTGGGCCAGTGCCTCCGGTGACCACAGCGCAGTACGCATCTGATGATGAAACTCAGGTGCCGCTTTCTGATGCGTACTGTGCTGCCGAGACTACCCAGGAGGAGCAGTTGGTGGCAGAGGGTAGTGGAGATGATGAGGTCCTTGACCCATCGTGGCGTGAGGAACAGGAAGGTGGTGGGAGCAGCTCTGAGGAAGAGCTTCCCCTTACGGGCCAAAGAGGGAGAGGGAGGGGGAAGACTGCGGAGCCTGTAGCCTCCACTTTGGCACCCGTTAGGAGCCTGTCTCTTTCCAAAGCCAAAAAGGGCGCTCCCAAGACTTGCAGTGCCTGGTCCTTTTTTGACACAGTTGCAGATGACATTTGTTTTGTCAAATGCAAGCTGTGTCATCAGAAAGTAAAAAGAGGGAAAAATGTCAGCAACCTCAATACCACAAATATGTGGAAACATGTGCGGACCAGGCACGCGGTGGAGTTACAGAAACAGACTGAAGATGTAGGCCAACCAACAGCGGCAGCTACCACCTCTTCAGCTCGTGTTGCCTCTTCCTCCAGCTCACGCACAGCTGGTTTGGCTTCCTCCCAGGATCGCCATGGAAGAACCTCTGGCACTGTTGTCCAGAGACCTTGTGTAATTCCACCCACAGCACCACCTTCCCAGTCATCCTCACACTCCCAGTCTACTCTACAGCCATCGGTAGTACAGGCATGGGAGAAAAGGCGGGCATTCTCGGCCAACCACCCCCGAGCACAAGTTCTGAATGCAGGCATTGCCAAACTGTTGTCCCTGGAAATGCTCTCGTTCAGGCTGGTGGAGACTGACAGCTTCCGTGACTTGATGGCATTGGCAGTCCCACAGTACAAGGTGCCCAGCCGCTTTTACTTCAGCAGGCAGGCTGTCCCTGCCCTGCACAGGCATGTTGAGGCAAACATAAAACATGCGCTACTGAACGCCGTCAGTAGCAAGGTCCACCTCACCACCGATGCGTGGACCAGTCAGCATGGACAGGGGCAATATGTTTCCCTCACTGCCCATTGGGTTAATGTTGTTGAGCCAGGTACAGATCGTGCGAGTGGCGCAGGACGTGTCCTGCCCACTCCAAGGATTGCAGGAATCCAGTCTGTACGCATCGACTCCTCCTCTTACACCAGTTCCTCAGATTCCTCTCTGCAGGATCCGTCACAGTCCACCTCCACATGGACCCGTGAACGTTTACCTATGACCGACATGAGCACAGCCGTGGCGAAACGTCAGCAGGCCGTCTTGAAACTAGTTTCATTGGGGCATCGAAGCCACACAGCGCAGGAGCTCTGGAATGCCATCAAGCAGGAGAGTGATGTGTGGTTACTGCCAGCGAATCTCCAGCCAGGCATGGTAGTGTGTGACAATGGCCCAAATCTGGTGGCAGCTTTGGCCCTTGGCAACCTCACTCACATCCCATGTCTGGCACATGTGCTCAATTTGGTTGTGCAGAGTTTTCTGAGGGACTATCCGGATCTTGATGCCCTGCTGCACAAGGTCCGCCTAGAGTGTGCTCACTTGCGGCGTTCCAGCTTGGCCAGATCCCGCATTGCTGCTCTGCAGCGCCAATTCCGCCTTCCGGAACACCGCATCATATGTGACCTACCTACCCGGTGGAATTCCACGTTACATATGTTGGAGCGGTTGTGTGAGCAGCAGCAAGCAGTTATGGAGTACCAGCTGCATCAGGCGCAAAGAAGTCGCAGTCAGCGCCGATCAGACTTCACAACCACAGAGTGGGCCACTATGAAGGACGTCTGCCAGGTTTTGCGTCCTTTTGATTATTTCACGCGGATGGCAAGTGCAGATGATGCACTAGTCAGCATGACTGTCCCCCTTATCTGCCTGCTTCAGCAAACTTTGCAAGGGTTAAGGGATGATGTTGTGGAAGAGGTGGAGGATGAGGAGTCACCTTTTCCATCAGCTTCTGGAGAGTCAGCGCCACATGGTTCCTCACAAAGGGGTACGCAGGGGCCAATTTGTGAGGAGGATGAGGAGGAGTCAATGGAGGAGGAAGAGCTCAGTCCAGAGGAGGGAGCGACACAATTGTCCAGTGGTCAGTGTGTACAGCGAGGGTGGGGTGATGACGAGCAGGCAGAGATCATGTCTCAAGCAGGGGACAACGTTTCTGGGCCAGTTGGCACTCTGCAGCACATGGTGGATTTCATGCTGCAGTGCCTGAGAAACGACTGCCGCATCGACCACATTCTCAACATGCCTGATTATTGGGTGTTCACCCTCCTCGATCCTCGCTACCGGGACAACGTCCAAAACCTCATCCCTGCGTTGACCCGGGAGCGTAAATTGCGGGAGTACCACGACACACTGGTGAATTCCATCATCTTCTCCTGTCCAACTGAGAGGAGTGCTGCTAGTGCTTTACAAAGCAGCTCAGTGCGTCGAGGCAGTGGGGGAGGCTCTGCCCAAAGAGGGAGCAGAAGCAGTGCCTCTGCCCAAGGCAAGCCCAGTATGGCACAACTCTTGCACACTTTTGTGTGCCCGCCCCAAATGTCTACACCATCACCGGCGGCTCCAGTCAGCAGGAGGCAACGGTTCCGTCAGATGGTGACAGACTACATGGCTTGCCCTCTTACTGTACTCCCAGACGGCTCTTCCCCGTTCAAGTTTTGGGTCTCTAAGCTGGATACATGGCCAGAGCTAAGCCAGTATGCATTGGAGGTGCTGGCTTGCCCTGCGGCTAGTGTCTTATCGGAACGTGTCTTTAGTGCCGCAGGTGGTGTACTAACAGACCGTCGCATGCGACTATCCTCCGATAACGTTGACCGGCTTACTTTCCTGAAAATGAACCAGGCCTGGATCTCGCAGGAATTTGCCACTCCTCTGCCTGATTAAGTAATTGGGTGTCATCCAGGTCTCCTGCTGTGTTCATCTTTCTACCACCTGAACTGCTATTCCTGGGCTCCAACACCGCCAGTTGCGGCTCAGAAGTGCAGGCTGCACAGTAAAAACATACGACCCAGTGTTATTGGGTTTCAGTAACGTCAGCTGATCCCCAGCTGTGTAGCCGGCAATGTGTCCTGCGACCGCCACGCTGGCACAACAACCTAAATGTAAGGGAACCTGTCCCCCCCCCGTCGTTTGTTACTGAAAGAGCCATCTTGTGCAGCAGTAATGCTGCACAAGGAAAAGGTAGCTCTTTTTTTTAGGTCCTTGCACACGCAGAACTTAACACTTATAAAATGTGTTCACTGATAACGTTATACTGTCCCGGAGCTGGGACTTTCCTTCGTAATGTGACGCAGCACAGCCGTCATTCCTACCCCCTTGGTGCCATGCGTTGCCTCCTCAGCGTTGTTTTAAGCTGTCACGGAGCCTGCGCTGTTCTGTTATCCCTTGGGCATGCCCTATTTGCGCTGCCTGTCTTCTGACATAATTTGGTGTCAGGCTGGCTGCGCCTGTGCGGCCGCGCTGCCCGAGATCCCGCCTCGCAGTGTCTTCTGATTGAGTCACACTGCGGGCCTGGGATCCATGGGCATGCGCAGTGCATATCTTCCCCTCGGGCTCTCGCTCATTTCCCTCCGCTTTCTTTAGACTGTGCGCCGTCAGCTGATCCCTAATAGCATGCCACGGCCGTGACACCGCACAGTCTGAAGAAGAGGGAAGGAGGGGAGTGAGAGTCGAGGATATGCACTGTGCATGCCCATGGTTCCAAGGCCCGCAGTGGGATTACGTTAGACGAGACTGCGAGGTGGGATCTGGAGCAGCGTGGACGCACAGGCACTGACAGCCTGACACCAAATTATGTCAGAAGACAGGCAGCGCTAATTGGGCATGGCCAAGGGCTAACAGAACAGCGCAGGCTCCGTGACAGCTTAAAACAACGCTGAGGAGGCAACGCACGGCACCAAGGGGATAGGAATGACAGCTGTGCTGTGTCCCATTACGAAGGAAATTCGCACCTCCGGGACGGTTTAACGGTATAAGGGGACACATTTTTGGTGTTTACTTCGGTGTTTGCAAGGAGCATAATTAAAAGAACCACCTTTTCCTTTTGCATCCTTAGTGCTGCACAAGATGGCTCTTTCAGCTACAAACGTCTTGGGGGGGGTTAACGGTTCCCTTTCAACTTGCTCCAATCAGGCTTCGGCCTACACTCTGTTCCTCTGCTCCTCCTGCTGTCCCTGGGCTCTAACACCGCCAGTTGGTGCCTGGAAGTGCTGTGTGCACAGTCAACAGTCGCTCCTCTGTTATTGGGGTTCAGTAACGTCAGCTGATCCCCAGCTGTGTGTGCGGCAATACCTCTAATCTGCTCCTCCTGCTGTCCCTGGGCTCTAACACCGCCAGTTGGTGCCTGGAAGTGCTGTCTGCACAGTCAACAGCCGCTCCTCTGTTATTGGGGTTCAGTAACGTCAGCTGATCCCCAGCTGTGTATCCGGCAACGTGTCATGTGACCGCCACGCTGGCACAACTAAAATGTAAGGGGACCTGTCCCCACCCCCCCCCTAGGCGTTTGTTACTGAAAGAGCCACCATGTGCAGCACTAATACTGCACAAGGGAAAGGTCGCTCTTGAAATTATGCTCCTTGCAAACGCTGAACTACACACTCATGTAATGTGTCCCCTCACACCGTCCAACCGTCCCGGAGGTGGGACTTTCCTTTGTAATGTGACGCAGCACAGCCGTCATTGCTACCCCCTTGGCACCGTGCGCTGCCTCCTTAGCGTTGTTTGATTCCGTCATGGACCCTGCGCTGTTATGTTATCCCTTGGCCATGCACAGTTTGCGCTGCCCGTCCTCTGACATCATTTGTTGTCGTCCTGGCTGCGCCTGTGCGTCCACGCTGCCCGAAATCACACCTCGCAGTGTTGTCTAATGTGATCCCACAGTGGGCCTGGTATCCATGGCCATGCGCAGTGCATATACTAGCCTCTCACTCCCCTTCTTCACGCTTCTTCAGACTAGGTGGCGTCAGCTGATCCCTAATAGCATGCCACGGCCGTGACGCCGCACAGTCTGAAGAAGCAGGAAGGAGGTGAGTGAGAGGCGATGATATGCACTGCGCATGCCCATGGATCCCTGGCCCACAGTGGGACTACATTAGATTACACTGCAAGGTTGGATCTCGGGCAGCTTGGACGCACAGGCACTGCCAGCCTGACACCTACATGATGTCAGAAGACGGGCACCGCTAACTGTGCATGGCCAAGGGATAACATTACAGTGCGGGCTCCGTGACAGAACCAAACAACGTTGAGGAGGTGGCGCCCGGCACCAAGGGGGTTGGAATGACGGCTGTGCTGTGTCACATTACAAAGGAAAGTCCCACTTCCGGGATGGTTTGGCGGTGTGAGGGGACACATTATATGAGTGTGTACTTCAGCGTTTGCAAGGAGCATAATTTTCGGAGCCACCATTTTCCATGTGCAGTATTACTGCTGTACAAGATGGCTCTTTCAGCAACAAATGCCTGGGGGGGGGGGTTAAAGGTTCCCTTTCAACTTGCTCCACTGCAGGCTTCGGCCTACACTCTGCTCCTCTTTGATTCCCTGGGTTTCAACAATGTCAGTTGCCACCTGGAAGTGTTGTGTACACAGAAAAAACACTAGGTGATGTGTCAGTGGGGTTCAGCACCGCCAGCTGTTCCCCTGCTGTGTAGTCGGCAACGTGTCCAGCACAAGCCACGCTGGCACAACAGAACAAAAGCTGCCACCAGTGCAGGCTTCGGCCTACACTCTGCTCCTCTCCTCCTCCTGCTGACCCTGGGCTCAAACACCGCTAGTTTTTGCCCGGAAGTGCTAGCTGCACAGAGAAAAACAGCCAATGTGTTAGTGGGGTTCAGCAACGCCAGCTGTTCCCCTGCTGTGTAGCCGGCAACGTGACCTGCAAACGCCACGCAGGCACATGAACTGAAATTCAGGTGTTTCTATGTATAACAGCCACCTAGTACAGCAGTACTGCTGCATTTGTACAAGGTGGCTGACTTTTTATCCTTGCCCACGTGGAACTCAACACGTACAAAACGTGTCTCATTGAGACCATTCCACTGTCCCTGAGGTGTGACTTTCCTTTCTAATGATACGCAGCACCCCCCTTGGTAGCGTTTCCCGTCTTTTGACATCATGGTTAGCTGGCTGCGCCTGTGCATCCGCCCTGCTAGAAACAACGCCCCTCGTTGTCATATTTATTTTGTCAGCGAGGGTGTGGTTTATGGGCACGAGCAGTGCATATGTTCGCCTGTCGTCACTCATCTCCTTCCGCCTTCTTCAGACTGTGCGGCCTTCTGGCCGTGGTAGGCGATAAGGGATCAGCTGAGGCCGCCCAGTCTGAAGCAGGTGTAAGGACATGTGTGAGCGGCAAACCTATTTACTGCAAAAGGCCACGAATCCCAGCCACGCAGTGTGTTTTTTGGAAAACACACTGCGGGTCTGGGATTCATATTCATTGCTAACCGCAACGGCCAACATGAAATGAGGTGAGAAGACAGGCAGCGCTCACAGCGCATGGCCAAGGGATCACAATAGCGCAGACTCCTGTACAGCTAATAACAACGCTCATGAATCTGCGCCCAGTACCTAGATGCAAATTTTGACACCTGTGCTGCGTCTCCTTAAAAAGACAAGTCACGCCTCCACAACTGTTTGACAGTATAATGGGCTAAATAGTGTACGTGTTTTATTCAGCGTGTGCAAGGAGCAAACTAAATAGAGCAACCTTTTACTTGTGCAGCATTAATGCTGCACAAGGTGTGGCTCTTGTACCTTGCAACACCTGAGGGGGGGTTAAAGGTAACCTTTGAAATTGGTTCAACTAGGCTTCGGCCTACACTCTGCTCCTCTCCTCCTCCTGCTGACCCTGGGCTCTAACACCGCCAGTTTTTGCCCGGACATGCGATCTGCACAGAGAAAAACACCAGTCAATGTGTCAGTGGGGTTCAGCAACGCCAGCTGTTCCCCTGCTGTGTAGCTTGCATCATGTCCAGCACAAGCCACGCTGGCACAACCGACCAAAAGCTGCCACCAGTGCAGGCTTCGGCCTACACTTTGCTCCTCTCCTCCTCCTGCTGACCCTGGGCTCTAACACCGCCAGTTTTTGCCCAGACATGCGAGCTGCAAAGAGAAAAACACCAGTCAATGTGTCAGTGGGGTTCAGCAACGCCAGCTGTTCCCCTGCTGTGTAGCTTGCATCGTGTCCAGCACAAGCCACGCTGGCACAACCGACCAAAAGCTGCCACCAGTGCAGGCTTCGGCCTACACTTTGCTCCTCTCCTCCTCCTGCTGACCCTGGGCTCTAACACCGCCAGTTTTTGCCCGGACATGCGAGCTGCACAGAGAAAAACACCAGTCAATGTGTCAGTGGGGTTCAGCAACGCCAGCTGTTCCCCTGCTGTGTAGCTTGCAACGTGACCTGCAAACGCCACGCAGGCACATGAACTGAAATTGAAGGGAGCCTGCCCCCCACCCCCAGGTGTTTCTATGTATAATAGCCACCTTGTACAGCAGTACTGCTGCATTTGTACAAGGTGGCTGACTTTTTCTACTTGCCCACGTGGAACTCAACACGTACAAAATGTGTCTCATTGAGACCATTCCACTGTCCCTGAGGTGTGACTTTCCTTTCTAATGATACGCAGCACCCCCCTTGGTAGCGTTTCCCGTCTTTTGACATCATGGTTAGCTGGCTGCACCTGTGCATCCGCCCTGCTAGAAACAACGCCCCTCGTTGTCATTTATTTTGTCAGTGAGGGTGTGGTTTATGGGCACGAGCAGTGCATATGTTCGCCTGTCGTCACTCATCTCCTTCCGCCTTCTTCAGACTGTGCGGCCTCATGGCCGCGGCATGCGAAAAGGGATCAGATGAGGCCGCCCAGTCTGAAGCAGGTGTAAGGACGTGTGTGAGCGGCGAAAATATTTACTGCTCAAGGCCACGAATCCCAGCACCGCAGTGTGACTTTATGAAAAGGCACTGTGGGTCTGGGATTTATGGCCATCGTTAACCGCAGCGGCCAACATAAAATGAGGTCATAAGACGGGCATCGCTAACAGGGCATTGCCAAGGGATAACACAAGAGCGCAGACTCCTGTACAGGAAAAAACAACGCTCAGGAAGCTGCGCCAAGCACCAAGGCGTTATTTGGGACACCTGTGCTGCGTCTCCTTAAAAATACAAGTCACGCCTCAACTACAGTTTGACTGTAGAATGGGCTAAATTGTGTACGTGTTGCATTCAGCGTGTGCAAGTAGACAAATTAATAGAGCAACCTTTTACTTGTGCAGCATTAATGCTGCACGAGGTGTGGCTCTTGTACCTTGCAACACCTGAGGGGGGTTAAAGGTTACCTTTGAAATTGGTTCAACTAGGCTTCGGCCAACACTCTGCTCCTCTCCTCCTCCTGCTGACCCTGGGCTCTAACAACGCTAGTTTTTGCCCGGAAGTGCTAGCTGCACAGAGAAAAACACCAGCCAATGTGTTAGTGGGGTTCAGCACCGCCTGCTGTTCCCCCACTGTGTAGCCGGCAAAGTGTCCTGTAAACGCAATGCAGACACAAAGCTGACTCCAGTGCAGGCTTCGGCCTACACTCTGCTCCCCCTGCTTACCCTTTGCTCCAACATCGCTAGTTGGGGCTGTAGGAAGCCAATCTTTGACAGGCAACGCATCTGGGTTCCAGCTCCGCCAGCTGGTTCTCGGCAGTGTTCTTGTCACAGGTACTCCCTCGTGCCAAGCCTGGTTTCAGCACCGTCAGCTGTTTCCGGGTTGTGTCAAGTTCACTGAGACGCCTATGCTTGCCCCGTCGTGGTGCGGTCAGGTTAGCCAACTCCAGGGTGCCTCCAGTTTAGGAGCTTCCTATGTGGGCTGCGTGAACTGGTAGTCAAGGCTGGTTCTGTAGTGCCAGTAGGCCCAGCTCCCCCTGTAGGACTGTTGGGTTCGGTAACTGCGGCTGCCTCGCGGCCTAGCTGTTCTCTCCTCTCCTGTGGGCCTTCGGGTCCACCTCCTGGTTCCAGCACCGTCAGCTGGTTCCAGGCCGAGCCTTTGGCTTAGGTGCCTCCTCCTGGGTATCCGAGTTCCGCCAACGCCAGGCGGTCCTTGGTAGTGCTTTTAAGCGCGGGCACCTACAGCTTAGTAACCGGGTTCCAGCACCGCCAGCTGGTCCTCGGTGCCATTGGCTCTTGCACACTGGGGCAACGCATCTGGGTTCCAGCACCGCCAGCTGGTTCTCGGCAGTGTTCTTGTCACAGGTACTCCCTCGTGCCAAGCCTGGTTTCAGCACCGTCAGCTGTTTCCGGGTTGTGTCAAGTTCACTGAGACGTCTATGCTTGCCCCGTCGTGGTGCGGTCGGGTTAGCCAACTCCAGGGTGCCTCCAGTTTAGGAGCTTCCTATGTGGGCTGCGTGAACTGGTAGTCAAGGCTGGTTCTGTAGTGCCAGTAGGCCCAGCTCCCACTGTAGGACTGTTGGGGTTCGGTAACTGCGGCTGCCTCGCGGCCTAGCTGTTCTCTCCTCTCCTGTGGACCTTCGGGTCCACCACCTGGTTCCAGCACTGTCAGCTGGTTTCGGGCCGAGCCTTTGGCTTAGGTGCCTCCTCCTGGGTATCCGAGTTCCGCCAACGCCAGGCGGTCCTTGGTAGTGCTTTTAAGCGCGGGCACCTACAGCTTTGTAACCGGGTTACAGCACCGTCAGCTGGTCCTCGGTGCCATTGGCTCTTGCACACTGGGGCAACGCATCCGGGTTCCAGCACCGCCAGCTGGTTCTCGGCAGTGTTCTTGTCACAGGTACTCCCTCGTGCCAAGCCTGGTTTCAGCACCGTCAGCTGTTTCCGGGTTGTGTCAAGCTCACTGAGACGCCTATGCTTGCCCCGTCGTGGTGCGGTCGGGTTAGCCAACTCCAGGGTGCCTCCAGTTTAGGAGCTTCCTATGTGGGCTGCGTGAACTGGTAGTCAAGGCTGGTTCTGTAGTGCCAGTAGGCCCAGCTCCCCCTGTAGGACTGTTGGGGTTCAGTAACTGCGGCTGCCTCGCGGCCTAGCTGTTCTCTCCTCTCCTGTGGACCTTCGGGTCCACCACCTGGTTCCAGCACTGTCAGCTGGTTCCGGGCCGAGCCTTTTGCTTAGGTGCCTCCTCCTGGGTATCCGAGTTCCGCCAACGCCAGGCGGTCCTTGGTAGTGCTTTTAAGCGCGGGCACCTACAGCTTAGTAACCGGGTTCCAGCACCGTCAGCTGGTCCTCGGTGCCATTGGCTCTTGCACACTGGGGCAACGCATCCGGGTTCCAGCACCGCCAGCTGGTTCTCGGCAGTGTTCTTGTCACAGGTACTCCCTCGTGCCAAGCCTGGTTTCAGCACCGTCAGCTGTTTCCGGGTTGTGTCAAGCTCACTGAGACGCCTATGCTTGCCCCGTCGTGGTGCGGTCGGGTTAGCCAACTCCAGGGTGCCTCCAGTTTAGGAGCTTCCTATGTGGGCTGCGTGAATTTGTAGTCAAGGCTGGTTCTGTAGTGCCAGTAGGCCCAGCTCCCCCTGTAGGACTGTTGGGGTTCGGTAACTGCGGCTGCCTCGCGGCCTAGCTGTTCTCTCCTCTCCTGTGGGCCTTCGGGTCCACCCCCTGGTTCCAGCACCGTCAGCTGGTTCCAGGCCGAGCCTTTGGCTTAGGTGCCTCCTCCTGGGTATCCGAGTTCCGCCAACGCCAGGCGGTCCTTGGTAGTGCTTTTAAGCGCGGGCACCTACAGCTTAGTAACCGGGTTCCAGCACCGCCAGCTGGTCCTCGGTGCCATTGGCTCTTGCACACTGGGGCAACGCATCTGGGTTCCAGCACCGCCAGCTGGTTCTCGGCAGTGTTCTTGTCACAGGTACTCCCTCGTGCCAAGCCTGGTTTCAGCACCGTCAGCTGTTTCCGGGTTGTGTCAAGTTCACTGAGACGCCTATGCTTGCCCCGTCGTGGTGCGGTCGGGTTAGCCAACTCCAGGGTGCCTCCAGTTTAGGAGCTTCCTATGTGGGCTGCGTGAACTGGTAGTCAAGGCTGGTTCTGTAGTGCCAGTAGGCCCAGCACCCCCTGTAGGACTGTTGGGTTCGGTAACTGCGGCTGCCTCGCGGCCTAGCTGTTCTCTCCTCTCCTGTGGGCCTTCGGGTCCACCTCCTGGTTCCAGCACCGTCAGCTGGTTCCAGGCCGAGCCTTTGGCTTAGGTGCCTCCTCCTGGGTATCCGAGTTCCGCCAACGTCAAGCGGTCCTTGGTAGTGCTTTTAAGCGCTGGCACCTACAGCTTAGTAACCGGGTTCCAGCACCGTCAGCTGGTCCTCGGTGCCATTGGCTCTTGCACACTGGGGCAACGCATCTGGGTTCCAGCACCGCCAGCTGGTTCTCGGCAGTGTTCTTGTCACAGGTACTCCCTCGTGCCAAGCCTGGTTTCAGCACCGTCAGCTGTTTCCAGGTTGTGTCAAGTTCACTGAGACGCCTATGCTTGCCCCGTCGTGGTGCGGTCGGGTTAGCCAACTCCAGGGTGCCTCCAGTTTAGGAGCTTCCTATGTGGGCTGCGTGAACTGGTAGTCAAGGCTGGTTCTGTAGTGCCAGTAGGCCCAGCACCCCCTGTAGGACTGTTGGGTTCGGTAACTGCGGCTGCCTCGCGGCCTAGCTGTTCTCTCCTCTCCTGTGGGCCTTCGGGTCCACCTCCTGGTTCCAGCACCGTCAGCTGGTTCCAGGCCGAGCCTTGGCTTAGGTGCCTCCTCCTGGGTATCCGAGTTCCGCCAACGTCAGGCGGTCCTTGGTAGTGCTTTTAAGCGCGGGCACCTACAGCTTAGTAACCGGGTTCCAGCACCGTCAGCTGGTCCTCAGTCGTGCCATTGGCTCTTGCACACTGGGGCAACGCATCTGGGTTCCAGCAACGCCAGCTGGTTCTCGGCAGTGTTTTTGACACAGGTACTCCCTCGTGCCAAGCCTGGTTTCAGCACCGTCAGCTGTTTCCGGGTTGTGTCAAGCTCACTGAGACGCCTATGCTTGCCCCGTCGTGGTGCGGTCGGGTTAGCCAACTCCAGGGTGCCTCCAGTTTAGGAGCTTCCTATGTGGGCTGCGTGAACTGGTAGTCAAGGCTGGTTCTGTAGTGCCAATAGGCCCAGCTCCCCCTGTAGGACTGTTGGGGTTCGGTAAGGCTGGGGTCACATTGCGTTTTGGTCAGAGCGCTAACGGACAGCGTTGCACGGCGAAATTAACGCCATGCAACGCGTCCGTTAGCGCTCCCATTGCCCGCAATGTACCAGCGCATTGCTAGCGCGTGTCATTTTCGGCACGCGCTAGCGACGCGCCGGTCTTTTGTAGCGCGCCTCGGACGCTGCTTGCAGCGTCCGCGGCGCGCCCGAGGTCCGTTCCCCGCTCTCGCAGATCGGGGATCTGCGAGAGCGGGGACGTTAACGCGACCCCGAAACGCGACCCTTTAAAAACATTGCGTTAGCGCAATCCGCTAGCGCTAGCGCTAAACGGATTGCACTAACGCAATGTGACCCTAGCCTAACTGCGGCTGCCTCGCGGCCTAGCTGTTCTCTCCTCTCCTGTTGGCCTTCAGGTCCACCACCTGGTTCCAGCACCGTCAGCTGGTTCTCGGCAGTGTCTTTTGCTCTTGTACCTTCTGCTCCCCATCCTGGTTCCAGTACCGTCAGCTGGTTCCGGGCAGAGCCTTTGGCTTAGGTGCCTCCTTCTGGGTATCCAAGTTCCACCAACGTCAGGTGGTCCTTGGTAGTGCTTTCAGGCACGGTTACCTCCTGCTTAGTAACCAGGTTCCAGTAACGTCAGCTGGTCCTCGGTAGTTCCATTGGCTCTTGGACCTTCGGCTACCCATCCGGGTTCCAGTACCGTCAGCTGGTTCTCGGCAGTGTCTTTTGCTCTTGTACCTTCTGCTCCCCATCCTGGTTCCAGTACCGTCAGCTGGTTCCGGGCAGAGCCTTTGGCTTAGGTGCCTCCTTCTGGGTATCTGAGTTCCGCCAACGTCAGGCGGTCCTTGGTAGTGCTTTTTAGCACGGGTACCTCCTGCTTAGTAACCGGGTTCCAGTAACGTCAGCTGGTCCTCGGTAGTTCCATAGGCTCTTGAACCTTCGGGTAGCCATCCGAGTTCCAGTTCCATCAGCTGGTTCTTGGCATTTTCTCAGCCTTCTTGTACCTTCTGCTACATTTCCAAGTTGAAGACCCTAAAGTCGACGACCCGGAAGACCACCCCGATGACGACGACGACGACCCGGAAGACCACCCCGATGACGACGACGACGACGGCGGAGATGACGACACTGGAGACGACGACATGGAAGACCGAGAAGCAGAAGAACAAGAGGCTGCAGAACAAAGAGCAGAAGAACATTAAGCATAAGACTTAATATCTGAGCAAAAGATATTATCTAAATTATATGCAGAAGAAGACTAAGCAGTGTATGGGGGTGAGTCCGTTCCTCCTCGTGGTGCCCCTGGATAAAGCCTGATGCTGCAGGCCAAACTGAACGCGGACAAATGTAACTTTTGTGACTGGCAGAACGGAAGGTGTAATCTTCCAACTTTTATAGATAACAACTACGGGAATGCCTGTCACAAATGAGAATATGATGAAGAAGTAGAATAGGAAGAATAATAACAGTGGAATAAAAAGAATATGTAGAATAGGAAGAATAATAATAGTTGAATAAAATGAATATGAAGAATGTAATAAAAAAAAAAGGTAAAGGATGAAGAAGAAGATGAATAAGGTGAAGAAGAAGTTGATGTCAAAGATGCTGATGATGATGAAGATGAAAGTGTGGGAAAAGAAAAAAAAAAAAAAGAAAAAAAAGAAGGGGAAGGGCGTGGAATAGTGAAACATCAATATCTGACAAAATAAAAAAAAAATTTACATAGTCAATATCTTTGTCACTCCGAACGTCTTAAAAAAAAACAAAAAACATGCTATTCTATTTGATTGGGATAAACCTCTATGACTTTAATGTCTCCGCCACCTCCCCAAATACATCCGGCATTATTCTTAGTTGTTTTCCTTCATGTAGAATGAACCTACAAGGCAAGAAAGGGTTTATTTTAATTCCGATATTTTGGTCCCATTGACTTGCATTGGGATCGGGTATCGGTATCGGCGATATCCGATATTTTTTGAATATCGGCCGATCCTATCCGATACCGATACTTTCCGATATCGGAAGGTATCGCTCAACACTAATTACCACATAAAATAACACTGGTCAGATTTGGCTTTGCCACTAGGGTTAAACATTGTGGCTGCAGATTACACTTAATTTTCAACACCATGTCTTCCCTTTAAAATAAGTGTCTATTTCTGTGTGCTTCATTATTATTAATTATGGTTATTAAGACAAGGTTATTCTATTTTTTATTCACAAAACAGCTAATTACATTAATTAACAAATTAATGGCAAGTGTTTTGCAGTTATATTTATAATCCTTTTATTATGCCAGAGATAAGAGCATTGTTAATCCCTCATAGCATTTTTTAATTGACTATAGTTAGACATTCTTTAATCCTAACTAAAGCTAATAAAACATTTGCAAAATAAAATAATTTTTTATCAATCATATTGACTTCAGAAAAGTTGACACCAAACGTTGCCTATCGTGCTCCCTGGGTCTCCGCCGCTGCTTCCGTCTCCTGTGTTTTAGCTGTAGTGGTGATGTCACACCAACCTCTCACATCACCACTGCCACCAATCAGTGAGCCCAGTGGCTTGGCCTTTGTAGACAGCACAAGCTCAGTGATAGGATGCAGTGGTGATGTAAGCTATTGACATTGCCGCCAATCAATATGCTCAGTGGCTTGTCCTTTGGAGGCAGCACAAGCTCAGTGATAGGATGCAGTGGTGATGTGAGCTATCGACACTGTCGCCAATCAATATGCTCAGTGGCTTGTCCTTTGTAGGCAGCACAAGCTCAATGATAGGATGCAGTGGTGATGTGAGCTATTGACATTGCCGCCAATTAATATGCTCAGTGGCTTGGCCTTTGTAGGCAGTACAAGCTCAGTGATAGGGTGCAGTGGTGATGTGAGCCATCAACACTGCTGCCAATCATTGAGCTCAATGGCTTGTCCTTTGTAGGCAGCACAAGCTCAGTGATAGGATGCAGTGGTGATGTTAGCTATCGACACTGCTGCCAATCAATATGCTCAGTGTCTTGGCATTTGTAGGCAGCATAAGATCAGTGATGGGATGCATTGGTGATGTGAGCTATCAACACTGCCTCCAATACACTGAGACTGGAGCAGTGACAGAGAGCAATTATTAGACCTGGAGAGGTTAAGTATAGTATTAGTTTGTTATTTTACATAAAAGGCAAGATTTGGGGGTCCACTTTTTTAAAGTGGAAAACCACTTTCACAGTCTTGCCTACAGTGCAAAGCTTTATATTATAAGCTAACTTTGGCTTGATCTACTGTTGACTTTCCATATTTCACAATGTTAAAGTGGGGTTGCATCCTCTTTTCTAAATAAGTCTGAAATGCTGTGCTAGCTCATTTCATAATATATATATATATATATATATATATATATATATATATATCTATATATATAATTGTCTAAGGGTTTTTCCGTCTGTCTGTCTGTCTGTCCTGGAAATCCCGGCTCTCTGATTGGTCGAGGCCGCGCAGTCCCCATCCTTATGTGCTGCTCCCATCCTGCGTCCCCATCCTTATGTTCATGCTGCATCCTGCGTCCCCATCCTTATGTGCTGCTCCATCCTGCGTCCCCATCCTTATGTTCATGCTGCATCTTGCGTCCCCATCCTTATGTGCTGCTGCATCCTGCGTCCCCATCCTTATGTGCTGCTGCATCCTGCGTCCCCATCCTTATGTGCTGCTCCATCCTGCGTCCCCATCCTTATGTGCTGCTGCATCCTGCGTCCCCATCCTTATGTGCTGCTGCATCCTGCGTCCCCATCCTTATGTGCTGCTGCATCCTGCGTCCCCATCCTTATGTTCATGCTGCATCCTGCATCCCCATCCTTATGTTCATGCTGCATCCTGCGTCCCCATCCTTATGTTCATGCTGCATCCTGCGTCCCCATCCTTATGTGCTGCTCCATCCTGCGTCCCCATCCTTATGTGCTGCTCCATCCTGCGTCCCCATCCTTATGTGCTGCTGCATCCTGCGTCCCCATCCTTATGTGCTGCTCCCATCCTGCGTCCCCATCCTTATGTTCATGCTGCATCCTGCGTCCCCATCCTTATGTGCTGCTGCATCCTGCGTCCCCATCCTTATGTGCTGCTCCCATCCTGCGTCCCCATCCTTATGTTCATGCTGCATCCTGCGTCCCCATCCTTATGTGCTGCTGCATCCTGCGTCCCCATCCTTATGTTCATGCTGCATCCTGCGTCCCCATCCTTATGTTCATGCTGCATCCTGCGTCCCCATCCTTATGTGCTGCTCCATCCTGCGTCCCCATCCTTATGTGCTGCTCCATCCTGCGTCCCCATCTTGTTATGTGCTGCTCCATCCTGCGTCCCCATCCTTATGTGCTGCTCCATCCTGCGTCCCCATCCTTATGTGCTGCTCCATCCTGCGTCCCCATCCTTATGTGCTGCTCCATCCTGCGTCCCCATCCTTATGTGCTGCTCCATCCTGCGTCCCCATCCTTATGTGCTGCTCCATCCTGCGTCCCCATACTGTTATGTGCTGCTCCATCCTGCGTCCCCATCCTTATGTGCTGCTCCATCCTGCGTCCCCATCCTTATGTGCTGCACAGCATCGACGTAGAAATCCCGCGTCTCTGATTTGTCGAGGCCGCCAGGCCTCGACCAATCAGCAACGGGCACAGCGACGATGATGTCATAAAGGACATAGACATCCTGCATCTCTGATTGGTCGAGGCCGCCAGGCCTCGACCAATCAGAGACCGACACAGCGACGATGATGTCATAATGGTTGCCATGGCGACAATGATGTCATAAAGGTTGCCTCGACCAATCAGCGACGGGCACAGCGACGAAGATGTCATAATAATTGCCATGGCGACGATGATGTCATAAAGGTTGCCTCGACCAATCAGCAACGGGCACAGCGACAATGATGTCATAATGGTTGCCATGGCAACGATGATGTCATAATGGTTGCCTCGACCAATCAGCGACGGGCACAGTCTTCTGCGAATTCTGGAATCACCATTGTCCATACACTACGGGGACAAGCATATTCTAGAATACCCGATGCGTTAGAATCGGGCCACAATCTAGTATATATATATATATATATATATATATATATATATATATATATATATATATATATATATATTGTAGTGGTTCCACTCACTCAGCTGCGACGGCTGACACTCAGGAGGCAGGTTCCTTTAAAGTTCACTGGGTTTATTACTCCATAAACCATATGACAAAACAACAGAAAGCAAATAGCCTTTGGTTCAGGCAAAGAAAAAACAAGTGTCCAGTTCATCCGGCTCAGTCCTGAAGCCGTAACACACTCAGGAGGGTTTCACCTCCACACATATCTACCTGTGTTAAGCATTAGGCTTTCTTTTATATGTCTAACCACACCCAGAACCCATCACATGACCAGACATGTGGTTGTGACATCACCACAGGTCCTGAAACACATATAGGTAGCTATGGTTACATCACAGTAGCAAGCCATCTATAACGGACATATCTCCCATCGATTAGACATCCTTTAGCCACGCTACATACCTCCCCCCTCTGCCTAAAGCCGTGGGGCTTGGCACTTTTTCCCACTAGACAAGGGATTCTTGACAGGGCATCAGCATTACCGTGCAGCTTTCCGGCCCTATGTTCCACATGGAAACAGAAGTCCTGCAGGGCTAAGAACCAACGGGTGACCCTAGCATTTCTACCCTTCGTTTCCCTCATCCACCTAAGTGGGGCATGGTCGGATATCAGTCTAAATTTACGTCCCAGCAAATAGTACCGTAATGTGTCGACTGCCCATTTTATGGCCAAGCACTCCTTTTCAACGACTGAGTAGTTCTTTTTCAGACGAGGACAGCTTCCTACTCAGATAGAGAACAGGATGCTCCTCTCCATGTAGTTCTTGGGAAAGGACTGCTCCCACCCCAACATCTGAGGCATCTGTTTGAAGAATAAACTCTTTCTTGAAGTTTGGGGCCATCAGAACGGGTTGCTTACATAAAGCCTCTTTCATTTCTTGGAAGGCTGAATCTGTTTCTTCGGACCACTTAACCATTACTGATTTTGTCCCTTTTAGCAGGTCAGTCAGAGGCGCCGCCATTGTGGCGAAGTTTGGGATGAACCTCCTGTAATATCCCACGATTCCCAGGAAGGCTTTAACTTGCTTCTTGGAAACTGGTTTTGGCCATGTTTGAATTGCCTCCACTTTACTGATTTGGGGTTTTATTTCTCCATGGCCCACTATGTATCCAAGGTACTTAGCTTCTTCTTTACCCAATGCACACTTCTTCGGGTTTATTGTAAATCCGGCCTCTCTTATAGCATCAAACACCGCTTGGACTTTCTCCAGATGACTCTCCCAGTCCGGGCTAAAGATGACGATATCATCTAGGTACGCAGCAGCGTATGCCATGTGGGGTGCAAGGACTCTATCCATAGCCCTTTGGAAGGTGGCCGGAGCTCCCTGTAGGCCAAATGGCATCCGGACATACTGGAAGCACCCATCTGGTGTAGAAAACGCCGTCTTCTCCTTGGCTTCCTGTGCCATGGGGATCTGCCAATACCCCTTCGTCAAATCCAAGGTGGTTATGTACCTGGCGGGCCCAAGCCTTTCGATGAGCTCATCAACGCGGGGCATGGGATATGCGTCGAACTTAGAGACCTCATTCAACTTCCTATAGTCGTTGCAAAATCTCCACTCCCCATCAGGTTTTGGGACCAGGACAATTGGGCTTGACCAACCGCTCTTGGATTCCTCAGTGACTCCAAGCTTCAACATACGCTCCACTTCCTTGGAGACTATTTCTCGACGGGCCTCAGGAATTCTATAGGGCTTCACGTTCACGCGCACATGGGGCTCTGTCAGGACCTCATGCTCTATGACCTTCGTGTACCCAGGCAACTCGGAAAACAGGTCCCTGTTTTTCTGGAGTAACTCCCTGCATTGCTGTTTCTGGGACTCCGATAGCGTCTCCGCTATAGTAACCGCTCCAACCTCATCTTCTGGGTTGCTTAACAACGATGGAGTTACTGTCGGCTCTCTATCTTGCCACGGCTTGATAAGGTTGACATGGTATACTTGGAATGGTTTCCGTCTTCCTGGTTGGTGAATTTTATAGTTTACTTCACCAAGTTTCTTGACAACCTCATATGGCCCTTGCCATTTGGCCAAGAACTTGCTTTCCACTGTCGGAACTAACACAAGAACTCGGTCTCCCGGATTGAATTGCCTCACTCTTGCAGACCAGTTGTAGACCCTGGCCTGAGCTTCTTGTGCTTGGAGAAGGTGTTCTTTCACGATAGGCATCACCTTTGCAATCCTCTGCTGCATCAGGGCCACATGCTCAATGACGCTTCTGTGGGGCGTGACTTCGGCTTCCCAGGTTTTCTTGGCTATATCCAGGAGTCCTCGTGGATGTCGGCCATACAGAAGCTCAAACGGTGAGAAACCTGTGGAGCCCTGTGGAACTTCACGAATGGAAAACATCAAATAGGGTAAGAGACAATCCCAGTCTCTACCGTCTTTTTCTATAGCTTTTCTCAGCATGCTCTTCAGTGTCTTGTTAAATCTCTCAACAAGGCCATCTGACTGGGGATGGTATACCGAGGTCCTCAACTGGGAGATTTTCAGGGCTTTGCATAGTTCCCTCATCACCTTGCTCATGAAAGGTGTCCCCTGGTCAGTCAGGATCTCCTTCGGCAGACCTGTCCGGGAAAAGACATGGACCAACTCGCGAGCTATACTCTTTGAAGAAGAATTTCTCAAGGGAATTGCCTCAGGATAGCGTGTGGCATAGTCCAGGATGACTAATATATACTGATGGCCCCGGGCTGATTTAACTAAGGGACCGACCAAGTCCATGGCAATTCTCTCGAATGGCACCTCAATAATGGGCAGTGACACAAGGGGGTTTCGGAAATGAGGAGTGGGAGCAGTTAGCTGACATGTAGGGCAGGACCTGCAATAGTTCACTATTTCCCGGTGGCACCCAGGCCAATAGAACCTCTGCACAACCCGTTCCTGCGTTTTTTCCACCCCTAGGTGTCCACCCAAGATGTGTGAATGGGCCATGTCCAACACCTTCCGTCTATATGGACCCGGCACTACCAACTGCTCTACCAACTCCTCCCTTATTTTCGTGACCCGGTACAACAACTCCCTGCTCATTAGAAAATGGGGAAATCTTGTGTCTGCCCCCGGCTCCTGTACCACCCCGTCAATAACTGTGACATTATTAAAGGCTTCCCTCACAGTGGGGTCCCTATGTTGGGCAGTCCCAAAATTTTCACCGGATACCTCTAACTCCAGAATGTCAGATGCAGGGGACACTTCCTCCTCATCTCCAGCCAGGACACAAAAAGGAAACCTGTCTGACTCTGGGTGTGGCACCACCCTTCCAGGGTTCACTGGTTCCCTACTCTTGCTAGGGAGCTCAGAACCTTTCCCCCACAAATCCCAAAACAAACAGAAATCCCGGCCAATAATTATAGGGTGCAACAAGTCCTGAACGACGCCGACTATGTGGGACTCCGTGCCACATGTCGTTTCAATGTTCACACTGGCCACAGGGTAGTCCTTTGCATCACCATGTATGCACCGCACTCCGACCTTCTTTCCCGGGAGCAGGTGGAGAGGAAAAGTGGCCCTCACCAGGGTCACTAGGCTCCCCGAGTCTAACAGTGCCGTTACTGCTCGACCGTTCACCTTTACGGGACACGCTTGAGGTCCCTCGTTGGGCGGAGAGTTCACACTGCAGGCTGGATACGCATAGTATGAACAACGGCGTCCCATGCTACAGTCCATCTGCTCAGTGGTCTGGGAACATCGGGCAGCTATATGTCCTGGCTTGTGGCACCTCCAACAAACAATATCACCCGTAGGGACCTTGGGCACCACCTCCCCCGCCCTTGGTGACCTTGGACGTGCCACCCCTTTTTGGGGCTCAGCTTCCTTCTGGGACCCCCAGTATGGCATGGGCTGCCTCCTGAAGGAGCCTTCCAACCCTTGGTATCTCTCAACCAGTCCGATCAGCTCGTCGGCATTCTGGGGATCACCCTGGGCAACCCAAGTCTATATAGGCCTCGGGAGGGAATGGACAAACCGATCCATCATCACCCGTTCTACCATTTGAGCAGGCGTAGATGACTCTGGCTGCAGCCATTTCTGGACCAGGTGCAACAGATCAAACATTTGGGAACGAGGTGGTTTGTCCCGGTGATAGCCCCAGGAGTGAAGTCGCTGTGCCCTGACAGTCAGTGTCACCCCCAAACGTGCGAGAATCTCGGCTTTCAATTTGTGATACTCTTTGGCATCCTGCAAGGTCAAATCATAGTACACCTTCTGGGGTACTCCTGTCAGGTATGGCGCAAGTACCTCTGCCCACTGCTCTGGCGGAAGTTTTTCCCTCTCAGCGACCCTCTCAAACACCGTCAGGAAGGCCTCAACATCATCCCCGGGAGTCATTTTCTGCAATGCGCGTCTTACCGTCTTTCGGACGTGGGTGTCATCAGCCAAACCTGGGGTTGGGGCGCTCGCCTTCCCCTGGATGGCGGTTGCCAGAAGCTGCATCTGCTGCTGGCTCTGTTGCAACTGCTGCCGTTGCTCCTGCTGGCTCTGTTGTATCTGCTGCATCAACAGCCTGTTGGTCTCTTGCTGCCTTTGCTCCTGCTGGACCAAGTGTTTCAGCAAGTCCTCCATTTTCTCCGGCAATGCTTGCTGGCTTGCAACAGCCTTGACCCAGGACATTCAAAAATAAACTCACTTCTACGCTGGGAACGCTGCTCGCATGTCTACCACCAATTGTAGGGGTTCCACTCACTCAGCTGCGACGGCTGACACTCAGGAGGCAGGTTCCTTTAAAGTTCACTGGGTTTATTACTCCATAAACCATATGACAAAACAACAGAAAGCAAATAGCCTTTGGCTCATGCAAAGAAAAAACAAGTGTCCAGTTCATCCGGCTCAGTCCTGAAGCCGTAACACACTCAGGAGGGTTTCACCTCCACACATATCTACCTGTGTTAAGCATTAGGCTTTCTTTTATATGTCTAACCACACCCAGAACCCATCACATGACCAGACATGTGGTTGTGACATCACCACAGGTCCTGAAACACATATAGGTAGCTATGGTTACATCACAGTAGCAAGCCATCTATAAGGGACATATCTCCCATCGATTAGACATCCTTTAGCCACGCTACAATATATATATATATATATTATGAAATGAGCTAGCACAGCATTTCAGAGATATATATCTATAATATAACGCTGGGAGCGTCACTCTGTCCGAAGCCTCTATAGACTGCGCAAGCGCCGGCGCAGTCTGGGCCTCACAGAGCGACGCTCCCGGGAGATCGCGGTGTGCGTTCACACTGAACGCACACCGCGATCTCCACCGCAGAAGCAGGGACCGCCAGGAGGGTGAGTATCGGCCTATATTCACCTGTCCCCGTTCCATCGCTGAGCGGTGCCATCTTCCCGGTCTTCGGCCTGTGACCTTCAGTTCAGAGGGCGCGATGACGCGCTTAATGCGCGCCGGCGCCGCCCTCTGACTGAACAGTCACAGCCAGGAGACCGGGAAGATGGCGGCGCTCAGCGATGGAATGCCGGACAGGTGAGTATAGTAAGTGCTGGGGGGGCCTGAGCTGGCGGCGATACCGGCACCTGACCCCCACGGCGCGCCGGTGTCCCCGCCTGCTCAGGCCCCCCAGCACTCGGCGCCGAGCAGGTCAGAGGCAGTATGGAGACGCAGGATGGAGCAGCACATAAGAATGGGGACGCAGGATGGAGCAGCACATAAGGATGGGGACGCAGGATGGGAGCAGCACATAAGGATGGGGACGCAGGATGGAGCAGCACATAAGGATGGGGACGCAGGATGCAGCAGCACATATGGATGGGGACGCAGGATGCAGCAGCACATAAGGATGGGGACGCAGGATGCAGCAGCACATAAGGATGGGAATGCAGGATGGAGCAGCGCATGACAGGATGGGGACGCATGATGGAGCAGCGCATGACAGGATGGGGATGCAGGATGGAGCAGCACATGACAGGATGGGGACGCAGGATGGGAGCAGCGCATCACAGGATGGGGACGCAGGATGGGAGCAGCGCATGACAGGATGGGGACGCAGGATGGGAGCAGCGCATGACAAGAAGGGGAACGCAGGATGGAGCAGCGCATGACAGGATGGGGACGCAGGATGGAGCAGCACATGACAGGATGGGGACGCAGGATGGAGCAGCGCATGACAGGATGGGGACGCAGGATGGAGCAGCACATACCAGGATGGAGACAATATACCAATATAAATGCTCGCCACCCGGGTGTAGAACAGGTTCAATAGCTAGTATATGCGTCCCCATCCTGTCATGTGCTGTTCCATCCTGCGTCTCCATCCTGTCATGCGCTGCTCCATCATGCGTCCCCATCCTGTCATGCGCTGCTCCATCCTGCGTCCCCATCCTTATGTGCTGCTGCATCCTGCGTCCCCATCCTTATGTGCTGCTGCATCCTGCATCCCCATCCTTATGTGCTGCTGCATCCTGCGTCCCCATCCTTATGTGCTGCTCCATCCTGCGTCCCCATCCTTATGTGCTGCTCCCATCCTGCATCCCCATCCTTATGTGCTGCTCCATCCTGCGTCCCCATCCTTATGTGCTGCTGCATCCTGCATCCCCATACTTATGTGCTGCTGCATCCTGCGTCCCCATCCTTATGTGCTGCTGCATCCTGCGTCCCCATTCTTATGTGCTGCTGCATCCTGCGTCCCCATCCTTATGTTCTGCTCCATCCTGCGTCCCCATCCTTATGTACTGCTGCATCCTGCGTCCCCATCCTTATGTGCTGCTGCATCCTGCGTCCCCATCCTTATGTTCATGCTGCATCCTGCGTCCCCATCCTTATGTTCATGCTGCATCCTGCATCCCCATCCTTATGTTCATGCTGCATCCTGCGTCCCCATCCTTATGTGCTGCTCCATCCTGCGTCCCCATCCTTATGTGCTGCTCCATCCTGCGTCCCCATCCTTATGTACTGCTGCATCCTGCGTCCCCATCCTTATGTGCTGCTGCATCCTGCGTCCCCATCCTTATGTTCATGCTGCATCCTGCGTCCCCATCCTTATGTGCTGCTGCATCCTGCGTCCCCATCCTTATGTGCTGCTCCATCCTGCGTCCCCATCCTTATGTGCTGCTGCATCCTGCGTCCCCATCCTTATGTACTGCTGCATCCTGCGTCCCCATCCTTATGTGCTGCTGCATCCTGCGTCCCCATCCTTATGTTCATGCTGCATCCTGCGTCCCCATCCTTATGTTCATGCTGCATCCTGCGTCCCCATCCTTATGTGCTGCTCCATCCTGCGTCCCCATCCTTATGTGCTGCTCCATCCTGCGTCCCCATCCTTATGTGCTGCTGCATCCTGCGTCCTCATCCTTATGTGTGAACTGAAGGTCACAGGCTGAAGACCGGGAAGATGGCGCCGCTCAGCGATGGAACGGGGACAGGTGAATATAGGCCGATACTCACCCTCCTGGCGGTCCCTGCTTCTGCGGTGGAGATCGCGGTGTGCGTTCAGTGTGAACGCACACCGCGATCTCCCGGCAGCGTCGCTCTGTGAGGCCCAGACTGCGCCGGCGCTTGCGCAGTCTATAGAGGCTTCGGACAGAGTGACGCTCCCAGCATTATATTATATATATATATATATATATATATATATATATATATATATATATATATACACACATATACAGTACAAAACAAAAGTTTGGACACACCCATTTCAATATTTTTCTGTATTTTCATGACTATGAAAATTGTAAATTCACACTGAAGGCATCAAAACTATGAATTAACATATGTGGAATAATATACTTAACAAAAAAGTGTGAAACAACTGAAAATATGCCTTATATTCTAGGTTCTTCAAAGTAGCCACCTTTTGCTTTGATGACTGCTTTGCACACATTTTAATTCAGAACCATTTTTTTTAATTTTCACATGTGTAAAAACAGAAATGTATACATAAATTTTGTTATGCAATTTCTCCTGAGCACGCCAATACCGCATATGTGGGGTAAACCACTTTTTGGGCGCACCGCAGAGCTTGGAAGTGAAGGAGCGCCGTTTGACTTTTTCAATGTAGAATTGGCTGTAATTGAGATCGGACGCCATGTCACGTTTAGAGAGCCCCTGATGTGCCTAAACAGTGGAACACCCCCCACAAGTGACACCATTCTGGAAACTAGACCCCTTAAGGAACTTATCTAGATGTGTGGTGAGCACTTTGAACCCCCAAGTTCTTCACAGAAGTTTAGAATGCAGAGTTATAACGTAGAGCCGTGAAAATAAAAAATCGCATTTGTTTACACAAAAATGATCTTTTCGCCCACAAATTATTATTTTCACAAGGGTAACAAGAGAAATTAGACCACAAAAGTTGTTGTGCAATTTCTCCTGAATACGTTTATACCCCATATGTGGGGGTAAACCACTTTTTGGGCGCAACGCAGAGCTTGGAAGTGAAGGAGCGCCTTTTGACTTTTTCAATGCAGAATTGGCTGGAATTGAGATCGAACGCCATGTTGCGTTTGGAGAGCCCCTGATGTGCCTAAACAGTGGAAACTCCCCACAAGAGACACCGTTTTGGAAACTAGACCCCTTGAGGAACTTATCTAGATGTGTGGTGAGCACTTTGAGCCCCCAAGTGCTTCACAGAAATTTAGAATGCAGAGTCATGAAAATAAAAAAATTTTTTTTTTCACAAACAAGATTTTGTAGCCCCCAAGTTTTTATTTTCACAATAGTAACAGGAGAAATTGGACCACTAAAGTTGTTGCTCAATTTATCCCGAGTACGCTGATGCCCCATATGTGGGGATAACCCACTGTTTGGGCGCACGGCAGAGCTCAGAAGGGAGGGAGCACCATTTGACTTTTTGAGCGCAAAATTGGCTGTCGTGTTTGGAGACCCCCTGATGTACCTAAACAGTGGAAACCCCCCAATTCTAACTCCAACACTGACCCCAACACACCCCTAACCCTAATCCCAACCCGATCCATAATCCTAATCACAGCCCTAACGATAATCACAACCCTTACCCCAAAACAACCCTAATGTCAACCCTAACCATAACCCTAATCAAAACCCTAAATCCAACACACCCCTAATCTCAAGCCTAACCTCAAACCTAACCCTAATCCCAATACACCCCTAATCCCAACCCTAACCTTAACCCTAATCCCAAACCTATCCCTAATCCCAAGCGTAACCCTAATGCCAACCCTAATCCAAACCCTAACCTTAACCCTAATCCCAACTCTAACCCTAACTTTAGCCGCAACCCTAGCCCTAACTTTAGCCCCAACCCTAACCCTAGACCTAAGGCTACTTTCACACTTGCGTCGTTTGGCATCTGTCGCAATCCGTCGTTTTGGACAAAAAATGGATCCTGCAAATGTGCCTGCAGGATGCGTTTTTTGCCCATAGACTTGTATTGCCGACGGATCGCGACGTGCACTGGATCAGTTGTGTTTTGGTGGACCGTCGGCACAAAAAATCGTTCAATGTAACATTTTTTTGTATGTCGCGTCTGCCATTTCCGACCGCGCATGCGTGGCCGTAACTCCGCCCCCTCCTCCCCAGGACATAGATTGGGCAGCGGATGCGTTGAAAAACTGCATCCGCTGCCCACGTTGTGCACAATTTTCACAACGTGCGTCGGTATGTCGGGCCGACGCATTGCGACGGCCCCGTCCCGATGCAAGTGTGAAAGAAGCCTAACCCTAAATTTAGCCCCAACCCTAACCCTATATTTAGCCCCAACCCTAACCCTAAATTTAGCCCTAACCCTGGCTCTAACCCTAGCTCTAACCCTAACCCTAGCCCTAACCCAAACCCTAACCCTAGCCCTAACCCTAACCCTAGCCCTATCCCTAACCCTAATCCTAATTTTAGCCCTAACTGCTTTCTCCTGCCAGCCGGCAGATGGCGACAGATGGCGGGCGCACTGCGCATGCGCCCGCCATTTGGTTTCCCAAAGAAGACGCCGGCTGGCAGGAGAGGACGCAGGAGGACCCAGGGACACCGGTAAGTATCATAGGGTCCCCGAATCCCCCTATTTCTCTGTCCTCTGATGTGCGATCACATCAGAGGACAGAGAATTACACACTACTTTTTTTTTTTGCGATCGCCGGTAAACAGTTAATTACCGGCGATCGCAAAACAGGGGTCGGTATAACCGACCCCGATCATGTTCTTTGGGGTCTCGGCTACCCTCGGCAGCCGAGACCCCAAAGATCCTCCCGGTGCCGGCCGGCGGGCGCACTGCGCAAGCGCCCACCATTTTTTTGCCGGAAAAAGATGGCGGCGCCCATCAGGAGCCACGAGGAGCACCGGGGGAGACAGGTGAGTATTGGGGGTCTCTCTGGGACCCCATTTCTCTGTCCTCTGATGTGCGATCACATCGAAGGACAGAGAAATTAAAAGGGAAATCGCGTTTTGTTTTTTTTGTGATCGCCGGTAAACGGTTAATTACCGGTGATCGCAAAAGTAGGGTCGGTAAAAAAAACCCCGAATCATGTTCTCTGGGGTCTCGGCTACCCCCGGCAGCCGAGACCCCGGAGAAAATCAGACTCGGGGGGGCGCTATTTACTTTTTCCACAACACCGTTAATTAACGGCGCTGTGGTTTAAGTACCCTTAGCGGCCGCCGTTAAAAGGCGTATCGGCGGTCATTAAGGGGTTAAATATGCAGTTTAAGAACAATAGGTACAAGCAATCCCAGAAATGTGGACGTAAGATTACAATTTTATTGGTTGAGTTGGTGCATAATTCATCATACGGAAAAAAAAAAAAAAAAAAAAAAAAAAAAATATATATATATATATATATATATATATATATATATATATATATATATATATATATATATATATATATATATATATATACACACATATATGCTATGTATATCTTAATACTGATTTGATTATATTATTTTGCTCCTGCCTTTTTTTTCTTTTTTGGATATTCTGTATTTGGTGCCGTATGTGTACACATGGCCTATTAGCTAGGGTTACAGTTTTGGTGATATTTAACATAGAATTTCATCAAATCAATCATGACTTTTTGGACCTATCTAAAATTCCAAAAAATATACTTTTTTTTTACTGCATTAGACACAATTTGGTGCTCCAAAATATAGCAATTCATAGGACTTACCCGGCAACGCCCATCAGAAGTGAGCGGTGCTGAAGACAGTATGACCTAAGATGCGTGCATGCTCATAAAGGATTGCTCACGTTCCCTATTCCATTGAGTAGACCATGTGCACCATACTTGATGATGTGCACGTTTTGTGATGTCATTGACACTGTTCGCTTCCAATGTGAAAGTAGATGGCTCTGGACGTCGCTGTATATGTTAGATGTTTTGGTAATTTCATTAATTCAGTTATTATGGATTATTGGATTATTGTGGATGTAGTAATCTCCAAATTTATGAAAATTTGTTATGATATTTCACCACTAAAGAATCCTTATTTGCTTCAGTCTCTCTCAATAAATGTATTGATATCTATAGTATCTGTTGTTATCGGCTCTCGTCATTTCAGGCTTTGCTGTTTATAGACATTTTACCCCTGCATTTATGTTCAGTGTGCAATTTACTGTAGAATTCTCCTTCATGCTGCTTGGCCAGTAGATTGCTGCAGATACTCTGGAAAATACAGTTTTTTCAATCTAAGATCTTAAAGTTTCTAACATTAGTTTACTGAACTGAGACTTGTGTAAAATTCAGGTATTCAGCATTGATATATATGAGCATGTGCGTTAATAATTTTTCAATACTTTATGCAACACAGATGCACAGGACATATGCTATTTCAGATGCAAAGAAAACAGTATACTGAAGGCAGATCTGATAATGCCATTGGTGAATGAACGGCGAGAGAAAGCATTGGCTCTTGCAGGCCAGATGCAGATGACGTTGATAGAGTATGAACGTAGACAAGTTACTGGCACGTTGGAGAGCAGCAGTGTGCGGGCGGCAGTAGCTTCATCAGGAGAAACTACTGAAGAGGTATGGAAATGACAGTATTCACCTTCTGGATTTGCTTTAATTTTAGATTCACTTGTGGAAGGAAGTAAATAGTTCTGACTCATCAAGATTGTTCACGCTGGTCTTTATGAGGGGGCATGCTGTAGTCAGAAAGGCGCCTGTTTCATGAAGATGCGCGTGCCACAATCGGGCATGTCAGACAAGTGTACACCTCCATGCACCTTACTGCAAATCTTTCTACCGTTGAGGACAGGAGAAGGATTTTTGGTGCAATGTAAACCACAGCTCGTCATGAATTAGACGAGCTGTGGCATCACAACTACAATTGAACGAATTTTTGAAAAATCAGTTCCGATTACAATTGCCAGCAAATATTGTATTTGCAATATTCACCAAGCACAGCCGAGTGTCATTGGAGTCAATGGGAGTAGAAATGACCGAATTTGTTTGGAGTCAATTGTCAAACATACATTAGTCACAAATAGGTTACCAGTATGGCATGAATATGGCAAATTCAGATTCGGCAACTGATTCCGAACATATTTGCTCAACTCACGTTCTGCTACTGCTCCACCTATTTTGGTGGAGTTTGACAAAACTGTCATAAAGGTGGCAAAAGGATGTTTCTTGGAATGTCGGAGGAAATCAGAAAGTACAGAGGAAAGAAACCGAGGAGAGCATACAAAGGATTTGTTTTCAATTTCGGTTTTAAATATTACTAAAATATTCTAGTTTTATTGCAGAAACACTAAACTAAACTCTGTGAAACATTCTTATTCATTTATTTTAAGATACAAAGGATATTATGTATCTCCAATCACTTAAATGTAGTCATAAAGTGGCTGCCCATCATAATTTGTTTTTCTTAGAGACAGGCTATTATAAATTAACAACTGGAGGCATAATCGCCTCCTGTGATGCCCTCTGATCCAGCTCCAGCACCATAACCAATGATTGTGAAATCTGGATTTCATAAGACTGCTGATGCTTAGCTACACTAGTCAGGTGACTCTGATGACATGTGGTTCCAATCTTATGGCTATTGGAATGGAGACTAAGAAAATGTGTTAAAGGAATTAGGAAGTTGTTGCTCTGATAGGGAATACAAAAACCCTACTTCAGGTATCCATTGCCTTTTCTGGACTACCAGTTCCTACTGTATCCACTAAACTATAAAAAAATTTTTTACCCAACTCATATCTCAGCAGCAAGATCCATAAGTGTAACCTCAGAGAACTGTGTGTGCTACCTGTCATTCCATATTTGTTAAGAGATTGTCCATTGCCCCTGGTTTTTCCATAAATGTTAAAGAAAAATGCCACTAAAGATCCCCATATACCATTTCTGCAAAGTTTTATGTTGTTTTATGTCTTTCTGCCTTGCTTCCTATGCCCTAGCACCAGCTCTATTCTCATAGCGATCACTTCATCGTCTGAATCCTCTGCTCCCTTCTTACTACAGTTCCCATCATTCCTTGTGCTGGTCTACAAGCCAGCAGTGAGCACAGACCAGCAACCCCACCTAAGCCCCGCTCACCACTCCTCCCCCAGAGTCACACACAGCATCAGCACCATCTCTTGTACATGACACTGCAGGGAACCGAAGTCATGCATAAAGCACCATTACTCCACCCTAGAAATAAAGATTATCCCTTACTCCCCCTCACTGACATGGATGATGAAACGGATGGAAATGATGGATTGATGAATGGGAAAAGCTTTGAATGCATCCATATTATAAAGGGAATACAACAGGGTATTTATAACTATACATGTGTATACACCCTGCTGTATACATAGAGATGCAGCGGCGTGTGAGTGAGCTCTGCTGAATGCATCTCCGCCCAACTGCCAATTTCCAGATCCCAGAAGTGAGGGAGAATCTAACGTTATATCACAGGAAGCAGCAGATTCCCCGCCAGAGATCATGTGACCATAAGAGCAGCTCAGGTTACAGGAGGATTTGGCACAGCAAGGTATTTAGTAAATTGGTATATATGTTAGATAGGGCACAAGAAAGGTGCATATAAAGTAGCGGGTCAACCCCTTTAATTGAAATCTATCAGCAGTATTTGAGTTTATATACAGGTGAGATATATATATATCTTGGTACCATGTTAGCCAGTAGATAGATTAATATTTAGAATTGAGAGTCCTCAGTGGTTGATACCTTTCAATGGCTAACTGAAAAGATTGTAGCAAATTGAGTAGTCTCGAAAGCTTGCAATTTTTTACCATCTTTTCAGTTAACCATTAAAAGGTATCAACCACTGAGGACTCAATTCTATTCAATTCTAAATATTATTGGGTTTATTTAGACGTTCAAAATGATTATATTTGCTATAGATGCTACACTTAACGTTTTGCTTTTGAAATAGATCCCATCTCTAGAACTAAAGTAAACCACTGCATCAGTTTAGAATAGCAAATGTTCTATATCTGATACTTTTTAAATGACCAGTACGTTTTGAATGCCAGCTGTAAAGGGCAGTGACATACAGTCTGGCATAATCGCAAAAGCTGATTTAATTCATTTATGTCTATTTGTATATTTATTGTGCTGCCACGGGCTTGTATTGCCCAGATTTTTCAAATGTTTTAAAGGTCAAAATGGCCGTACAATAATTACAGTGTGAAAGGTGACTGCATGGAAATTAGTTATGAGGCTTCCAATGTATTCATGTATTAGTATAGAAGCAAACAAAATGCTAATATGAACGATGCATTATGCAATAGAACCATTCTGTTTTGAATGGTGTAATTTATCTGCAAATAAATGACCAACAGTCATGGTAAACTAGCTAAGAAGGCATTATTCATTTCTGGAGGAAGTGGGTATGGCTTGGTGAAGTTCTGAAAATATACATTACATTGTTTAAAAAGGATTTTTCACCATTTTTTTCATGTTGGAGATGTAATAGAGACTGCAGAGCAGAATAAATCTTTTTTTTTTTTATTTTACCTCTCCGTCGTAGAGAAATTATACATCACATATTCGGCCCCCAATGAGTTCACCAAGTAGGTATTATCAAATAGCAACTCATACAGGGAGAAGCAGTTCATGCCACCAGTGACAAGTATCCAATAACACCCACTTGGACTTAATTACAGTGAACTCATTCAGAGTCAAATATTTTGAATGTTAATATTTCTGCAATGGAGAGGCAAAATACAAAAAATATTGGCATTCCGCTCTGCAGCCACTATTACATGGTGTGTCCAGCTCAATTTGAAATATTTGGTGAAAGGTCCTCTTTAAGGCATTCTTGTTTTGAACTCATGCAAACAACTCCAATACACAAACATTTGTCACCTTCTGGCAGCTCAAGACATAGTGATCATAATCAACGCATAGTGTATATTTCAATACATAGTGTATATTCTGGTCTTCATTTTCTTATTTTTACACTGTATAATCACTGTAGAGCAGTGATCTTCAACCTGTGGCTGTCAGCTTTCTTAATTGTTGGGAGTCACGTAACAGCAAGTTAAGCAGAACCTATCACCTCCTGGAAAACGTCAGCGTTAAATAAACCAAATTTTAGAAAAAATCTGCTATACACATAATTAGAAAAATTAAAAAACCTTACTAAGATAAGAGATGGCAGTTACTAATAATGAGATTCTATGTAGATGGAGATCTGCTTTTAGCTTCTTCCTCCTACTACTTTCCATCTATTTAGAATCTCATCAGTAGCACCTGCCATCTCTTATCTCAGTAACATAAAAGTCTTTCTTCACTGAATATTGATTGTGCCCGTGAATTGACAATTTTGAGAATGAACAAGCATTCCAGGAGGAAAAATAATCAGATTTTTCTGCTAAGATATATTACAAAATTTCTTATTTCCATGTGTAGTATTAATATATTAAATAAAATGTAAAATAATTGGGCTAACAGGCTAGGTCTTCCCCAACAAATGGTGCTGTTGAAGATACAATTCAGACCATTAAAACAAGCATTTCTAATCACTCTTAAAAATGTTGCAGTCTATTTGTGCTAATGATATTATACATCTGTCACAAAATGTTAAAAGGTGTGCTTAAACCTGAATACATACCACTGATATTTATCTTTCTTTAAAGTTCAAAGCTTTACTACAAGCCTCATCATTCTCCTCTACGTCCAAAAAGTGCCAGACGATTGACTATGATGTAGAAATAAGCATGCCTCACTATTTTGAGGTTCCAAATAAAATCAGCCTCCCAGTCTCTGCAAGATTTCGAGTTGCTGAACCACCAGGATCTGTGGAAGGAGAAGAACGATGTAGAGAACAAGGTAACGAAGATATATACGTAGCTGTGTTAGAACATTTGGATTACACTTGTGGAAATAATATGTCCTGGAAGAGATTTGAATTTATAATGTACAAATAACCCTTCAATTGAAGTGTAGACTTTCAGGTTTAATTAAAGGGGATGAACAAAAATATCTTGTGACATGTTTAGGAATTGTAATTTTTTCTACAAAGCCTCCCCATTTAGGGGCTCAAAAGTAATTGGACAAATTAACTTTACCAAAGTTCATTTTTTATACTTTGTAGATAATCTTTTGTTGGCAATGATGATTTAAGTCTGTAAGTCATGGACTTCACTAAACGTTGGGTTTCCTCCTATGAGATGGCTGGCTTTTACAGCAGCTGACTTCAGTTGTTCCTTGTTCGTGTGCCTTAAGTTTTATCTTAAGCATGTGAAATGCATGCTCGATAGGATTGAGATCTAGTGATCAACTCTGCCATTGCAGAATATTCTATTTCTTTGCCTTAAAAGACTCTTGGGTTGCTTTTGCATGTTTTCAGTCATTGTCCACCTGTATTATAAATCACCATCCAATCAACCTTGCTGCATTTGGTTGAACCTAAGCAGAATATATAGCCCTGTACACTTCAAAATTCATCCGGCTGCTTCTGTTTTCAGAATAAACACTACTGACCCAGTGCCATTGGAAGCCATGCATGCGCATGCCATCACACTCCTTCCACCATATTTTACAGAGGATATGGTGGGTTTTGGATCATGAGCCATTTGAAGCCTTCTCCATACTTTCTTCTTCCCATTATTCTGGTACAAGTTGATCTTGGTTTCTTCCATCCAAAGAATGGATTTTCAGAACTGGACTGGCTTCTTTATGTGTTTTTTTGGCAAAGTCTAATATGGCCTATTTTTAATGTAGATAAATGGTTTGCACCTTGTGATAAACCTTCTGTATTTGGTTCATGAAGTCTTCTCTTTATGGTAAACTTATATACTGAAACTGATTGTTCTTCACTTTGGTGGATGTTATGAAGGTTTTTTTTACCCATGGAAAGGATTCTGCGATCATCTACCACTGTAGTCCTCTGTGAACGTCCATGTTTTTTGAGTTCCCAAACTCACCAGTGCCTTCTTTTTTTTCTGCAGAATGTACAAAACTACTGATTTGGTCACTCCTAACATTTTTTCTATCATTCTGATGGATTTTTTCTTTTCTTTAGCCTAATGATGGTCTGTTTCACTTTTCATTGAGAGACCCTTTGTGGGTCCACTTCCATTGACATGTTGTGGTTCCACAGCAACAGCTTCCAAATGCAAATGCCACATGTAGAATGAGCTTCAGGCCTTTTACCTGCTTAATTGATGATGGATTAATAAGGGAAGAGCCTATGCAGCTCGTTAAAGAGCCTTTGAGATAGTTGTCCAATTACCTTTGGTCTCTTAAATAAAGGTAACTGCATATTAAAGAGCTGTAATTCCTTAAATGCTAACTGCAATCAGGATGCAAATATCCACAAATTAAAGCTGAGAGTCTGCATATTAATCCCATATTGATTATATAACTATATCTTGAATATGTTTTGGTAAATGGCTAAAATTCTAAATCTTGTGCCAATTTCCAAATATTTCTGGACCTAACTGTACATATATATATATTGTAAGGTGGCAGCTGGACAAGTCCTAGAATGGAGTATGTGTCATCTAGCCTCAAAGATGTAAAATCCTGGATAAATGGCTCCAGCCCTGATAGTGCTGAGAGGATTATTTATTTTAGGCCCAGATTTTTGGGGCTGGATTTTAGGAGCATCTGGGAGAGCTAAGTGGGACTGGCTAGTCCCATATCTCCAACCTATACCTGGCAACTAATATAAAAGGGCAGCTGAGCTGCTCCAGATTTGCTTGGGAGCAGAGGTGGAAACACCTGATATGTTAGTTGGACTGCCAGAAGCTGACCAAGTGTAGACCCGTGTTGGTGGCAAGTCTGAGCCATTGACAAAAAGTGTGTGGTTTGTAGAAGTGTTTCTGTCATTGTGTCTGTATCATTGTGTCTTCTTTATTGATTTCCATTTCTGACAGAGAAGGGCTGTGTATCTTTGTTTGCTAGAAGTGTTATGGACTTTTTGAGTAATAAACCTTCCTGTGTGAGCAAGAATCTTTGTGCCTGTGCATTCCTCAACTGCTGCCAAGAGTGAGTGACTCCCCACTACATACAATCATGGCCGAAAGTGTTGGCGTGCTTGAAAGTTTTCCAGAAAATGAAGTATTTCTCTTAGAAAATTATTGCAATTACATATGCATTGTTATACACATGTTTATTTCCTTTACGTGTATTGGAACAATACAAAAAAATGAGAAAAAAATGCAAATTGGATATAATTTCACACAAAAAAAACAAAAATGGGCTGTAAAATTGCCACCTTTCCAAAACTGTTGGTAAACAACTTTGTTTCAAGCATGTGATGCTGGTTCAAACTCCTCTGTGGCAAGTAAGAGGCGTGAGCAATATGAAAATCACACCTGAAAGCAGATAAAAAGGGGAGAAGTGGACTCAATCTATGCATTGGGTGTCTGTATGTGTCACACTAAGCATAGAGAGCAGAAAAAGAATAATAGAACTGACTGAGCACTTGAGAACCCAAATTGTTGCAAAACAACAAACTCAAGGTTACACGTCCATCTCCAGAGATAATGATGTTCCTTTGTCCACAGTGTGCAACATAATCAAGATGTTTACAACCCATGATATTTAGCTAGTCTCACTAGATGTGGAATAATTGATGAAAGGTTGCCACGCAGGACAGTCCAGATGGTGGATAAGCAGCCCCAATCAAGTTCAAAAGAAATTCAAGCTGTCCTGCAGGCTCAGAGTGCATCAGTGTCAGAGTTAACTGTCCGTCAACATTTGAATGAAATTACATAAAAATTCTAGAGTGCAGTTTGTCAAAATGTACGTGAGTAAGCCAAAATCCTTTTGGGAAATTGTCTTGTGGACAGTTGAAACCATTCTACTTAACTGAAAATGGAATGAGGCGTACAAAGAATAGAGCACAGTATCTACAGACAAATATGGTTGAGGTTCAAAGATGATTTTGGGGTGTTTTGCTGCCTTTGCCACTTGGTGGCTTGACTGTGTGCTAGGCATCATGACATCTGAAGATTACCAAAGGATTTTGGGTCACAATGTAGTGCCCAATGTCAAAAAGCTGGGTTTGTATCCTGGGCCATAGGGTTTCCAGCAGGACAATGACCCCAAACGTACTTCAAGAACTACCCAGAAATGGATGGTGTGGCCAGAAATTAGTCTGGTTCTAAATCCCATTGAACACCTGTGTAGAGATCTTAAAATTGCTGTTGGGAGAAGGCACCCTTCAAATGTGAGAAAACTGGAGCAGTTTGCAAAAGACGAGTGGTCCAAAATTCCAGTTGAGAGGTGTAAGTAGCTTGTTGATGGTTATAGGAAGCATTTGAGAGCAGTTCTTTATTGCAAAAGATGTGCATCCAAATATGAAGTTGAGAGTGCAAACTTGTACATCCCTTTTTGGGGGGTTTTGTGTGAAATCATGTCCAATTTGCCTATTTTTCTCAGTTTTTTTGTGTTCAAATACACGCAAAGGAAATAAACATGTGTACAACAAATAATGTGGAAGTGCAACAACCTTTTTTGAGAAATACTTCATTTTTTGGAACAATTTCAAGGGTGCCAATACTTTCGACCATGACCGTGTGTGTATATATATATATATATATATATATATATATATATATATATATATATATAATGTGTGTATATATATATATATATATATATATATATATATATGTATATATATGTATATATATGTATATATATATATATATATATATATATATATATATATATATATATATATATATATATATAATTTATATTTCTACTTGGGGTACTATGAATTAATGATTACTGGGCAAGCTATTGGTGCATGAAATACAATATACACTCAACATATGTCCTCCAACATATTTTGAATGTCGTCGGTGAATGGGACATTAGCGTTATTCAGCCTAACATTGCCATTTTAGTTAACTGTTGTTGACATTTTTGGACAATAACTTTCAAAGCCATGTTTGCATTGCTAGTTTTAAGTATTCACGAACATCATAAATATTAATTCACCTGATAACTATTTGAAATTAATTTAATGAGGATTCCTATTTAAATCCTCTCCACTGGAATAAAACTGAAAAGGGTGAAGATACAGATTAGATATTAAAAAAAAGTTTTTGACAGTGAGGGTGATCAATGAATGGAACAGGCTGCATGAGAGGTGGTGAGTTCTCCTTCCATGTAAGTCTTCAGAGGCTGGACAGACATCTGTATGTTATGGTTTAGTGAATCCCGCATTGAGCAGGGGGTTGGACACGATGACCCTTGAGGTCCCTTCCAACTCTAACATTCTATGATTCAGTTGGCGATTAAGAAGGAAAATTTTATGGAGTTTTTGTGCAGTGCTGAAGGGTGAAGAAAATCTGGTGCCAATATATAATATTGATGCTATTTTTATTCATTGCATTTCAAAGTATATCACACTTTCTCTTCAGCGAGTAATAACATAAGAATATATTGTCATAGACGCCAGCATTTAAATGAATGGGTTTCAAATAAATTAGCCAAAATGCACATCACAACACATGATATATCAAAGTTCACTATATAGCTGTTCTAATAAAACACCATTTCTATAGACCCAATAAAAATGTATATGGAATATACCTAAAACTAAATGTTTAATGTGTATGTGAAGCACATTTTGTAAAAATGCTTGGAAGAAATACTTTTCTGTTTGAATCTGTTGTCATGTCAGACATTAAATCAATAAAACAATGGACTTGAACTGATGGTTATGTGTAGACACCAGTGTCAATGTGAAATGCTAATTACTAAGCCATGGGGAGAGTAGGGAAAGTGTCAGGATTCAGAAAACTTATCGTGAGAAAGAGGGATATCATATTTTAGAAATTAAATGTGAAAAAGAGCTTAAATATATAGGTGTTGAAATTGATTAAATGATATATTATGTGAATGATTTTTTTATCCGAATGTTGAAATAAAAATAAAAATGAGGTTCAAACCAATGGATGGGGATTTAGCATCATCATCATTACTTCATAGTGATTAAGGGTTTGTCAGTCATATCAAGATACATGCCTTTCATGTTTTTTTTTTAAAGAAGTAAATTTTAGTTTAATAAAATTGTCATGATCCAGTCTGGGGTTTATTTCTGACTATTCTCTCCCGGGGATGGTCATGTGGGGGTTAATCTTCCTTGCCTCGTTTTGGGATCTGTCTGGCTATTTCAATGTGCTGTTACTTGCAAGCAGTGTCAATTACAGTTCCTATGTAAAGAAAACCGTGAGCACTACTATAAGAGGTGCTAAGGTAGGTCCCCAAGCCGTTCAATAGTAAAATAAAACCTTGCACTCAACTTGTACTCAACTTTATGCTGTGATGATTTATTGTAGTACGCTAAAACGACCTTCATTAGTGACATACTATACTTAGTGTATTAGGCACGTCCGTAGTTATAGTCCCTAGTGTTTCAGTTTTTATGGTGGATCTTGCAATAAACAATTGCATGTGAATGTACTTGATTATAGGATGTCAGGGCGCAGGCACCTCAGACTCGGCATCTACCGCTTATCATCAGTTGTTTGTTTCAAGATCCACCACAAAAACTGAAACACCAGGGACTATCCCTACGGACATGCCTAATACACTAAGTATAGTATGTCACTGATGAAGGTCAAGCGTTACCGAAATGTTTGTTTTAGCGTACTACAATAAATCATCACAGCACAAAGTTGAGTGCAAGTTATAGTTCCTGTCTCTGGCTTGAGCAGCTGACCTGTTATACCCTGATTTGTCCTCTGGCCGTTTACCTAGGTCCCGTTCTTGTGTTCTCCTGTGATTTCATTTGTTGTAGTACTCGCTCTCAGTATTGTGACCCCTTGGTATTTGACTCGGCTTATCCTCTGACCTGTATGACTGTCTTGCGTCTCTGACTTTCTTACTCCCGATCGGCTCTGACTTTTTGGCTTATTTCTGACCATGTGTATTGCTGTGACCTCTGGTACTTTGTTCCTTCTCTGTTGCTGAGCCAGATTTTTCTGACTACTCTTTTGCCACCTAGTGGCTTCTGCCTGCTGCTCTTTGATTTCTCTGTGAATGTACCTGTTTTCCTTCACCTGCACCCCCTGGTGGAGGTTGTGTGCTACTGTGCTGCAGCAGGCAGTACAAAAATTATTTTGATATCTTTTTAGTCACTAACTTTTCTATAGAGTTTTACCCATTCTATTTTAGGCTCATCAGGCCACAGGACTTGTTCCCAAAATGCATCAGGCTGTTTAAATGTTCTTTTGCATACTTCTGATGTTGAATTTTATGGTAAGGATGCATGAGAGGTTTTCTTCTGATGACTCAGCTAGGATTTGGATTTGCCTCTTTAGAAATCCTATGAGTAGCTCTCACTGAAATTTTGTTTGGTCTTTTCTTGACCTCCACTGGCCCTGTTAACTGTCATTTCTTAATTACATTTCGAGCTAAGAAAATGGCAACTTGTAAACGCTATGCTGTCTTCTAATATCCTCCTGCTTTGTAGGTCTCCACCATTTTCATTTTCAGAGTGCTAGGCAGCTGCTTTGAAGAACCCATGGCTGCTGTTTTTTGGCACAAAGTTAGAGGAGGTGTCACAGTATTACTACTACTCCCCTCTTCCCTAGGTGGGGGAAAGGTACAGACCAAGGGCAGATTCAGGTGCTAAATCAAGGTACGTGGTCCTGGCATCTTCACCATAAAAAGTAACCCAGGGAACAGGGTGAGCTAGGGCATCCACGCAGAGTTGTGACATTAGATCTGACCAAAACCATTTTTTGATTCATTATGGATCCTATCACTGCTCTGACAGGGCAACCGCAACAGCTCAGCCTGGAGGTGGCAGCACCCTAACACATCAGGTTTGGGGAAAATAACTCCCAGGCAACCCTTAGTGAAACCCAAGATCACTTTGTCTGACAGGTTCTCTAGGGGGGCGTGACAAGTTTGTTGTTTTCATGGAGGCCTATAAATTATACTTCAGGTTACTTCCTTGTTCCTCAGGAAATGAGGAGCAATAGGTGGGGGTAATAAATTTGCTCCTTCAGGGTGACCCTCAAGCATGGTCATTCTCTCTCCCATCTGACTCCCAGTTGCTCCAGACAGTGGAGGAATAATTTTTTTGCAAAAAAAACAAAAGATAGTCAGCTCACCTGAATATCGGCTGTTCCACACCTGTTCCTGCATGGAAAAGTTGAGCACCCAGTCCACAGAAAAATCGATGAATCCAGCAGGAATGTAGTAAAATCAGTAAATTTATTACTTCATTTTTTTTAAAAAAAGGAATGGGTTGTATCCTATGGTACTCCACTTGTAAATAAGTTATAATTTCTTACAGCATTATGCACACATGGCAGCATTCTTCCGACGCGTTTTGACTAACGTCTTAATCATAATGTATTTCGGATGCTGGGTTATATGTACAATGACACCAACCTCGTCTCCCTGGCTGAGTCCACACTACATCCACTTCAGCAGAGAGATCGGCTGGCGGAGTATTGCTCTGAGTTTCGGAGGAGGTCCACAGACACTAAGTGAAATGACTCTGCACTCTGTAGCCATTTCTGTGGAAGGCTATCAGTAATGGTGAAGAATGTCTTGGCTCTATATGACAAAAGACAGACCGATACTTTCAAGCTAGTGTGAATAGGTACATACTAGGAGCAGTCATTTCCACATATAATAAACAAAAAAAAGCAGAATAGCTATTCATATTTCATATTGACATGATTTAGCACTACAGAGTGCAACTTTTTTGTTTATTATATATGGAGATGGCTGTTCATAGTATGCAGCTGTTCACACTAGCTGGGAAGTACCAAGCCATGTCTCTGGCTATCCGGGTGGATTGCCATCTTCACCAGAGACATAAAGAGACACTGCAATGTGCATCAGATCCAGGGCCAATCGAAATCTGGTCTGAGTCATCTGAGGAACCCATGCAGTTGGGTGGGACAACTCGTTCTGGAAAGCAGTATGTTGTTTGGCGCTAAGGGAGAGTGTGTTTTTACTGTGGTAGAAAGAGCCATCTCATGGGCAAGTGTAAATCCCTAACTCACAGAAAAACAGTCACCAGAACACTAAGGAGCATGGGTTGGGGAGAGGCTAGCAACTCAGGTGTACATACCTCTTCCATGAGTTGGGCACAATTTTTCCTGACAGATTAAATCCATGGCCAAAAATAAAGATTTTATTTCTGCATTTCTGGACAGTGGGGTGGGGTTTAACTTGATCGATGCTAGGTTTGTCCTGGTCCATGTGCTCAAACCACATACACTGTCCCGACCAATACCCATAATCACCATCGACTCTGCACCCTTGAGACGGGTATTTTACTTAAGCCATCCGAGGGCTTCATCTACAGGTGAGGGCCCTGCACTCAGAAGGTATTCACTGTTATCTGCTAGAGGGTTTTTCTCACTGTGCACAACCCTGTGGTAGACTGAAAAAAACACAAAAATTGAGCTTAACTTGAGTTGGTACACGCAGAGGTTAAACGAATGTTCACATTGGCCACAAAACATTAAAACCTAAAAGAGAAAAAAAGTAAGCAAAAGCCCTGATGTAACTAAGTAAAAAAGCAAAAGTGCATTTAAATAACACAGAGTTTTTAGTAATACTGTTTTTTTTTAATAAAAAAATAGCACAAAAGCCATCACACTGTGTCAAGGTAACTCTGATCCGGACAGTCCTACACTGTTTAATATTAAAACCTTATCATGTATCAATGTTGACCTCAGTGTGAATAAGAGCAGACAAAAGGCTTCCCCAGTCTGGTGTTTCACTGGTTGGGCCCAGTCCTTTTGTCTGCTCTTATTCACACAGAGGTCAACATTGACATAGTATGGTTTTAATATTAGACAGAGTAGGACTGTCCCGATCAGAGTTACATTGAAGCGTTGGGATGGTGTGTGGTAGATTGGTAGACTTGGGAGGTGTTAAATTGGAGTGAGTATTTTCAAAGACACTGCTTGGGCACCCGGCTTGCAAGGGTGGATACCCAATATGTGCCTAAATACCTGTGTGGCTTCGGGGATGTGTTCTGGGAGCCAAGGGGGTGCCCATAACTTCCTCTCCATTGTCCTTATGATAATGCCATTTATCTTGTCCCTGGCACCAAGCTGCCTAAAAGCAGACTATATAATATCTCTGGTCCAGAGGCAGGCCATGAAGGACTATATTGTGGAACGTTTGGCAAAGGGTCATATCAGACCAGTCTCATCCCCCATTGCTGCAGGGTTTTATTTTTGTAAAGAAAAAAGATTGGGGTTTGCGCCCCTACCTAGATTTCTGCAAACTCAATCAGATCAAGGTGCGGGATCCATATCCGCTCCCTCTCATCCTTGACCTCTTTTCAGATTGTAGGAGCAAAATGGTTTTCTAAACTGCATCTCAGGGGGCGTATAATATCATTTGTATTAAAAAAACAGGGATGAGTGGAAAACAGCTTTCAATACTCATGAGGGACACTATGAGAACAATGTAATGCCATTTGGGTTGATGAATGCTCACGCCGTTTTTCAGCACTTTGTAAATTACATCTTTAGTCGCCTGGTACATACAGTACAGATCAAAAGTTTGGACACACCATCTCATTTAAAGATTTTTCTGTATTTTCATGACTATGAAAATTGTACTAAAGGTATAACTATGAATTAACACATTATTATTTATTTATATAGCACCATTGATTCCATAGTGCTGTACATGAGAAGGGGTTACATACAAGTTACAGATATCACTTACAGTAAACAAACTAACAATGACAGACTGATACAGAGGAGCGAGGACCCTGCCCTTGCGGGCTTACATTCTACAGGATTATGGGGAAGGAGACAGTAGGTTGAGGGTTGCAGGAGCTCCGGTGTTGGTGAGGCGGTAGCTTCGGTAGTGATGAGGAGGCAGTGGGTCAGTGCACGCTGTAGGCTTTCCTGAAGAGATGAGTTTTCAGGTTCTGTCTGAAGGACCCGAATGTGATTGATAGTCGTACATGTGGAATTATATACTTAGCAAAAAAGTGTGAAACAACTGAAATTATGTCTTATATTCTAGGTTCTTC